>NC_140965.1:101728989-101928989 GCF_056783735.1 Eptatretus burgeri | reverse complement strand
GGGTTGCATGTACAAATCAGATTTGGAGTGAGCCGACCAGAGGGGTGCAAAGGTCACTGCATGTGCAGGCAGGCCTTTGCCAGTAGATAGGGTGAGTTTTAAATGCTCCACCCGGTTTTTATATAGAACCTGGTGGTTAAAAAGAAAATGTTGCTGTTTGGGTGTGTTTTAACACCTTTGCCTTCACCTCACACTGCCTTCTCCTCCCCTCGTGCTGCCTTCCTTTCCCCTCCATGCATGCTGTGTTCCCTTCCCTTCCCCTCATACTGTCTTTCTTTCCCATCATGCTGCCTTCCCTCCCTCTCCCCTCATGCTTACCTCCTTCTGAACCCCCTCCCCTCTCTACCCCCCCCCCATGGACATCTCTGGATGGTTTCCGCGTGCTGTTTTAACGTACCCCGTTTCGTTCAATCCTGCACTATCCCCCCCCCCCACCTCCACAAGTCCCACGACCAAACGTAAGTTGAGAACCCCTTCCCCCACCATTTCACCTCAATTCCCCTGACCAAACGTAAGTCCAAAACCCCCACCCCTCATGCTTTCCTCCTCCCAAAAATCACTGCCCCTCCCCACTCTCCCCCTTCCCACCTCCTCTCTCTCCCCCATCCTCCTCGCTCCCCCCTCCTTCCAGAGTGTATGGCAACATTTGGTGAGGCGTTGTTCTCCCTGCCTCTTCCTTCCTAGCTCCCCTACCCCTCCTCACCCCCTCCATCTCCTCTCCCTTCCTCTTTCTCCCCATCCCTTGATATTCCCATCAGCGAAGCGACGGGTTGTATTTGCTGGTGTATCAATAAATGTGTGTGGCAATTGAGGTCATTTTTGAAATGTAAATTAAATGTTTTTCACACCATGTACACTGCTATATAGACAGAAAAGATAGACATTCAACCGAGATGAATTGGCACTGTCCAAAAATTGCCCAGCTGTAATTCCCTTTCCAAGTGCATCAAATGCTAATTATGTGGTTAAAGTTGCATATGTCAAGTACTGTCGAACCTTGCTATTCGCAGACCCCGTGTATTCGCGGGTCATAAGGTGTGTGACCTGCTTCGACATTCGCGCTTCGCGTATTCACGTTTTAATATTCATTTTTAATTTTAAACACTTTAGGACTGGTCTCCTCTATCCACCTTTGAAATTGGAAATCAGCCAACATCACAGTATTACATAAAAAGATGCAAAAACAGATCCCCTTAACTACAGCCCAATTAGCTTACTGTAGTACTTCCAATCATCAGAAAGGTCATGGAATCCATCATTGCAGATGACATAAAATCATTCCTTTTATCAAACAGCCTCATCTCAGATCATCAATTCAGATTCAGACCTGGCCACTCTACCTTGGACATGCTGCTTCTACTCTCCCACCAATGGATGGAGGCCCTCAATATCAGTCATGAGGTCTGGGTGGTCTCTCTGGACATATCTCGAGATTTTGATAGAGTCTGACATCCTGCCTTACTCTCCAAACTGTCTGCCTATGGAATCCAAGGCCAACTCCACTCTTGGATCACTGACTTCCTCCACTCTTTTACACATGTGGCTCTCAACGGAACCCTTTAATCTTCTCTTCCTGTCAAGGCTGGAGTACCCCAAAGCAGTGTTCTCTGCCCCATAAAATTCCTAATCTTCATCAATGATCTCACTGACACTCCTGAAAATACTCTATATTTTTGCTGATGACTCTACCCTCTGCCGTGACATCTCTCATCCTTATGACAGACAGGCAGCAAGCTCTTTCCTCTCTTCAGACCTTAACAAAATCACAAACTGGTCAAACAGTTTTGCTTATGTATCCATATTATCCACCCTTTGCATTTTCCTTTATCCCTCATCGTTACCTGCATCCCTTGTTTGTCAGTCTCTGACTAGTTTCTCTCTCCGCCCTGCTGATAGGGTTTCCCCTTTCTCCTGTGATTCCATTTCTTCTGTGTAATCGCTCTTCTCCAAGAACTTAGACCATATAAAATAAAGTATGTATATATATATTAAACAATGCCCAGACATTCACGGCATTTTTCACGAACGTATCCCCCGCAAATAGTGGGGTCCGACGGTACCTCAAATATACCGACACTAGTTATTGCTTCATGGCACCAGAGCTTGAAATGGGTAGGACCACTTGAAAAAGATCAGTCAAAAGGAGTTGGTGAAGATAAATGGCTAATTTCACCACAGCTTTCTTCAATGTGGTCTGAGTGACCACTTAACATTTTTACTGAATAATGAGCAATGCTTCAAGTTCTCAGGTATTTATGTAACATTTTCCTGACCAAGGCACACAGCACATTTACAGGTAAATTTCAAACGTCACAAGTCCGTTACTATTCCGTAATTCCATTACCACTGCCTTCCTCTTGACATGACTGAATTATATACAAAAATTTTAGATGTAGTGCAAAACATCCCTTCCGATGTTTAGCCAATATGTGTTGATTCATAAATGTGACATTCTTATTCACGATGCTTTATATTTCAGAGGAATCCCTTTGTAATTTTAGAGGAACAAATAACTGATTTTTGGATGCAATTCCATTACCGGACCTCAACTGCTCCCATTTAATTCTGAATGTATTGTTCGTCCATTCTTGATTTAATTTGTAAAGATGAGGTATACATTAACCTTTTCAAAGATTCAAACTTTTCTTTCTTGAATTTATTACTGGACTATACAGCATGTCAAAACAAGGCCAGAATTTCTCTAATTTGTAATTCCGTTACAATGGAATTGACCATGTCATGTCAAGCCTCTTGGTTCCTCATGGTCTGTCTCATCATGGTTTCCTGAATCGGTAAATAAAGCCTGTTTTAACATGTTTGGCTTCTTTTATACAATCCTCGTGTTCTTATTTTCATTTTTTGTCTTTTCCTTTCTTCTGCAAAATTTAGCCAAGGTCTTTCTTCTGCAAAATCAGCCCAGGGCACTGAAAGAAGCCATTGAAAAAGGTATGTGCATACGTTCCTTCAAATTAAAACGAGGCATTTTAGATAAGCACATCAATGAGTTCAAAATCAGATCGTTGCTCCGTGATAGCCTTACCTGACCGAACTAATAGATTTAATTGTCAAGCTTTGTTTGACCGTCGCAGGAAGAAAGAAGCTGTTGTTTTGGTTGTTAACCCTTCGTCGGGGCGAAAGCAAAAGCTCGGATTGTGGGTTAAAGTCTGAAATGTGAGATTCTCCTTGCTTTCCCCATGGCAGTTAGTATACTTCAGTCAATGGTCTGTTGATTAAATGCCTTGTTTTCCGTGTCCAAAAACGACGATCGACACATATCTAAACATGTGCTCCTCCAATTTAATGATTGTACCTTCTTCTTTTTTTTTTGCACGATGACCAGTGAGTGAAGCACTCGGTGTGGCTCACCTCGATACGGTCATGATGGCCCTTCCGCCCACATCTCTGGAGAACGACCCACTGAACGAGCACTTGAAGGCATCGTGGTTGGAGCTCCAGCAGCTCGTGGCCGCCGGTAGCATTGCCAGCCTTGGGACTTCAGACTTGGACGTATCTCAACTGGAAACTCTTTACCACTGGGCAGAGGTGTGATGTTCTGGTGATATTTTGTATGACTCCAGATTCCAAATTAGATAGTCTTTTTAATTTTGGTTCCTAGAGGGAGGCATTAAGTGTTGTCTTGGTGTCCATGGTGACCTGCTTTTTGAAGAATATTTTTTTCATTGTTTTTAAAATTATTTCATAATTTATTTTATCAAATATTTAAATTTTTAATTTTTTTTTTTTCAAATTTTCAATTTGATTTTTTGCCAATTATTTCATATACATTTTCAATTATTTAATTTTCCACTTTTTATTATTATTACTTTTGTTCCCACAGGGAGACATTAAGTGTTTTTAGTCTTGGTGTCCATGGTGTCCCACTTAAAAAAAAAAACCTTTTTCATTATTATGCGGCAGAATTTCAAGTGCTATCAATTAATTGGCTAATATTGTTACGAATCTGGCAGCCATTTGCACACAACAGCCAGAGTCCCCACAGTTCAGATATTTTGATAAGTATGTGTTGAAAGTTAGGGTCCCGTCCCAATGTTTAATAGGTGATTAAGTGTATGTGCACTGCGAGTTATTTTTTAGTTTAGAATTAATATCCAACAACAACAATGTCCTCCTTCGCTACTGCCACCATCGGCCTTCCTCACGCGCATCCGTGCTGAGCACAGACGTGAGCGGGGCTTCCATCGCCTCAGATCGGAGCCCCACGCCAAAAAAGGGACATGGAGTGTTTCCTCTGCCCAATGAGCGAAGGGCGAGCATCGCACGCACACCCCAGCCAATGGGAAGCCAGAACGCCCAGGGAAAGAAGAATGTCTCGACTAAAGGTCCGGTCACACCTTGACGTTTTAGCCAGGGATGGCAACGTATTAAAATTTATGTAAAACGCTGGTTTACGTTGAACTTTTGATGTTTTTTTTTTTAAGATTCAGACGTATTCATGGCGACTTGGTCTTATGTATAACGCATTGGTAACGGACACAGAACGTTTCGTTGTGTTATAGATAACTTATACCAACGAATGCTGAACCTGTTGTCGGCCTACACAACCGATGCCCAACGATAGTCTATCTTAGGCATAGCGCGTTGCACGCATCACCGACGATGTCGTGACGTAGCCTATTAAAAGGCTGACGCACAACGATTCGAATCATAACTGCCGTAGAAATGGAAGTGACAACATCGCGGTCACACCTTGGCGATCTTGCCAGCGTATGCCGACCTAAGAAAAATGTGTCTAAAACGTTGGGGCACGTCAAATACGGTATGAGTAAGTTTGGTATACGTGAGTAGAACACTAAAGTACGCTATCATATGTCGTAGTAAGTAGAGTACGTCAAGAAATTTTAAACATGTTCAAAATTTTACGACGTACTCGGCGTATGACACACGTTCCGCATGCGATGGGGATAAGTTTTACACACGATATGTGGACGTTTACACACGTCCACAAACGCTACTTATAAGCTACTCATAAGTCGAAACATGTCGCGGTAATGTCTTTTTTTACGCGAAACTTATTTCTAACTTATGTTTGACGTGCTTTGAACCAATTCTTTACGTAGTCCCAACACACATCGACGTATGTAGACGTATTCCAATGACGTCTTCCGGTTGACAAAAAAAAATAAATGAACGTGTTTCTAGCTTACAATTGCCATATAAAGACGTGTTCCCAGCGGTTTTGGGAATTGGTATATAAAAATGCTGCTCATAAAAGGGGAACCCAACAGTGTTTTCGAGTCCTTTTTGAGTCGATGTCCATGTCAGCAGTAACAGTATTAGTATTAGTATTAGTATTAGTAGTAGTTTGTTCATGTTGGCAGTAGTAGGTGAGTGTGAGGGGGAGGGTGTGGGTTATGATGGATCGTCCTTGCGTCTGCGTGTCCACGGGTAGGAGACATCTTTTCACCATTGTTCGAAGTTCTTCGCGGCTAATTTTTTATGGGGCTTTTTCAACAATGAGCTATAGCTTGTTTTTACGATTTAGGTCTATTCATAACGGGTTGGACAAATGCACAATGAATGAATGATGTGCATAGAGCGCTTTGATTACTTATAGATACGATATACCAACGAATAATTATCGTGAAGCCGGCGTTCACAAACTATGCCCAACGATAGCCTAACTTATCCATATCGTGCGGCAGTTTATCTTTGCCGGTGACGTAGGGTTTGCTATTCATAGGCTGCCACTCAACGATTTAAATGGCTGCATCTCCACTATTGAAAGTAGATGCTTGTGCTCAACAATTGGATTTTTTTTTACACTCAACGACTTTTAAACGGTACCACTCAGCTATTTTCATTGTTTACAATGAACGATTTAAATTGCTGTCACTCGCCTTTGTTTTTTGAAGCTGGCGCTCGGAAATTTTAATCGTTTCTATTGAACGTGCTAAATTGCTCAAACCCCACTATTGAAAGTAGACGCTTGCGCTCAACAATTGGATTTTTTTACACTCAACGACTTTTAAACGGTACCACTCAGCTATTTTCATTGTTTACAATCAACGATTTAAATTGCTGTCACTCGCCTTTGTTTTTTGACGCTGGGGTTTTGAAATTTGAAGCATTTCTTCTGAACGTGTTAAAACGCTCAAACTCGACTATTTTAAATAGACGCTGCCGATGGACAATTGGAATCATAGCCAAGCTAGACATCGAAGTGTGAACATCCTCGTCATGCCGAAGAAAAGTTTGAAGAATGCTGCAAATAAGTGTCCTGGCCGTGGCCGTGGACGCTGACGCAAGGACGATCCATTATACCGACGTCTTTCAGCCTATGAGTAACTTAAAAGTAACGTCTGTCGATGTGTGGCAACGATCGCGTAACGTGCCAACAACACGTTAATCATTGGTTAGAAATAAGTTTCGGGTACGCTAAACATTACCTCGGCTTGTCTCAACTTATGATTAATTTACAAGTAGCATGTGTTGACGTCTGTCAATGATCGCAGACTGTGCATACAACTTGTGGCCAGCGTAGTGGAACGTGTGAGTCATACGCCGGCATACGTCATGAAATTTCAAGCATGAAAAAATTTGAGGACAACCAAAAAGTACAACGTTTAAAGCCAACGTACAACGACGTATGGCAGTGTTTTTCAGCGTGCTCTCAATGTTATCAAAACTTACCCATAACGTATTCAACGTGTGCCAGCGTTTTAGAAAAAAAAATCAAAAATCGGCATACGTTGGCTAAAACGTCAAGGTGTGACCGGGCCTTAAGCGACAAAGAAGAGAGAAGCGCCAAAACAGCCACACAGACTCCGGCCAGAAGGGGTGTGTTTTTCCCCGCTTACCATGACCCTCATCCAATCACAGCTAGTCACCACGAGACCCGAAACGCCCCATCCAATCCGGAGGCGAGTTTCCAGACAGTGGATTTCCCCCCCCCCCACCCCGCTTGGGGGAGGGGATAAGAGAATCGAGTGGTGCGGGAGAAAAGTGGTTGGTCGGACACCCCCCTGTGTGCTGGCCTGCTGGGCGCTCCTTGTCATGGTCGTCGGTCTTCGTCCCTGGTCTTCTCCTCGGCGCTTGGTGCAAAGCTGACCTTGCGGGTTCGAGTCCCACCGTGGTGGTTTGTGTTGGAGTATGCGGGCTGGTGGTCGGAGCGTCCGACTTCCCCGCCAAGAATCCCAGGCTCCACAGGGGCAGGTCAGCAAGCCGCACGACGCGGACAGGTACACCACGGAACTCTGTCCCCCCAGCTGAACTATCCTCCTCCGCTGGAGGACCGAATAAAGACCCGGTGGGGTCCATTTCTTTTTGGGTGTGTGTTTGTGTGTGTGTGTGTGTGTGTGTGTGCGTGTGCGCGTGTTTTTGTGTGTGTGTGTGTATGTGTGTGTGTGTGTGTGCGCGTGCGTGCGTGCGTGCGTGCGTGCGTGCGTGCGTGCGTGCGTGCGTGCGTGCGTGCGTGCGTGCGTGCGTGCGTGCGTGTGTGTGTGTGTGTGTGTGTGTGTGTGTGTGTGTGTGTCTGTGGGCCCAGTCTTTAAGTAGAAACAGTATAAGTCCCATGAATCATTGTACATTGGATTATATTCGGTTTAACTCTGCTCTTTGTCTCCCTCTCCCCATTATCAATAAACCCTGTGTTAAATGTACCAGCTCGTTGCCTGTCGTTTCTATCATTGACCCAGCATGGTTCGGGTTTGAGAAATAGGGAGGCCGTTGTGCCGTAAATTGTTAATTTGGTCCGGCAGGCTTTGGTAATCCCCGCTCGGTTACACCGGATCCGAGTCGGTAACAGCGACTCGGTTCGGACAAAGTCGGCCGAGGGTGTGGCTTCCCCGGTAGTTAGACGGCGTGGGTACTTAGGTAAATTGGAATTAGACAATTAACCCTACGCCACGCCGTCAAAATATTGGCGTCCACAATCCACAAAGGGACCCCTGACCTTCGGAGTTATCCGAAGGTTACGACCTTCAATTCCAGTGTTCGGTGGGAGACGGCTCAACTGCTCCATCTGGCGGTCGTCCTCGCCACCGAAACCGGCACTACAATATTACGAGTTGGCCATACTGAGAACCATCAGCAGCCCTCTCGTTTTGACAAGAGTTGCAATAAAAAAAGACCTTAGATAAAGCATTCCTTAAAAAAAAATTTTGGGGGGTCTTCCAAGTATTTTATAATGTATTGAAGATGATTCATTTTAAAGTCTCTGTGACAGTTTTTCATATACTTGTGAACAACAGATGCAACGCCAATTATAACCTGGGGCGTCAGCATGAAAATACTGACGATGACCATCTATAATGAGTAACTTCACTTGTATTTTATTGAATCACTCATTGAATGGCTTGTAATGTTTTTCCTCCTTCGGAGGGGTGATCTCAAATGATTGCCACCACGATAAGAGGCTGATTGACCAAGACGATGATCGAATGAACAAGGCCTTTGATTGGGTTTTCATCCCAAAATGTCTGGATATGGTTGTATGCGGGCATCCATTATTACTAGTGTGTGGCAGTATGTGCAAAACGAAAAACAAAAAAAAATCTTTCAAACCGCGTGCCAGAAACACCCACAAGGTCATTCCTTCACTCTCGCGTGGCCGTACGTGCGTGGCCGTACGTGCAACCCCCTCCCCCCCCCCAAAAAAAAAACATTCAAACAACCACACAGGCCGTTCCTTCGCTCTCGTAAACGATGACTAGATTGGGGCATTGTGTTTATCTATAAATGCGCACAAGAAATCGAGAAATTATTAGAATACAGTAAGTCATCACTATCCGGAAGTGGTACGTGCCCGTACGGAATGTTCACATGCATTCCACGAATTATCGTTTTCATTGAAGTTACAACGGCTGTGATACTTACACACACAGAGTTACTTAAAATCCAAATTAAAATCAAGTTTACCTCCCTGGCTTTGCTTGCCATGACATTCGCTGCCATTGACCATTGCCACTTCTATGCCACGGTAACTAAATGGCGCCCTTTCTCCATCGGCCACGCCGATGCAGCAACGTGTCTTGTCATTGGTTTGGTAAATAAATGGCCATAACTTGGGAACCACTTGTCCGATTAATATCAAACCTTGAAAAGGCACATCCTCAGGTCCCCAGTAATATACCTGGCAAGTTTCAATTAGATGGGACCAGTGGTTGTCGAGAAACAGCGGACACACACACACACACACACACACACACACACACACACCTGGAATTACAGATAGATAACTTTAAGGGCACTCGGTAGAGCGCATACCCCCACCACGTAATGCTTGATCCACAAGAACATATCACCCCAATACATTTTTAGGTCATTTCTACTGAGATGACCTAATAAAGCCGGTCCAAATGTTCGTCCGTATGTCCGTCCGTCAACAATTTTTCTTTCCGATCTTGATGAAACTTAGTATGTGGGTCGAGGTCGATGAGTGTTGCACAGCGATATAACATTTGTCCGGGTTCAAGGTCAGAGTCAAGGTCACGAGGTCACGTAAGTTATAAAAATCGCCATTTTCAAAACCTATCTAGTCTGCCATTCTACAAGATATTCGGCAACTGTTTATTGATTATGATAGTAAAGAATATTATCTTGTATCTAACCGGACAGATTTTTGAATTTCCGTCCCGTTTGGCCGCCACGTAACCTGGAAGATGGTCAAAAACACCTCCCGGTACAAAGAAAACTTTTTACTTCCGATCTTGATGAAATTTGGTATGTGGGTAGAGGTCGATGAGTGATACCCAACGACATATTTCTTTCCCGGATTTGAGGTCAGGGTCAAGGTCACGAGGTCACGAAAGTTGTGAAAGTCGCCATTTTCAAAACCTATCTCGTCTGTCATTTTAGGAGATATCTGGCAACGGTTCATCGATTATGATGGTAAAAAAAACATTATTGAGATGACCGTCACCCCCACCTGGGGGTAATTTTTGAAATATGCTATCCAATACTATATAGTTTTTGGCCCGATCTCTGAACGGTGAAGAATCACTTATATTAAATACTTGTCTTATCCAGATTTGGATTCGGATCTTCACCAAAATCGAATCAATTCGTCCTTGTGGCACACACAACATGTCCACCAAGTTTTATCCAAATCCGTCCACAACTTTGAGATCTCGTGTTATATTGTTACGGATTTGGAAGACATTTGCACACAGACAGTCAGCAGTCCCCGTAGTTTAGTTTTTTCGATAGGTATGTGTTTATAGTTAGAATCCATAGTCTTTGTCTAATGGGAATTACATGTGTGCGCTGCGAGTTATTTTATAGTCAGGTTTATTACATCCTCATCAACAACAACAACGACACCACCCTCACTCGACCCGGTCGCCATTACGCACATGTTCGGGACCACGGATGTGAGCGGAGGTTTCGTCACCTCAGGGCTGGCTCCGCCTTAGCCAGATGGAGTGTTCAGCCCGACCAATGAAGGGCCACCACGCGTCGCCTGACAACGGACCGTCCAATCAGGAGGCGAGTGGCGAGGAGAAGAGACCCCTCCCACCTCAGAAGAGTAGAGTGGTTGTCTGGACCAGGGTTCGGCAGAGAGGAGATCGTGGCGATTGCCGGGCGATCTGTCGTCGTGGCTGAGTGGTGGTCAGGACGAGGGTGTTCTGCAGGATCGTGGTGATGGCGGTCTGCGGTCGTGGTTCGAGCGGCCTGCGGTCCTTTGCGGTGGCTCACCATGGTGGTGGTGACTGAAGAGTGTGGTGGTGCTCGAGCAGTCAGGGTCGTGGGCCGTGGACTTCAGGTCATAGGTTCGAGTCCCACCGTGGTGGTTCGGGTCGGTGTGACCGCACGAGGCGGGACAGGTACCCCGGCCGGGCTCCACCGACTAAAGACCCACGGGTCCATTTCTTTTGTGTGTGTGTGCGTGTCCGTGTGCCCCGTCTTTAAGTAGGATTGTTAAGTGCTTTTGCTCATTGTACATTGCCTGCCTTTTATTCGTGATAACTCTGCTTTGTGTCTCCCCTCCCCGATTATTGTTATAAATATACCCCTGTTCAATGTACCAGCTCGTTTTCTGTGCTTTCTTTAATTGACCCAGCATGGTTCGGACTTGAGAATTAGGGAGGCCTTTCGTGCCGTAAATTGTTCATTTGGTCCGGCACGGCTTTGGTAGCTTCCGCTCGGTTACGCCAGATCTGAGTCGGTGATAGCGACTCGGTTCGGACAAAGTCGGTCGACGGTGTGGTTTTCCCCGGTAGTTGGACGACTTGGGTACTTAGGTATATAGAAATTAGGCAATTAACCATACCCCATGCCGTCAAAATATTGGCGACCACGGTCCGCTAAGGAACCTGTGACCTTTCGGGATTGTCCGAGAGTCATGACCTAAATACCGGGTGTTCGGTGGGAGACCACTCTACTGCTCCACCTAGTGGTCGATTATCGCCACCGAACCCCAGCCCACAACAATATATCAGTTAACACGATCTCTCAATGGTGAAGAATCGCTTTAAAAATTATCAGATCGGATCCGTATTTGGATTTTCACCAAAATCTAGTCAGTTTGTCATTGTAACACACTGAACATGTCCTCAAAATTTCACCCGGATCCATCCACAACCTTTTGAGATATTCTGTACACAAACAGATAGGGGTGAAAACATAACCTCCTTCACCTTTGGTGATGGAGGTAATAAAGAAATTATTTTTGCATATGGATATTTGTTGCATTCACTTGCAGGATGGCCAAGACTCGAGAGCCTTGTTCTTCATTGTGCGGCTCGCAAGCCACTGGCGGCCCCTGATGGCCAAAAGTGTGGCCCCTGACGTGCGGCCGATAACACACAAATGTGAAAACGGCCCATCATAATCCACCACAAATCAAATTGACTCAATGGGTTCAAATGAGTGTTCCAATGTAATGCATAAAAGTAACATAACGACACCAGTCGATGGCAGTATGCAAACAATTATGCTTGCAGCCCATTAACCATAAGGGGGGGAGGGGAAAAGTATGTGGAGGTGGGGCCTTAATAGCAGCTATTTTGGGTTCTTGCAGGTGATGTGGTAGCTCTCACGCTGATGTCTTGTCAGCAAAAGTGGCCCCCTTCTAAAATATAGTGAAAATCACTGGCCGAGAGGAACACACACTTGTCTCTGAACTATCTCGCCTGGGTTTGCATCTCGATCCAGCTATAAATTGCCATCCTGGTGTTTCACAGGCAAGGTGATTCATCGATGTGTATGCCGTCCCTCGGATGCACGTTATAATGGGTGTCCCATCTGCTGGAATTAGTCTGTGGGCATTGAAGATTCCAAGGGCCCCTGCCATTATGCTGTCAGAGGACATTCCTGGCAAACTCCCTAAATATTCCACACCCTATCTCTGGCGTAGCCAGGCTGAGGCAGACGAGGCAGTTTCCTCGTCGCTCATTTCCTGAAATATGATCTGGCCTGAGCCCTCTGGCCATCTGAGCTCCCTGGGGAGTAAACTATCAAAGCTACCCGGCAGTGCTCTGAATACTCTTATCTCCACTCCTATCACAATTCACATCAACCAAGTTAACCTCTCTTCGCCTCATCGCCTCTGTACCTCTGGCTACGCCCTTGCCTATTGGGAATGAATCTCCTTACAACAACCTGGTAGAACCGAGTTATCTGGTCGTATTCATATTCGCAGAACATCTCACAGAACAACTAGCAGGGACTCGCAGAACATCCGCACATTGTAAAATATGACTTCAAGGAGTTAGAGTCAAATTCCCCCCCCCCCCCCTCAGGTCACGGTGACCTGGCCAACTCACAATCCCACGAGATATGCGGAAAAGATATGTGACTGAAAGCAGCAGGTCCTTGCTCCGTCATGGTCGCCTGTCCAACTCACAATCCTGCAAGATATGGGGAAAGATATAATATGTGTTTTTGTCCTGCTTGAGAGAATTTTACACAGTTATTTGGGTGATGTATAAGGCAATAGAGCACTGCCTAGATTGCTGAGGCTTATCTTCACAAGGCCCATGACACCTATCAGCATCCTTTAACTCTTGCTTTGGTCATTTTATAATGAAGGGAAAACTTGTAGGGAGGGCATGGCGATTGTGAATATGACTGCTCCGAATATGTTTCACTTCACATAACAGTAATCCCCAACATGGTGACCGAATATCCCCCCCCCCCCTCAAGTGGCCATTACGGGTGGGGTCAGGTGAACTGTCCAACTAATGGGCGGAACGGAATGTTACAGACAGACAGACAAACACATGGACGAACAAGCGCATTAATTATTATACAGATTTAAATGCAGGAGTAGGCCATTTGGTCGAATCAAATCAAAGCTTCTGTCTGCAATGGTTGCCAACCTATCGTTGTTTGTCCGTGTTTTATGCTTTTAGTGTGGCAACTTAGCTAAATATAGCATAAGAATTGTGCATTTTGTGAGGAAAGCACCAAATGTGGCACACTCGTAGCCTAACATATTATGAACAGATTTGGATATTGGGCCATCTCAAATTCAGCCGCTGATGGCTGTGGCAGCCATTTTCCACTGCCATCAAAAATTTGAGATGGCCCAATACCCAAATCTGTTCATAATACGATAGGCTACTAGTGTGCCAAATTTGGTGCTTTCCTCACAAAATGCACAATTGTTATGCTAAGTCGCCCCACTATTTTAAAATCCTGAACGTAGCAAGGAATCGGCACGCACCATTTTAAAATCTTTGATATGACTTGGCCGGGGTTTAAAACCGCCGGACCTCCCAGGCTGAACAGAAACTCCAGTCATGACGTCGCTGAATATTGCATCAAAGAAGCATTTTTATTGAGTTGTTACCCTTTCACTAGTTTTTGAAAGCTCATGATATTTCTGATTCCATTTGACTCGATTAACTTCCACCCATTTAAAAAAAAAACCAAAATACTGCACATGATTGGCTCCCTGTTTAAAGCGACCTGAACCATAATGCATTCATTGATCGACCCTCCTCTCGCAAAACTGACCAGAGATTTGTGACTTGACAGATTAAAAAAAAAAAATCCTTTATTTTACATTTCTTTAATCCCTTCCATAAAAGGACTTTGGAGGATTTATCAGTTGTGTTTGTAAGTCACATGTTCGTAGAATGTTTATCGTTGGGCAGTTAATAAGTCTTCAACTCAAAAACTATTTATTCATCCATTCATTCATTGGTTTGTAAATGAAAACTTTCTGCTGGTGAAACATGGCATGCAGGCATTATGGACACGTGGAGTTTCGAGCATCACTTGTATGGACACCAGCCCAAAGACATGGGTTGGGTTGGTCGGAGGACAGCTCGGTTTGTAATGTCATTGTGGGATGCGCGCCGTGCCTGTCCGGGCTCGATCCCGGGTGTCGGACACTGAAAGCAGCGATTCTGATGTGGTGCCAATGGGGGTGAAGAATGGTGAAGCACAGACTTCAAAAAGGACATCAAGTGGTTGTCGTTTTTTGTTTTTTTGTTTTCCATTAACTTTGGGAATTTAAAGGTCTTTGTCAAAGAATAGCATTTAGATCTGGTACCCTGGCCAAGTCCTCTGAATGGATCCAGTGCAAAGTTGACCACATTGGCCTATGGTCACCTTTCTTTGCATACAATGACTGCACTGCCACCAACGAAACTTCATGAAGGGTCAGATAAATATTTTTGGTTTTTTTGTCTGTAATATACTCATCATTGTATGCATTGTTCTTTACCAGGTGAAACCAGTGAGTAACCAGGTGAACCTTGCATCATGCTGTGTAATGCCACCCGAGCTCACTGCCTTTGCCAAGAAGTTTGACATCCAGCTTCTGACGCACAATGATGCTGCTGGTGAGCGTTTTGCTCGATTTGCTCATTTCAGCAACTTGCAGACCTCTCCTTCATACCCATGTGTTTTTCACATATCATTGCCATAAGTTTGTGACTAAGCACAATTTGGTTTTTCTCCCCCACTGCCCCCCCTCCACCCTTGCCTCTTATTCAGACATTCTTCCTGCTGCAGCTTTCGAAAGTGCAGTTGGTGATGCCTTGAATATCCCAGCAGCTGGATGGACACCTGTGTGGGTCCTCCGCTACTCTGTCGTCATCAAATGCCGCGGTGTCATCAAGTGCAAGGGATTCTTGGTGGGAGCTTGGCGACATCTCTAACCTCATTTATATTACTTGGCAAGTTGAAGAGGGAGTTTTGTATTGTGCGGAGATTGAGGCAGAGAATGGTGACTCATTGTCTTTTCATGATGTGCATCATCGACACACTTTTGAGGGCCAAACAAAAACCCAGCACCTTTTCATGGTTTCACAGCCACAAAGATACGGCTTGTGACAATGTGCAATTAAATTTGTGCATTGGGTGATGATGTATCTTTTGGTTGAGAGGTGGACCATACACTTCAACGTACCTGTCCAGGTGTGCTAAAGTAAAATTCTATGTGGAAAAGCTATATGAAGAAATTAGTTTGTGCCTCCCTCTCGAACCACCTTATTTTGTGACCAAATGTGGCTTTCATGTGAACCCTGTTGTTATCATCCATTTTGTTTTAATTTCCATGGAGGTGAGTATGGCTTGGCGAATGGCTGTTTGTACCCCCTTGCTGCACGCATATGCAAGCTGCTCGACACAGGCTACGTACCAGACCTAACTAATTGAATACTGCTTCCGAGATAGCCACACACCCCCCTGATAGTTCTGTCACCATCACGCTCACAATAGCAATGATATGTCTGGCATGTATGGTAAGAGCATCATCATCACGCATCACGCCAGCTGCAAACCGGCGGCGGTGCACCTTGGCGTCGAAGCAAAAATATTGCAGTTCGCCTTGCGATCCACCACAGTCTAAACCACCCAACACTACACCAAGGCAAGGCATCAGGCCTCAAGTCTTCGTTCTTCATTTAAAATAGTACACTTATCATTTCGGTGGCTTCAATTGTACACACCTGGATTTTCGACCTTGCTTTGCATTGTCAGAATGTTTTTGTTTTTTCCAAAGCAAGTCCAATTTTCCACCTGAGATTGATGTTGCCATCAAGGTATAACGGCGTTTATGTAGTCGTGTGTGTGTGTGCTTTTTCAAAAACATTCAAGTATGTTTGTTTTTTTTTTGTTTTCTTGTAAGATTTTTGTGAACAGAATCGATCATGAATATTGCATCTTGCACAAAATCAAACGATTGTAGTTTAATGATTAAAGTGGAGGAGACGGCTCTCTTCCTTTGTTGGGCTTGGTGGAAAGCTTTAACGGCAGAGGAGGCCGAGGGCTGGTTTAAAAAATAATAACAAAAAAATAAAATAAAATGAAGATCAGAAACGCATGTTGATCATCCCGTGAGGTCCCTCTCGGATTGTTGGACACCGATGTATCGTGTAAACGGCTCGCCGCTCATCTCTCGGAAGGATTCCAGGACCTGATCCGGCGGTTTCCGTGCGATTCATCTCGGCAAACGCACGTCGGGCTGGGATTTGATTCCAAATTCAGTGATTGATGGAATTTAATTTGGTATTTTCTGTTTTCTTCCCTTGCTCTGCGACTTCCTTGCTAATCTTATCTTTAAAGCCGTACTTTGTTTATCATGATTCGGAAACTATTTGAACATAATACAGGTTCCTGGGGCTTGTGGATAATTGCATTTTATTTTGTTTGTTTGTTTGTTTAATAAATGTTGCACGATTTGCTACTTTCTAACCTTTCATCAATGACTTCTGCTCGTTTTGGTTGTGGGGAGGAGAGTGGAGGGTGGGGGTTCAGAGAAAGGAATGATAAAATGGAGTAAATGCAACAATAAAAAGAGGGTCGTGGGAGAATTTGTTTGATTAATCATTTTGTTCTTACGTAACTGTTTTAATGAAATTGTCTCAACTGTTTACAGGACAATGTCATCTCGATGAATCATCTTCGACTTCAGATTAAATTATGGGAATTAAAAAAAACAGCTAATCAGAGATTGCACACTCTCACAGGGACTTGGTTTGTGTTTTTGTGTGGTGTGTACTCGATGCAGTGACTACGTAGATTTATGTTCATACAGCGGAACGAACGGATCTTCTCAGTTTCTTATTGTGTAGATTCACGTCCCAATAGTACATACTTTAGAGATGAACTCACGTTCTAACAGAAGGAGAAGAGCCACTCCTTTTGTGTCTTCAGCTGCATATGGGTGGCGAAGAGGAACAGTCCTTGACGGATTGCCGCTCCGATGCAGGACACTCGAATGCCTCGTTTCTCCCAGTAAGCTGGTACTCGTTTTGCCGACTTTGGAAGGATGACGGGCCGAGTCCACCCACCTGATGTTGTATTAACGGAACGACAGCGGCTCAAAGTTAGGACCTCAAGATCTTAAGTCGACACCAGGCTCGTTCATGATGGCACGTACTTTATAAGATGTATTCATATTCTCAACAAGCGTACTCGCATTCTAGTAGTCCATACTTTGTAGACAAACTCACATTCTAAATTATACATACTGTGACGTTCACGGGACTTGAACAGTCCCGCCAACGTAGAATGAGCCGAAACGATGGAGGCGGTTTATTTATTTATAACCCAAAGGTGGCGGTTCTAATCGCTCCACCGCAAACGGGACGAGGAAGGTGGCACGAGTCGCTTTTCACTGAGTTGATAACGTTTATTCCTCTAACCAGAAATAACAAGACTCGGCAAGAAGAGGGATCCAGGGCGATTCGACGGGATGGTGTGGGATCGGGCGTGGGGAAAACACAGACAATTCCAATGAATATACAGATCTCAAACCCTCTAAGGCACCAGGTACACACACACACACACACACACACACACACACACACACACACACACACACACACACACACACACACACACACACACACACACACACACACACAACGTAGCTATTCCTGGTGGTCAGGCTGGACCGTGGTGTGGACGCAACAGTCCCTGGATTGGCGTCGGACGAGCTGGCCTTGCTCTCGTCAGGGGGGCAGGAGAAACCGTGGTGCTGTCGACCTCCTGGTCTTGGCCCAAATCCGCTCACAGCCGCCAGGGAACCAGCTCCGGCGCCAAACCACGAGCAGGAGAGGGAAGCAGGTCCACCCGCCGTTCGACCCCGTACTCCGAGCCAGCAGAACCCCAGAGCCAACCAAGGTGAGGCACGAGGCTCAGCAAGGCTACAAGATACGAAGACAACAGGGCCAAATCAGCGCAACAACAAGCACGCTCCCAGCACAACCACCTCCACCCCAAAAAACGGTCTTTTTGTCCCGATCTTCTTCCTCTTCCTTTTCGACCCCGAACAGAACCTTTTTATGCTCCCGTCCTCGTCACTTCCAATCGAGCCGTTTTATTGGCCCACCGCCGTTGCCTTCCGCCAATCGTGATCACGGGGCGGAGCCATCCGCAGCACTGTCCTGTGACGTCACGGCCAGCCTCCAGGGACTACTAAAAGGGGTTTACGCAGACACACTTACCCTATCCCGTGTCCCTATCTAATTACGTGACAATTATCATTTCCCCCTTGAAGAAATGGACATTTACTAGACAACTTATCACCACTGAATTGCTACTTATTACATCGAGATCCTGGTACACTCGAACAGCATGGCATACCTAATTAAACATCCTAATTACCCTTTGAATGCATACCCCCCCCCTCAAACGCCCCCTCCTCTGGTACCGCAGCTCCTGCAAGGTATATCACAGGCGCTACCGTACCAGCCTTAACACTTACTGACTCACACCTAATTAACCTAACGAAATAAAGTAGGAGGGGCAATGGGCAGCGAGTCACAGCTAACTTACCTATCCTGCTTAATGTACTACCCCCTTATGGCCTTATCCTCGCCTAAACAATCATTCGTTTTTTTATTATTTTTATTTTTTATTTTATCACATGAGAGCACTGAGCGAAGTTGCACTCCATCCTCTGGATCATCGCTCTTGCCCAACACTCTTCCAGTGATCTGGGGAGGGGAAACAAAAGATTCCACAAAAACACAACACTTATACTTTACATTCCTACTCTAAGCCTTAACGACACTATTCACAGGATATTTACACTTGACCGCCTCCCCCAGTGGATGCTAATAGACCCAGCGTTACCTGGGGAGCCAATTTTCAAATTTGCTTGCCCCAAAATTATGCGGACATCATGCCCTTGCTGCACATGTCAAGTTGTGCGGGATCGAGTGGGACCCATACATCTTCACAACACTCACACCATGGTCATCATCACATTTCTAGGTCATGGTCCCCATTTTAATCATGCAGGCTGAATCCCGTCGTGACCGTGGGGTGGGTTACCACAAGATGATGGGGGCATCTCAGGTGCAACCATGCCCACAGGTAATCTTTAGTCCAACCCGGACGTTTCTCCGCCCCGCTCCCTTTGATTCCCTCCCCCCTGGTAGCCATCAGCTCTAATCCCGTACAACACTCTGGAAGGGGTCTCACTGGCTCCTCTGGCCTTCCTGGGTCGCCAAGGTCCTACCTGCCTTGGTCGCCCAACCAGACCCTCTCCCAGTTGCCTCCAGACACTGTCACCATAAGCCACCAGGTGGTGAATCACCTTGAAGGGGGTCGCAATTCCCGCTCACCGTGAGCTTCAGCAATCCCTGTGGACAAGCACATCATCCCCACCCACAAAACCCACATGACTCTCCCACCCCATCGGCCTTACATATGACACCTGCATTTCTAACACTTCGCCGACCATGACCTTCCCTGTTACCACACCATGTCCAATAAAAAATCAATGTGTGCACCATACATTTCACTTCTTAACTTGAAGCAACTCACACAGCACTTCTCCTCACCCGATCCACGCACCAGCCATTGGACAGCCACTCGTGCCCGCTTGGTTACCAATTACCCATTGTCCCTATTGTCACTCTAAAACCCAGCAGAACTTACAAACACATGCCAATTTTCCCACAATTCACTATTTTTCACCAAAGGAGGCACTTCGCCACAATGTCAGCAGCCGAGCATGGCCCTATATGCTCAGCCCGATCTAGTCTCCCCGACCCCCGACAGTGATCTCCAGACCCGACCTATGAAAGGGCATCTCGGATAGACCTGGCGGTTCAGCAGGAGGATTCACCCTCTCCGAGTCTAAAAGTCGATTGGAGGGTCCCTCCATCGCCGGGTACCGGCAATATCGTTGCATGTGTCCTCTTCGCCCGATCCTGGTGTTGGCGCAGTGGTTAGGGCAGCGGCTTGGGATCCAAAAGGTCCTGAGTTCAAGCCCCGTTGGGCCACTGAATTAATACACCAGGGGGTTGACTCAGCCTGTCATCCTTCCAAGGTCGGCGAAATGAGTACCAGTATACTGGGCCGGTGTATACCCCGGTTAAAATAGGTGTACCATATCCCTGTGTCGTAAGAGGCGACCAGGGTTGCGTCAGGAAGGGCATCCGGCGTAAAACATGTGCCAAATCACTATGCGGATCATATGAATGATCCGCTGTGGCGACCCCTAACGGGAGCAGCCGAAAGAAGAAGAAGAAGAAGAAGAAGAAGAAGAAGAAGAAGAAGAAGAAGAAGTGTCCTCTTCGCCCGCACCGGAAACAACTCCCCATAAAAGGCCCCCGTGAGTATCGGTGAAATGTCTCTTCCGGTTCTGGACCCCCTCGGCCATAATCGAATTACTCTATTGGCTGGGCTGGACCCCGCCGCTTTGGCGCAGTAACTACCGGATTACCCTTTATCAAACTTGACAGTTTCTGGCAAATTTCCTGAAACATTTGGGTAATGCCAATTTCTCGCAGCCCCTCTCCTTGATCCTGAATCTCCGCCTGTCAGACCGTCACCGATGGCCTCTCTGGCACCCGACCCGGCCGCCTCCTCGAGGCCAGCCTGGCTGCGCACTCAACCGCTCGGTGAACGGTGGGTGGATCCTGTAGCTCCACTAGCGCTCGGACCTCAGGGTCAGGAAGAGCAGCTAAAAATTTCTCTAGTGCCAGTCTGTCCCATGCCTCCACTGTAAGGCCCCGATACACGATCCTGACCGATTGGTAAATGTCCTGTGCCAGCTCCTGCACTGTCTCACCCGGCTTTAATCTGCGGTGCTGGAGCTAGGCCCGCACCAGATCACAGTTCGCCGCGAACCCAAACCGACGGCTCAACGCCTCGCAAATGTGGGAGCTGGTCAACATCCCTCCGCGATCACGTTTAACACATCTGCGGCTGGTCCCCGCAACGTTGCCACCAAATTCCCTGTACGTTCCCGCTCATTCCACGCGTTTAGTCGGGAAATACACTCAAATTGCGTCAGAAAAGCTTCAAGGCTCCCTGACCCGTCAAAATTTACCAGGGGGATCACTTTTACGGTGGCCCGCTTCTCAGTTTCTCCCTTGTCCGAATCCAGCCCAGGGATCAAACACCCTTGTGGCTGCGTATCCAATTTCGGAGCCCACTGTGGCCAAAGATGTTTTGTGGTGAGGGTCTCATGGGTCAATTTTGCCTCCTGTTCCAAACGTTGAATGGACCGATTCACCTCTTCCCGCAGGATCTTCTGGGCCCGCACAACCTCCTCCAAGGCTCCGTCGCGAGTTTATAGCTGCTCCTCAACCAAGCCAGACACTCTACTTACAAAAGACGGCTCTACCAGGCCTTTATCCAAGACTTCATCTTGGCTCATAATTTTATCTTGTTCGTCCAAACGAGCCTCCAATCCTTTTACCTCCTCCGCCAAATTCATCCCTTGCTTCCTCAGCTCTCCCCACTCTTCTACTTGCAGCTGCATACGAGCATCCACACAGGCACGATGACGTTCCAGGCTTTCATCCACTTTATCAACCTGAATGTTCGTTGCATCAATTTTATCTACCAATTTTTTCCGTATATTTTCCCCCTCCAATGTAATTTCTACCTTTGTTTCCTCCAATCTATCCTCGAATTTACTTTGTATTTCTCCCAATTTAACATCCACACACTCCTGCATCTCAGTTTTCATTTTCTCCATCTTTTCCCCCAATTCATCCCTCATTAAATCAATCCGTGCACCCAACTGTGCCCCCATTACCCCCAATTGATCTGTCATTTCTGCCCTCTGTGTCACGAATTGATTTGCCATTTTTACCGTCATGTCCGCTATTAAACGTTCCAAATTGTCTGGATCGTCATCGCACCGGTTTCCGGCGCTGCCGGCCCCGTTACGGGCGATGAAGCACGGTCCACGCTCGGAATGGGGGAGGTTCCAACCCTACCCCCGTCTCTCCCTTCTTCCCCCGACTCGCTGCCAGACACGTGGCCTTCCTCCTCAAACATCTGCACATCCGCCATGGTGCAGAAGTCCCGTTTGCCGCCAATTAAATTTAATTTGAAAAATCCCGCCAAAATTTTCCCGTGCTCGCGCGCTTTTCTGTAATAATTTTATATTCCAATTCGTGGCGAGATTTTAATCTTGGTATATTCTCCCGATACCAAATATAATTTAGAGGGGTTCGAACATCCCACTCCTGACACCAATGTGACGTCCACGGGACTTGAACAGTCCCGCCAACGTAGAATGAGCCGAAACGATGGAGGCGGTTTATTTATTTATAACCCAAACATGGCGGTTCTAATCGCTCCACCGCAAACGGGACGAGGAAGGTGGCACGAGTCGCTTTTCACTGAGTTGATAACGTTTATTCCTCTAACCAGAAATAACAAGACTCGGCAAGAAGAGGGATCCGGGGCGATTCGACGGGATGGTGTGGGATCGGGCGTGGGGAAAAACACAGACAATTCCAATGAATATACAAATCTCAAACCCTCTAAGGCGCCAGGTACACACACACACACACACACACACACACACACACACACACACACACACACACACACACACACACACACACACACACACACACACACACACACACACACACAACGAAGCTATTCCTGGTGGTCAGGCTGGACCGTGGTGTGGACGCAACAGTCCCTGGATTGGCATCGGACGAGCTGGCCTTGCTCTCATCAGGGGGGCAGGAGAAACCGTGGTGCTGTCGACCTCCTGGTCTTGGCCCAAATCCACTCACAGCCGCCAGGGAACCAGCTCCGGCGCCAAACCGCGAGCAGGAGAGGGAGGCAGGTCCGCCCGCCGTTCGACCCCGTACTCCGAGCCAGCAGAACCCCAGAGCCAACCAAGGTGGGGCACGAGGCTCAGCAAGGCTCCAAGACACAATGAAACAAGGATCGAACAAAAAGCACGCTCCCAGCACAACAACCTCCACCAGAACAGTTTTTTTTCGGTACCGATCTTCTTCCTCTTTCTTTTCGATCCCGAACAGAACCTTTTTGTCCTCCCGTCCTCGTCACTTCCAATCGAGCCGTTTTATTGGCCCTGCGCCGTCGCCTTCCGCCAATCGTGATCACGGGGCGGAGCCATCCGCAGCACTGTCCTGTGACGTCACGGCAAGCCTCCAGAGAATACTAAAAGGGGTTTACGCAGACACACTTACTCTATCCCGTGTCCCTATCTAATTATGTGACAATTATCATTTCCCCCTTGAAGAAATGGACATTTACTAGACAACTTATCACCACTGAATTGCTACTTATTACATCGAGATCCTGGTACACTCGAACAGCATGGCATACCTAATTAAACATCCTAATTACCCTTTGAATGCATACCCCCCCCCCCTCAAACGTAACAATACTTTACGGAGGTAGTCTGTTGGGAAAAGACAATGTGTACTACTGGCTCCCACCCAGTGGCACTTGTGGCCGCCGTGAGCACATTCGGTGCGGACAGGTAGACAGACAGTCAGATGCAATACCCTCTAACAAGGGTAATTATGAAAACTATTAGATACCAGTCTACGACGGGTATGGGGGACAGGACGGCTCACAATACTCAGTTACGGTAGTTTCTTTGGATGTTTTGCGCCGCATTCAATATCTCGGTTCATATTGGTGGCGTGTCTGGGTGCCCATGGTAGCGTTTGAGACCGGTGGCTTTAGATTGTTGACCTTGACACATAGTGCCGGCTGAGTAACACGAACGATTTGACATGTTCATCGTTTCAATGTTACCTCCATCAACAGATTAAGAACATGGCAGGATAAAAGTCATAATTGGACCCAGCCCGTCGGTTTGCTGCTGAACGCTGCTGATTGTGACGTCATCGATTCCCTCTGAAAATTCTATCTCCATTCGATTTTTTGAATTCTCTATCACCTGCGTAAATACATGGAACACATAATGTGAAGATTTCGGAAATATGAACAGAATATGTTCGGAGAAGAGTGTGTTTGAAGTTCCAGGCTTACGTCCATTATATTATGATGATTATTATTTATATATGGTATATGGTATGTTGTGCCTGATAGGACGTCAAACATCGTCTCACAGCACATGGTCACAAATGAATCGACTTTTCACAGTATTAACCGGTTTTCTGGTCTGAATGATGATTCCCATCTTGGTGCGGAGACACATTGAAGTACAAAGGAAGGTGAGAAAGTCTATTTTATTTGTCCACCTCACTCCAAACCTCCTTTGTGCTGAAGAGGTGAATCGCAGCCCGACGTCCCCCAAACCCCCGACCCGATCCCTTCCGACCCTCATCTCAGGCAACCAATAAGGCGCTGCGCCTCCACCGCATTCAACGCACCCGCCCGCCTGCTGCCTCGGGTCCAATCAATGCGTTGCACACCGAGTGGCCGCAAGGTGGCGCTGTGTTCCCAGAAACCTGCAGCCATGGATATTGGAAGCAACGATGTCCTTGAATGCACCAAGCTCTTTTCCTTGTGCAAATAACGCTCTTCTGGGGGCTCAGCAGCTATGGCATCTGCCGTCCAGGAGCTGCGGCTATGGTGAGATCCGCCACGGGGTGGGGGGGGGGGGGAGAGGGAGGGCTGTTCGTGCTCGGCATGCTGAATGCACCGCGAGATGCTCCGGTCACTCCCGAACACATCACGTCGCGCAGGACCATCGCGAACGGTTGAAGCGACGGCACGGAGTGACGTAACAATCCGCTCTCGGATCGGTACGGGGGGGGCAGGGGGAGGGGCTACCTGCGCACGTGCGCCGGATTCGAACCCCGGCGTTGCGCGCGCGCCGAAGACTCGGCTCATCTGGACCTCGGAGTAAATCCGCGAATCCTCAGCAATCTCGGCTTGTCGATCGAATCTTGACCGTTCCATTCGGCCACAACAAACCAACCAACCACGTACATCTCCGATTTTAAATGAAAATCATCGATTTGGTGAAATGTTTGAATTGTTTGATGACCTCACAATTGGTTCAGGTTTCATTGGTTGGTTTTTGATTTTTTCAACGTTTGCTCTTTTCCTGCAGTCCAAAGTCGCCCGACGCTCAGCGAGAGCAAACTCAAGGAATGGCGTGTGTTTATAATTGGAATGGGAGTTTAAAACGATGCACACTGGGGAATTTGTCCCATCACAAGCCAGAAGCCGGGAAAAGGAAAGAGGAAGGAAAAGTTTTTTTTTAAATTCGATCAGTGACGCGGGAATGGGAGAAGGATCTTGTGTGCTGAGAGCAGGAAGCGGTGTGTGGTTTGGGAAGTGGTGTGGTGGGGGGAAGCGGTGTGATGGGGTCAGGGTGTGGTTTGGGAAGTGGTGTGGTGGGGGAAGCGGTGTGGTGGGGGAAGTGGTGTGTGGTGGCGTCGGAGTGTGGTGGGGTCAGGGTGTGGTGTGGGAAGTGGTGTGGGAAGCGGTGTGGTGTGGGAAGCGGTGTGGTGGGGAAGCGGTGTGGTGGGGTCAGGGTGTGGTGTGGGAAGCGGTGTGGTGGGGTCAGGGTGTGGTGTGGTAAGCGGTGTGGTGGGGTCAGGGTGTGGTGTGGGAAGTGGTGGTGGGGTCAGGGTGTGGTGTGGGAAGTGGTGGTGGGGTCAGGGTGTGGTGTGGGAAGTGGTGTGGTGGGGAAGCGGTGTGTGGTGGAGGAAGCGGTGCGTGCGGCTGTCTTCCCTCGGTGAACGCGCGCGCGGTTGTTGTTCTTTTATGTCCGTTTTATCACGTGGGAGGGAAGGAAGGGGGCTGAGCGTGCACAGCGTGTGCAGGCAGGGGTGGCGCGCGCGCTCGCGCAGGTTATCCGCATCATCCTTTTCACGTAATCGCTGCGCGGGTGACATTTAAGTACAAGAATAATACAATAATAACAGCAATAATCAATAACTGTCGCAAGTTCAAAGTTTCTTGATTTAACGTCGCTAATATATATATATTCTGCGGATTGGTAAAAATTGCGCGACTCCGGCGGGACTCGAACCCGCAACCTTTGAATTGCTGCTTCCACTAGAAGTCCAATGCGCTATCCATTGCGCCACGGAGCCACTCGTGTTTCAATACGCATCTGTGTCCTTATAATGACTTGATTTCGTTATTCATTGTTGGTGTTTCGTATTTTGTATTTTTTCTCGTTCATGTTTGCTCCCATTTCGAGCCGAAGGCGCAAAGAGGAGCTCACGGGCGTTTTCTTCCTGAGGTATCTCTGGCGCCACACGCCGATTCAAAGTGGAACAAGACGCACAACACCATTTCGGTGTGACGACGCGTCCATTACGGTGTTGTCAATTGTCATTCCACTGATAATCACAATAATAATAAACAATATTTAAGGAAGCATAACTATGCAAAAAGGAATAATTTCAGAATCGTACTTGACGTTTTTGCCTTTTTGGGCGTGATGGGTCTGACGTGAGTGTGACGTCATTATCGTCATTACTGAGCGAATCTGATTGGTTCAGTGCAGTTCAGAGGAGTCAAAATGAAGGTGGTGGTCGAGGAAAGGTGTCAGTCGGGCGGAAGGGTATATCTACATATTAGGTACGCAAATGGAGCGGCAAGGGACGATTTGTCGGAGAGAACGTGGTTTTCCAGGAACGACGTCACGAAGTCCGTTTATTCATTACTTCCGCAAATATGACAGCAGAGGTCTCTGTTGTGTTTCGTGCGCAGCCTGTGGCTGCTGGTTGCGTCATTGCTGGGGGTGTGGCTGTGTCGCTGATGCAGTGCCCCATTATCAGTGAGCCGGTACTTATTTTTACCCACCTCTGAATGATGGTAGGCTGATTCAACCAACCTGGTATTACTTCAACAACGAAAAGAGGGACTCGAAATGAACACACGAACATCTCAAGAGAGCCACGTCAACGTTATCTCCTCGACAAAGGCTCCGTGGCGCAATGGATAGCGCATTGGACTTCTAGTGGGGCAATAGTAATTCAAAGGTTGCGGGTTCGAGTCCCGTCGGAGTCGCGTTTTTAATTTTTTTATTTCCCACCTTTCAGAATTTCCTAAAATGGTGACGATGTCGGCATGTGCCACGTGGTGTTGTTTATTTAATATGGAATAGGCAAAGCCGAGAAGCGAACGTCCAATTCTTCTTACATTCGCTTCTTAAATATATCAAAATTTTTTTTTTTTTTTTGTATACCTTGGTCGAGGCTCGTATGAGAGCAAACACACAACTCACAGCAAGGAGGCATGAGACAAGAGGGGCGGGAGTGGAAGGGACAAAACAGTGGGGAACAGACACATTAGGTGAACTGTGGAAGGGAGAGGGATGGGGATGGGACGGGGAACATGGCGAGGAGAAGATGGACATTTCAGGGACTTTCAGGAAGGAAAGCAGGAGAAATGAAGGAAGTGGGCTTGGGTGGATTATCGGGGGTAGAAAAGATCGAGGATTTGGATGGGGGAAGATAAGAGGTGGTGGTGAACAGCTGTTTTGAAAGCCTGGAGGGAAGAATGGGAAAGAATAGAGTGAGGAAGTTTATTCCAAAGGCGGGAAAAAGAGGAATGAAAGAGTGAAGATGAGCAGTGATTCGTGATTTTGGTAGTTTTACCAGAAGGGGGTTGTTGGCGGACCTTGAGCGCCCTGTGGAAATGTGGTGGGGACAAATCGCAGAGAGAGCAGGGGGGGCAAGGCTGGAGAGGAGTCGGTAGAAGACAGAAAGACCACCGACCAACCTGCGGTGATTGAGTGAGAGGCCCAAAGACTCAGCTTCATTGCGGGAGATGCCGATGATCTTAAATGCCCTGGTTTCGACAGCGTGAAGCCGAGAAAGGTGGGAGGCAGGAGCACCAGCCCAGAGGGGAGAGCAGTATTCCATCAGGCTACGGACAAAAGCTTTGTAAGTGGTCAGGAGCTCAAGAGGGCCGAGGAAGGACTGAGCACGACGGAGGATTCCCAGTCGGCGACTGGCTTTTGAGGCGAGGTTGGAAATGTGACTTTCCCAGGAAAGGTCATGGCAGATAGTGAGACCTTGAAGCTTGAAAGAAAAGACTTCTTCCAGAGGATTGTTGAGAAAGTGGATGGGGGGGTTTTCTAAACAGTCCTTTCAAAGAGACATAGTGAGAGTGTGAGATTTGTCCGGATTGAAAGACATGTTCCACGTGTTGGACCAGTTTGTGATTTTATCCAGATCTGCAGTGAGTGAAGAAGCTGCTGCTTGCCGGTCTGAGGGATGACAGATGGTACGGCAGAGGGTGGAGTCATCGGCAAAGAGATATAGAGGAATTTCCAGAGAGTCCGAGAGATCATTGATGAAAACCAGAAAAAGAACAGGGCCCAGAACGCTACCTTGAGGAACTCCAGCCTGCACAGGAAGAGGGGATGAAAGAACTCCATTTAGGGCCACACGTTGACTGCGACAGGAGAGGAAGTCTGCGAGCCATGAGTGGAGATGGCCTTGAATACCATGGGAAGAGAGTTTGGTGAGTAGGGCAGGGTGCCAGACTGTGTCAAAAGCACGTGATATGTCCAGGGATACGGCTCGGATTTCCTGTCTGGCATTGAGGACCTCCATCCATTGATGGGAGAGCAGAAGCAGCATATCCAGGGTAGAGTGACCTGGTCTGAAACCAAATTGATGATTGGAAATCAAGCCATTGGAGAAGAGGAAGGATTTCATATCTGAGGCGATGATGGATTCCATCACCTTGCTGATGATTGGGAGAAGGCTGATTGGTCTGTAGTTATAGGGATCTGTTTTTGCACCTTTTTTATGCAGGGCAGTGATGTTTGCAGATTTCCAAGCAGATGGCAGATGACCTTGGGCAAATGAGAGGGTGAATAGAACAGAGAGAGGGTGAGCAAGAGCAGAAGAGCAGGCTTTGAGGACACGTGGGCTGATGCCGTCTTTAAAATTAAACAGTCTTTTTGCTATGAAAAAATAAATATTACCTCAACATTACCTTCACAATGACAACTACACCGCCTAGAACAGGATCTCATCTGAAAAAAAATAAATATTACCTCAACATTATCTTCACAACAACAACTACACCGCCTAGAACAGGATCTCATCTAAAAAAATAAATATTACCTCAACATTATCTTCACAACAACAACTACACCGCCTAGAACAGGATCTCATCTAAAAAAAAATATATTACCTCAACATTATCTTCACAACAACAACTACACCGCCTAGAACAGGATCTCATCTAAAAAAATAAATATTACCTCAACATTATCTTCACAACAACAACTACACCGCCTAGAAAAGGATCTCATCTGAAAAAATAAATATTACCTCAACATTATCTTCACAACAACAACTACACCGCCTAGAACAGGATCTCATCTGAAAAAATAAATATTACCTCAACATTATCTTCACAACAACAACTACACCGCCTAGAACAGGATCTCATCTAAAAAAATAAATATTACCTCAACATTATCTTCACAACAACAACTACACCGCCTAGAACAGGATCTCATCTAAAAAAATAAATATTACCTCAACATTATCTTCACAACAACAACTACACTGCCTAGAACAGGATCTCATCTAAAAAAATAAATATTACCTCAACATTATCTTCACAACAACAACTACACTGCCTAGAACAGGATCTCATCTAAAAAAATAAATACGAGAAGCGAACGTAGAATTCTTCTTCCATTCGCTTCTGACTTTACCTATAACTTGTTCACAACTGATATGCAATTTCCGGTGACTTCGGCCTGGATTCGGGATCAGCGATCAAATAATGTAAATCACGATTAAAAATTATTTTTTCATGATGCGGGAGATATCTTTATTAAAATCAGTAGAGGAAATATACACCATGTCTGATATTTGGGTCTTTCATGTCTCCGACGATGCCTTTATCTCCCGGCATGCATCATTCCCCATGACAAAAACCGGAAACAAAAAAAAAACAGAAGCAAAAGGGTCAGAGGCAACGACACGGATTCACAATTGCCAGGGTATTGTGTTGTTGTTGTTTCCTATTCTCTCATGTGCACGCGTTAAGTAATATTCACAAGATAGAAATAAAACCCAATCGTGTTTATACACCGCACAGCATTTAAAAACAACCGGAAGCAAAAGGTTATATCCAACGACACGGATTCCAAATAGCCAGGATATTGTGTTCTTCTTCTCCTTCTCCTTCTCCTTCTCCTTCTCCTTCTCCTTCTCCTTCTCCTCCTCCTCCTCCTCCTCCTCCTCCTCCTTCTCCTCCTTCTCCTCCTTCTCCTCCTTCTCCTCCTTCTCCTCCTTCTCCTTCTTCTCCTTCTTCTCCTTCTTCTCCTTCTTCTCCTTCTTCTACTTCTTCTACTTCTTCTTCTCCTTCTTCTTCTTCCCTATTCTCTCATGTGGACGCGTTAAGTATGAAGCTCACTGCGTTCGCTATAATTTACCAACCTGGGTGACCTGATGGTTCGAGGGTCCGTTGTGGGTCTGTGATTTCGGTGTTTGTAACCCCCGAGCCCGACCGAGTCGGACCAACAAATAAAAACCACGAAAATCCGCGTCGTGCTTCCAATTGCTTGTCCTTCATCATTGAAAGATAAAGCATGGACAAAGAACCATCGATTGGGAACCATTGCACAGACGATGCAGGCACCACGTGCTGGGGTCTCGGAGGGACCTGAACCTGGTATGAGGTGTTTATTTAAATATCTGGTGAGATGTTTCATTCACATTCCCTCACCACGTGTGCTCGCTCTGTCCTCGTCATCTTCCTCTCCCCTCCCTCCCCTCCCCTCCTTTCCCCTCTACCCTCCCCTCCCCTCTACTCTCCCCTCCCCTCCCCCTCCCCTCCCCTCACCCATCCCCTCCCCTCCCCTCACCCATCCCCTCTACTCTCCCCCTCCCCTCTACTCTTCCCTCCTCTCCCCTCCCCTCTACTCTCCCCCTCCCCTCAACTCTCCCCCCTCTCCTCCCCTCCTCTCCCCTCACCCATCCCCTCTACTCTCCCCTCCCCTCCCCTCTCCTCTCCCCTCTGCCCTCTATTCTCCCCTCCCCTCTCCCCTCTACTCTCCCCTCCCCCTCCCCTCCTCTCCCTCCCCTCCCCCTCCTCTCCCCTCTCCCCTCTCCCCTCCCCTCCTCTCCCCTCTTCTCTCACCCCTCCCCTCACCTCCACTCTCCCTCCCCTTTCTTCTCCTCTCCCCTCCCCTCCTCCGCCTCCCCACTCTTCTCCCCTCTCCTCTTCCTCCTCCTCTCCCCTCCCCTTCCTTCCTTGTCACCCTCCTCTCCCTTGTTATTATGTTAGTATCCTACAGATGTGCTGTCAGTCTGCCCATCCGTCCGTCACACCCGTACTTTTAAAGACTTTTCTGCCTGTCCCCCCTTGAACATGTTCAATGTTAAACTTGGTACACCGCTTTATTATGATAAGTTACAGAATGAGTTCATATTTCAGGAAGTTTCGTCAATTTTCCACAATTTATGTCTTTTAGATTTAGAAAATATCACTTATTATACACTAGCAGATACAACCATCACTTCGCTAACTGGAATGTTCACACGGCGGGGGGGGGGGAGGAAAGGCGGGGGGAGGGAAAGGCAGCGTGGGGGGAGGGGAAGGCAGCATAAGAGGAGAGGAAGGCAGCATGAGGGGAGGGGAAGGCAGCATAATAGGAGGGGAAGGCAGCATAATAGGAGGGGAAGGCAGCATAATAGGAGGGGAAGACAGCACAAGAGGAGGGGAAGGTAAGGAAGCATGAGGGGAGGGGAAGGCAGCATCAGAGGAGGGAAGGGAAGGAAGCGTGAGGGGAGGGGAAGGCAGCGTAAGAGGAGGGGAAGGCAGCGCAAGAGGAAAGGGGAGGAAACATGAGGGCAAGGGAAGGAAGCATGAGGGGAGAGGAAGGCAGCGTAAGAGGAGGAGAAGGCAGCACAAGAGGGGGGGGAGGTAAGGAAGCATGACGGGAGGGGAAGGCAGCATGAGGGGAGGGGAAGGCAGCGTAAGAGGAGGGGAAGGGAAGGCAGCATAAGAGGAGGGGAAGGGAAGGCAGCATAAGAGGAGGGGAAGGAAGCATAAGGGGAGGGTAGGCAGAGTACCGGGGCGATAATACACGCCCAAACAGCAACATTTTCTTTTTAACCACCATGTTCTGTGTAAAACCGTGCATTGAATCTCTTCCTCCTTCAACTTCTTCTTCATCACTGTCATGGTGTGAGTTTCATTCAATCCCGTTTATTCTCAGATCAATTAGATTCAGAAAACGCCGATTATATACCACCTTTTTATTATATTATAAATTATATACCACCTTTTTATTATATTATAAATTATATACCACCTTTTTATTATATTATAAATTATATACCACCTTTGTATTATATTATAAATTATATACCACCTTTGTATTATATTATAAATTATATACCACCTTTTTATTATATTATAAATTATATGCCACCTTTTTATTATATTATAAATTATATACCACCTTTTCATTATATTATAAATTATATACCCCCTTTGTATTGTTACGGCTGTGGAAATTTGCAGAGCACCATATAGGTCCTTTGATCAGTTATGCCGATAAGTCTGTGTTCAGATAGATTTCCCCACCGTTGTCTAAAGGGTTTTATTCGTGTCACCCGGGCTGTGATCTTTGAGGTCGCCGTTTTTCTTTTACTATCGTTATGTTGGACCATCCACAAGGCCAACCACCAACCACCTTCTCCGCAATGCCAACCACCCACCACCCTCTCCACAACCGCCTTCACAACGACATCTCCTCACCATCTCCTAATCCACATCTCTCCCAATAGATTAACACGAACAAAATCGCCTCACCTCCGTCTCCGAAACGATGCCATCTTGGCGCCAGCCACGGCGAGTCCGCATCGCTGCGGGCAGACTCGGGGGGTTTCCTCGCCGCGCAAGTCGGTGATTTCGTGCACGTCCTCTCGCTGCGCAGGGTCGCTGTATTCGCGCACGTCTGCTCTGTGCAAGCTTCGCCTCGGAATTCGGATCAAGAGAGCGAGAGGAGCGGAGCCAGTGGGGGTCAGAGGTGAGAGTGCGGAGATCAGATCTCGTCTCTCGGGCCCTATAAAAGGGCGACCGGAACGCCAAGCGCGGTCAGTCTGTGGAGTGTCTGTCAGGGTTCGGAGCACCTGGAGCCTGAAGCCTGCATTCGTTGGAGAGGCTGAGGAGAGTGGGGGAGACGCGAGCGGGGAGCACGGCCAAGCCTGCTGTGCCACGCGGAGCTGCGTGTTCGTGTGCGGGACGTGGAGAGAGCCGGAGAGAGCTCGCCAACCAGCACTGAATGGTCTGAGGTGATCGGGCTTCGGAACAGTCCGAGCATCGCTGAGGGACGGACGGGTTCTTTAAGAGAGCATCAACTCAGAACGAGCAAAGACCCGTTCGTTCCTCTCAGGCGTTGCCGGCTGGGGCCTGAATCACCAGGCCACGGCCGAGCCGCGGTTACGCTAGCTGCCGTGGGGACGGAACGGAACGCGGGTCACCCCAGCGAGGTGAAGGTAACCTGCGCAGCCTCTTGGATCTCCTTCGGTCCTCAAAGCTCCATGTCATAAAGACCCCGAGAGGTCCAGTCTACCCCCTTGTCTTTGAGGGGGTTTTTCCTTGCTTTTCTTTGTCTGAAAGTTGTGGCGCCGAGTCCGTTAAGTAGAACTGTGTATAAGTGACTAAAGAATAAATAGATGTTCGTAGCGCTGTGTCTTGCTCGCGTCTTGTCCCTACCCCCATCCATTGCATAACTGCATGCGTGTTTTGCATTCATTGCTTGATTGTATACGTGCTTTTCTTGCATGAATACCGGACTGCATACGTGTGGAAATAAATGTGCATGTTTAAATGTTAATCTGCTCGTTGTGTGCTCTTTCCCCAATTGAGCTACCATCTTGCATTCGGGATATAGTTGGTTTTAAATAGCCGGTAAAGTGATCGGGTCCAACGGGACTGCGCGATAATACACCGCTCGGTTATCCCAAAAAGAAAGCGAGCTGCTTAAGCGGCTCGTTTCCAAGCAGTCCCGTTTCGGTACAATCTCTCGGTAATCTACCCACGCGATTAATTATGCCTAGGTCACATTTGCTCTATGGCGAGGATACGGCGGCCGTACGCCCTCTGAATTAACAGAAACGTGCGGCAGCCGCAGAGAAACTGAGGTGGCCTCAGAGAGGCCCTACGCCGTTTGGCTATTTTTTACAGGCCATAGGGGCGCCGTGGAATTATAGCGCGAAGTTATAGCTTTTTTTCATTTCTACGTTCGCCGTAGCAATTCGACAAGCCAAGCTGTGATGTACATGTGTTCCACGTCGACCGTACGTAGGGCGTACGGTGGGCTTGCGTTGTTCGTGCGGCTGCCGTAAGCTCTTCTCAATGAAAAATGAATTTTCCCAACCCCCTAAAAATGACGGCGGCCGCACTATTTCCACGGTCGCCGTACGGTGGCCTTGCAGTCTCTGTGACTACCTGCGGGCAACGCAGGGTCGACGCACGGTTCCCCTACGCCCGCCGTGCACCTACGAAGGCCTCCGTGGCAGTCTGCGTCGTCCGTGCGTCCACCGTGCGCTACCGCTAGAGATCGGAGTATTGGTGTTTGTCTATACACAGTGGTGCCCCCAGAATCCCAATTTAATTAGTTCCAGGAGGCTGTTCGGATTGCAAAAAGTTCGGATTCCAAAAATATTTTCCCAATAAGAAATAATGGAGTGAATTAATCCGTTTGTGGACCCAAAGAAAACCCACTTTCAAGACACACTTTAAACTGACATTCCCCATGTTTAAGGTAAAATCTTCTTCTCTCTTCTTCTTCTTTCGGCTGCTCCCATTTGGGGTCGCCACAGCGGATCATCCGTATGATCCGCATTGTGATTTGGCACATGTTTTACGCCGGATGCCCTTCCTGACGCAACCCTGGTCGCCTCCATGTTTAAGGTAAAATAAGATGAGTAAATGACCTTCGGTGGCGGTGTATTGTATGTAAACTGGTACAATCACCACATCCAAAGGTTCACACAGGCTCGAGCTCCGGCCTGGGTTCCGATCGCTCGCGCACTCTGTGAGAGCGCTGCCCCCAGGGCAGCGCATCAAACGCATCGGGCTGACGTAATCATGGATATTCCAAATTACAACTGGTTTTGCTGTGAAATTCAATCCTTGCCCGACAGTCCGTCACACCACGTGATCGGATTGCTTTTTTTGTTATTAATTAACACGCAAGATGATTAAAAAAACAAAAAACAGCACAAATCAAGGTGAAAACCCGAGGTAAGGCCCATCACATTTGTCTCGGCGGCCGGAGGGTCTACAAAATGTATGGGCACTAGCAATTATAAAGTGGCCGTAGTATTTCCACGGTCACACAATGTAGCAATCACATATGTTTTTATTTTTTCGGGGAGCTGCACGGGGTATTCATAAATTGTGGAGACCGGAAACGTGGGGTGCCGTACAGTCTTTGATTTGATGTCGCACAGTGACCTTGGGGCGTTCCTGCGGCGGCCATCGAATTTTCAAGGCAGACGCAAGGTGCCCGTAAGGCGACCGCAAGGCGACCACAGGGGGACCGCAGGGTGACCCTAAGCCGAACGTGTGGCCAGACGGACGGTAACGAATGGGTGAATGTTTTTTTTTTTTTGCCAGTGCTTTTGTTTCGGCTTGTCGAATTTCTACGGCGAACGTAGAAATGAAAAAAGTTATAACTCCACGTTATAATTCCACGGCGACCTTACGGCCTGTAAAATATAGCCATACGGCGTAGGGCCAACCTGAGGCCACCTCAGTTTCTCTGCGGCCGCCGCACGTTTATGTCAATTCAGAGGGCGTACGGCCGCCGTATCCTCGCCGTAGAGCAAATGTGACTGAGGCCTAAAGTATCGATCGACACACGAGAGATGCTTTCACGAGGACTTCCACCGACGAACTGAATGAACAAAGCGCGAAGATGCGGCTCGAACAGGTGGGGGAGACACGTGAACAAACATGAACGCCACGTTGTGTTCGCTTTTTGAAAATGTATTAGGTTTTTGGGCAAAATTTTCTCGAAAAAATTGTTCGGATTCCAATTTGTTCAAACAATGGGGCGTTCGGATGCTGGGGGCACCACGGTATATTATAGTTTCGTATATTCAGTTATATATATATTTATATATATATATATATATATATATATATATATATATATATATATATATATATATATATATATATATATATGTAGGGTAAGAATACTGATTCTGGCTCACTTTTCCCCATGTAAATGAATGGGGGATTTTCAGCGATTTATATTTTTTTTCCTTAAAAATAAACCCCCTTTTTATCCCAAGGTATATTTATTTGTCTCCCCTTTTAACTTGGAGGTTGAACCTCATTGAATTGAACACCTGGGGTTGAACAGCTCACTCATTGAACCTATAAAGATTTGTTCATTCTCAAATTCCTTCAATAGTTTAATTTTCTTTGCACAATAATCCCCATCTAAAATATTGACAAACAAAACATTTGAATCTTTATATTTTTTAAGATACCCCTTTTGTGCCATTACGAAATGATAAACTTCTCTTAATGCTCTTGTTTGACCACCTCCTGAGCCACAGGTTATTTTTTGTTAAGCCCCGCCCACTTTTCTTTAAGCCCCGCCCACTTTTGTTAAGCCCCGCCCACTTTCCACAAGGTATTCAATAAGCCCCGCCCACTTTTCTTTTAACCACGCCCACTTTTCCTAAGCTCCGCCTACTTTTGCTAAGCTCCGCCCACTTTTCATAAGGTATTTTTTCTAAGCCACGCCCACTTTTCCTAAGCTCCGCCTACTTTTGCTAAGCCCCGCCCACTCTTACATCATTTCCAGTTCATCTCTGACTCACAAAGAAATCACTAGAAAATTACAGGATGTTATGGTTTTGAAAAATTTCCCAATGAAGGCTTGCCAAGGCTTGCCCAGGGAATTTCCAAAGGAAACCACACCCACCAGTCTTTCTCTATAAAAGCTTCAAACCCAGGCTCCATTTTAAACATTTGTTCTTGCTGGCAATGGTGTGCTGTGTGCTTGTCTCAAACTCTCTGTCTTCTATGGAACTAAACCTTCAAGTTGATGAACTGGATTCAAACCTCTTATCTATTGAGGTAAGATTTTTTATTTTCCTATTTTCAAACTTTGATTGAAGCATACTCATTTAATAATTAAATAACTTAATTAATACATTATTATTTTCTCTCACAGGAAATTGTGTCTGAAATACGAAATGAAAATACTGCTTTTGCTACAACTTGGGGCGAAATTGTTGGCTTGGTTGAAGACCTTATGAGCGACCAAGACCTTGAGTGGGATGACTTTGGTGTTCCTTGGAACTCTCTGTCTTGTATGGAACTAAACCTTCAAGTTGATGAACTGGATTCAAACCTCTTATCTATTGAGGTAAGATTTTTTATTTTCCTATTTTCAAACTTTGATTGAAGCATACTCATTTAATAATTAAATAACTTAATTAATACATTATTATTTTCTCTCACAGGAAATTGTGTCTGAAATACGAAATGAAAATACTGCTTTTGCTACAACTTGGGGCGAAATTGTTGGCTTGGTTGAAGACCTTATGAGCGACCAAGACCCACAGAACGAGTTCGTCCTTGATGACCCAACCAAAGAGTTATACCTTGGAGACCAGCAAAATCCTGAAAAAGAGTTTTACAGCAATAGTACTCATTGTGAGTTATCAAGACAATACCCACTGAACAAGTTATACCTTGATGAGCCAGAATACAAGTTTTACCTTGGAGACTCACAAATTTTGAAAAATCAGTAAATGAGTTCTGCCTTGATGGTTTTAATAACTACCTTGGAGACTCAGGAAAAGGGTTCTGCCAAGATGGTTCTAAATATGGGGCCTACCTTGGAGACTCACAAATTTTGAAAAAATCAAGAAATGAGTTCTGCCTTGATGGTTTTAATAACTACCTTGGAGACTCAGGAAAAGGGTTCTGCCAAGATGGTTCTAAATATGGGGCCTACCTTGGAGACTCACAAATTTTGAAAAAATCAGTAAATGAGTTCTGCCTTGATGGTTTAAATAACTACCTTGGAGACTCAGGAAAAGGGTTCTGCCAAGATGGTTCTAAATATGGGTCCTACCTTGGAGACTCACAAATTTTGAAAAATCAGTAAATGAGTTATCCTTAAGAGACTTTGTAAGTTGGTTTTACTTTGAATACTTGAAATGTGGGTTCTGGATTGATAACTCACAATGTGATACATATCTTGGAAACTCAACGGGAATGTGGTTATACCTTGAAGACTTGGAAAGTTGGGTTTATGTTGGACACTTGAAACTTTTTTGGGGGCTTTTATTTATTTATTTATTTATTTATTATTATTATTATTTTATTTATTTATATTTTGGAGACTTTTGGAGTTGCTATCACTCTTTGGGATCTAAACCTATCGATGTAGTTCTTTGTTGGATGGTGCTTGATGGGAGCAAGATCAAGAAAGTTCTGGGAAGAAAGTGCAGGCTTACTCCCCCTTTCTACGTCATCAAACCTGAAAGCCTTAAAAGACAGAATTGGAAGAAGAAAAAAAAAAAAAACGTAAAAATATATATATATATAGGTGGAAATCTCATTTTGAAAAAGACATTGTGTTGGGCGAGGATTGAGTTGGGGTTGAGATTTTGAATGTGAGGGTTGGGGTTGAGATTTTGAATGTGAGGGTTGGGACACACACACATACACATCAACAAACAAAAGTTAAGCCTTGACTATTCAGTTGAGGATTCTGTGTTTGGGGTTCACAGATCTAAGAACGTCCCCCTTGACACACATTATATACTGTTATACACCTCGGACTTGGCCCTCGAGTGTCCACAACGGTGTATAGTAGGAGGGAGTGAAGCGCCAACCTATTGCTCCCATTGCACACACACACACAAACAAAAGTTAAGCCTTGACTATTCAGTTGAGGATTCTGTGTTTGGGGTTCACAGATCTAAGAACGTCCCCCTTGACACACATTATATACTGTTATACACCTCGGACTTGGCCCTCGAGTGTCCACAACGGTGTATAGTAGGAGGGAGTGAAGCGCCAACCTATTGCTCCCATTGCACACACACACACAAACAAAAGTTAAGCCTTGACTATTCAGTTGAGGATTCTGTGTTTGGGGTTCACAGATCTAAGAACGTCCCCCTTGACACACATTATATACTGTAATACACCTCGGACTTGTCCCTCTGGTGTCCACAAAGGTGTATTATATGCTTAGTTTTGTCTTTTGTAATTCCTGTGAATAAAATGAACCTAAAATCTCTTCCCCTTCCAAATCATATATTTTATAAGTCCAAGGAACTGTATCTATTACATCAACAATTTTAAAAAGTTCTTTCGTCCATCGTTCAGTAAAACCCTTTTCAAAATGAGATTTCCACCTATATATTCTTACGATATCACCAACTTTGAACTTAGGTTTTCTGACATTAATCTCTTTTTCATATTTTAATTTTGTAAATGTTTCTGATGGCTTCATATTCGTTGACGTGTGAATCGTGTCATTATACTTATCCACAATATCCTGAATAAAAGATAACCATTGTTGTGAACCGAGTTGTGTGAATTTTTTATATAGTCTCTCTTTTAAGGTACGATTAAAACGTTCAACAACAACTGCCTTCCCTTCATTAAAGGTACTGTATAATGTAATACTGTTATTTTTAAAAAATTCATAAATGTCTTGTTATAAAACTCTCTACCCTCATCAGTCCACAATTTCTTAGGTTTTCTCTTACTTTTATTAAATATCTGTTGAAAAGCTAACATAAGAGTATTACCTGTTTTGTTTTTTAAAGGGACAACCCACGCATATCTACTCCTCAAATCAATAACGGTTAAAGCATACTTGTACCCCTTATCATTATTGAGTTCAATCAAATCAGCAGACCAGATATAATCAACTTCCTTGGAATAAACTTTCCTTCTCTGAAACTTTGTGAATATTGGTTTATGTAATTCATCAGCTAATTGCTCTTCAGTCTTAATGGCATCATTAGAGCCTATAAGTTTTTTGAATTTCCAAGTCCAAGTTTCAATTTAGCACTAATCATCTTCTTCACGATGAACCTATCAACTTTTTCTCTCAAGGTTGGATTTTGTATCAGAGACAAATTATATAACATTTCTCTATCGGCTTCATGCTTTTCTTCCAACGTTGTGGTATTCCCATAATCAATATCGTGTCTCATGCACACTTCATCAACTCTATTGATTGGTTTACTCCAGGATTTAGGATTGTCTGCCTCATCTAATCTTTTATCCAAGTTTGTGCCTGGACCACAGAAAGAATACCCTGGAAGATGTAATTCCCCTGGTATTCCAGTAGTTGTAAATTTACTTCCTGATAAAAACTTTTGTATATCTCCTCCGAGTTTGTGTTTGGAGATAAATTGATTTTTTTGAACCACACACCGAACATATACCTTTTTGTATAACCCTGTTATTTTTACTTTTAATATATGAAATATTTTTAGTATTAGTTTTCTTTTTACATTTGAGACAATAACTCATTTATTTATGAGAAAAATTTCTGCAGAGTGCAAAAACCTTTTTAGTTTCCAACATGCACATTTGAATCTTAATTTTTAAAACATAAAGAATCCTTAGAAATGCCTTCACTCTCTCCTCCATTTATTTAAGAAAAAACTTGAATTAAAATACATGTCTTCTCGATGTCGATAGTCTTGTCGAAAGTATTGTAAATAGACTTTTTAATTCTTTGTATTCCTCCCTGGTGAGATAAGTTAATTTCTTTAATACCTCTATTCTTTTTTGAATCTCACTGGTTTCCATATTTTGATATTTATTCATTCTCTCTCTTTCCTCCCTCTCTCTCTTCTCTCTTTCCTCCTTCTCTCTCTCCTCCTCCTCCTTTTCCTCCTCTTCCCTCTCTTCTTCAACTCCTTCCTCATCCCTTACTATACTTGAATCGTTTACACCCCATAGAATATTATACATATATTCATCAGGATTTCTTGTTATTCCTGTATCCAAAATATTTTTTTTTACAACAGGATACCAATAAAATTTCTTTTGAATTTCTAAAAGAGCCTTACCTTTTCTTAACCTTATAATTTTTTCATTATTTAACATTCTAATTAAATCTAAAGTTGTTGGTTTATCAACATCAGCATAATGCCAATCTTTTATTGAAAATACCTCATTCTTATGTTGTAGAACATATTTATTAAAATACCGAATACCCTTTTCTTGAAGGTATGCTTGAACACAGAAATGATAATTTTCTTGAAGCCTTCTTGCTGTCATTTATGTATTAGAAATATATGTTAGAATAATATTATGGCACGAAACACCTCCCCATCTTCCCATAGTTAAATCATTTTGTATTTCCTTACTTATTATATATAATCCTGTTTTTTCTGTTTTCATGAGATAAACAAGGGCAAAACCATTATTATATTTACCCTTATTAAATTCTTTTATTTGTTGTTTACTAATCGTGGCTCCACAAAACTCATTCTCGATACCAAGTGGATAATATTCTTCCTTACGAGACTGATTTAATTGTTCCAGGTCTTCGAGGTTAATTTTAAATGACCAATTATACCCTAAATCATTCATATCATACCCCCATTGTTCTATTCTCATACAAACGATACGCCCTTCTTTATAAAAATTTATTTTAATTCGAACTGTGAATTCTGTATGACCTGGAGATAATATCAACAATTCTGTATCTTTAGAATACACAGCCGTTTTATTTAAGTATATATATTGTGATAAATCGCTTAATCTCACCAAGTCATTTGCGTCAGTCGGGCTTGGATAATTTTTTAATTTATAAGCATTTTTCATGTTAATATTTTTGTTTATATTATATTTATGTCGTTCAGCCTGTGCCTTTGTGTAATAATTTGATAAATCAATATCCAGTTCTTGAGATACACCAAAGATAGAACCATCTTTACCAACATAAGTCATTTATATTAGATTAAAAATAATATCATAAAATTTTTTATTTTTGTTGAGTTGAAATAACACATATAGACATAATTGACCACAACACTTGGAATTTAATTCTTGGACTTGAAATGTTTGATAAACACCATTCTGTAAGAATTTTATGACTTCAACAGGTGGTGGAAGACCAAAACTATCAAAATAATATTTGTCTTGACTATTAAAAATACAAACCCAATGAGAACCGTTCCCATCATTATCTTCTAAGTTCATAATAATATTCTTTGTATGTTTCGACACATTTGTTAATTCATCTCTCATACAAATAACCACATTATGAATTTTTAATTTCTTACAATATTTGGCAAGTTGTAAATTTGATGTTGTATTCTTTCCAAATTCTTTCAACCACTCATCAATGCTCATTTATTTATTAGAAAGATATAATCCATTACCTCTTTTCGTTAATTTTACACCTGCTTGTGCTATAGAAGAAAGCATATCTCCAACTAACAATCTCGCTTTATCAGGCAGACCTTCAAGTTTTTCAGCAAAATCTACAATTACACCACTTCCACTAATTTGTTTCTCCAACTCTTTGTTATGTCTTTCCAATTCTTTTTGAGCCTGGAGTTGAGCCTTCCTTTCGTTGGCAGTTTTGACCGCTGTTGAAATACCACCCGTCAATGCTCCAACCGCACTTAAACCAGCAAATAAAGGAATTAGAAATGGGAGAAATCCTCCACTCGTCTCTCTTATTGAATATTTTTTCAACATTGGTTTTGTCATTTTAATTTTAAGTGAGCCAGTGTCATTCAAGATTTTAACCTGTTCTCTTGTGAGCAAAACATCAATTCTTACTGCTCCTTTTCTCTGAATTGTATTAACGTTAATCGTACAAGGCTTTTGATTTTGAACACAAGATGATAGTTTATGAAGATTGATTTGATTAACATATACCCCAGTTGGTACTTTGCCACTCATTTATTTAACAAAAAATTATGTGAGACTAATCATCACACCATTATCTGTATTAATCTGCAATTCTGTTTCTTCCAAAAGCAAACAATATGTATCAACTTCTTCACTCTCTCCTCTTTCAATGTATAGGGAAGTATCCACTCGATTAGACTTTATAGTTTCTTTTTGAGCGCTCAGGTCAAACGTATAGATTGTATACAAACTTTTAAATGCTGTCATATCCAAAATAGGTTCTTTATTTCCATTACTTTCACACACCTTTTGGTAAGACTTGTATGCTTCAGCAAAATCATTTTTTCCCAATTAATTTCCAATCTATCTCGTGGATAAAATGTTCCATCTAGAGAAACGCGAAGTTGTTTCACCTTAGCATTATCACTCAATGCATTATTCTTATCAGTCGCAGTATCACCATCTGGCTTTTTAAAAATCATCCACAGATATCGTGGCTTTCCTTCCAGAACACCCAAATTCCACGTGTAAGTAGTTTGATTGAGTTTAACGTGTTGACATCTTCTTTTGAGGTATGATACACTGAGTGGTTTTTTGAGTTAAGTCTTCGATTCAACATCTCTTCTGTTTTAAGATTAGGAGTATATTCACTGATATACCAACTCATCTCCTCAATTACAAATTTATTCTGATCACCAAAAGCATTACCAACACCAAAAAGCAATCTATTTTCATTATCATTCCTTTGTAGTTGAAATCTAATTTTAAGACCATACAGAACTTTATCATAATCACAAAATCCAAATATACCTTTAAGAGGAACTGCCACAGTAAAACTATTTTCTGCTTTTGTATCATCATTATACATTCCTTTCCTTTGAATATATCCAGGGTCTGTGTTTGTTCCCGTTGACATATCAGGAATAAAACCTTCGACAGACCCCTTTCCCATTCTATCACTGAATGTATAGAGTGTAAATTTCATCATTTCAGATACAGCAGAGACATAATCAACCGCTTCAACTTCTTGTGTTCCAATATACAATCGCACACTATCAAACATTTTCCAGAAGAAATCATTTACAAGTGTAGCGTTTGTGTTATTCCCAGCCTTAGTGAATTTAAATTTACACAACAAGAAACTTTCGGAGAGATTCAAATAGGTTTGTTGATTATTTATTTCAAAACTTTTTGTACCATTTGTATTCCAGTCTGTTCCAGTTATTGCATTTACCTTGAAGTAATCTTCTTTTTTAGTGGAGTTTGAGATAATAATAGTATCATCCAAATCATAGATACTATCAATTGCTTCCATACTTGTATTTATTTAGGAAAAAAGATGTTAAAACTTTTGAAACCCTGATCCAAGTATTTGAATTATTTTCTGTCGTTCTTGGGGGACAACTGAGTTTTACCTTTCTTAATTTCTTTTATTGCTTGTAATTTATGAGATTCTTTCTGAGCATCTTTTATACTCTTTACAGCACCTGCTACATTTCCCACAGCAGAAGCAGTTGAACCAATTAGGTCTTTATGTTTAAGAATAGTTGAACCAATACCCATGAGAGTATCAATTATCCCATCTCCTCTAAATTGATGTCCAACACCCCTTTGTCTCTTAGGTTTATAGTATCCTCTACCAAGATACATACCTTCACCCTTGTAGTACGGGGAAAGGAACATCCCATCCCCTGTAATTATTTTATATTTTCCCAACTCGTGCTTCCTCACAATAACCATCGTATTTATTTATTGAAAAACTTCACGTAGGTGAATTCTGATGGATATAACTTCTCCATTAAAAGAAATCACACGATTATCTTGGTCGGTTATCCTAAAATTTACTCTGTGTATGGTTTTTCCTGACACAGGTAGATAAACCAAATTTTTAGGCTCCATATTGAATTTATAACCAATTGGGGTTGAGTATGCGCTGAATGAAAATATTGTATTTGTTTTTAATCCATCATTATAAGCACCATCAATCAAATCACAGTGAATTAACACCGAATTTATTCCTGAGGATATTTGAATGACATTATCACTGTAAAACGTCCCATTAGTTTCAATCTTTTTTGAGGAGAAACCTAATAACTCTCTAAATGAATTATCAATTGTGAAATCAACCTTGTAGTTATTTTTAACTTTAATCGTTGATTTTGAAGTATGTTTTTGAATGTTTATAACAATATTTTTTGGTTCATCACCCTGTTCTTTCATAAGACGAGCAATTTCGGAAGATATTTGAGAAATCTCGTATGCTCCGGTGAGACTGTTATCGTTTTGTATCCACTTCCCGGATTATAACTAAACTTGTCATTTTTCTCGGTTATATTAAATAAGGTATTATAAGTCTCCATGGACAATAAAGATGCCTCATATTCTTTTGTTGTGTCAAGTTGTAGTGGGTATGGGAATGAAGATGTGTGGTCGCTTGTTGTGAAATTAAAACTCAGGATTGTGCTTCTCATCTTATTTAATATGAGTTAAAATGTCTTTATATTGAGATTTATTAATTATTTTCATGTTCATCAACTGGTCTAAAATGGCTGATGCTTCATTAAAACAATTGTTATTTCCAGCCTTCTTACTGCCGAACAACAATAACAGTCTATTAACTAATTGCGATGGGTCATTTGGAAGAAAACTAATACCTGAACCAAGGATACTTAAAGCCTGAATAATGTGTTTCTCCTTCTCATTCTTCCTACTTTTACCAGAAAGAATAACCTTATAATTTAGAGTGTTCAGCAAATCAATATATACTCTATCATCATTATTTTCCATATCCAATGGTTTATCAATATACTTTGATTCATCCCTCACAGTTGAACCTTGTCTTCCATCTTTTGTGAGAAGAAACATTAATCTCGGAGTTAGTTTAACAGGGGTTGAGCAGAACTTAAGAACCTTAATTCATCATTAAATATCAATACCTTTTCTTGAACAAGATGAAATATTGCTGGTTGTTCTGTTGGAATGAGTCCTGCTTTGGTTTTTGAATCCGCTGAATATTCATTGTTTTGAACAGCATTCACAATATAATCAGGGGTTGATTAATCTCTTCCAGTTGTTGAAATAAACCTTCATCATCATATTCTAATTCTCCTAAATGCTCTAATTCTTCCTCCGTCATTTGACTGAAATCTTTTAACATTTGAAGCTTTCTAGGAGTATATTCTACTGTGGGAACTGTGGAAACATCTTTCATTTTTCTTGGGAAGTTTTTAAAAGTGGTTTAAAAAATTTCTCTTGTTTTTTTCAAATGCTTCTTCGCCCGTTAGTTTCTGTCTGCGTTTCTTCTTTATGTCTTCCTGTTGTTTTACAACTTTTGAAACCAACTCTTGATGTTCCTTAAATCTTCTTGCTCTTTCTTTTGTATCCATTTATTTATTGTAAAATATCATTTAATGAATTGTAAAGATCAACAGGGAAATTTTCCTTTTCTTCATCATTCAAGTAGATGTGTTCAAATAAATCCTTTTCTTTAAATATTTCATCAAATTCTTTATTAACATTAATGCGAGTTGTAATTTCTTCTTCACTAATCCTTGCATCTCTGCTTTTCATACGTTTGTGTTGAGTTTCTTCATCAACATCAAAACCGAATGATAAAATCTTCACTCCGCTCAGATATTTAATAATTTGTCTCGTTCCTTCTGGATTAGTTTCTAATATCCCAACACCACCAGATTTTAGTTTCTTTAACTCACTCTTACAATGTGAATATTTTGTTGTACCAAGAGAAACCTCCTCAAATATTTGTCCTTCATTCCTCAATCGCATATGTTCCTCCACTGAAATATAGTGATAATCTTCACCTTTTACTTCTCCAGGTCTTATTGCTCTAGTTGTTGTTGATACAATGCGTATCACGGGGTGTTTTTTAAGTAAATTTACAATATTCTCATTTGTACTACACAAGAACCTTGATTTATGAAAGTTTTTTCCAGAAGCAGATTTACCCACAAGATTTATAATAATAGTTGTCATTTATATATGTAATTGTTTATAAAACAAAAAATATATCCCTTAATATCTCATCTTGTTTCACAACAATATATTTATATTTTTCAGTCGTGTGCTTCATATAATCCTCAAATTTCTTTTTACTACATAATGTAGAACAATTATCTCTCCAAAAATTATTGATATCTATTGAATTTAACTTGAATAAAATAAAAGTATTAGCATTGTTTCTGATGGAACGACGAGGAAGTTGAAAGTACGATTGACTAAGATAAATACAATTACAAGAAGAATGTCTCCCTCTTGTGTAGTAGCTGTCCATTACCGTTTGGTTTCTCTCATTAACACAATCATCAAAGATAACGAGGTTCTTTTTGATTTATCCAAATCTTGGGGAGACGGTATATCATCCGTATTATCACTAAGAATACAAGTTATAAGATTTGATTTCTTTTTACATCTCTGTGTATCACAAAATAGTTGAATTATATCTTCAATGTTATAATCATTTAGGTTTTTTTGACGTTTAAATAAACCTATTATATCTTCTTTTTGAAGACCAGCATTAAAACCTTGTGAGAGTAGTTGATACTCTGGTTGAAAACTCGACTTTGTGAAAATTATTAAATTATCATAATCTAAAAAGTTGGGAGTGAGGAGCATTTTTAAAAGTAAGCAGGTTTTTCCACATCCACTTGAACCAACTATGAGACATCTTAATGAATTTGGGAGATTTTTATGGTTGTTAAATTTTATCTTATTTTCCCAAATAGGTAAAAAATCATTCATTTATATATTTGAAAAACAGGTTATTTAATTTATTATTGGCTTTTTTAGAAACTCTATATTTTATCCTAAGTTCAGGTTTAATTTCAAGATAATCCATTATTTTATTTATACAATATCTTGTGTTGATATTTCCCTGAAAATTACATCCATGAATAATATACAACAACAATCCTTTGAACATTTCTCTTATACGTTCAGTTTCTTCCCTTGTAAGGAAAGGTGTGTTATCATCCTCATACTTTACATTCATTTCTCTAATCAATCTTGTAAAGTAATTCATTTTTGGTGTAAATCTAAAAGAATTATTTTCCTTTTTATATTTTTTATTATCATTAATTAGAAGATAATCACAGAATATACATTGTTTATAGGCTTTTGACTCTGTGTTTAATCCCTGTCTTTCACACGCAGGACAATTCTCAAATTTGTCATATGGAGAATCAGGAAAGTCTAGCATATTTATAAAGTAAAACTTTACTTAAACTGAAATTCATCTATACTTTTAGTTGTATATTACCATCGATATCGATATACTTTTTTTCATTATCAGATTCAACGACAACATTTTTTATATTAAAGGTAATTTTAAAATTATCGTTAACTACTATTGAACGAAATGTCATTTCACCTGATATATTAACATCCTTTATTTCATCAAGATTTACATCTTTAGGGTTGTTGAAAAAAATACAAATTTCTCCTTGCATATTACAGATGGTCTTATCTTTTCTTTCTAAAGCTTCATCCATAAGGTTTTTGTTCTTTGATACTTTTTCTTGTTTCATTGCTTTTTCTAGTTTTGAATATATTACTAGAAGGAGAGGAGAAACTTTTGTTAGAGATACTTTAATTGATGTTCTACCAGGTATACTAAAAGCCCTTCCACTGAAGGAAATTGAAGAACTCATATTATTTACCATAATAGTTTTTATCCAATAGTTGTTATATTTATCTTTGTTCAATTTTACATCCTTGACATATTTCTCAGTATCTTTAACAGATGAAGAGATTGATTGAAACTTGTCTTTTGTGTCTTGAAACATTGTATTTATTAAGTGAAAAAGTTGGAGGATAAAATGTTTTTAAGCACAGATTCACCTATAAATTAAACGAAATTTTCATCAAGAAAATTTTAGTTTAAGCAAAGTTTTATTCTATAAATATGGTGAATACAACGTACTGCGATGTTTGTAATCACGAATATAAACATTATAGAAAACACCTCCGAACCAACAAACACACATTTAATCTATTTCATCAAATATCTCCTCTTGAGTTGGAAAGAAAACATTGTGATATCTGTTCAAAGGATGTTTTGAAGAGTAGTTATAATCAACATCTTCAATCACAAAAACACAAGAAAAATGAGTTTAAAGTAAAGGGAGACTATTATATTAAAAACACTGATGAGGCATTTAAAGGGCATATAAAAATAAGGATTTTTCAATTTGGAGAACCCAGTCCATCATCAATAGCTGAATCAATTGAAATAGTGAAACCCGATGTTGAAAAATTTATTAAAAAGACATTAAAAGAAATAAAAACTTTAAAGTTTTATATGGGAGTGAAAATGAATATGAAAAGACAAGATGAAGAACAAACTCCTTATATGAGAACAGATCTTCATTTTATAACATCATTTCAAGATTTTTTGAATAGTGGGGTTTATGAAGAACTATCAAGACAAGAGGAGGATGTTGATAATACAGTGGTAGGAAGTGGATTCAATATTAAAAAAATCATCTTTTTAGATATACACATTCTAAAATCAAACCCTCTTAAAGCTTCTTCTTATATTGAATTACCAAAAGAAATAAAACTAAAGAAGGCAGTTGTTAATATTAAGAACAATGATAATAAATGTTTTCTCTGGTCTGTTCTTGCTCACTTACATCCACCAAAATGTAATTCAGAAAGAGTAAAACAATATATGAAATATGAGAATACCTTGGACATTAAAGATTTTAAATTCCCAATGCCATTAACAGATATTCCTAAATTTGAGAAAAAGAATAATCTTTCTATTAATGTATATGGATTAACGGATACAAACAAAGTTCAAATATTAAAAATTTCAAACAACTATAAAAATGAAGAAACACACATTGACCTTTTATATTTTAGTGTTGGAAAGAATTCACATTACACATACATCAATAATTTATCAAGATTAATCTCTTCTCAGGTATTCAGAACAGCAAACAAAATATATCCTTGTAAGCGATGTCTTAATTCATTTCATACAAAAGAACGATTAGAACAACATTCAAAATATTGTAGTAATCATAAATCAGCTGTAATTACAATGCCTAAACCTGGTGAAAAGATTTATTTTGAAGATTATAATAAATCTATCATGCATCCATTTGTGATATACGCTGATTTTGAATGTATCCTTAAAAAGATAAATACTGCTTCTCCTAATCCAAAAGAACCATATACAAATAAATATCAAAAACATATTCCTTGTGGTTTTTGTTATTATATCAAATCATCTGTTGGAGAAAAGTATAACAAACTTGAACATTATCGTGGAAAAAATGCTTCACAAGAGTTTGTAAAACGATTAGAAAAGGATTGTATAAGACTCACTAAATTAATGAAAGAAACAAATGAACCGATGAAATTAACCAAAGAAGAAAAATTAGAATTTAGAATGAACAATATCTGTCATATTTGTGAGGGGAAATTAAGGAGTTTAAAGTTAGAGACCATTGTCATCTTACTGGTAAATATAGAGGTCCCGCTCATTCCTGTTGTAATCTTAATTATAAATTACCTTCTTTTATTCCAGTCTTTCTTCACAACAGCGCCAACTATGATACACATCTATTTATAAATGAACTTTCAAAAACACCAGGGAATATTTCTGCTATAACAAACACAAGTCAAAAGTATATTTCATTTTCAAAAATGATATTCACAAAACCTATAACTCGTATTAGGTTTTTAGATTCTTACAAGTTTATGGGAACACCACTAGCCTACCTCGCATCAAATCTAAGCTCCACAGACTCTTTTCCAAATCTTAATTCATTCTTTCCAAAAGAGGAAATTCTCACTAAAGAGGAAATTCAGATTAAAGATGAAATTCTGATTAAAGAAGGAATTCTTACGAGAGAGGAAATTCAAACAAGGAATGAAATTCAAAGTAAAGAGAAAATTCTTACAAGTAAGGGAATTTATCCTTATGATTATATGGATTCATTTATGAGATTTAAAGAAACACAACTTCCTTCAAAAGAAAGTTTCTATAATAACCTTTATGAAGAAGAGATAAGTGATAAGGAATATAAACACGCACAAGAAATATGGAAAATATTTAAGATAAAGAACCTTGGAGAATATCACGATTTATATCTAAAAACAGATGTTTTATTGTTAGCTGATGTGTTTGAAGCTTTTAGATCACTCTGTCATAATAAAAATTGTTATGGATTAGATCCTGCCCACTATTTCACAGCTCCTGGTTTAGCTTGGAGTGCAATGTTGAAAATGACAAAACAAGATATAGATTTAATCAGTGATGTGGATATGCTTTTGATGATTGAGAAGTCCAAGAGAGGTGGAATATCACAAGTATGTTCAAAAAGATATGCTAAAGCAAATAATAAATATCTCCCAAATTATGATAGTGAAAAAGATAGTAATTATTTGATGTATTTTGATGCTAATAATTTGTATGGATGGGCAATGTCTCAATCTCTACCTTATGGTAAATTAGAGTGGGTGGAAGAAAAGAATTATGAAAAGGCTTTGATGAATATTGTTATTTCTTCTCAAGAGGAATTGAATGACGAAGAAGAAGGTTATTATTTTGAAGTTGATTTGAGGTACCCGAGTGATCTTCATAATAAGCATAAAGATCTTCCTTTTGCATGTGAGAAAGAAACTCCAAAGAAAGAATGGTTAAGTGATTATCATAAAAGTTTTAATATTAAAGGTAAATCAACAGAAAAGTTATTAACAACATTCTATGATAAAGAGGGATATGTTTTGCATCAGAGAAGCTTAAAACAGTTTTTGAGAGAAGGATTGAGAGTAGCTAAAATTCATAGAGTTTTAAAATTTAAACAAAGTCCTTGGGTGAAAAAGTATATTCAATTCAATACAGATATGAGAGCAAATACAAAAGTAAAATTTGAAGGGGACTTTTATAAATTAATGAATAATGCTGTATTTGGAAAGACTATGGAAAATGTTAGAAACAGGCAAAACATTAGATTCGCAACATCTTGGAAAGAAGCTTCGAGATTGATAAATAAACCAAGTTTTGAGAGAGAAGAGGTTTTTTCAGAGAACTTTTCTGCAATTCATATGAAAAAGGAAAGTATTGTAATGGATAAACCAATTTATATTGGAACAGCAGTTCTTGATTTATCAAAGATATTGATGTATGATTATTTGTATAATGACTTAAAGAAAGAGTATGGTGAAAATGTTTCATTGTTGTATATGGATACTGATAGTTTTATCCTAGATATAAAAACTGATGATGTTTATGAAGATATGAAGAAAAATATTGGAGTATATGATACAAGTAATTTCAGCAAGAAGAGTGAGTTATTTTCCAAAAAGAATGAAAAGGTTATTGGTAAGTTTAAGGATGAGTTGGGTGGAAAAGTAATGAGTGAGTTTATTGGATTGAGAGCAAAGGCATATGCTTATAAGTATGGTGAACAGATTGATAAGAGGTTAAAGGGAATAAAGAAATATGTAATAAAGAAATCAATAACTTTTAGAAATTATTATAATTGTTTGATGAATAAGAAAGAAGAATATAGGAAAATGAATACAATAAGAAGTTATAAACATAACATATATAGTGAAGAAGTAAATAAAAAGGCATTAGGAGCCTTTGATGATAAGAGATTTATTTTAGATAATGGAATAGATTGTGTTCCATATGGATATTGTATGATAGAGTGTATAAAATAGATTATGTTTTAACGATGGGAAGATGGGTTAGGGTTTTTAAGGGCTACCGCCGCGTTTTTTCACAATATATAAATGGTTAAACCAAGTATTAATCAAACTAAAGAGTGGAGAAAATCTCAGTCTTGGTATATAAATGGAAAACATAATGAATGTGAAAAATATCAAATAAGTCTTATTGAAAAAATAACTAAAACAAAGGTAAATAAAACAAATAAGCGAATTAATTTAAAAACTAGTAAGTTAGAGGATGTAAAGAAAAAATGAATATCCTTGAATGGACTGAAAACTTTGATGGTTATCAATTGAACAATGAAAAAACAATTTACTATAATCTCAAAATGATATGTGGCTCAGGAGGTGGTCAAACAAGAGCATTAAGAGAAGTTTATCATTTCGTAATGGCACAAAAGGGGTATCTTAAAAAATATAAAGATTCAAATGTTTTGTTTGTCAATATTTTAGATGGGGATTATTGTGCAAAGAAAATTAAACTATTGAAGGAATTTGAGAATGAACAAATCTTTATAGGTTCAATGAGTGAGCTGTTCAACCCCCAGGTGTTCAATTCAATGAGGTTCAACCTCCAAGTTAAAAGGGGAGACAAATAAATATACCTTGGGATAAAAAGGGGGTTTATTTTTAAGGAAAAAAATATAAATCGCTGAAAATCCCCCATTCATTTACATGGGGAAAAGTGAGCCAGAATCAGTATTCTTACCCTACTTATATATATATATATATATATATATATATATATATATATATATATATATATATATATATATATATATATATATATATATATATATATATATATACTGTTACTGTATATTTTTATTTCAGTGAAAAAAAGAACTGGTGTATATACCGACTCGTTACCGTCAGTCTGGCCGCATATTCACCTTAGGCCCCCTGCGGTCCCCCTGCGGTCGCCTTGTGGGCACCTTGAGGCTACCTTGAAAATTCTATGGCCGCCGCAGGAATGCCCTTAGGTCACCATGCGACATCAAATCAAAGACCGTACGGCACCCCCATGTTTTCGATCTCCACAATTTAAAAATATGCCGTGCGGCTACCCGAAAAATAAAAACATATGTGGCTGCTACTTTTTGTGACCGTGGAAATATTGCGGCCGCCGTATAATTGCTAGTGGCCGCAGATTTTGAAGACCCCACGGCCGCCATGGCAAATGTGACCTAGGCCTTTGGTATATCGACAATTCGGCGATTGACCCTGTAGTGCAGGTAGAGTGCGGACAAGGTTGTGGTGTGGTTAAGAACACACCCGTGGCTGGTTTTCGGCATTGATCCGGCAAGTCGCGACTGAATTGTTTGTCCGGTGGGCGTACGGCCGCTATTCGTAAAACGCGGTCGTTCGCATGCCGGCGGGCGAGAATTCACAACAGTATTATATTATAAATTATATTATATATTATATACCACCTTTGTATTATATTATAAATTATATACCACCTTTGTATTATATTATAAATTATATAACACCTTTGAAAGCACCACAAAGCAGGTCGCTGTGCTTGCAACATAGGCGAGAAAAGAATACGAAAACACAACTGCTATTTCAATACTTTATTTACACGATTTTTAAAGGGTGAAAGGTAATTTTTATTCCGTTTTATTAATCTTTTTTAACAATTTCGCAAAGATTCGTATTCCCATCGGCAAAGCAACAGGTCTTCCGTCTGGTGGCTTTGAAATTAACAACCAAGCAGCTTGGTGAGCGCTCGCCAAATGGATTAAGCACTCCAACGAAATGGTTGATAAGGAATGGCCCGCTTGACAAGCGATTACTGATCGCCGATCAGTTATATTAATACCATGCACTTGAAGACACCCAAGCGAAGTCTCAATGGGATAAATGAATACTTTTTTCGCAGTCGGAACCGCTGCTAAGTTCGATTCTGGAGCTTAAATTTTGTAATTCGGTTTCGTTTAAGAGATTGTTGAGCTTATGGCATGTGCGGAAATTATATCAAGCCACGAACGCTGCCGTCTCCGGGCGTTTCCAAGCATTGCAAAGTATCCAGCGATTCCATAGGTATGATGAACAGGCATTCGATGATATGTGAGGAAAGTGAAAACAAAAATAGTCGTTAAGAAATCGTTCTGGCCTGTTCCAACTCAACCCATTGTTGAGCAGGTGAAAAAAAAAACGGTGGCTGAAGACTTGCAAGCTGACAGAGGGCTGACCAAAATGGTGTGCCACCATCTTGGTGAGGCTTATTTTGTTTTGTTTTTGTGATGAACACCCCCTAAATTATCTTCATTGAGGAGAGATGGGGCTTCATCCATTGTTGGGAGAGCAGAAGCAGCATACCCAGGGTAGAGTGACCTGGTTTGAATCCAAATTGATGATCAGAAATGAAAGCCATTGGAGAAGACGAAAGATGTAATGTCTGATGCTATGATAAATTCCATAACCTTGCTGATGATTGGGAGACGGCTGATTGGTCTGTAGTTGCGGGGATCTGTTTTTGCACCTTTTTTGTGCAGGGCAGTAATGTTTGCTGATTTCCAAGCAGATGCTGGATGACCTTGAGCAAATGAGATGGTGAATAGAACAGAGAGAGGGTGAGCAAGAGCAGCAGAGCAGGTTTTTTGGACACGTGGGCTGTTGCTGTCTGGACCGGTTGCAGAATCTGAGTCGAGGTTTGACAGCAAGCTCTCCACCTTGTCAGGAGAAAAGGACACAGAGTCCAGGGACAGCTGGGAGCAACTGGATAAGGTGGGTACAGAAAGTGATGGGTTTGGGACACAAGATTTAGAAACAAACACAGAGTTTAGGCATTCAGCCTTTTCACATGTGATGTCAGCTGTATGCCCATCTGAGGTAAGGGAGGGGATGGAGGGGGAACATGCAGACAAGGGGGAACTAGAAGGGCACTTGGTGAAGCACACACCTCCACCACATAATGCCTGATCCACGAGAACATATCAGGCCCAATACATTTTTGAAAGATCATGCTATACAGGACAATATCGTTTTTGGCCCAATCTCTCAATGGTGAAGAATCACTTTAATAATTAAATAATTATCTTATCCACATCCGGATTTGGATTTTCAACAAAATTGAAATAATTCGTCCTAGTCACGCACCCAACCTGTCCACCAAGTTTCGTCTGAATCTGTCCACAACTTTTTGAGATATCCTGCACACAAACAAACAGACAGACAGAAAGCAGTGAAAACATAACCTCCTTCACCTTCGGTGGTGGAGGTAACAAACAAACAAACCCTGTTTGTTTGTTTGTGTGCAGGATATCTCGAAAAGTACTGGATGGATTGAGATAAAATTTTGTGGGCAGGTTGGGTGTGTGACAAGGAGGAAGTGATTAGATCTTGGTGAAGATCCGAATCTGGATCTAATGATTTTTAAACTGATTCTTCACCATTGAGAGATAGTGCAAAACCGATAAAAAGCACAGTATCTCAAAAAGTTGTCGACAGATTCGTACGAAACTTGATGGACAGGTTGGGTGCGTGACTAGGACAAATTGATTCGACTTTGGTGAAGATCCGAATCCGGATCCAGTATTTATTTCATTTTCAAAGTGATTCTTCACCATTGAGAGATGGGGCTAAAAATGAGATATTTATTTATTGGGCCTGATATGTTCTATTGGATCAGGCATTGCATGGCGGAGGTATGCGCTCTACCGAGTGCCCTTCTAACTTTTAATATGAAATGTGCAAAGCCAAGAAATGATTGAAACACAATGGAGTGGAGTTTCGTCTTCTTCATTTTGGCTTCGGTATCGGCTTGAGCAAACTACTTTTTATTTCCAGTTTATTCTCCGAGTTGTCTTTATTTGTGACACCCAAATCTACAAAATATATCAGTGAATGAAAATTGGTTCTACTTTAGTTTTGCCGAATTGGCCGAAAACAAGTGAGTGGAGAGTTTCTTCTTCTTCATTTTGGTTCTGGTATCGGCTCGAGTGTGCGTTAAATGCAAACACAAATTAATATCTCCAAAACATTCATTGGGTCCAGAATGGAACATGTATGGCAAAACAATTCTCGCTCTTGTTATGCATGAGTTCCCTTTCAAGGAACTTCAATGCAAAAGGGAGGCTGTTAGGCCCATCAAAAATGAGTATTGGTTGATTGTCAGTGCTCTATCCTTTTTAAATGCTGAGCATCAAACAAGCAAGTAAGCAGCACGTACCATTTTTAAAGTTTTTGGTTGGACTCAGCTGGGATTCGAATCACCGACATCCCAAACTCAGAGTGAACACTCCAACCAAAAGTACCGGAGTCTTGTAAATAAATAAATAAATAACACATCTTCAGACTGCGTGGACCCGATCACCACAGATTGAAGTCGTGATATGAGTAAATTCCGAAGACTGGTTAAAAAAATGAAAAAGGTCACACCACTGATGGGACTTGACCCCACAACCTTTGAACTGCTACTTCCTTTGAATTGCTACTTCCGCCTGAAGTCTCATCGTTTAATCTGATATACAATGCGCAACAGAGCTACCTTTACCATTGTATTCCCTCCACTTCCTTGCCTTTCTTCCCCCCTCTAATCATCCTTTCTTCTATTCCTTTGTTCAATTTAAAACATCTGATTTCAACATCACACCCTCCCCCACCCCCTTGATGTCGGGGTCTTTCACAATAGTTTTTTGTTTCCCCAATGCTTTGAATAAATACCAAATTCCTTGATTGGGGAAGATAAGTTGGTGTGGGTGCAAGTGTTGGGTTTACCACTATGTCCTGTTTGGAACTCTTCCAGGTAGTTTATACCCGCTGAGAAGTCCCAGATCAGTTTAATAATCCATGTGTCCACTGTCGAGAACACTCTTATTTGCAGGTTAGTTTCCTCCCCTCCTCCTCTTTCTCTCTTCTTGTCATTCATTCCCTTACTTGTTTCTTCCAAATGTGACCCACTGCTTCACTGTCAGTTAATTCCTGTTTTACCCTCCGTCACCGCACTCTCCCATGAGCCTTGATTTTGTATGGAAAAGGAGAAATTCCCATTGTCTTCTCAATGGTAGTAATGACAAGAATTTGGAACATAGCCAGAGTGCCAACAATAGCTTGACTACTCTTCATGAAGGACACAGTGGAAACTTTAATCTCCACCAATTAATGCTGGTAGGTGGGACACTTGGTTTAACTTCCATCTGAGGATGGCACAGACATTGATGTGCCCCTTGCCTGCAAAACACCAGGATAGCAGTTTATAGCTGGGTGGAGATTTGAATCCATGCTCGACAGCTCAGAGGTAATTACCAGCTCGAATAATACAGTACTATAACAATTCTAATATTTGGAGCTTTAAAGCATCGAAGCATTGCGCAGTTCCTCTGTCTCCAGGCCCGGATCCTTCTTCAATATGTTATAGTTGAGAGCTGGTCTGCCCCACTTCAGCCTTCCATGTTTAGGTGTCCAGAGTATAAGATTGGAAAAGGGTTCATTTTTGCGGCGGGAGCAGTGCCGAGCAATCCTGTGATGTCTTCTTCTAAGTTTAACTGGCAGCCTTGGAAGAGAACCATAAATCTATTTATTTATCATATGTTCAGACCAGTGGACATTGAAAACTGAACAAAGAAGTCGAGTATAGCATCCATCAAGTCCCTTCTTGGAGGTCACAGTGAGGGTCCACATTCACTTCCATAAAGCAGGACAGACTCACTGCTGAGATAGTGTCGACTTACATATTATTAAAAGTTTGTTGCAAGCTTTCTACGCAGCAGCTTTCCTTTTTTGATATCCTGAACAGTTGTGTTAACCCAGGAATCAAGATACTTGAAGTCATTGATTGTCTCAAGTTGTATTCTGTCGTTCAATCTGTTTGAGACGTCTCTCGACTGCCGTCTTGATGTGTGTGGTTCAATGAGCCAGTGGGTGTAATGGAAGAATATTGTCACGTCAGAGGCTCGCAACCGCGATATATCTCAGCGCCGGGACCTTGAGTCCTGCGAATAGCTGAAAGGTGTAACGTCAAACTGTGTTCAATAACCAGTTCTTATCCTAACTTACCGTTCCCCAAGGTTATCTCGGTGAAGACGGATTTTGGCGGTAGAACGTACATGCGAGAGGCGAAAGTTGGGAAAACGTTTCTTTATCGTAAAAATGGGGTTTATTTACAATGAAATATGGTGATAAGTGGAGACTGAACAACCAAGAAGTACAGACCAGACTTTGTGGTCGATAGACACAGATAGGGTTGAGGGACATACAAACTTATAAACAATAAAAATAAATAAAACACAAAAGCCTCACCCAACTATGGCGCCATACACCAGACTCTTCTTAACAAAAGCGAGACAGCAAGGACTTTCAAAGTGTATAATTGGCGGTCGGCGGAACAGGAGAACGATCGGCTGTCAGTGGAAGAGGAGCACGATCAGCAGTCAGTGGAAAAGGAGCATGACCGGCAGTCAGTGGAACAGGAGCACGATCAGCAGCTAGTGGAAAAAGAGCATGACCGGCGGTCAGTGGAACATGAGCACGATCGTCAGTCAGTGGAAGAGGGGCACAATTGGCAGTTGGTGGAACAGGAGCGATTGGTGGTCTGTAGAACAGGAGCATGATTGGCAATCAGTGGAAAAGGAGCATGATCAGTGGTCTGTAGAACAGGAGCATGATTGGCAATCAGTGGAAAAGGAGCATGATCAGTGGTCAGTGGAACAGGAGCATGATTAGCAGTCAGTGGAAAAGGATCACCATCAGCAGTCAGTGGAAAAGGATCACCATCAGCGGTCAGTGGAAAAGGATCACCATCAGCGGTCAATGGAACAGGAGCACAATCGGCGTTCAGTGGAACAGGAGCACGATCGGCGGTCAGTGGAACAGGAGCAGGATCAGCAGTCAGTGGAACAGGAGCACGATCATCAGTCAGTGGAACAGGAGCAGGATCGGCGGTCAATGGAACAGGAGCACGATCGGCAGTCAGTGGAACAGGAGCACGATCGGCGGTCGGTGGAACAGGAGCACGATCGGTGGAACAGGAGCACGATCGGCGGTCGGTGGAACAGGAGCACGATCGGTGGAACAGGAGCACGATCGGCGGTCGGTGGAACAGGAGCACGATCGGCGGTCGGTGGAACAGGAGCACGATCGGCGGTCCGTGGAACAGGATCAGGATCGGCGGTCCGTGGAACAGGATCAGGATCAGAGGTCAGTGGAACAGGAGCACAATCGCAGTCAATGGAACAGGAGCAAGATCGGCGGTCGGTGGAACAGGAGCACGATCACAGTCAGTGGAACAGGAGCATGATCGCAGTCAATGGAACAGGAGCATGATTGGCGGTCGGTGGAACAGGAGCACGATTGGCGGTCGGTGGAACAGGAGCACGATCACAGTCAGTGGAACAGGAGCATGATCGGCGGCCAGTGGAACAGGAGCACAATCGCAGTCAATGGAACAGGAGCAAGATCGGCGGTCGGTGGAACAGGAGCACGATCACAGTCAGTGGAACAGGAGCACGATCGGCAGTCAGTGGAACAGGAGCACGATCGGCGATCAGTGGAACATTAGCACGATCAGCGGTCTATGGAACAGGAGCATGATCGGCGGTCAATGGAAAAGGAGCATGATAGGCGATCAGCGGTCTTTGGAACAGGATCATGATCGAAAGGTGCTACCCACATCCCTTGTTTATCCGTCCCGTTCTATTTTATCTCTCAACTTTGCCATTGGTGTCCCCTTTTTCTTTCTCCTGTTCTTTTTGTTGTGTTGCATCCTCATCCTTTCTGTGTTCTAATTCTTCCATGAGTCTTGACTTTGTATACACAAGAAAAAGAAAGTTGGAAGCAAGTTCATGTTTATAAATGCTTTGTAAGGAAATACATGTTAAGAATGATTGACTTGTGTAATATGTCATCATCCATACAATAATACGCTTGTTTGTCTGTCCGTGTGTAGCATTCCTGTTCACCCATTGGTTGGACAGCTGGCCTGACTCCATCCACAATTGTCCACTATAAAATTCTACGGTCACCATGTTGTTGCTATGCGAAGCCAAAGACATGTTCAGAGCTGTCATATTCACAATCGCCATGCACTCCCTGTAAGTTTTCACTTCAGTGTAAAGTGACCAAAGCGACAGTTCAAAGAATCATCAAATATTGAAAGATTGGAGCCGAAAGGAGTCACTGGGCTTGTGAACATCACAGTATGTGTAGTCCTCAGTGATCGAAGCAGCAGTCTGTTGTCTATACACCACCCAAATAACTACGTGCATTATCCGAAGCAGGGCTTTCACCATGGAGGTGATGCAAGTCCTTACTATTATTAGCCCCAGTTTGACTCAGTCGAAATGGCGGCTTATGGATAATTTGCTCTCAATTTTCATGTCCGTCCGTCCGTGCGTCTGTCTGTGCATGCATGAATGTGTGCGTCCACAACCATATCTCGGACATGTATGGACCGATTTTATTTATACTTCACACAAAGAAAACACATAATGTTATACATATGCACGTCTTTCTTTTTCGACATCATATCCAAGATGGCCAACTGGTGGCCATTTTAGTTGTAAAAATAAAAACCCGGTATCGAGCACGTCCTCAACCATTTATTGAACATGCATTTACCCATCTTGTTCAAACTTGGCACACAAATAAAGAATGATGGCTTGCATCAGGAAGTCATTTTTTTTTCAGATCAGATCCAAGATGGTTGACTGGCTGCAATTTTACTTGTCTAAAATCTGATGTTGAACACGTCCTCAACCATTTCTTGGACAAACATTTACTGATGTTATTCAAACTTGGCACACAGGCAAAGAATGAGGGACTACATGTGCGCGTCATTTTTTTTCGAGATCAGATCCAAGATGGCCGACTGGTGGCCATTTTTGTTACGTAAATGTGTCCCAAACCATTTCTCAGAGATGCATGGTGCGATTTTCTTCAAACTTGGCAGAAGCACAGTACGTGATGTCTACACCTGGCGCTCACTTTATTTTACGATCTGATCAAAGTTGGCCGACTGGTAGGCTGGCGGTAATTGAGTTGTTCATAAATATGGACTTATCCTTTAACTCCATTCAGCAGAATTACTAAAACAACGGGGGCTATGACATTTTACGCCTGTTTTTGGTTCACGAGGGCCAGCCAGAGTGACCACTATATTTGTTATGTCTGTGTGTCTGTCTGTCCAGAGCATAACTCCGTGGACTTTGGTCCGATCTTGATGAAACTTGGTTATGTGTTCGATATCAAGGTCTAGTTGTGTTTTCCTGGGTGTGGGCGGAGCCATGCCCAAAAAATAGCCATTTTTGGGGGTAGTCAGATTAAAAATCTATGTTCTTCTTGGGAATTGACTGAATGGAATGGGTTCTTCGGTATTTGAATAGCAAAATGAATTATCTAAAACTTGTCGTTGTCCGATTTTTCATTTTCGTCACAAGTTTAAAAACTTAGAAAATTGCGAATTTTGACATAAAAATCATACGACCGCCCAAACTTTGAGAGCTCGGATGACAATATTTTTTATGCATAATCTTGAGGTCATTGCCCACCTCACGTCTTGAAACCATTTTGCTCTATCTCGAACACCTTGCCCGTGGCGCCCCCTTCAAGTTTGTTTTTACGTTGATTTCATCAAAGTATGGATAATCCGAGGAGTGTGAAATGCCATATACATGTGCATGTCATTTTTGCCATATACAATATACATGTGCCTATATGACGTTATATTGTTCCTGGAATGTTCCAGAAGAAGTTTTGCACCAAAGGTCATAATCCTTGACCTTTAAAGGCCACAAAGGTCAAATTTTCAAAGCTGTGGGAATCGAACTGGGTTTTCGACCTTATTCGACAAACTAACTCCAATAAGCTATAGCACATATCCTATTTCCTTATTTTAATGTCCACAGCATTGTTTTGTGACCTTTAAAGGTTATGCAAAGGTCAAATTTTGAAAGTTGTTGAACGAAACCGGGTTTTCGACATTTTGCAGCTGTTGATTGAAGGCCACTATAATTAATTCTAACTTGGTCAAAAATTATCACACTGTCTCATCCTTGACTTCGGAAACAATCTACATCGTCAAATACCGCTCGTGAACCAATGTCGTCTTCAGACTTGTTTTACTTGTTTCTGATTATTTTCTCTTTAATGACACGACCAGGGACCATAAAACCATGTCATTATAAAGGTGTTTTTCTGAAAAGTTTCTAGAATATCACGACATTGTGAAAGAAAACATCCGTCATTATTTACTTTTATCGAAGTATATTTATGCATCAGAAAGAAGATAATTGTTTTGGGGTCATTTAGACTTGCAACGGGATTTCCGCATATCCCACAGGATTGTGAGTTGGACAGGCAACCGTGATGGGTCATGACATGGAGGAGCTCTTTCAATCGCGATTTCTGTGAAATTAGTGATAGCATGATAGGGAAGGGGAAAGCATTACAAACAGTGGCCTGGAAAAGTATTGTCGTGGAAATGGCCCTTAGTGTGTTATTAAATATAGGATTAGCCCAGATCCCCCATTAAATGCATGTTTAGCCAGGTTGTTCGGTAAATGGACGTTACATGTGTGTCGGGAGGTGTAAGAGGCTGTTTATTGTTCGTACATTGGTGGTGGACCGAGAGGTTCTTCTTCTTTGTTCCCCTCTCCGAAGGAGACTCCGCCCAGTACTCTGGGAGGGGGAGGAGTCTGTCGGCTTCGTAAAGGGTCGTGTCCCAAAAAGAAAGAGGAAGTGAAACTGAGAGGCAAGCGAGCGCCGGGAAGGCGGTGGTGAAACTGAGCGCCGAGGTGGCGCGATCGGTTTTTCGTGAAGAGTGAGCCGAAAGAAAAAAAAAACTGCTATTGGCTGGAGGAGAAGCTCGCGGTGCGTGTGGTTGGCGATCTGTAAGAGAGGAACAGCCTGAACCTGAGGGTCGAGTCGGCGATCAGCCAAGGGAGTAACTGAGCCTGAGTGTCAAGTGAGGATTCTGCTATAAGGGACGGCTGTTTCTGTCTGCGATCTGCTTCGTGAAAGAGGCAGGAGAGGCTGCTAAAGTCGAGTCTGCGATCTGTTCCGTGAGGGAGGCAGGAGGAACTGCATGATGGGAGTCGGCGATTGACTTTTATGAGGAGGTCCTCGACACGTTTGTCGATCCGCATGCGGAGCCCAACACCTCGATTTGGCCTTGTCTGGTGAACAGGCCAGGCCTGTATTTGTATGCTGGACCGTGTGAAGGGCCAGCTGGAGCACACATGGACCTTCCGCTCTGGTACTGTCGACCTCGCGGGGTTTGAACGCGCCGAGGCTGCATGCGTCAGGGCTGCGATGCCGCCATCTTGCCACGCTGCATGTTTGAGCTTGGGTGCTCAAATCGGTGGACATCGGCTTGTCACGAGCTACATTCGGGCCTTTGACACTTTTTCCTCTCGTCCATGAAGCATCACCAAGTACTCTGTGTCTTGTCTGCATGTTGTCTCAGGTTTATCTCGTTAGGGTCCCCTTCGAAACCCTTAGCTCCCATAGTTAAGAACGGGTTATAGATGAATTATAACATTGTCGTGAATGCTTTGCTTGTGTTGTGTTCCCCGATGTGTCCCCAATAAATCTGGCCGAGTTATACGAGACTTGCCGCCTTGAATTAATTTGTGCCGCGCCGAGGAACGATCTGCCCGATTGGTGTATATATAAAACCAAAATGGTTACAGACTGACAGAATTCGCTCAGTCTCTGACAAAACCTCTTCTCTGGAGGTGTTGCTCTCTTCATCAAAGACTCTATTCCTCTCTCTCCATGCACTGCTCTCACTCCCCCACACCCCCAGGAATACCTCTGGCTTCGGCTTCCCCGCCACTCCCACCTCATGTTTATATGTGTACTGTACCGTCCACCGAACAGTGATGACTCCATACTTTCTCATCTCAAGTCTGAACTCTCAAACCTCTCTCCCTCCTCAAAATCCTGGTGACGTTTAATCAAATCTGTTTCTGGTGTATGTTCCCCCTCCATCCCCTCCCTTACCTCAAATGGCCGCACTGCTGATTCCACACGTGATAAAGCTGAATGTCTAAACTCGGTGTTTGCAGCTAAATCTTGTGTCCTAAACCCATCACTATCTCTACCCACTTTACCCAGTCGCACCCAACTGTCCCTGGACTCTGTATCCTTTTCTCCTGACAAGGTGGAGAGCTTGCTTTCAAACCTCGAGTCAGATTCTGCAACCGGTCCAGACGGCATCAGCCCACGTGTCCTCAAAGCCTGCTCTTCTGCTCTTGCTCACCCTCTCTCTGTTCTATTCACCCTCTCATTTGCCCAAGGTCATCTGCCATCTGCTTGGAAATCTGCTAACATCACTGCCCTACATAAAAAAGGTCCAAAAACAGATCCCTATAACTACAGACCAATCAGCCTTCTCCCAATCATCAGCAAGGTGATGGAATCCATCATCGCTTCAGATATGAAATCTTTCCTCTTCTCCAATGGCTTGATTTCCAATCATCAATTTGGTTTCAGACCAGGTCACTCTACCCTGGATATGCTGTTTCTGCTCTCCCATCAATGGATGGAGGTCCTCAATGCCAGACAGGAAATCCGAGCCGTATCCCTGGACATATCACATGCTTTTGACACAGTCTGGCACCCTGCCCTACTCACCAAACTCTCTTCCCATGGTATTCAAGGCCATCTCCACTCATGGCTCGCAGACTTCCTCTCCTGTCGCAGTCAACATGTGGCCCTAAATGGAGTTCTTTCATCCCCTCTTCCTGTGCAGGCTGGAGTTCCTCAAGGTAGCGTTCTGGGCCCTGTTCTTTTTCTGGTTTTCATCAATGATCTCTCGGACTCTCTGGAAAATCCTCTATTTCTCTTTGCCGACGACTCCACCCTCTGCCGTACCATCTGTCATCCCTCAGACCGGCAAGCAGCAGCTTCTTCGCTCACTGCAGATCTGGATAAAATCACAAACTGGTCCAACACGTGGAACATGTCTTTCAATCCAGACAAATCTCACACTCTCACTATGTCTCTTCGAAAGGACCGTTTACAAAACCCCCCATCCACTTTCTCAACAATCCTCTGGAAGAAGTCTTTTCTTTCAAGCTTTTGGGTCTCACTATCTGCCATGACCTTTCCTGGGAAAGTCACATTTCCAACCTCGCCTCAAAAGCCAGTCGCCGACTGGGAATCCTCCATCGTGCTAAGTCCTTCCTCAGCCCTCTTGAGCTCCTGACTACTTACAAAGCTTTTGTCCATAGCCTGATGGAGTACTGCTCTCCCCTCTGGGCTGGTGCTCCTGCCTCCCACCTTTCTCGGCTTCACGCTGTCGAAACCAGGGCATTTAAGATCATCGGCATCTCCCGCAATGAAGCTGAGTCTTTGGGCCTCTCACTCAATTACCGCAGGTTGGTCGGTGGTCTTTCTGTCTTCTACCGACTCCTCTCCAGCCTTGCCCCCCCTGCTCTCTCTGCGATTTGTCCCCACCACATTTCCACAGGGCGCTCAAGGTCCGCCAACAACCCCCTTCTGGTAAAACTACCAAAATCACGAATCACTGCTCATCTTCACTCTTTCATTCCTCTTTTTTCCCGCCTTTGGAATAAACTTCCTCACTCTATTCTTTCCCATTCTTCCCTCCAGGCTTTCAAAACAGCTGTTCACCACCACCTCTTGTCTTCCCCCATCCAAATCCTCGATCTTTTCTACCCCCGATAATCCACCCAAGCCCACTTCCTTCATTTCTCCTGCTTTCCTTCCTGAAAGTCCCTGAAATGTCCATCTTCTCTTCGCCATGTTCCCCGTCCCATCCCCATCCCTCTCCCTTCCACAGTTCACCTAATGTGTCTGTTCCCCACTGTTTTGTCCCTTCCACTCCCGCCCCTCTTGTCTCATGCCTCCTTGCTGTGAGTTGTGTGTTAGCTCTCATACGAGCCTCGACCAAGGTATACAAAAAAAAAATAAAAAATAAAAAAAAACAGTCTGTAACTGGGGTCTATTTCCCCAACTGGTAAGGTCCAGGGGTACGTTGGTATCGCGATTCGAGGCACGTGACCCGAGGCCTGTGCCGAACCAGCCAGCGTTTTTACCCCGGAGACGGCGGTGGTTAAGTGACGCCGAATATTCAACATTTGGCTCTCGAGAGTAGGGTGCAGGCCCCATCACTCGTCCGAATCCTTAACACTGGGGTCAAGAGTCGATTGGATATAAAACCCAAACTGGCTACGGATTGGAGCCGACTTGGGTGGCATTCGAATCCCGCCACCGCTGGAATCCGTAACAGTATTCACCCCCTTCCAATGATGCCACATTCCGATGAATTAGATAGAAAAAATTTTTCCAAATAAACTTTTTTTATTCAAAACTGAGGCGATCAAACGAAACACTGTTATAGTTGAAGGAGGTTACATGTCAGGAATACCTGCAAAAACACATGTACAAATCAGTATTCAGCCCCTTAGGTCAGTACTTGGTGGAAACACCTATTGCAGCAATGACTGCAAGGAGTATTTTTGGGTAGGTCTCTCCCAGCTTTGTACATTGAGATGGTGAAATGGGCCACTCAAGAACATTTTGTTTTCTTCTTATTCAGCCACTCCAGTGAGGCTTTAGCTTTGTGCTTCGGATCATTGTCCTGCTGCTGTGTGAATCTCCTCCCAAGTTTCAGATTCATGACTGACTCGAGCAGGTTTTCATCAAGGATTCACCTGTACTTTTCACCATCCATTGTCCCTTCTTTCCTGACAATCTTGCCAGTCCATAATGAGTAGCAGCCCCATAACATGATGCTCCCACCACCATGCCTGACAGCCGGGATGGTGTTGACTGAGTGACAGGTCGTGAGTTCAAGCCCCTATCAGGCCAGTGAATTAACACCAGGTGGTGGTGACTCAAAGTCTATCATCCTACTGAGGTCAGCAAAATGAGTACCAGTGTGTCGGTAACAGGGGCATTGCATCAGCAGCACAGCCAAGCCCACAGAAAAATGATGCAGCCAAGCAGCCACAGGCTGCATATGAATAAATAAATAAAGGCTTGCATTAGACATAATGCTTTGAATTTAGACCAAAAAGTTTAATGTTTGTCTCACCTGACCACAAAATGTTTCTCTACATTCCTGCAGTATTATTAAGATGCTTTTTGACAAACTCCATACGAGCTTTTATATGCGTATTTTTCAGTGATGGCTTCTTTCGTGCCACCTGTGCATAGAAGCAAGTTTTATGAAGGGAACGGGATTGTTGATCGATGAACACTGACCCCAATTTCAAACATAGAGCCTTTCAGATCTTTCAAAGTTATTGTTGGATTTACAGTAACATCCCGAACCAGTTTCCTGCTTGCCTGGCTGCTGAGTTTGGATGGGCGACCTGATCTGAGTAGAGTCTGGGTGGTATGATACGTCTTCCACTTCTTAATGATTGATTTCACTGTACTTAAAGGGATAATGAGTGAATTTGAAATCTTCTGATAACCCTCTCCTAAGCAGTGCTTCTCCACCACTTTATGTCTGACTTCTTTGGAAAGCTCCTTGGTCTTCATGTTTACCTTGTTGGTTGACCAAGTGAGTTGCACCTTAAAACTCATCAGATAAGTAAGGGAGCTTAATGTTTAAGTTAAACCATTGATTACATACAGGTGAAACCTATTGCACTCATTTTGTAACCTTTCAAACAAATAATTTACTCCTGAAGTGATTGAGGGTTAATTAGGCAAAGGGTTTGAATACTTATGCAACTGAGAATCATGTGATATTCTCTGTTAATCAGCCTTATTACATTTTATCTGCATTTTTTTTAGCTTTATCACTTTGGAATAGTTTGTGAAGACTACATTTCTTAAGTTTGATTTCAAAGCATCATGAAATAAGCTCAGGTGGCATCAAAATGTGAAAACTGTGGAGGGGGGGGTGAATACTTTTGCAAGGCACTGTATTATGCCGTTTTGATTAGGTAATGCAGAAATATGTAATGATCGATGTGGAAAGAAGTAGCGGGGAACATTGTTGGGGTTGGGAGGGGAGACAGCAAAGATGGGACAGAGTTGGGAGGGGGAGTTTGAGACTGAGAGTGAGGAGGGTGGAAGACTTTTGGTTTTGGGGGGTTGAGTACTTGAATTGGAGAGGGGATTGAAATAACTTTTGAGTTGGCAGGGGAAGGGTGAAGACTTTTTTGGGGATTTGGGAAGGGATTTTTTTTGGGGGGAAGCAAAGATGGGACAGAGTTGGGAGGGGGCGGTTGAAGCTTTGGGGGTGGGTGAGGCGGTTGATTTGTTGGTGTGTGGAGGGGGGATAGAGTGCGGGTTTTAAGGTTTGGAATGGGGAGCATAATCATTTTGGGCTGGGAAGCAGAGGTTGAGAACTTGGGGTTTGGGAGAGGGGTTGTTGACAAGGTTGGTAAGGGGTGTGGGGGGGGGTGGAGAGAGTTGAGGACTTGAAGTCACATTTTACATTGTGTGGATGTTCCACGGGTCCCTACTCGTTGCTTAGAGTATCATAGACTATACAGAAGATGCATCTTTAGAAATGCATGAGCTAGATGTACACAAACACACTCACCAATGGATGTGAACTTCAATAAAACCAGGGAAAGGCTCACCTCACCATAATCTTCACTGGGCAATACTGCACCGATGTGGGTCTCCATAGTTGGACCGAGTTCGCTGAAAAAGTTTTATTCTTCTTTTTTATGCAGTACATGGTTGTGGTTGGCATTATTTGTTGGGAGCACAGCTGTGCTGCTGAGGCAATGTCCCCCTATTGGTTGGAGCATGAATTTGTAATTTGTTCAGGGTGTTGGCAAAAGCTCTCCAAGTCTTTGCGATGGACACCAATGGGTAGAACAGAAAACATTATTTATTTATTACCAATCAAAGTCAAACAGACATGTAACTAAGGTATAGCAGACAAATAATCAATAGATTTTTCAGGAAGATGAAGAAATAAATATGTAAATAATTAAAAATAAGTACATTAATTACTTCCAAAATAGTACATGGGAGCAAAATAGCTAATAGTTACAGGCATTATATGACATGACCTCAAACAAATTGCAACAGAAACTCTTTCAACTGGTTTATTCTCATAACTATGTCCTGTATAACATATCAAAAGTCCTAAGGAATCCAAGTGGTGGAAACTATTGAAAAGTACTGAAATCGGTGATAGCATTTTTCTCCATTGCCACCCATGTTAAAATAATGTTTTTTTGCATGTCTGCTTGTCTGATGTCCACACAAAGGGTTCAGTACTATCCACAATCTACCAGAAACTTTGTTTTACACGAGACATGATATTAGGTGCAGTACAATGCATGTTCAAAAGGAAATTCACAACAAATTGAAGAGATTTGCATTGTAAAAACGGTCAAGTTGAAAGTTGCAACATGTGCAATCGGTGAAATTAATGTGTGGTTATTTGGCACAGTTACTGTACTTTAAAAATGAACTCATGTTTTTTAACATTATTGCAGTGCCATCACATCCTGAACCATGAGTGGCCCTCCAAGATGTGCCATTTGTAAGGACCCTGCAGAGGGGGGCGGACAGCCACCATCCACATTACTGAAATGGGGAGTAGCAAGTAAATCCAGAAATGATGACATTCCTACATCACCTGGGGAACTGGTTCATCAAGTCTGCTGCAAGAAATATACCAGCCAACAACAAATAGCGAAAGCACTGAAGGAGAAAGGACAAGAGCAAGTCGACAGGCATGTGCGACTACGCTCAGCTGATGAGTTCAATTATGACAGAGACTGTCTGTTCTGTGGGAGGTCAGTGCATGTTGGGACCAAGAGGAAGAGTTCTGATTGGACTGTATTCCCAGTGAGGACAGTTGAGTTCAAGGATACGCTCTTGAAATCTTGCAATGAATCAGTGAAACTGAGGTTAAAAAAAAATTAAAAACTGGGTCGGCCACAAGACGAAGAAAGATTTAATGCCTTTCTGGAAGTTGCTAACTTTCTAGAAGAAAATGACAATGAACAGATCACGATCAATGATCTTGTTCGCCGGATGGAAAACAATCTCAAAGGCTCAGAATGTCAAGCATATGGCTCCACGCAAATGAAGTTCAAACTGAAGGAACAGTTTGGTGACAGAATCATCCACACCGAGATTAATGGGAAGCCAAATGTGGTTACCTTCAGAAGCACAGCCAAAGCGATCCTCCAGGACTTTTATTCTCACAGAAAAGCTGATCCCGAAACAGAGAAGAAGAGGATTATTGAAACTGCTGCCAAACTTATCAAAAATGACATCAAATCAGTGGAAACATACCATGATGTATATCCAGAATGAATCACTGAAGTCTGAAGAGGATGCCATCAACTTTCTTCCAGAAAGCCTCAGGGTTCTACTGAAAGGGTTGCTTGGGGTAAAAAATTCCGGCATGAAAACTGCCTCCATCGAACAAGCAATCATCCACGCGATCCTTGGGTGTGATACTACATCCCACCTGTATGGCATTGGAAAAGGAGCCGCCCTCAAGAAATTCACAACCAGTGATGACTTCCGTGAGCAAGCTACAGTGTTTGACACACCCTCAGCTTCCACAGAAGATGTTGTGGCAGCAGGAGAGAATGCTTTTGTCTGCCTGTACAATGGTAAGCCTGGGGAGGGACTCAACTCACTACGACACAAGCACTTTTGTGAGAAGGTGGCTACTATAACTTTTTATGTCCAGCCACAGAGACTACCACCTACCTCTGCAGCAGCAAAGTACCACAGTCTCCACGTGTACTACCAGGTGCAGCAGTGGAAGGGAACCGTGGATGAACTCCTGCTGCCAGACTGGGGATGGAAAGAAAGTGATGGGGGGCTCATCCCTGTCCAAACTGACTTACCACCAGCTCCCCAGGAACTCCTGCAGGTCATCAGATGCAGTTTGCAAGACAGATTGCAACAGCCTAAGGTGCACATGCAAGAAGCACGACATTGAGTGCTCTGTTGCATGCAGCAACTGCAAAGGATCAGGGAGTGAAAATTCATTTCAGACTGAATGTGATGACGATGACGATGATGAAACCAGTGGTTGAGTAACCATAACAACCTAAAATATTATGTTGCCTTATATAGTACAATAGTGCTGTTGCTTTAAAATAATGTCTTCAGAAGCACATGACGTTTTATCGTTCCACATTATTAGTTGTGTTGAACATCAGTGCATGCACTATTAATGTATATATGTCAGGCCATAATAAATGGATTTAAATCATTTAGAGGTCTTATCTGAAGGCACGGGTCATCTCAATAATAAAACCAGACCATCTTCCTATGGAAATATGCGTTTAGTATTACATACAGTAGACGCCGCTTTTTAAATCCACGGTTATAAAATCCAGCCGCTTATTGTGACCAAAATGAGTTGGAACGGAATTTTACGTAGAGAAATCTGCCGGATAATAAATCCACCTGCTTGGCACGTGCGCGGTCTCAACCTAAGCTTGATGTAGTATATGCGCTGCTGTGGGGGTGTGTGTTTAACTATAGCAGAACTGGAAAATCCTAACGCGCAGTGTCACAGTGGAAATCTCATTGACTACAGCCTTGTGCAATGATTTCCAGCTCACTCTACGCTTTCACTTTATCGGTCGTCACAGCGGGTGAAGCATGTCGGCGTTTATAGCTTGCGCCGGTTGCTTGAATTCCATCTCTCAGCATTTTTGTACTTTAAGAGTCAAGATGGCGACCACGAGCAAAAAGAGGAAGAATCTATCCATGGAGGAGAAGGTGGCCTTGTTAGACCGTTTTAATGCAATGGCGAAGACAAGTCAGCGCGAGGCTGCAATCACATTGCAAATTTCTCGTGGCCAACATCCAGAATCTTATCAAGAACGAAGGCACCATCAGAGCAAAGGTTCAAGAGCTAGGCGGTGTGAAGCGGAAGTGGGTGGGGAAAGACGAGGAAGTGGAGAAAGCCCTGCTTGAATGGTGGGAATTTTCGAATCGGAGGAATATGCCAGTGAATGGCCCGATCTTATGTCAGAAAGCGGAAGTCCTTGCACAAAAAGCTGGTCATCACGACTTTAGGGCCACTGACGGTTTGTTTTCTCGGTGTAAGAAACGGAATGGAATTGTCTTCACTGTTTTGAAGGGAGAAGCGGCTGAGGTGGATGTAGCTCCAGCGAATGAGTTCCGTCGAAATCAGCTGGGAGAGATTCTTCAGTCATTTGACAAGCGGGACATCCTCAACGCCGATGAGACAGGAATCTACTTCCGCGCTCTACCAGACTCGACTTACATTGCCAAAAAGGACAAGAAAGGCAAAAGGGATTCAAAACGCCAAAAGACCGAGTGACATCGATGGTCTGCTGCAACATGTACGGTGGAAAGGAAGATCTTCTTCTGATTGGCCAACCAAAGAAGCCGCGTTGCTTCAAAAATCTTCAACAACTGCCCCTGACCTACGACTTCTCTTCCAATGTGTGGATGACAAGTAGAATCTGGGAGCCCTGGCTTCGCGTATTGGATCTCAAGTTCCATCGTCAAAAACGAAAGGTACTTATGCTTGTTGACAATTGTTCGGCACACACTCAAGTCGATGGACTGAAGAGCATCACCTTCAAGTTCCTCCCGCCGAACACAACATCGGTGCTCCAACCATGAGACATGGGAATAATTAGGACGCTGAAGGCCTACTTTCGACACCAGCTTCGCCAGAACATCATTGATACTATCAATGATAGCCAGGAAGAACTTGTAGCCAACGAAGTCGTCAAAAAGGTAACGCTGTTGGACACGATGAATATGCTCGATGTTGCGTGGGAAAAAGTTACGGCAGAAACGATTCGGAACTGTTGGCGAAAGGGAGGATTTGTTGGAGAACCGGAGCCACTGCCCTCGCCACCACCCGGGCTCACAGCCGAAGTGTTCGATCAATGGATCACCATCGACGACGACAGAGACAACAGGTGAAATTACGGAAGAGGAAATGACAGACCAGCTCGTCGGTCAGATTCTCGAAGCCATCGAGCCCATAGCTGAAGAAGTGGAAGAAGAATGCGACGACAAACCCGAGTCGATGCCAACAGCGGCAGAGATGCGGACTGCGCTCGCCAAATTGGACAGGGGACTGCAGCTCTCAGGTTTTGCCCATCCCGATTTCTGCCACGTGACGGATTCAATAAAGGAACATTTGCGCAAAACCTTCCCTCCCAAGCAAGCGACCTTGGAGAGATTCTTTTGAACAATTCCCTTGTCACCGTTTGATAAATCAATGTTTTTGTAGCATAAAGCAGTGTTTTATGACATTCGATTTTGTCTTATCTATCCACTAGGTGGCTGAAAATCGGTTCTCCGCTTAATAAATCCAAACGGCGTGGTCCCATGGTGGATTTATAAAACGGCGTCTACTGTATATAGTTAGAGCGTTGCTAAATATCCCATTATAAAGTAGCAAAAAGTGGTACCAGAGTACGGTTAAGAAACATTTTGGAAAAATAAAATAAAATAAAAATAATTTTAATTTATTTAAAAAAAAATTTCCACCACTTGGATTCATTAGGACTTTCTATATGTTATAGAGGACACATTTATGAGTAATGAACAGTTATCAGATTTTCTGTTGCAATTTGTGTGAGGTTCAGTCCTTATTTGTCATATAATGGCTGGACTATGAATTGAGCACAATTTTACATCCAAAGAAATAAATTATCTTCACTAAGATCACAAAATGTTCACAACTTCATGAACTACAACATTCCCATGGGATCTTTAACATTCACCAACTAACTCTGGTCAATGGGACGTCCAGTTTAACATCCATCTGAGGGATAGCACACACACACATACACATCGATGCCTCATACTGCATGTGAAACACCAGGGTGGTAGTTTCTAGCTTGGTCAGGATTTAAACCCAGGATTCATAGTTGAGAGTCAAGTGCACATACCTCCCTGTGGACTCCTGGCTATGCTGCTAGCCTCCTGAGAAAGTGAACTTTGACGAGACAAGCTCATCGTCAACCACATATTGAATAACTAACTCCATGGTCATATACTCCCTATCATATTGGCCGACCGCTCAGGGTTATAATCGAATATATTAAGCTCATTCGAACCACTGACTCACTCACTTATATTAATGTGTGGTACCTTCCGGGTGACGGAGAAAGCTGAAATTTTGTGTGCCGATGGACATCAAAGCCAATACACCGGGGAAAAAAAATCACAGAACTGTTGGACAACATCCTAAAATGCAATTATAAATAAATGAAAAAAATGCAGTTGAGCGACCCGATACATTGGGGAAGCAAGGTAATTTTGCGTGCCGATGGACATCGAAGCTGATACACCGGGAAAAATCACAACTGTGAGAAAGCATCCGCAAATGAAAATATAAATGAATGAAAAAAAAAAAAATCAAATGCAGGTGAGCGACCCCAGACATAGGGGAAACATGGTTTGTTATTACTTACAATGTGTAAGTCCAACCCATATATATATATATATATATATATATATATATATATATATATATATATATATATATATATATATATATATATATATATATATATATATATATATATATATATATACTGAACAAAAATATAAACGCACCAAGCGATTGTTACTATTTTACCTCGAACTCATTAATACTAAATCTTCACAACAATTTGGTTATAGAATCCATGACAATTGAGCATTAAATTTCAGAGTTCCTTGAGAATTCTGGCGACAGTCTTTGCGCTACAACAGCCGACACAACCGAGGTGTCACTGTCAGAGTTCACACAGTCAGTAGCGGGTGTGTCCACCGTTGGCGTCGCGCAGAGCGGTGCATCTCCGGCGCATGGACATCACCAGATTATCGATGGTGGCCTGAGGGATGTTTTCCCATTCCTCCTGGAGAGCCACACGGAGCTGGCGGATGTTCTCTGGGACTGCGTAACGTTGTCGTACGCGTCGATCAAGAACGTCCCAAAGGTGCTCGAAGGGCGACATGTCGGGAGAATATGGAGGCCAGTCGAGGACATCAATGTCCTCCTCACCGAGGAAGTCCATGCAGATCCTGGCAACATGGGGGCGAGCATTGTCGTGCTGAAACGTCACATGGTGAAGGCGCACAAACGGCACGACGATGGGTCTGAGTATCTCGTCCCTGTACCGCTGCCCGTTCAAGTTGCCTTCAATGAAATGAAGCCGAGTGCGCTCTCCATGGCATATGCCTGCCCACACCATAACACTGGCACCACCGTGTGACACCCGACGAAGGACATTGGCGTCAGTGTAGCGCTCCCCAGCCCGACGCCAGACGGGGAGTCCGCCATCAGCCCGATACAGCTGGAACCGCGACTCATCGGTGAACAGCACTCTCCTCCATCATGCGAGGGTCCAGCGCAAGTGAACATTGGCCCAGTTCAGTCGGGTCTGACGCCGGACTGCAGTGAGGTCGAGTCCCCAGTGTGGTCGGCGGGCTCGGAGGTTGGCCTCCCTCAAGCGGTTACGCACCGTCTGGGCTGAAATGCGCCTGTTATGCAGCCCGACAGTCTCATCGGCGGTCCTCGTGGCCGGTCGGAGTCGATCCCGGAGATGTTGCAGCCTCATGTGACGATCCTGACCGGCGGTGGTCACACATGGTCGCCGGGCATGTGGGCGGTTCACGGTGCTTCCAGTCTCTCTGAGGCGCATTCTCAGGCGGCTAATGGTGGAGTGGTGGACATTGAAGTGTGCTGCAATGGCCCGTACTGACGTCCCAGCATTCAGCATGCCAATGGCGCGCTCCCTCAAGATTTGTGACATCTGTGGCATGTTGACATTTGGCACCAGTCCACATTTTGGGGAGGCCTTTTATAGGGCAAGCTATAGGGAGTGTTTGTGTCCTGGTCACGCTCACTGACCATCACTCTGTCAAGCCCCATGGTGCTCATGGGAAGGATTACTCAACGTGTGAGTCCACACACTCAGAGTGGTCAATTTCAATGGGAACATCTGTCTTGAGCAAAACAAAGGAACCATTGCTCAAACATATCATCGGTTTGACCATTTTCCCATAATGGCAATCTTGACTTAGATATTTAGGTTGGTGCGTTTATATTTTTGTTCAGTATATATATATATATATATATATATATATATATATATATATATATATATATATATATATATATATATATATATATATTGTAGAATTCTGCCCACCGGCATGCGAACGACCGAGTCTAACCAATAGCGGTCGCTTCACCCACCGAACGGACAATCCAGTCGTGTCTTTCTGGAACAATGCCAGAAACCAGTCACGGGTGGGTTTTAATCCCGTATTCTACCTGCGCGAAATAGGGTCAATCGCCGAATATCGATATACCTAAGTACCCGCGGCCCGCGCGGGTAACCTACCGAGGGACCGTACCTCGGCGAAGACCTGCTTGGACACGAACCGCTAAAGCGGTCCGTTCCATTCCGGGATAACCGAGCGGGTATTATCGCCAGACCTCGCCGGACCCGATTCTATTTATCGGTTATTTAAAAACCAACTATATTCCGAGTGCAACATGGGGCAGTTCAATGAGGGAATGGACGCAATGAACAGGTTTACATTCACACAAGGACATTTATTATAATAAAGCACGTACGCAATTAAACAAGGCAAAACACGTATGCAATTATACAAGCAACAAAAGCACGACAAAAGAACTACAACCGTCTACTTATTATGTACAGTCACTTGCACTTAACAGCAGTTCCTACTTATTGGATGGGCCCACGGACATACGTACACACACACACACACACACACACACACACACACACACACACACACACACACACACACACACACACACACACACACACACACACCCAAGAAATGGTGGCAGAGGCCTTTATATAACGGGCTCCAGCTCGGAGGACAGGTGAGCTGAAACCCAGAGCCTATCTTGAACCTCTCCACCTCGTGTGGTCTTCAAATTGTTCGGACCCGGGCTCCAGCGAGAGCGAACTGGATCCAATCGCCATGAGCCGCGATCCTTCCCGAGCTCCCGCGAATCCTCCCGCGCTTCTCAACACGTGCTGGTGAGACGAGGAGCCGATCCTTCCCGTCGATGCGTCCCTTCCCCGAGGAACCACCTCCACAAAGAGGTCGATGCGTCGCACCAAGCCGGGAACCAAAATGGAGAACAAAGAGCTCCACGAACCAAAAAGAAGAAGCCACCACTCACAGCTCGAGCCGAGCGACCGGCTTAACTTCCTTCCAAACAGGGCAGCTTGAAGCAAAAAGCTCTCCTGAGCCAAGCAGAAGCCAAAGCTCACGGAACCATCAAAGCAAAAAGCCTCCTCCCGAGCCAAGCAGAAACTGAAGCTCACTGAGCCAGCCGAAGCAAAAATCTTCCGAAGGCCTTAACCCTAACGCAAACCAAGCAGGACCCGACGGTCTCCTGAAAAGCTACTCTCTCAACTCCCTTCTCCAACTCTGCCCCTGAACAAAAGAAAAAGATCTCCTCTTATCCTTCTCCGCCGCCCCCCCTCCTCCACGTCCGGCATGATTCATGACTCATGCCCTCGTGCTCCATCCCCCGCTCAGCCACGGGTGGGAGGGAGTTGTTGACATCATGAGTCACGGGACGGCAGGGTTCTTCTTGCTCTTCGCAGAAGAGGGGGAGGGATGTCTCCATTGTTCGTTCCCGAACTATTAAATTGATCCGCATCGCATCTAATCGATTTCTGAACATTTAAACAATGAAAGGTGAGCTATCTCGGGAACAAGCACTTATCGACATAGCTGACTAAAGTAACCTGTATGTTGTGTGCAATCGAATTCCCAAATTCGTAACACTACCCCCTCCCCTTTTTGCAGACTCTTCCCGAGTCGTCAAATTTTCCTGTGACCAGCATGTGTAAGTTTTCCCCTAGTACGTTCTACCTTTGGATCCCTGAGTGCAACATTTCTTTATATGTGTCCCAAAAATAAATAACCTAATGCGCTGCGTAACTCACTAAACAAACTCTCAGACTCATTCGGACAACTTTACTAAAATTGCCGGCGCTAAAACAAACATGCAGGTGGGGTTCCACGTATTTACAATTTCCAGTAAACTTATCCATTACTTAACCATGGCCCAGGACTTGTGATCTGTGAAAAGGAAAAGGTAAAAGTCATTTCAAAGTTCATTGATGCAGGGGAATGGATGGACATGCTCGCAAAACACAAAAATGGACTGGATGCACAGGCTGCCTGCAGGGCAGTCCTTGCAAAACTGGATGTTCCTGGCACACATGGTGATGGATGGACACAGGGGCAAATGCAAACAAGGGCTAGCAGGCATGGGGTCATGGCAGAGGCAGGCAAACGAGGCATGGCAAGGCAAGCCCATGCAGAACAGGCGGCTGCAGCACAACAGGCCGGCAGGTGAAGCTGGCCGGCCTCTGGTGTGGTTCCATCAGGTCTGGAGGGAGTGCGGTCGTGCCGGCCGCTTTGAAGGCGGGCTCGGACCAAGGCTACTGTCTCCCCCCACTCTATCGCCTTTGCCTGTCTCTGTCCATACCCACTCCCTAAATTTGCCACAAAACACAACAAAATTTCGCCCCTCTTTATTTTTATTATTTTTTATTTCCCTTTTATAATTGTCTCCCTAACCCCCTTTATTGTCATTGTCTGGCTAACCTATCCTGTCAACCTTGCCTACTCCCAACCCCTCCGTTCCCTCTCTGGAGGGGAATAGGGAGAGACGAGCGTCCTGTCTCAAGGCCCAACAAAGCCTCAGAATGGCCTCCTCAGAGTTCAGCGATCTACCAAGGTGGGTCCAGCGGCCTACAACAAGCGAAGGGATGGATGGTGCGAAGGGGTGCATCTCCTATCTACCCTAACATTCATTAACCTAAAACTACCCCGGGGCTTTCCAAAAACGCCTCACATTTTAAAACTATCGGTTCTAAAAACAATGATTCCCGTCGCCTGTGTTGATGTCCATTATAAATTTGGGCCTTGCCGTGAAATTTTCATTCATGCCCTCGCACAATTTCCTGGCTGGGCAGCGTGGCTCAACTGGCAGGAACTGCTGCCCCTCTGCCAAACTCTAACCATGGCACCCCCAGGCCCGCAGACTGCCTCCGAGCCTACCAGCTCTCTACAACGCGGGGGGTTGCCCTCTCTGGCATTGCCCCCCTCCGATGCCCATGTGGCATGTTGATTCCCCGGGTCCCTTTCCGAGGGTCGCCCATGCCCACTACACTGCCCGTGTGGCATTCTGGTGCTACGGGTCCCGTTTCCGACGGGTCGCCCGTGCCCACTACACTATCCCGGCCCCTCTTGGGCCCTTGGCCTACTCTGGCCGATGAGTCCGGTGCCCGGGGTGCCCACTAAACAAATACTCAACTTTCCACAGCCACGCTCCCAGCCGGTCCATGAACTCCTGCACCCCTCCAAACGGGTTTCGGGCCTCCTCTCGACACCAACAAAACGACCTCCTTTTTAATAAATTTGAATAACCCACAAGCTAACATTAAACTGACCCCAGGGTCCCTTGGGTGGGTATCACTCCTCCCCCCCAATCAGTCATCGCACCATGCATACCACATTCGCTCCACTCACACACTTGGGCCTACTGTCCCACACTCATTCCTCACACACTTTCCATTTCACAACTCACACCGACACTCTATACTGCCATTCTTCCTAATTAAATCCCCTAACTAACTCGTGCTCCCTTGTCATCCCTTAAAACTCATGCACGTTCCATTTACTCTACGTAGCTTAGCTATGTCCCCTCTACACATTTCCTGCTTGTCCATGTCTACAAAAATTCCCATTTCCTAAATCTAAACTGAAATGCCTCCAAGTTGTCCATTCCACGGACTCCATGAGGAACAACCCATGTCCCCATGAAGCTGGTCTAACTATCGCTAACCCATCCCCCTAACTAGTACTTCCTGTGCCCCCTAAGCAAGGGGGTCTTCCACCTTTGCCTGGGGCTCATGTCCACTCGAAGTGGCGAGGCTTGCTTTTCTCTTTCCTTTTTTCTATGCGCACACCTGCGCGGCAACTCGCAACCTGCGCTCTTTTCCGTGACGTCATGGCAGCTGCTTGCGCTTCGCGCACCTCGCCTGATTCTTGGACGGTAACATCCGGCAGGGATTCCCTTCTGCCGGATTTCAACCATGCAGCCACGACGTCACTGCGCATCCCAAAGCAAGCGCCGCATTCGAGGGGTTCCCCACGCGAACACATGTGCTCTGCTCGTCGGAGCTTTACAATCATGCTCGCGTGGAGAACCCGTCCGGTTCAAATCCATTATCCAGCCTACTTCTGTCCGTCCGCGGGATCGGCTAATCCACCGCGTGCGTTTCCGGACCGGGTTTCACTCGTGTAGCCGCGCACGTGGCGGCCTCGTGCGGAGCACAGCATGGACCCCGAACGCGCTGCCGTGCAAACCCGGCACGGTCCCCAATGCAGCTACGGCCGCTATTCGGCTTTTGTCCCTCATCTGTCGCAGTTGTCGTCGCCATTCAACGTGCACACTCCTGCGTGCCAAGACGCTCACACACCTCACCATTACACTAGGACATGTGGTTGCGGTCTCCTACATACTAACTGCCATCTCCCTCTCATACCGCCACCTCACACACGCGATCTCTCTCACACATCGCCTTTCACTCACACACACCGTACTACTCACACACGCGGTTCCTGTCACACGCGGTGCTTCATCCACACATGGTGTTTCATCCACACACACGGTGCTTTATCCACACACGGTGCTTCATCCACACCATGCGTGCTGGAAAGCACGCATTTCGGCACACTAGCAAACACACATTTCGACACCACACACACCGGAACAACCATGCTGGAAATTAGCACCACCACAAGGGGTCCCGGTTTTCCATAACCCCCAAGCTCCGCGTGCACCCGTTCACAGCACTCGCCCCCTCTACCTCACAAGGCTCGACCGGACTCTCCTCATCGCGATCTGCCTCGAGGAGGCACAGTCCCTCCCCTCGTTCCTGAAGGAGGCCATCCTGCTGCTTGCATCGGGTCCCAACACATTCCACCAGCTCACCCCCATTGTCCTCCACTACCTCTGTGTGTGTGTGTGTGTGTTCGTTTTTAGTTTCTTCCACCCCATCCAATTCATCCTCTATCTCCCGTGTCTCCGTTTCCATGACTATCTGCGTTTCCGTCACCTTGTTCGTTTCCTTCGTCTCCACTATTATTTCTGCTGTCATGACCTCGTGTCTCGTCTTACACGTTTCGGTCTCCCCTTTTAATTTTTCACTCTCCGTCACCGTCACTCTCTCTGCCATTACTAGTCTCGTCCAACACGTCTCCCGTATTATTTTGTCCTCCACCACGGGACCGACACAGTCCACACTCCCCTCAGCTTGCTCGCTCCAGCACGTGGCGCCGCCATTATGCCCGCCTACAGGCATCGCCCCACGCACCGCATTTCACCCCGCAGTTGTTGCGTTTTTTTTATCCATGTTGCTGTTTAAGCCATCTATTTTATTGTTTATTTGTTGCATGATCATTTCCACCATCTGTGCGACGACCGATGGCTCAAGCAGGGCCGATCCGCCATTATCGGACGCGGATCTGCCGGGGACTGAGGAGGGATTTTGAGGGAGGAGGGGAGGGGGGGGATGTCATACACCGCGGTCCCCGCTGCTGCGCCCATTGCGGACTCTGCATTTGTTTGTGGGGGGGGTGTTCAGCCTGCATAATGGGCATGTTCTGCACGGTCATTTCGCCCTGAGCCATGATTTCTAACATTTCTGAATTCATTACCCCCTGCTCCCGTTCGCCTTGAACCGCCATCTTGCAAAACGGAAATAATTTAAAAGCTCTTTTTTTATGGAACCGGAGGGTAGCCTCGCACACCCTTGATCCGGTTCCGTTAATTTTGTTGGAGGCGGGAGAGTTTGTTTTCCCGCTACTCGACACCAGTGTTGTCGAATTCCGCCCGCTCGTGTGCGAACGACCGAGTCTAACCAATAGCGGTCGCTTTGCCCACCGAACGGACAATCCAGTCATGACTTTCTGGAACAACGCCAGAAACCAGTCACCGGTGGGTTTTTAATCCCACCACGGCCCAGTCCGTATTCTACCCATGCAAAATAGGGTCAATCGCCGAATATCGATATACCTAAGTACCCGCGCTGGTAACCTACCGAGGGACCATACCTCGGCGAAGACCTGCTTGGACACGAACCGCTTGAGCGGTCCGTTCCGTTCTGGGATAACCGAGCGGGTATTATCGCCAGATCTCGCCGGACCCGATTCTATTTATCGGTTATTTAAAAACCAACTATATTCCGAGTGCAAGATGGGGCAGTTCAATGAGGGGATGGACGCAATGAACAGGTTTACATTCACACAAAGACATTTATTATAATAAAGCAGGTATGCAATTAAACAAGGCAAAACACGTATGCAATTATACAAGCAACAAAAGCACGACAAAAGAACTACAACCGTCTACTTATTATGTACAGTCACTTGCACTTAACAGCAGTTCCTACTTGTTGGACGGGCCCACGGACGCGCGCGCACACGCACACACACACACACACACACACACACACACACACACACACACACACACACACACACACACACACACACACACACACACACACACACACACACACACACACACACACACACACACACAATAAATGGTGGCAGAGGCCTTTAATAACAGGCTCCAGCTCAGAGGACAGGTGAGCTGAAACCCAGAGCCTATCTCGAACCTCTCCACCTCGTGTGGTCTTCAAGTTGTTCGGACCCGGGCTCCAGCAAGAGCGAAGTGGATCCAATCGCCATGAGCTGCGATCCTTCCCGAGCTCCCGCGAATCCTCCCGCGCTTCTCAACACGTGCTGGTGAGACGAGGCACCGATCCTTCCCGTCGATTCGTCGCTTCCCCGAGGAACCACCTCCCACGCTTCTCAACACGTGCTGGTGAGACGAGGCGCCGAACCTTCCCGTTGATGCGCCGCTTCCCCGAGGAACCACCTCCACGAAGAGGTCGATGAGTCGCACCAAGCCAGGAACCGAAATGGAGAACAAAGAGCTCCATGAATTAAGAGAAGAAGCCACCACTCGCAGCTCGAGCCGAGCGACCGGCTTAACTTCCTTCCAAACAGGGCAGCTTGAAGCAAAAAGCTCTCCCGAGCCAAGCAGAAGCTGAAGCTCACGGAACCATCAAAGCAAAAAGCCTCCAAAAAGCCTCCTCCCGAGCCAAGAAGAAGCTGAAGCTCACTGAGATAGCCAAAGCAAAAGGTTTCTGAAGGCCTCAACCCTAACGCAAGCCAAGCAGGACCCGACAGTCTCCTGAACGGCTACTCTCTCAACTCCCTTCTCCAACTCTGCCCCTGAACAAAAGAAAAAGATCTCCTCTTATCCTTCTCCGCCCCCCCTCCTCCACGTCCGGCGTGACTCATGACTCATGCCCTCGTGCTCCATCCCCGCTCAGCCACGGGTGGGAGGGAGTTGTTGACATCACGAGTCACGGGGCGGCAGGGTTCTTCTTGCTCTTCGCAGAAGAGGGGGAGGGATGTCTCCATTGTTCGTTCCCTAACTATTAAATCTATCCGCAGCACATCTAATCGATTTCTGAACATTTAAACAATGAAAGGTAACCTATCTCGGGAACAAGCACTTATCGACATAGCTGACTAAAGGAACCTGTATGTTGTGTGCAATCGAATTCCCAAATTCGTAACATTATATACACATCAAGAAAGTGTAACTATATAACTAAAACTGAAGAAAGCCTGAAGATACTGGATTTAAAAAGACAGATAATAAATAGGCAGACCTCATGAGAAAAGTGACGAACAGGAGAGATGAGCAAGAATGCAAAGCACGTTACCATGGAAATAGAGAATGTGATTTCTCCTGAAATCCTTGAGAGATGGCAATTAAAAAGTGTAATGACACCTTTATTATTATCACAGTTGACCACTCTCTGACCACTTACAGTTTCTTTTTATTTTTTGATTCCTGCATGTAGGCTCATGGACGAGGGTAGAAAAAGGCAACATAGTGACAATTGGGACTTAGTTCGATACAACAATCAAGGGAATGACCGAATAATAAGAGGTACAGAGACAGAGGCGTGGGTCGGGTGAGGTCAGGGTTAATGGGGGTATAAATATTTTGGCTAGGAATCGACCTAATGGTAATAAACAGATTGTAATTTTCATAATATGCAGGGGAGAGTGGGGAGAGGGGGAGTAAGTTCAGCCACGACTTACGGATTTTCTTCGCGGCATCTTTCTCTCTCATCTAAAACTGCTTTTTCCTTACATAAACAATAGATGGCGCCACCGTTCAGCTCCCTCCATCCTGGCACTTCCAGTTCAGGTGGCTCAACTTACCTCCCACTCCGATAAGGATCCATGTTCATGTATTTTTTTTCACTACAAGAGGCTCATGGAAGACGAAGGTTAAATTGACGTTGAGTGGAGTAGCGGGGCAACAATTGGGCACAACCAGAGCGAGGGAATAAGTGAACAGAGAGAGAGAGAGAGAGAGAGAGAGAGAGAGAGAGAGAGAGAGAGAGAGAGAGAGAGAGAGAGAGAGAGAGAGAGAGAGAGAGAAAGGGGGGGGGGGAGGAGTGGGGAAGAGAGAAAGAGAGAGAGAGGGGGGGGTGAGAGAAAGAGAAAGAGAAAGAGAAAGAGAAAGGAGAGAAGACACTTTTGAAGTCGTCTTAAGACAAAGTTTGAAAAACAAAAACTGCAATCATTCAATATCGACACAGTAAATACAGTACATACAGTAAATAGAATATGGTACATTCTGATGTATCATATTTTGTTGCAGAGCATTGGTCTGCCCAAGCAGTCGATTGGCAAGGATTGTCGTGGGTGGTTGGCCATTGTTCTGGTGGGTCCCAGCAGTTGTTCTGGTGGGAATTTGTAATTTGCTCAGGGTGCCGGTGATAGCTCGCCCACTCTTCGTAAAGGACATTGATGAATCACACTGTCTGTGAAACATCGGGTTGACAGTTTATCGCTGGGTCTGGATTGGAACACAGGCTAATGTCTGAAGGCAAGTGTGTGTACCTCCATACCATCCTGTCTACCCAAAATACTCATTCCACCTTGTTTTGTATCTATGACGTCACATTTGTCACATCGAAGGCGAGGAACGAATTAAGTGTATTGCAGTGTGAAAACTTGCCAAGCACTCAGAGGTATCCTGCATGATCTCATTAAAATGCAAACAGCATGATCATCCCAGATTTGTTGCCTTGGTGAGTTTTTATTTTTATACCTGCATGACGTCATAACCAAGCATTCTTGTCACCAACGTGTCAGACATTGGCACTGCTCCACCTTCAGCTGTAAATATCGTGGTGTTGTCTTTATAATTCCATGCTTATTAATATGTTTGTGTGTATGTGTATGTATACGTGTGTGTGCATGTGTATGTGTGTGTTTTGTATCAATGTTTTTCCACAAAGCTCGGAACAAGTGTGTAGCTACCCTCAGGAGAGCCAGAAAACAACATCTTTCTCATCTCAAGTCTGAACTCTCAAACCTCTCTCCCTCCTCAAAATCCTGGTGGCGTTTATTCAAATCTGTTTCTGGTGTATGTTCCCCCTCCATCCCCTCCCTTACCTCAAATGGCCGCACTGCTGATTCCACACGTGATAAAGCTGAATGTCTAAACTCGGTGTTTGCAGCTAAATCTTGTGTCCCAAACCCATCACTATCTCTACCCACTTTACCCAGTCGCACCCAACTGTCCCTGGACTCTGTATCCTTTTCTCCTGACAAGGTGGAGAGCTTGCTTTCAAACCTCGAGTCAGATTCTGCAACCGGTCCAGACGGCATCAGCCCACGTGTCCTCAAAGCCTGCTCTTCTGCTCTTGCTCACCCTCTCTCTGTTCTATTCACCCTCTCATTTTCCCAAGGTCATCTGCCATCTGCTTGGAAATCTGCTAACATCACTGCCCTGCATAAAAAAGGTGCAAAAACAGATCCCTGTAACTACAGACCAATCAGCCTTCTCCCAATCATCAGCAAGGTTATGGAATCCATCATCGCTTCAGACATGAAATCCTTCCTCTTCTCCAATGGCTTGATTTCCAATCATCAATTTGGTTTCAGACCAGGTCACTCTACCCTAGATATGCTGCTACTGCTCTCCCATCAATGGATGGAGGTCCTCAATGCCAGACAGGAAATCCGAGCCGTATCCCTGGACATATCACGTGCTTTTGACACAGTCTGGCACCCTGCCCTACTCACCAAACTCTCTTCCCATGGTATTCAAGGCCATCTCCACTCATGGCTCGCAGACTTCCTCTCCTGTCGCAGTCAACGTGTGGCCCTAAATGGAGTTCTTTCATCCCCTCTTCCTGTGCAGGCTGGAGTTCCTCAAGGTAGCGTTCTGGGCCCTGTTCTTTTTCTGGTTTTCATCAATGATCTCTCGGACTCTCTGGAAAATCCTCTATTTCTCTTTGCCGATGACTCAACCCTCTGCCGTACCATCTGTCATCCCTCAGACCGGCAAGCAGCAGCTTCTTCGCTCACTGCAGATCTGGATAAAATCACAAACTGGTCCAACACGTGGAACATGTCTTTCAATCCAGACAAATCTCACACTCTCACTATGTCTCTTCGAAAGGACCGTTTACAAAACCCCCCCATCCACTTTCTCAACAATCCTCTGGAAGAAGTCTTTTCTTTCAAGCTTCTGGGTCTCACTATCTGCCATGACCTTTCCTGGGAAAGTCACATTTCCAACCTTGCCTCAAAAGCCAGTCGCCGACTGGGAATCCTCCGTCGTGCAAAGTCCTTCCTCGGCCCTCTTGAGCTCCTGACCACTTACAAAGCTTTTGTCCGTAGCCTGATGGAGTACTGCTCTCCTCTCTGGGCTGGTGCTCCTGCCTCCCACCTTTCTCGACTTCACGCTGTCGAAACCAGGGCTTTTAAGATCATTGGCATCTCCCGCAATGAAGCTGAGTCTTTGGGCCTCTCACTCAATCACCGCAGGTTGGTCGGTGGTCTTTCTGTCTTCTACCGACTCCTCTCCACCCTCGCCCCCCCTGCTCTCTCTGCGATTTGTCCCAACCACATTTCCACAGGGCGCTCAAGGTCCGCCAACAACCCCCTTCTGGTAAAACTACCAAAATCACGAATCACTGCTCATCTTCACTCTTTCATTCGTCTTTTTTCCCGCCTTTGGAATAAACTTCCTCACTCTATTCTTTCCCATTCTTCCCTTCAGGCTTTCAAAACAGCTGTTCACCACCACCTCTTATCTTCCCCCATCCAAATCCTCGATCTTTTCTACCCCCGATAATCCACCCAAGCCCACTTCCTTCAATTCTCCTGCTTTCCTTCCTGAAAGTCCCTTTAATGTCCATCTTCCCCTCGCCATGTTCCCCGTCCCATCCCCATCCCTCTCCCTTCCACAGTTCACCTGTGTCTGTTCCCCAATGTTTTGTCCCTTCCACTCCCGCCCCTCTTGTCTCATGCCTCCTTGCTGTGAGTTGTGTGTTAGCTCTCATACGAGCCTCGACCAAGGTATGAAAAAAAAAAAAAAAAAAAATGTTGGAATATTTTCCCTTGGGGTGTGTGTGTGTGTGTGTGTATTGTCGTGATCCCGGCTGTTTAATATCTTCCAGCACGGAATACTGACGTTAATGTCCGAGCTTCAAGCAGTCCACGTGTGGACAAAGAGAACAACAAAACACACCACTGTGTTTCAAATCGGCCTCCAGGGGTAGGCACGATATTTTATCGGCTCGATCTCAAAAATGGCTGGTAACAGAATTGAATACACAGCACAACAACCTGCCAGAACTCTTGGCAACAATAGAGTTCCAAAAGCAGGTCGTACAACTCACAGCTCCGCTCAACGATATCCGGGAATACCGATCACACTCTTCCGGATTTAACTCATTCCGTTAGACGGAGCTATCAACGATCTGCACGCCGGTGCTGTCGAGAGTCTTTAAAATCACTTGAAATCGCATTAAAACATGCGCGTCGGAGTGCTCAATATCTTTTTTCACTCGCGATCTTAGAACCACGTCCGTCGCCAACAATGGCGCCCCGGCTCTCTCGCAGCCCACCCACTACGTGCCGACTCACCAACCAATCCCTGGGAGCCTCAAAAAGGTCACGTGATGTTGTTGGCGGGACACTAAATTTGGTGAGAATATGGTTTTTCTCACAATATATATATATATATATATATATGTATATATATATATATATATATTGTGAGAAAATTGGCCCTTATTGGACTACTAAATTTAGGATTAGCTCAGATCCCCCATTAAATACAGGTTTAGCTCGGTTGAGTGGTAAAATGGATGTTACATGTGTGTCGGGAGCTGTAAGAGGCTGTATTATTGTTTGTGCGGTGGTGGTGGAACGAGAGCTCCCTCTTCTTCTTTCCCATCCTGGACGAGGCCCCTCCCAGTCAGCTGAGAGGGTGTGGCCATAAAGAGGAAGTGAAGCAAAGGGGAGGAGTTTTGTCGGCTTTGGAGAGAGAGGCGAGCTCGTGTGTTGACGAAGCGAACGAGAGAGAAAAGGAGTTCTCAGTTTGGAAAACGGTCGGGTTTTTGAGGTGCGCTCGTGGCTTCGAAGCGAGCGAACGAAGGAGGTACAGTGTTGGATCTGCCAGGAGAGACGCTGAACCTGCCTGCTCGTCGAGGATTCTGCCATGAGAGAGACGGCAGCCGGCTTTGAGAGGCGAGCGTGGAAAAGGAAAGAAAAGGTGATTCGACAGTGAGAGAAACTGAGAGGATGGAGTTGGGAAGTCGGGCTTCGAGGTGGGAAAGCAGGAGAGGAGACGACGGAGCCTCTGACGGTTCCTGCTCACACCAACGGCTCGACACATTTGCCGATCCGCTTGCCGGAGCCTGGCACCTCAATTTGGGCCTTGTCTGGAGAACATGGCAGGCTGGATTTGTACGCTGGACTTTGAGAGAGATCGGCTGAGGCCCATCGTTGATCTGGCGGTCTTGTGCCATCGACCTTATGCGGGGTCAGAGCACGCGGAGACCATGTGCGTGAGGTCTGCGACAAAAGGAGGACGAGCGCCATTTTGCCGCGTGGCGTGGTTCGAGATGGGAGCTCGAATCCGTGGACATCCGCCTGTTGCGAGCGACATTCGTGCTTTTGATACTGACCTCTCGTCCATGAAACCTCACCAAGTACTCTGTCTTGTCTTGCATGCATGCTGTCTGTCTGTCTGTCTTTGTCTGCACATTGTTTAAGGCATATCTCGGTGCGACCCCCTCGAAACCTGTAGTCCGTTGATTAGTCTGTGGTTCCCTAGTTAAGAACGGGTTAAAGATTTTTGATAAGAGCATTGTCGTGAATTTTGCTTGTGTTGTGATCCACGATGTTCCCCAATAAATCTGGTTGATTCGGCTGAAGTTGCCGCTATGGATTAATTTGTGTCGCGTCAAGGAACGATCCATTCGATTGGCATATAAAACCAAAATGGTTACAGACTGGCAGAAAACGCTCGGCATCTGACACAACCAGTCTGTAACCGGGGTTCTATTTCCCCAACTGGTAAGGTATGAGGATTACGTTGGTATCGCGAGTGAAGACGCGTGACTCGAGGCCTGTGCTGAGCTGGCCGGCGTTATAAACCCCGGAGACGGCGGTGGTAATGGTGGCGCCAAGGATCGGGTGAGAATCCCACCACCCCGGATCCACAACAACTGGTGTCAGGAGTGGGATATTTGGACCAGTGGTGCATTTCGCACCCCGGACATTGGTTACGAGAAGCGGAAAAAAAAACGGTCAAAATTTGATTTGAATTTATGCTTGAGCGGATCGGGTGAGGAACGTGGAAATTGTAAAGAAAATGGAGTCGCAAAATGGTGGTGCGGCTCCATCTCGGTGCGACACGAAACGGGAGTGGGCTAATAATAGCGCAACGAGCCACACGGCATGGAGGAAATGCTCCCGCCCATCGATTCAGGCCACGTGGACACTGTATACGCCGTGGCAGACGAATCAGGATGCCAACGCATACATTGGGTAGCTTCATACATGATTGGGGGATGCCTTGGAGCAGTGGAGGAATTGCAAATTGAATTGGACGAGGCACGGCGTCACGCAGATGAGGTTCGGGAGGATTACGTGCATGGCGAGTCACAACAGTTGGCTGATGCACAGGAGCAAGTTCGGGGGCTGGAGGAGGACTTAGCCAACACAGGCGTGGAACTACGTGGAGAAAGGATTAAAGTAGAGTGGATTACCCATGATTTGATGGGAAAGTTAAGGCAGGTCAAGGAACTACAGGAAGAAATGAGGAAAGCAGAGGGGAGTACCCATAAGTTGGAACAAGATAAGAGCGAACTGAACAAAAGAAGAGAGGAGGAGCAAATTAGTAATTCCCGGGATAGGAAGAACTTGGAGGAAGAATGGAAAAAAAGCTAGAAAAGGAAAAATGTGAACATGATTTGGAATTGAAACAACTGAAGGAAGAGGTAAGATCAGGCAATCAGATAAGAGAAAGCCTAGAACAGAAGATAAAAAGAGGAGAGAAATATCTGGAGCAAAGGAAGGAAGACTTGTTGGAAAAGTCAAGACAGTTCGAAAAACTACAGGAGAAATGAGGGAAGTAGAGTGGAGTAGCCATGAGTTGGAACAGGAGAAGAGCGAACTGAACGAAAGAATAGAGGAGGAGCAAATTAGTAACTCCCAGGATAGGGAGAACTTGGAAGAAGATTGGAAAACAACGCTGGAAAAGGACAAACAGGAAAAAACAAAGCTGGAAGAGGAAAAATGGAAACACGATTTGAAATTGCAACAACTGAAGAAAAAGGTAAGATCAGGCGATCAGATAAGAGGAAGCTAAGAACAGAAGATAAAAGAGGAGAGAAATATCTAAAAAAAAAAACTAACGGAATACGGTAAGAGAATGGACAAAATGAAGGAGGAAGCATGCAAAAGAGGTGAGGAGATGGGAAAGGAATTAGAAAAAAAAGCTTCTGAGTTACGGAAACACCAAAACAAAGCGACGGAATTACAAAACGAGCTGAGGATGTTAAGAGAGGAAAGAAAGATAACGGAGAATGAAACGTTAAGGAACCACACTGTGCAGATCGAACAGTTAGAAGCCAAGGCCAGATGAAAGAATGAGATGCAAGAAAGAATAGTAAAGGAACAACGAATGAGACAGGAAAAGGAAATCAACCAAGTGAAAGAAACAACGAGATTGGAGAATGAGGAACATGAGAGACAGTGGGATAGAAAACAAAAAGAACATGGATTTGAAATTGAACAACTAAAGGAAAAAGCAAGGTTGGAGTATGAGGAGATAGTGAAAGAACAACGAATGAAGCAGGAAAGGGAGATAAACCAATTGAAGGAAACGGTGAGATTGGAGAAGGAAGAACAAGAGAGACAGTGGAATAGAAAAGAAAAATAAAACGAATTTGAAACTGACCAGCTAAAGAAGAGAGCAAGATTGGAGTACACGGAGATGGAAAAACTCCGGAAATATAACGAACAACTAAAAAGGCTCGGAGAGGAAGAACGACTCAAATGGGAAGGAAAATGGAGCCAGGAAGTAGAACGGCACAATAATATGGGATGTGGAACATCACCACAGGGAGTAATGTTAGTGGTGCGGAACATGATTGACATCACTCGTCGGATGACACCACAATTAGAGCAAACCCTGGTGATTGAGACATTGAGGGAGCATACGGGGTTGTTGATGAGTGAGATACATTTTGAGCAGGTCGAGCATGTAGAGCTCACAGCCCCAGAGGAGTGTGGCGAACCGATGATGAGCAACCTGTTGGAGAGAAGCGACCGGACAGAGGTGATTGGAACGAAGCAGGTACGTGGGTACATGCATACATGGTGCGGACGATGAGCTTAAGGTAGAAATTGAATTTTATGTTAACGAAGAGACTCTGTCCGATGGGGTGCACGTTTGTGTGACCCCTGAATGTGCGTGTGGAGTGTCTGTGGGTGAATGCTGTGAGCCCACTCTCCAGACTACAGCTCCGGTATGTGTTGCAGAGGCCAAAGTGTGTGTGGGTATTCACCTGGCGGTCGAGAATGTAGCCCTGGAGTGTGAGGCGGTTGGTCAGTAGACAGGCAAGGTTGAAGGTGTGGAATGTCAACACATAACCTTGGAATGTGTGCAGCCTTGCTGTGTGTGGGAGTCCTGAGCATGGAATGAGTGGTGACATAGGAAATAGGTTTGAGGTGCAAGGGGAAATAGAAATGCCACCAAGACAGAACTTGAGCCAGGGGACGGAAACCACAATGGACAACTCCGCATGGGTTCTTACAGAGTTGGAGGTGCTGCATCCAGGAGCAGGCTTTAGAAATTGGATTTTAATTTCTCCATCATCCTCACAGGAACTTTGGAGTGGAGTGCTGATGAGTGGCAGGTGGCACTGGCGTGTGTCACTTGGTCTTCAAACCTTTCTGAGCACACGAGTGGTTTGGCTAGCTGAATGGGGCTTATCTGTCTTCAGTGAGTTATGGAGAAGAGGGGGAGGCCATTCCACTGATTGGGGTTTACCTGATTTCTGTGAACCCTGGAGAAGAAGGGGGGGGGCATTCCACCGATTGGGGTTTACCTGACTTCCGCAAACCCTGGAGAAAAGGAGGGGGTAGATCACAGCCCCCATTGAGGCGTGACCCCCTTGAGCCGTGGCGGAAAGGCGGCGGGGTCATGTAATGGGTAAAGAAAGTCATGTAATGGGTAAAGGTTAAGGGGTTTAAAGAAAGAAAACTAATGAGGGATTCGTTCCCTCACTCCCCTTCCAATGAGCTAAAGAAGCAGGCCAAATGGGGATGTGAAAATCTTGATTGAGAGTTGTACCAAAAGTGATTGCAAATTGAGAGGTGACAGAAGGCATAAGAGTGGTACGAGTGGATTTGGGTGATTATTGGAAAAACAAAGTGGTGGAGACATTACAGGCAGAGCGTTAAACACCTGAAACAAGTGGATGACAAAGAGTGGCTTGTTTGAGGAAGGATTTAAATGTCTGGTTAGAACCATGCAGAGGTTCATGAGGCTGGTGAAGAGATTTTGATGTCTCGTTTAAATTGTTGGAAATAAACGATTAGGGCAGTATGGAGGAGGCCAACGGATGACGGACGTAGTGACAAATTAATTGGGGTTAGATGAAAAAGTGTACCAGTTAAATTTGATGACCAAGTGGTATCCGAGGGACTGGTGTGTTTTTGTTTTCACATAAACGTGAAAGGTATTGGATGGTGTCGTGGACTGGGTGTGCGGCACTGTGGAATGAATGACTAAAGAGTTTGGTTGAATGGCGTGGTTGTGCGAATGAGAAGCAGTGAGTGCGAACAACGTACCCTGACGGTAGGAGTCTCCTAACCAAGTTAGTGTAGGTTAGGGGGACTTAGAGGATTCAACATGGATTCTGGACACTGTTCCATTGTGCAGGTGGATTGCTAGGGGTAGGTGCAGGCCAAAGTATGGGGATACTGGCTGGTAGTGTGACATGGTATGGGAAGTTGGTGAGTCGGGAAATAGGGCAGCAGGGCTTTGGGGTTTCCTGGCAGGTGAAGGCTGTCAGAGGTGCCAACTGGTAAGGTTCACCGTAGGGTTCATTGCCAGGAGAGCATGGTAGGTTCAGTGCAAGGAGAGCACGGTATAGGTGCTATGAGGGCACAGTATAGGGGCGAGAGAGAGCCACCCCTTAGTTTGGAGCACCAGAAGCACGCTCAGGTGAACCCCGAGGTCACTGGGTGTCCTCCACCCCCGATTGGAAGCAGGCAAAGAGGCCTAGTAGTAGTCACACTCCCCAGCCAGCGAGTTATGCCTGGCACCACCGAATGGAAAAAGACAAATAAGGGCCTTGCTTCCATTAATAAAATGGAACAGTGTGCCAGGTCGGGAAAAATGGGTCATAAGGATCATTCCAGCCTAGCAGGGTTTGATGCATTGTCTGGAGCAAAAAATAAATGGTTAGGTTCGATGGACTCTCCTCCGCACCATTCATGCGTGACACCTAGTACGAGTAATGTTGATGGGAAAATTTGTTAACAAGGGACAGGCTAGGTCACCTCTCCAAGTGCCAAAGAGGTCACCAGTATGTCATGAGCACACATCCACGAAGATAACAGTTGAGTAAGAAACACACCATCCTGTCTGTAAAAGAAAAAAAAGAGAGAAAGAAAAGGAGAACTTAACCAAAACAAGCCAGGCAAGGAAGGTTAAGGGTACACTCCATCTCACCTGGTCTGAGGTCATCACACCCATCTGCGTCCTCAAGAACACCTCCGAACTGCATTTGTTTACCATCGATATCACCGTGCCACCATTGCTGTGTCACCTGCTGTCCAACGCAGGGCTTGTTGCCTGCTGCTGCTCGTGAGTAGGCCATATGGGCCGATGTCATTTTGTGGGCCATATGGGCCAAAGCATTTTTGTGGGCCGTTGCGGCCGAAGATTCATGCCATTTTGTGGGCTCAGTAGGCCGAAGAACTCTTTGTGAGATTAGGCCACTGGGCCGACTGAACTCACCTGGTGAGAGGCCAATAAGGCCACGAAGTAAGGAAACCCTCAGGGGTGAATGGACAGTACTGCCGGGAGGGGGCATGAAGGAGCGAACACGTGAAAGAACTTTGAACCTTTGAATGTTCTGCTCCTATCCCAATATTGGTGTTAAAAGTGAAATTGAATGCCCTCCCATTCAAATCCATAATTAGAATGTTAAGAAGTGTGCATAGAGTGTGAATTTGTTTGTTAGATTGGTGACCCGACACACTCGGATAGGGACATGCCAATCTTACTGTGAGACTTTGATTTTTGGAGTTAAGTACTTCCCATGTTGTGGGTTAGTTTAAATGGGAGATCTGTGCTGTACGTAAGACAGGGCCATTGTCATGGGCTGCCCCAGATGGAGGCTTGGGAGAGCCTCAGGAGAAAGGTGGGGGTAGTGTTACGGAACTGCTCCGTATCGGACTACTAAATATAGGATTAGCTCAGATCCCCCATTAAATGCATGTTTAGCTCGGTTGAGTGGTATAATGGATGTTACATGTATGTCGGGAGAGGTAAGAGGCTGTGTTATTGTTTGTGCGGTGGTGGTGGAACGAGAGCTCCCTCTTCTTCTTCCCCATCCCGGACGAGGCCCCTCCCAGTCGGCTGAGAGGGTGTGGCCAAAAAGAGGAAGTGAAGCGAAGGGGAGGCGTTTTGTCGGCTTTGGAGAGAGAGGCGAGCTCGCGTGTCGAAGGAGCGAACAAAAGAGAAACAAGAGAGAAAAGGAGTTCTCAGTTTGGAAAACGGTCTGGTTTTCGAGGCGTGCTCGTGGCTTCAAAGTGAGCGAAAGAAGGAGGCACAGTGTTGGATCTGCCGGGAGAGAAGCTGAATCTGCCTGCACGTCGAGGATTCTGCCATGAGAGAGATGGCAGCCGGCTTTGAGAGGCGAGCGTGGAAAAGGAAAGAAAAGGTGATTTGACAGAGAGAGAACCTGAGAGGACGGAGTTGGGAAGTCGTGCTTTCGGGCGGGGAGGCAGGAGAGGAGATGACAAAGCCTCTGACGGTCCCTGCTCACACCAACGGCTCGACACGTTTGCCGATCCGCTTGCCGGAGCCCGGCACCTCAATTTGGGCCTTGTCTGGAGAACAGGCCAGGCCTGGATTTGTATGCTGGACGTTGAGAGAGATCAGCTAAGGCAAATCGTTGATCTGCGGTCTTGTGCCGTCGACATTACGCGGGGTCAGAGCGCATGGAGACCGCGTGCATGAGGTCTGCGACAAAAGGACGAGCGCCATTTTGCCACGCGGCGTGGTTCGAGATGGGAGCTCGAATCCGTGGACATCCGCCTGTTGCGAGCGACATTCATGCTTTTTGACCCTGACCTCTCATCCATGAAACCTCACCAAGTACTCTGTTTTGTCTTGCATGCATGCTGTCTGTCTGTCTGTCTTTCTCTGCACGTTCTTTAAGGCATATCTCAGTAGCACCCCCCCTCGAAACTTGCAGTCCGTGGTTCCCTAGTTAAGAACGGGTTAAAGATTGTTAATAAAAGCATTGTCGTGAATTTTGCTTGTGTTGTGATCCCTGATGTACCGCAATAAATCTGGTTAATTCAGCTGAAGTTGCCGCTATGGATTAATTTGTGTCACGTCGAGGAACGATCCGTTCGATTGGTATATAAAACCAAAATGGTTACAGACTGGCAGAAAACGCTCGGCATCTGACACAACCAGTCTGTAACCGGGGTTCTATTTCCCCAACTGGTAAAGAACAAGGATTACGTTGGTATCGCGATTGAAGACGTGTGACCCGAGGCCTGTGCTGAGCCGGCCGGCGTTATAAACCCCGGATACGGCGGTGTTGAGGGTGGCGCCAATGATCAGGTGAGAATCCTGCCACCCCGGATCCACAACAAGATATATATATATATATATATATATATATATATATATATACATATATATACATATATATATATATACATACATATATACATACATATATATACATATATACATATATACATATATATATATATACACATGTTGTTACGAATTCGCGCCCGCCGGTGTGCGAACTGCCGCCTTCCACTAATAGTAGCAGCTCGTCCACCGGACAGACAATTCAATCGTGACCCTCCTTGGAACTACCGCCAGGAGCTAGTCACGGGTCAGTCTTTCGACCCCACCACAATCGTGCCAATCGGCCACCCGCGCAGGATAGGGTTGTTCGCCAAACTCGATCTACCTAAGTACCTGTGCAGGTAGTTAACCGGGTGATCGTACCTCGCCGCTGGCCGGCCTAGGACACAAACCACTTAAGCGGTCCATTCCATGCTTCAGTGAGAACCGAGCGGTGTTATCGCTGGCCCCGATGGACGTGATTATTTACCGGGTGCTTACACCCTTCTACCAATTCCGTCCGTGATGCAAGATGGAACTTTCAAACAAGGGAAAGGACGCAACGAAACGGGGAACAGTTCGACGAGCACATTTATTGCACACGGATACATTTATTATACAAGCACATATGCAGTCAGGAATGCAAAACACTAACATGCACGTATACAGAACAAAAGCAAAGCAAAAGGTGCTACGACCGTCTATAAGCAATTATGTACAGTCACTTGTACGGTTTTACTTATGAGACTCGGAGCCACAACACGCATTCAAAGAAAAAGTAAGAAAAGAACCCCTCATAGACAAGGGAGTCAGACTGGGCCCGTGGGCCTAATGCGCGTGGAACCTGGATGAGCAGCCAGGTCCACGAGCCTGAAGGGTCTTACCCATGCCCTCGTGGCGCGATGGCGGGCAAGCCGCGATGTTCAGCATAGCTGCGCCTGGCTGCGTGCTCCTGGCGTGGTCGGTGAGCTCTCTCCGGTGCTCCCCGTTTTCCTTTCCCGTCGGCTTCGAGCTCCGTCTCCCGACTTGACTGCCCCGCCGACATTGCACTCGACTTTACTCCCCCGTCTCTCGATTCTCCAGACTGCCGACACCGACAAACTGCAGACTTGACTGCCCCGTCTCCCGCTTCTCCAGACTGCCACTCCACCGACTCCAGACTGCCACTCCACCGACTCCAGACTGCCACTCCACCGACTCCAGACTTGACTGCCGCGACCGACACACTTGACTCCCGACGCACTGCTGCTGCCACTCCACTGCTCCCACTTGACTGCCGACGCACTGCTGCTGCCACTCCACTGCTCCCACGTGCTGCGCCATGCTCGTGCTTATATAGGTCGAGGGAGGAGCGTATATGCAAATTTCTGGATCACAGCCGGTTCGGAGGCGGGGCTACACCACCCGATGCTCAGCCATTGGATGGATGAAAAGGGGGCGTGAAGCATTCCTGATCTGCTTTTCGAGGCGAAAGGAACGCATTCACAGCCCATGGCACGACGTGTGGTAGAAAGGCGGAGGTGGTGGGAGTTTGCTGCGGTGGTTTGAGAAGGGTGTTGGTGGTGGCGATTTGGTTGCTGGCGGGCGTCGTTTGAGAATGGCGGTGAAGCGATGTTTGCGGGGGTGGAGTTGTGGAGGTAAAGAGGCGAAGGTGGTGGTGGTGGTTCAGTGTAGGTGTTTGGGGGAGTTGTTGGTGGTGGCGATTTGGTTGTTGGGGGATGATTGGTCCAAAATACTGATAGAGAAAAGAAACACTGCTATCTCAAAGGATCGCAGCCCTGTGAACACGGACATTCCCTTGAAACAACGGTGGGGAAATCTAACTACACAATTACTTATCGTCATAACTGATCTAAGGTCCCTTTATTGTGTATTGCGAATTTGCACAGCCGTAACAAAAAAAAAAAAGATATATATATATATATATATATATATATATATATATATATATATATATATATATATATATATATATATATATATATATATATATATATATATGCGTGCGATGATAGAAATGTTGTAATATTTTCCCTGAAGGGGTTGCGTGCGTGTGTGTGTGTGTGTGTGTGTGTGGGTGGGTGTGTGAGGGTGTGTGTGGGTGTGTGTGGGTGTGTTTGTGTATGTGTGTGTGAGTGCGCGTGTGTTGATATAAATGTTGGAATATTTTCCCTGAAAGGGGTTGTATGTATGTGTTGTGCGTGTGTGTGTATGTGTTTGTGTATGTATAAACTTTGGAATATTTTCCCTGAAGGGGGTTGTATTTATGTGTATGTGTTTGCGTGTTTGTGTGTATGTGTGTTATGTTTTATACCTGGTGTTGGCGCAGTGGTTAGGGCAGCGGCTTGGGATCCAAAAGGTCCTGAGTTCAAGCCCCGTTGGGCCACTGAATTAATACACCAGGGGGTTGACTCAGCCTGTCATCCTTCCGAGGTCGGCGAAGTGAGTACCAGTGTACTGGGCCGGTGTATACCCCGGTTAAAATAGGTGTACCATATCCCTGTGTGTCGTAAGAGGTGACCAGGGTTGCGTCAGGAAGGGCACCCGGCGTAAAACATGTGCCAAATCACTATGCGGATCATATGGATGATCCGCTGTGGCGACCCCTAACGGGAGCAGCCGAAAGAAGAAGAAGAAGGTGTGTGTGCGTGTTTGTATCAATGTTAGAATATTTTCCCTGAAAGTAGTTGTGTGTATGTGTGTATGTTTGTACGTATGTGTATGTGTGTTTGTATCAATGTTGGAATATTTCCCCTGAAGGTAGTTGTGTGTATGTGTGTGTCATGTGTGGTCCTCATGAAAAAACTAGAACGGGCACTCAGTAGAGCGCATACCTTCGCCAACGCTACATTTTTCCCCCCCCCACCCCACAGAAACCATTGATTGTGAGGGTATTTAATCCCATACCACAACTGCCATCTCATATGTGTTATGATGGCTTAAAAACATTAAATTTCCTGTTGTTTGACACCTGATTCACACACATTGTACAATTTATGTATGAACTCGCTGACCTTTTTGGGTGTCGGTGTCAAGTCAATCTGATGACAACTGGTCACATTATAAGAAATCAAATATTACACATCACAGGATAGGGAATTGAATTCTAAACATTTTAAATCTACCTACATGCAAATTGTATAAGAATTGACCGCGTTATGATAATAAAGGTCGTTGACCCCCCTGACCTTTGACCCAAACCGCTAACAAAGGTAATGACGTCATTGTGTCATATCATATATCACAAGATTGGGCATTGAATTCACAACATTTTGGCATTGGTTGCATGCAAATTGGATAAAAATCGACCGCACGATGGTAAAACGACGACTTTGACCTTTTCATGACCTCGACCTTGACCTTTGTACTCTTAATTTTGTAATTGGTATTAGATTGTGGGGAACAGAACAGTCAACATTCTGGTGTTGGTTTCATGCAAATCAGATAAGAATTTACCGTGTTATAACTAAAACCGCACATTTTGCAATGTCGTGACCCCCCCCGACCTTTGACTCCAAACTGCTAATAAGGGTTATTACGTCATTGTGTCATGTCACATATCACAAGATGGGGCATTGAATTCTGAACATTTTGGCATTAGTTGCATGCAAATTGGATACAAATTGACCGCGCTATGGTAAAAAGACGATTTTGACCTTTTCATGACCTTGACCTTGACCCGATCGCTCCCAAAATCTAATAAAATGGTCCTCGGATAAGAACCAATCATCCCACCAAATTTGCTGTGATTCAGTTCAATACTTTTGGAGTTATGCGAATAACAAACAAACAAACAAACAAACAAACAAACACTAGTCAGGTCAGGTTCGATCTGTGACCTGCTACAGGTACCATGTAAACCTGTACTAACCTGTTCCATGGTCGGGTTGTCGGCGACTAAACCGTCTCCCCCACCAGGTTTTCTGGTGAGGAGAGTGTTTGGATATGGACACCCAGCAGGATTAAAAACAAAACCTGTCAAAGGATGGAGGAGCTCCTTGTGAGCCAACGGCCATCCATATCTAGTGCCCAACTGTGTCTGCGGACGTCCTCCTGCAGTTGGGTTACTTTCATTAGGAGGTTGGTGGCAGGATTTGCACTCTGGCCACCGTAAAACCCTTCATTCCGCAAAACGCAAAAACGCAAAAAAATCTGAAAACCCACTCCGTGGGAGTACAACCTGTGTAGCTTCCCTTCGCAGGGCAGCTCACCGGATGACGGGATTGGGGCAAAGCCTTCGGGACCCCCAATCTTTGATGATAGGAGGGAAACCACGGGGTAACATCCCTGGGTCAGATTGCGGGAGAGTGTGTCGGAGTGGTGCTGAGGTGTCGTCCACCAGACGGCGGTCTCCTTGGGTTAACCTGAGGCGGTCCCTTGGGGTGGGTGCCTGGAATGTCCTATCCTGAAGAGAGGATGATCACCTGTCTCTGTTATCATCTGAGCTCAAGCGTTTGGACATCGGGATTGCAGCTCTCTCTGAGGTTCGGAGACCGGATTGCGGCGAGATAATGGTGGGTGGTTACACCTACTATTGGTCTGGTCGCTCTGATGGTTACCATACCCAAGGAGTTGCTGTAGCTGTGTCCAATAAGCTGACCCCAATGATAATTGAGGTAACACCGGTCAACGAGCGTATTATGAGATTAAGGATTCGTCACTCCTTGGGTGTCATTTCCCTGGTCTCTGTTTATGCTCCGACTGAGGCGAGTGATCTCACCGTGAAGGATGCATTCTACGCCACACTCGAGTCTGTGGTTGATCAGTGCCCCAGACGAGATACACTTCTAGTCTTGGGGGATTTCAATGCATCGACTGGAACTGATAGGGATGGTTATGAGGTGTGTGTTGGTCCCCATGGGTCAGGAACTATGAACCAGAATAGCACTAAGTTCCTTGACTTTGCAAGAAGTCATTGACTTAGGGTTGCCGGTTCATGGTTTCAGCGCCCACAAGCTCATCGCTGGACTTGGTATTCCAATGCTGGCGGTGTGGCAAAGGAGATTGACCATGTCCTCATTGACAGTCGTTGGAGGATGATCCAGAACTGCAGGGTCTACCGGAGTGCTAAGTTCCTCAATACTGACCACAGGCTTGTGGTAGCAACTCTAAAGCTGCACCTTAAATCCTGGAGAATGGTACCATCCCAGCCTAGGCTGGATGTTGCCAAGCTCAGGGATGAGAGAGTAGCTGAGGAGTTTGCGAACAGGCTGAGTGGACACTTGGGGGGTCTGGGTTCTTTGGGGGGTCCTGAAGAGTTGTGGAGCGCCTTCAAGACCACCGTCCTTGATGTTGCCGGTGGATGCCTTGGAGCTCACCGCAAGGCAAAGAAGAATTTTGTCTCTCAAGGGACACTGGATACCATTACCCAGAGTCGCAGGGCCAGGCTGAATGGCAGAGCTGAGCTGTTCAGGGAGCTGAGGCGTAAAACTGTACGTGCACTGAAGGTGGACAAGGAGGCCTATGTGCGAGGAATCTGTGAGGGGATAGAGCATCACCTGTGGACAGGTGATTCTCGTCCCGCTTACAGGGGAATTCGCACATTACGTTCATCCAAGCCCATCCCTCGGAGCACTGCAGTTCGAGCAGAGAGTGGTAGGCTCTTGGCAGAGGAGTCTGAAGTGAAGGCCCGCTGGGCCGGTTACTTTGAGCGGTTGTACCAGGCTGATCCCCCAGTTGTCGAGTTGGACGTCATGGGTGTTACAATCCCTGTTGCTGACCCTCGAATCAACTGTGGTCCACCTACGCTTGTGGAAACACGGGCTGCGGTGAACCAGTTGAAACGGGGCAAAGCTCCAGGGATCTGTGGCATCCATGCCGAACTTCTCAAGGCTGGTGGAAATGCTGCACTCGTGTCGTTGCATGCAGTTTTGTGCTCTGCCTGGAACACAGGCATCATCCCAACTGACTGGAAGAGGGGCCTTGTTGTCCCTCTCTGGAAAGGGAAGGGTGATCGCCAAGACTGCAACAACTACCGAGGGGTGACGCTGCTCTCAGTGCCGGGCAAGGTCTTTGCTCGGATAATTCTTGATAGGGTTCGCCACCATCTGCTTGAGCACCAGCGTCCAGAACAGTCAGGCTTTACACCAAAGAGGTCAACGATTGACCGTATCCTTGCACTTCGTGTCCTCACCGAAAGCAGATGCGAGTTTCGGGAGGGGCTGCTTGTAGCCTATGTTGATCTCTGTAAAGCGTTCGATTCAGTGAATCGGGATGTCCTCTGGAGGATTCTTGGTCTTCGTGGGGTGCCACCAAAACTGATCGATCTGATGTCTGAACTCTACTCTGGTACTGAGAGTACTGTGAAGTGTGGTGGTACCATCTCTGACTTATTTCCAGTTGTTACTGGAGTTCGTCAGGGATGTGTACTTACCCCCACACTTTTCAGCACTTGTATGGACTGGATTTTAGGGAGGATGTCGGAGAGATCAAGTTGCGGTGCATCGTTTGGGAATGTCAAGATCTCGGACCTTGATTTTGCCGTTGATGCAGTCATCTTTGCGGAGACTTTAGACATCCTCTTGGGGGCCCTCGAGGTGCTGAATGAGGAGTCGGAGCCGTTGGGATTACGGGTTTCTTGGGTCAAAACTAAGATCCAGGCTTTCGGTGACATCTTGGATGCTGCTGTCCTGTCTGTGTCTGTTTGTGGTGAGGATGTTGAGGTCGTGGAGAGATTCACTTACCTTGGCAGTGATATTCATGTCTCTGCTGGCTGCGAGTCAGAGGTCAATAGACGTCTGGGTCGGGCCTGGGGAGTCATGGATTCACTGGATCATGGGGTGTGCCGCTGCCGGTACCTGTGCGGGAGGACGAAAGTCCGAGTCTTCAGGTCCTTGGTACTTCCAGTCTTGCTCTATGGGTGCGAGACTTGGACTCTGACCAAGGATCTGAGATGGAGACTTAATTCCTTTGGTACCAGGTCTCTTCGGAGAATCCTTGGCTATCGCTGGTCGGATTTTGTGTCAAACGAGCGGTTGCTGAGAGAAACTCGGATGAGATTTGTTACCTGCATAGTCCGTGAGCGTCAGTTGCGGCTGTATGGACATGTGGCTCATTTTCCTGACGCTGATCCTGCTCACCAGATTCCAGATCACTGCTCAGCGAGGGAGTCTCATGAGTGGAGGAGGCCAGTGGGCCGACCACGTGCCTCATTGTTGCAGCAGGTTGACCATCATCTCAAGGAGATGGGGATGGGCCTGGCATCTGCCTGGGGGATGGCCAGACGGAGGCCCCTGGAGTACCGGCGGAAAGTGGACGCACAGACGCGCTGTTCTGGCACATGCTCCCATACCTGACCTGAAACAAACACACATATTCACAAATAAATAAATAAATACACAGCGATCAAAACATAACCTTCGCAACAAAGTTTGCGAAGGTAACAACACGAAATTGCTGAAAACATATTTACCGAGATACGGGGGAGGCGTGGACCCTCAACCCCACGACCGAGAAAAGAACTGAAAGAGCAAAGATGGGGTTTTGGAGAAGAATGGCAAAAGTGTCTTGGAAAAAGTAAAACACAAGAAAGACGGAGAAGATTCAGAAAAATTGGAATCTCGGACACATCTTGATAGAGAAGGCAGCAATATAAATATACAGGGCAAAGAACAACAGGTTGAATGGAAGAAAAGAGATCTTAAAATTGGGAAAGACCAAGAAAAGACCTTGACGGCAAGAGTGAGGATGCAGACCATGGAAATGATGAAGATGAATGAGAGTCAAACTTGTACATCACACCATGACCTGGTCACCTACATACGGTCATGTCATCCATTCTATGTTAAATTTGTACATTACACCATGACCTGGTCACCTACATACGGTCACGTCGTCTTATGTTAAACTTGTACGTCACACCATGACCTGGTCTCCTACATACGGTCATGTCATCCATCCTATGTTAAATTTGTACCTTACACCATGACCTGGTCACCTACATACGGTGATATCATCAAATGTTAAACTTGCACATCACACCATGACCTGGTCACCTACATACGGTCATGTCATCCATCCTATGTTAAATTTGTACCTTACACCATGACCTGGTCACCTACATACGGTGATATCATCAAATGTTAAACTTGCACATCACACCATGACCTGGTCACCTACATACGGTCATGTCATCCATTCTATGTTAAATTTGTACATTACACCATGACCTGGTCACCTACATACGGTCATATCATCAAATGTTAAACTTGCACATCACACCATGACCTGGTCACCTACATACGGTCATGTCATCCATTCTATGTTAAATTTGTACATTACACCATGACCTGGTCACCTACATACGGTCACGTCGTCTTATGTTAAACTTGTACGTCACACCATGACCTGGTCACCTACATACGGTCATGTCATCCATCCTATGTTAAATTTGTACCTTACACCATGACCTGGTCACCTACATACGGTGATATCATCAAATGTTAAACTTGCACATCACACCATGACCTGGTCACCCGCATACGGTCATATCATCAAATGTTAAACTTGCACATCACACCATGACCTGGTCACCTACATACGGTCATGTCATCCATTCTATGTTAAATTTGTACATTACACCATGACCTGGTCACCTACATACGGTCACGTCGTCTTATGTTAAACTTGTACGTCACACCATGACCTGGTCACCTACATACGGTCATGTCATCCATCCTATGTTAAATTTGTACCTTACACCATGACCTGGTCACCTACATACGGTGATATCATCAAATGTTAAACTTGCACATCACACCATGACCTGGTCACCTACATACGGTCATGTCATCCATTCTATGTTAAATTTGTACATTACACCATGACCTGGTCACCTACATACGGTCATATCATCAAATGTTAAACTTGCACATCACACCATGACCTGGTCACCTACATACGGTCATGTCATCCATTCTATGTTAAATTTGTACATTACACCATGACCTGGTCACCTACATACGGTCACGTCGTCTTATGTTAAACTTGTACGTCACACCATGACCTGGTCACCTACATACGGTCATGTCATCCATCCTATGTTAAATTTGTACCTTACACCATGACCTGGTCACCTACATACGGTGATATCATCAAATGTTAAACTTGCACATCACACCATGACCTGGTCACCTACATACGGTCATGTCATCCATTCTATGTTAAATTTGTACATTACACCATGACCTGGTCACCTACATACGGTCACGTCGTCCTATGTTAAACTTGTACGTCACACCATGACCTGGTCACCTACATACGGTCATGTCATCCATCCTATGTTAAATTTGTACATTACACCATGACCTGGTCACCTACATACGGTCATATCATCAAATGTTAAACTTGCACATCACACCATGACCTGGTCACCTACATACGGTCATGTCATCCATCCTATGTTAAATTTGTACCTTACACCATGACCTGGTCACCTACATACGGTGATATCATCAAATGTTAAACTTGCACATCACACCATGACCTGGTCACCTACATACGGTCATGTCATCCATCCTATGTTAAATTTGTACATTACACCATGACCTGGTCACCTACATACGGTCATATCATCCTATGTTAAACTTGCACATCACACCATGACCTGGTCACCTACATACGGTCATGGCATCCATCCTATGTTAAACTTGCACATCACACCATGACCTGGTCACCTACATATGGTCATGGCATCCATCCTATGTTAAATTTGTACATTACACCATGACCTGGTCACCTACATACGGTCATATCATCCTATGTTAAACTTGCACATCACACCATGACCTGGTCACCTACATACGGTCATGTCATCCATCCTATGTTAAATTTGTACCTTACACCATGACCTGGTCACCTACATACGGTGATATCATCAAATGTTAAACTTGCACATCACACCATGACCTGGTCACCTACATACGGTCATGTCATCCATCCTATGTTAAATTTGTACATTACACCATGACCTGGTCACCTACATACGGTCATATCATCCTATGTTAAACTTGCACATCACACCATGACCTGGTCACCTACATACGGTCATGGCATCCATCCTATGTTAAACTTGTACGTCACACCATGACCTGGTCACCTACATACGGTCATGTCATCCATCCTATGTTAAATTTGTACATTACACCATGACCTGGTCACCTACATACGGTCATGGCATCCATCCGACATACGGTGATTCGCGCATAGAATGGGATTCGCGGGGTGCTGAAGAATCCCGTTTCAATGTTGGAATATTTTCCACGAGAGATTTTTTATCAAAAGGTGTTGCACTTCATCGATTGATGTCCTTGTCTGAACCTCGTCGGTCGTCCACTCGCGACTGATGTAGCGCAGTCTTTGTATCAGAGCGTCGGTTCCACAATCGAACTTTCTTGGCAAGGGTAATGCTGGGTGGTTGGCCATCCCCCTCCCAGCAGTAGTTAGGACAGTAATTATGTAATTTGTTCAGGGTGCCGGCGATAGTTCGCCTACTCTTCGCGAATGACACCGATGGGGTCTTTAATGTCCACCAACTGATCCCGACACATGGGATGGCCAGTTTAACGTCCGTCCGATGGACAGACAGACACGAACACTGATGAGTCGCTCTGCATGTGAAACACCAGGATGAGAGTTCATAGCTGGGTCGGGATTCGAATCAAGACGAGACGGTTTCGAGACCAGTGTCAAGTTGGGAACCCAAACTTAAATCTGATATACCGTTGGACAAAAGCGTTAGAACTCCACCTTACCTGTCGTGGGGTTGCACACCTGTATGGTTTACGTGTTCCAATGAATCCAAGGAGCTTGACCAGCGGTATAGTCACTTCGTCACCACCATGACAATGGTCACCCATGTTGGAGATGTGAAGGTGACAATGGTCACCCATGTTGGAGATGTGAAGGAGCACAGGAACCGAACGAAGAGAGGTATACTCACCAACCCGCAACGGTAAGCGCACCGAATATGCTGAAACACCTTGACAACATGACGTCACAATCGATAAGAATACACCAGGCTAATTTCATCCTGCAGTGGATGAAGTCAACTTTGTACATTGTTGAACTATAATAATTATGTCCTTGGAATTAATTTAAAGTACACACGTCTAATAATAATGTCTGCTGTGTCCTCCGTATGATTTGTGTCCGACTTCTCGGTGCGACAAGTCTCTTCGGTCGAGGTTGATCTGATTAAAGGGAAAAAAGAGATTGAAAAATAAAACAAAGTTGAATCCACAGTTTGAGAGTTTGAGAATGTCATCGGCATCGAAAGGTCGTCGAACCAGCGTTTCTTTCTTGTCCATTGTGAAGCACGGGACGTTTCTTTCCACGGGGTTTGTACGTTTTCCCAAACAAACGAACACGCAGAGATGGATCATCGACACCTCCGGGATCGATCCACCCACACCTTCGGGATCGATCCACCCACACCTCCGGGATCGATCCACTCACACCTCCGGGATCGATCCACCCACACCTCCGGGATCGATCCATCCACACCTTCGGGATCGATCCATCCACACCTCCGGGATCGATTCACCCACACCTTCGGGATCGATCCACCCACACCTTCGGGATCGATCCACCCACACCTTCGGGATCGATCCACCCACACCTTCGGGATCGATCCACCCACACCTTCGGGATCGATCCACCCACACCTTCGGGATCGATCCATCCACACCTTCGGGATCGATCCATCCACACCTTCGGGATCGATCCATCCACACCTTCGGGATCGATCCATCCACACCTTCGGGATCGATCCAACCACACCTCCGGGATCGATCCACCCACACCTCCGGGATCGATCCACCCACACCTTCGGGATCGATCCATCCACACCTCCGGGATCGATTCACCCACACCTTCGGGATCGATCCATCCACACCTTCGGGATCGATCCACCCACACCTTCGGGATCGATCCACCCACACCTTCGGGATCGATCCACCCACACCTTCGGGATCGATCCATCCACACCTTCGGGATCGATCCATCCACACCTTCGGGATCGATCCATCCACACCTTCGGGATCGATCCATCCACACCTTCGGGATCGATCCAACCACACCTTCGGGATCGATCCATCCACACCTTCGGGATCGATGCAACCACACCTTCGGGCTCGATCCATCGACCATCGATCCGAACTCTTCCGCGTCCCCAGAAGTAAGTCGTGGTTCGTCATCGAGGCGACGGAAAAGGGAAGGACCAAGAAATGCGGAAGTTTCAGCCTCGACCGAAGCGACTTGTCGCACTCCTGCTGCGCCGTCCGTTCCAAAGTTTGTCGAAATCGTTATTTGTCCTTTAAAAGGGAAAACGTTTAACATTCCCGAGGATCTCGAACAGGGACAGGTTGTTGGAGAGGACCAACACGTGACCCCTGTAGGCGGTGACCCCTGGACGTGGTGACCCCATGCTGCCCGTTCGTCGCCCGTTGTCATCTTCCCTCGTTCGCCGCGTCCAGTCGTCCTCCGCATCCCACGACCCATGGAGCCCGAGGTTTGGCGACAATGCTCCGAATGGCTGATCACCTGCCGGGTGCTTCCCGCCAACCATCGTGTCACCTTCCCCGAATCGCAGGTGTTCGAACTGGCCCAGGTGCTGCGCGACGGCGTTCTGCTGTGTCAGCTCCTCAACAACCTGCAGCCCGGCACCTTGGACCTCAAACAGATCAACCAGCGGCCGCAAATGTCTCAGGTGCGGCACCGTTTGTCCGCACGTCGAATCGGGGTCCTCGGACAGGTGGTCCTGTACCGGAATGTAACGTCGATTATAGTATTAGGTACGCAGGTAACGAACGCAGCGCGAGAACAGGTGTACCTGTCCGCGAGCGAGTGCTGTTGACACGTCGCTCGAACGTCAGTTACGGACGATCCGAGGTCTGTGAAAGAGCCAGAACTTGTACACAGTCGGAGAAGTTCGTCCACCGTTCAATGTTCGTGTGTTCCGTTTATTTGTTTATTTATTTATTTATTTATTTATTTATTTAATACCAAACAACAATATTTAATTTATTACTTATTTACACTTTTTTTTCCCCCAAATATGAACTTTGTAAGTTGAAAGAATCATCATCTATTGGAGAACGGATTACAATCGGTGTGTCCATGTTCCCTGCTCGCCGCTCGGACGTTGTGCCTCAAACAGGGAGGGTCCGTCTATCTATTACGTACGCAAATATGACAGAATTTTTAACCTCGCCCCCCTGCTTGCTTCTTTGTGTGTTCACCACGTCACCACGTCCCCAAATCGTTTTCACACTCCATACCCATCTTCCGACATCCTCCCCCAAACTCTCTCTCTTCTTCTCTCTTCTTCTCTCTTCTTCTCTCTTCTTCTCTCTTCTTCTCTCTTCTTCTCTCTCTCTTCTCTCTCTCTCTCTCTTCTCTCTCTCTCTTCTTCTCTCTTCTTCTCTCTTCTTCTCTCTTCTTCTCTCTCTCTTCTCTCTCTCTCTCTCTCTCTCTCTCTCTCTTATTCTCTCTCTTCTTCTCTCTCTTCTTCTCTCTCTTCTTCTTCTCTCTTCTTTTCTCTCTTCTTTTCTCTCTTCTTCTCTCTCTTCTTCTCTCTCTTCTTCTCTCTCTTCTTATTCTCTCTGTTCTTCTCTCTCTTCTTATTCTCTCTCTTCTTCTCTCTCTCTTCTCCTCTCTCTCTTCTCTCCCCAATCCTCCCATCAATGCCCTTTTTCTTTTTATCGCCCCTCTTCTCCTTCCTTCAACTACTCATCTCACTTATAATTCCAAACAATTTAACCACGCCCACTGCACATTAAGCCCCTCCCCCACCTCAATTTACAATCCCTGAGTGGGACCATCCATTTATCAATGTTGTAGTAACCAGCGCGGTACAATGCTCCGGAATTCAATAAAATATATATCAAGTTATCCAGAGTTCCAGAAGGATAATATCTCCCTGTTGGTGGGTTAATGGTTAAGATGACTGCCTTAACATCTGAGGGTGTTGGGTTTGAAACCCCGTCATGCTGCTAGATAACACCAGGTGGATTGACTGAGCCTGTCATCCTGAGGTCAGCATGCTAGATAACACCAAGTGGATTGACTGAGCCTGTCATCCTGAGGTCAGCATGCTAGATAACACCAGGTGGATTGACTGAGCCTGTCATCCTGAGGTCAGCATGCTAGATAACACCAGGTGGTTTGACTGAGCCTGTCATCCTGAGGTCAGCATGCTAGATAACACCAGGTGGTTTGACTGAGCCTGTCATCCTGAGGTCAGCATGCTAGATAACACCAGGTGGATTGACTGAGCCTGTCATCCTGAGGTCAGCATGCTAGATAACACCAAGTGGATTGACTGAGCCTGTCATCCTGAGGTCAGCATGCTAGATAACACCAGGTGGTTTGACTGAGCCTGTCATCCTGAGGTCAGCATGCTAGATAACACCAGGTGGTTTGACTGAGCCTGTCATCCTGAGGTCAGCATGCTAGATAACACCAGGTGGTTTGACTGAGCCTGTCATCCTGAGGTCAGCATGCTAGATAACACCAGGTGGTTTGACTGAGCCTGTCATCCTGAGGTCAGCATGCTAGATAACACCAGGTGGTTTGACTGAGCCTGTCATCCTGAGGTCAGCATGCTAGATAACACCAGGTGGATTGACTGAGCCTGTCATCCTGAGGTCAGTATGCTAGATAACACCAGGTGGATTGACTGAGCCTGTCATCCTGAGGTCAGCATGCTAGATAACACCAGGTGGTTTGACTGAGCCTGTCATCCTGAGGTCAGCATGCTAGATAACACCAGGTGGATTGACCTAGCCTGTCATCCTGAGGTCAGCATGCTAGATAACACCAGGTGGATTGACTGAGCCTGTCATCCTGAGGTCAGCATGCGAGATAACACCAGGTGGATTGACTCAGCCTGTCATCCTGAGGTCAGCTTGCTAGATAACACCTGGTGGATTGACTCAGCCTGTCAACCTGAGGTCAGCTTGCTAGGTAACACCAGGTGGATTTACTCAGCCTGTCATCCTGAGGTCAGCATGCTTGGTAACACCAGGTGGTTTGACTGAGCCTGTCATCCTGAGGTCAGCATGCGAGATAACACCAGGTGGATTGACTCAGCCTGTCATCCTGAGGTCAGCTTGCTAGATAACACCTGGTGGATTGACTCAGCCTGTCAACCTGAGGTCAGCTTGCTAGGTAACACCAGGTGGATTGACTCAGCCTGTCATCCTGAGGTCAGCATGCTAGATAACACCTGGTGGATTGACTCAGCCTGTCAACCTGAGGTCAGCTTGCTAGGTAACACCAGGTGGATTTACTCAGCCTGTCATCCTGAGGTCAGCATGCTTGGTAACACCAGGTGGTTTGACTGAGCCTGTCATCCTGAGGTCAGCATGCTTGGTAACACCAGGTGGTTTGACTGAGCCTGTCATCCTGAGGTCAGCAAAATAAGTACAAGATTACCGATAACAAGGGGGGGGGGTACTGCATCAGTGGCACAGCAATGATGCAACCAGCATCCCCAGGCTGTATATGAAGTAATATTAACAATGAAGAGGAATGATTTATCTTTGAAAAAGGCAAAGTCGTTTCAATAACTACTCTTTCTTCGTATCCCCCTGTCCTGTAGAGTGTACATGAGTTGAACACGTTGAAGTTCCCACAACAGTTGTGACACTGATTTTGTTGTTGTTGTTGTTGTTGTTGATGTATTCCAGCCATGCATCAATTTCAAACATTTCCCCCAATTTGTTCATATAGTTCCTGTGCCTCAAGAACATACGCACATTTCTGAACACCTGCACCACGAGCTTCGAACTGCAGCGCGGTGACCTTTTTGACCCCTTCGACCTTTTTGAAATGCGAGACTTCCAGAAGGTGAGGACGGGCATTACCATTTCCAATTGGTTCCACTAACGAGACGACGCCGTTTGGTGAGTTGCATCCGAACTTAACCTAGCCGTGCCCCAATCGTAGTGGGTTACCTGTAAGTGTTAACGCTGAACTCTCCGTGAAATGTCGGTGCACACGTTGAAAGGATGTGCATTGATACATTTGATCCTGAAACAAACTTTCATCGACCTTTCGATTGATACGGACAACGATCAATAATAATAATAATTGTTAATAATGACATTTCAAGGGTCACCATTGCCCGAGCTTTTATCAAACATTTCACAATCTTCTTCCGTGTGAATAGTTGTTAAGTTATCAAAGCTAAATTTGACGGTGTTAATTAGAAACACCTTAAAAAAAAAAAACACGAAATCCTCATTCTCTCCGATGGTGTCATCGTCGGCCTGAATTGAGAGCAAATTGATAATAACGCAGGTTTATCGTGGTGTTTCGCTAGTTAAAAACAAAACTTTCATTAACGAGCTTTCCATGATAATCTGACAATTCTCCAGGTTGAGGCGCACCTTTACTTTTCACCTTATCTCACCTTTAAGGAAATGGAAGCTCCAATGACGTGTGTGGCCGGATGAGTTTTATGGGGCGCTCAAGTTCCCAGACAATTTAATAACACAACTTGTGTGTAAAATATATAATTACATACATTGAAAAGAGCTGATGGCTAACAGGATGGCCGAGAGGTGCGCACACTCACCTCTACGCTGTCTAGCCTGGGTTAGAATCTCTACACAGCTATAAACTGCCATCCTGGTATTTCACAGGTGCCACGGTAGAGTGTGGCACAGGGTGTGGCATTAATAATATGTGTGCTGCCCCTCGGATGGACATCAAACTTGGCGTCCAGTCTGCTGGCATTAGTCGGTGGACGTTAACGATAACCCCGGTGCCCAGGGTTTATTTTAACGTGCAGTAGACCCCTACTTGTGCAGTTCTAAATCCAATTTTGTGCAGTACTAAAATTTATAATAAAAACCCTAATGTCATATAAAGAAACAAGAAGTCAATTCATGACCATGATACTGAAAAGCAAAAGTACCTTTATTTACTGTTTATATGACAAGAAGTATATGTTTAATTTTACATTCACAAATCTATGCTGATTAGTACTTTGTTTTAAAATTTTTGTCAAATACTAAGATGGTTAAAACTTAAAACACTGTGTTTATATGACTAGATATATATTTTTAGTATATTAGATATATATTAGACTAGATATATATATATATATATATATTTTTTTTTTTCTTCTAATTTTATAGACTCCAGTGAGGCATCCTGTGTTGTGTACCTTGTCAAAGGATACAAAGGAACTTAAAATCTATAAAATGTTAAAAAATAGCCATTACAAAGGCTTCTCAGACTCGGAGAGTCTCAAACACTGGGACATGGCACCTTCCTCAAAGATTTGTGCAGTTCTAAAATTTCTTTAAAATAAATCCTGCCGGTGCCCTTAATGAAGAGGAGGCGAGCTATCGCTGGCACCCTGAACAAATTACAAAATTCCTGCCCAAACGACCTAGTCGAACGTCAGGCCTAGACAATTCGGTCTGTGAAAGACGAGGGCCAAAGACCTCCCTAAGCCAACCCCACAATAACGTGGGAAGAGTTGTGGCCATTGAAGAAAGAAAAAGAGCTGAGATCAAATAAGGTCAAAGGTTCGGCAAACTAACTTTTTGAATCTATTATTGATACCATGATGATGATTACCTCCGCCACCGAAGGTGAACGAGGTTCCATTTTCACCCCTTTCTTTCTGTCTGTTTGTCTGTTTGTTTGTTTGTCAGCAGGATTACTCAAAAGGTTGTGGACGGATTCGGATGAAGCTTAGTGGACAGGTTAGGAGTGTGGCACGGACAAACTGATTAGAGTTTGGTGAAGATCCGAATCCGGATCTGGAGACGAGATTCATTTAATTATTTTTAGTGATTCTTCACCATTGAGAGATAGGGCCAAAAATAATATAGTATCGTACAGCATGAGATTTAAAAAAATGTATTCAGCCCGATATGTTCTCGTGGATCAGGCATTGCGTGGCGGACGTACGCGCTCTACCGAGTGCCCTTCTAGTTTTACATTTTATTATCATCTTTATGTTGTCAATCTTCCTTGTCTGAGACCCTCCTCACTCTTCACATGCTTTTATTCAATCTTAAAATAACGGTACATGTTGCTTCCTTGCTTGACGCTCTTTAAAAGGATCGAGCATGAACAAACAACACTGGGAGGCCAATGGCAAACCACCGACTGTAACTCTTGCCAAGAAAATGCTTCAGCAACACCAACGTTCTGTAAAGTACATCTACATCAAAAAATTCAATCTTTCACTGATTTATGGCTGCTACAAGGAGATTGTGTACATACCAAAACCAGACTCAGTGGTGCAAGGGTTTGAGAATCTACTCTGAGTCTGGGAGGTCGGTGGTGCGAACCCCGACCGAGTCATACCAAAGACTCGAAAAAATGGTACGTGCTGCTTCCTGGATTGATGCTCAGCATTTAAAGGGATAGAGCAGGGACGGACAACCATAGGTCAGCAATCGTGTGCAGAGGAAGAAATGGATCATCATGTTGTCAAGAAACATGGACAAACTTTGCATTAGAGACAAACCGAACAACCTCCTCCTGCATTAAAAATCCTTGGAAGGAATTCATATTATAAGAGAAGGGCATTTCGGAGACATCAATGTGCTTTCACATGAATTACTGGGACGTTAGGGGATAATTGACATATCACCATAGTAGTCCAGTGTATGGGAACCCAGCATTGTAAACTATATGTCAAACAGGTCAACCTAATGCTACAAAATGATTGGAGTTACCAAGTCTGTGAAATACGTTTATCGTGTGATTTACAGGGAGAAAGGCTCGATAGGTTCACCCAAGACGTATCAACTTGTTCAGTCTCAACTCAAACGTTGATGAGTAGACTGTCGACTTGCTGGAGTTCATCAAGTGAGTTTGTAAACTCATCACGTTTAGCCGAGAAAGTTGTGTCGAACAGCAAACTTCAACAGTACTCGGTAGATCAGTACTCAGATCAGTACAACAGTACTCAGATCTAGATCCGGATTCAGATCTTCACCAAAATTAACCGTTGCTGTCCTTGGCCGGTCAACTACATACAAAACAAAAAAAAATTGGAACGATTGCTTGAAAACTGTGGCCAAAAATCGTGTGACAAACAGACAAACAGAGAGACAATTTCGCAAAAAAAAATTTTCACCAAGTAACAAACAGGGGTGAAAACATAACCTCAGTTCACCTTCGGTGGCGCAGGTAACAATTGCTTGCCAAAATAGCTGACTATAAAATCCATGATTGACTGTGTAACAACGTTTCCCATTAGAGTGCAAGTGGGTTTTAGTGATGTCACAAAGCCATTGTTCCATTAAACGGGAAACACTACAATTGTTACTCTTTCTCATATACCTGGATCCATGGAATGACACAGGTCGTTACATCAGTGTGGTTTTTCTGCAGTAGTTGAAGGGTTTTGATTAAGATGCTTTCGTTTGTCCATCGTCCTGTTTTATTACACAATGCTATGAATACAAGAGGTGTCATGAGCTTGGTGCTGGAGATTTATACCTGTCACTATCAGCTAGCCAAGCTGTAATGGCCGAAACAAGTCTGTGTCGACACTGCAAATTTGAACATCAAAACATTATTAATGGTAACCCAAGGTAGAACGAGATTGTTGAAATACGTCTCATTGAACTATTTACTTTGGCCGACACACGGTCACGTGCAGAGGTAGTTCGCGTACCTTTGAGCTGTCTAAGTCTGGATTCGATTCCCGACCAGACGATTTAAACCATCGGATCGGTGCTTCGCACGCAGGTCGTTGCATCGCAAGGTTCATCATCCCCCTCCGACCGTGCTGTTAAGCCGGCTGTCCTCACTGCTCGCATTAGTTGTTGCACGTTAATCTCCTCACGGTATCTATGATGTTGGGTTAGTGAGTTATCGCCGGCACTCTGAACGGATAACAAATTCCTGCCGAAATCGGCTCAGGGTAAACGTCAAGACCGTTGTGCCGGTTCTTGATAGACGAGTCAAAAAATAATCCCAAAAGAATGTGGGAGTAGATTTTACCTTTCATATTTATTTATTTATTTGTTTGTTTGTTTGTTTATTTGAAAAGTCAAATTTGGTCAAGCCCTGTGATTTCACAACTCGTACAGGGATTTTGCACTCATTGCTAAGGAAGGGTCCTTGCTGTTGTATATACTGTGCGAGCAAAACAGTGCCATGTTTGCTTCCTGGGCAGCGCAGTGGTTCAATGTATTGTTAAAATGCAAATAATTACCTTCTCGTAGTCGCTTGAAAACGAGCATTTCTGGCTGCATTCCAAGCAGGTTTTGATTTGTAAAAAGTAAAATCTCACTTTTCCTGATTGCTTCACCCGTATAAGGAATTTACACAACTCACCACAATGTTTTGCCTTCATAATTTGAATGGTATTTGGTTCAAGAATCGGAGTAATAGAGAAGCAAATAAAAAAAACATGAAAATGATCATCGTACTGATGATATTATCAAGGAGCTGACACGATAGCCTAGAGCAGGGGTCTCCAACCTGCGGCCCGCGGGCCACATGCGGCCCATTAGACGGATTTATGCGGCCCGCGGTGCCATATTAAGTTTGCAATGCGGCCCGCGATACTGCCAATTTGTCAGGGTCAATGATCAAAGCGTTCTGTAATTTTTATTATGATTTTGATTCATATTAGACACGTGTTTTTAACACGATTATTCATTTATCATATTTGTTGGCAAGAAAAATATATTCAGTACTAATTTTAGTTTAAATTTCCGCATATTAATTATATATATATATTTTTCCGGAATTTAGCGTCCTTTTTTGGGGTGCGGTCCTCCGCCCCTCTCACCACTTTGATTTTGTGGCCCTCCGCCCAAAAAGGTTGGAGACCCCTGGCCGAGAGGTATGTACCCTCGTCTCGAAGCTCTCAAGCCTGGGTTTGAATCCATACGCAGGTATAAACTGCCGTCCTGGTGTTTCACAGGCAGGGTCATTCATCAATGTGTGTGCCGTCCCTCGGATGGACGTTAAATGTTGGTGTCCCGTCTGCTAACATTAGTTGGTGGACGTTAAAGATCCGCACGGTGTCTTTTGTGAAGAGTTGGCGAGCTATCGCCGGCGCCATGGCCCAAATTACAACTTCTTGTCCAAATCATTTTCGGTTCAACATCAGGCCAGGCCAGCTGGTTCGTCAATATCTTGGGTCAAAAACATTACCCGGCTGACCCCACAAGAGGAATGACTGTTTGGGGCTGTTTAAATAGTATTCCAATAATGTTATCAGGTTACTTTCCATGTTCTCATGGCAGGGAATAAGATTAGGGTTAATATTTCCGTACTTTTTCTTCTCATTTACATTTACTTGTTCCACTCTGAGGTGCAATGAAGTATAATCTCACTTTTTCCAACTATGTTTCCCAAATCCAGGCGTTTTATTTATGGGAAGCAAAGGATGAAAGAAGCGGTGACTGAATAACACAGATTTCATGTCACGAACACTATTTCACGAAGACAAACTTTGCGAACATCCATGAGTATTTGGGTGTGCTTTGTAGCTGCCACATATTATGTACACGTAGGAGGGGTGGGGCAGGTAAATTGACACCTTGAGGACAGAAACGAAAAGGTGAACCCTATTGAGGAAATCTTTGATCCAATGACTCTGAAACTACCAATGAGACGCACACACAAGGTCATGTGCCAAGACTAAAAACAAAGCAGATGGCACATTTTTCCAACAAAGATAAAAAGAGTTGTTTGACAGCCACGGTTAAGCAATGACCTTCGGGGAATATGCAAAGTGCAGAAGAGTAATATTGTGAGAGTATCACAGGGACCTGGATATCCTCAAAACTGTTCGCAGCTGCAATTGTCGGTCAAAACACCTCTTTACCAAGCAGGGTCAGGGATGTGCAACAAGCACAGACTCGGAGGTGTCATGGTTAGAGTGTCTTCTCTGAGTATGAGATGTTGGTGGTTTGAACCCTGGCTAAGTCATACCAAAGACTTTAAAAACAGTGTTCGCTGCTTCCTTGCCTGATTCTCAGCAAGTAAAAGGATAGAACATGGACAAACAACCATAGGTTGGCAACCATAGCACAGGTTTTGATGGTCCTAATAGCCTCCTGTTGCGTTGAAGTTCCTTGTAAAGGAACTCCTATCATCATTATTATCATTATTATTACCTCCGGGGAAAAAAAAATTCCTATATTTTGGTGAACCCGATATGAGGATGGCCCTTAATTTGTTTAATTAATTATTAGGGACACAATTCTTCCTCCTGTCGTTCTTAATATTGGGAATTATATCCCTAATTTGGCAGTTTCAGTTTGTCATGACTTGTGAACATTACAAACTCAAATTCACTGTTAATCGTAAGAAATAATGAGCAACGATGCTGAAAACGCTTTGCGGTACGAATATGATATTATTCGGCGTCGTCGTATTGTCAAGAAAGCATTCGATCGATGTACGTAGTTCGTACCAGGTTTTGATCTTTTTATCCCTCAGCCATGTGTATCAAAGCCCATGTGTGCCAATCCCATGCAATGTCCAACGTTTCCGTCCGCTGTGTCAATCCGCATGGAAGGGAAGGAAATGGTGGCATTTTTAGCTTGTCCCCATGGGAGAGCTGTCATTTGGCGGGATAGAATGTTCCTTTCAATGGACACAAAATGAACCCATCACTTTTCGTACACAGTTGTAATTAGACTTGTAGGTACTGCGAGTAACTATTTACTTTTTGAGCGTTTTTTCTGGCAGCATTGTTTCCCATCGTTTGGGAAATAGGGGCCTTCTTCTCATTACGGCCGAGCGAGGAGAGGAATTATGGACAATGATTGAGAAAAGCACGGAAAGTGTGGGCGAAAGAGAGGGGAGAAAAGGAAGGAGTGTGGGAGTTGGGGAGGAATGGTGGATGAAAAAAACAACAACCAAGTTTGAAGGAAAGGAGAGGGAAGGTGAATGTATGATGTTTAGTGGGGGGTGGGGGGGGTCAGGGAAGGATGGGGGAGGTTGGAGTGAAAAATGCATCATTTTTGCACAAGTAACATGAAGATGTTGCACCGTTCGTTTGTTGGTGCTCTATTTCACTCTTCGCTTCGCTCTTCGTCCCTGTTGATAATCTCATGATCAAGTCTGAGTTTCCTCCAGAAGTACAGGCTCTGGCATCAGGCTGTACGGTTTGCGGGAACAATGCGGTTTGGCGACGATTCGGCGCAGACCCCTCTGCTTGTGGTCATCCATATTGGTTACTTGCTGCAGCTTTGCTTTTTGAAAGTCCTGAAATTATCGACATAAACCACCCTTCCTGTTCCCTTGTAAATAAAACCAGAATATCCCAACAGTTTTTGCAGCAGAGCCTGGTGGCTCGGGAATCAGAATGATCAAAGGTCATGCATGGGATCGTGTTTGTGTAAAAGTCGAGCATTTTTGGATCAACTGATAGATCATTCTGGGTTTTTCTTGTTTTATTAAAAAAAAAATTCCATTAAATCTAACATTTCATCAATTTCGCAGGTAAAGCTTCACTGCTTATTAGCATTCCTAATTTCAGATTACAAGTATGAAAATGTTATGATGGATGATTTATATAAGCTTATATTTTGCAAAAGATTTACGAAACTTTGTATTACACCAGAAAACATTAAATGTACGGAAGAACTGGACTCAGACCCAGTTAGTATTTTGACCCAAAGAAATTCATAACTTTTGGGACTTTAATTCCACTTTTTTTTTCTTCTGATAAAGATCCCAAGATCTTTATCAGAAGAAAAGATAAATCATCAGATCAGAAAAGATCAGATCTTTATCCAAGATAAAGATCTGATCCAGGGGATTCTGGCCAATGGTTCCTTCAGGAATTGACCGGCCACACCTGACGTTTGATTGCGGTAGCCAGGGGTGTCAGAGATTCTCTTAGCTAAAGACACCATGGAATATTTAATGTCCACTTTTGCCTCCAGTGCCAGCAGAAGGGTCCTATGGCTTTACGTCCATCCAAGCGACGGCACACACATCGATGAATCGCCCTGACTACGAAACACCAGGATGACAGTTTTATAGCTGGGTCGGGATTCAAACCCAGATTAGACAGCTCAAAGACGGCTGTGCATACCTCTAAGCTATCCTGGCAGACAAACATTTTCTCACTACATCATGATCAGTAAATATGACCTCATAAAAAGGAGTTATAATGCATTTTGCTGATTTCGTCAAACTTCCAAACACCCAGCTTTGTTTCAGCGGAGGCTATTTCCCTCTTATGACCGATTGCAAATTTGTGCAAAATGCACAAGAACAGGAAGAATGCTTGGCTATCTCAGCTTTCCACTTCCGGGTTAAAGATCATGTTTGTGGAATGTGGCAGCAGAGTGCAGGAAGTTGCAAAACTTTGATCTGCTGAGACACCTTTGTTACTAACCAGGGGCTTTCGATATGTGGGATTTTTATAGGTTGATAAGAGCATCGATGAAAAATACCAATCTGTTGATTCTATCCTGACACTTGTTAATGTAACGCAGTTCCTCATGTTGAAAGGCGTGCAGGAAATGCGTTCGATGCATTTCTTTACACATGCTCCAAGTTTCATGAATGCTCAATATGCAGGAATTGATCACTGTATAAGCTTGGGGCTTAACGTATATAAGTCAAAATAAAAAAGGGTGATTGTCCAATTGAAAGTTAATTTTTTTTAAGACAATTTAGAAAATTTATGGTTTTGTTTATGCCATTTATTGGCTTTTATATGTTGGAAAACAAATGCTCTGATCAACACTACTTGTAGAATGATGCGTAAAGTACTAAATGAAAAACTGCATGAGAACTGCGTGATGTCGGATACAAACAAGTAGTTTTCTCAATCAGAAAACAACGTTGCTTTGGAAAGTTGCTACATCTGAGGAAGGACATAGCTGCCAGCGAGAGGGCACAGCATAGTGTGACAATATTTATTCCAGGCCTAGCTAGACTAAGCTATGAGGAGCGGCTGAAGGAGACAGGACTTTATACATTCGAAAGAAGGTGATTACAAGGGGATCTGATTGAGATGTTTAAAATAATTCAGGCTTTTTCAACAGAATGGTGGAGTAAACAACAGTTTAAATGTAACGAAGAGGAGAGTTTGGATGGTAGTAAGACGAGAGTCTTTCACCCAGAGTAGTTAATGCATAGAATGTTCTCCCTGGAAAGGTAGTGGTAGCAGAAACAGTATGACAACAACTAATCTGCAAGTCCAACTAAGGGGCATAGTGACCCCCTTGGGGGTTGATGCTTTTGCACTTTGCTCCCTTGGGCCAAAGGTGACGTGAAGTTAGCAAGGTAATTTTGTAATTTGTTCATAAAACCAGGGATTTCTCGCCTACTCTTCACGAACGACATCGTGTCATCTGTATGCCGGCAAGTAGATAGTTTCAAGTTTGAGATAGATATGTACCTAGAAGCATTGGGAATAGAAGTGTAAATAGACATTGGCAGGAATGATTTGTAGCTGAGGTATGCATGGGTGACTATATACCTATGTCATTATTGTGATGTCTGTGAGAGGGTCTCGTCAAAAGGTGAAGATATTGTCTGTGTCTGTTCATTCCTCACCTTACAACCATGTCTACCCTTCCTCTATAAAATAATCCCGAAAACCCCAAAAATAATTACAGTGTACAATTAGAAGGGCCAATGGTAGAGCGCATACCTCGGCCCAGATATGGATTCGGATCTTCAGCAAAATCGAACCAATTCGTCCTTGTCACACACACACATACACACACGTCCACCATGTTTCATCTGAATCTGTCCAGAACTTTTGAGAAATCTTGCTCACAGACAGACAGATAAACAGACAGATATGGGTGAAAACATGACCTCCTTCCACATTCGGCGGGCGGAGGTAATAATTCTTAATATGATTTAAAATAATAACTGGAGAGTTCATCGAACACCTTACCCCACACAGTATTGAGAAAAAGGATGTGGGAAGGATCTTTTCAACTGTTGCTTTGCATTTCTGAGCACGATATTTATCTCCTACAAGCCGTGATTTTGTCCGAATCTCGATATTTCCCAATGCTGAAAACTCGAGCGGTAAATTTGATTGATCGAGATTGTGTAAAATGGCGTAATATTTTCTCTAATTACTGCGAAACTGGAGGTTTTTGGAAGTGACAAGAAAGTGATTTGTGTTCCACTGTTCAAGTATATAAATGATTTGAAATAAAATGAAGGCTTTTAAAGGATGTATAAAAAAAACATTTTCGGAGGATTTCCGACATTGATGCACAGTCTTTTACGGCTCCTTATTTAACGCATTAAATCAGAACAATCGTGTCTGTTGTTTGTTTCCTTTATGAAGTCCCCAAAAACACGAAGTTTCCTGTTTGGAATGATTTTCAATTTTGTTTCACTGCTAGACACACAGACAGACTAAATATATTACCTGACTCCTCCTGTGTGCAATACATGCTTGGGACGAGATTCCGTACAATGTGCCAAATTCAGGGCCAAGGTGCTGCTAAACTGCAGGATCATGTTCCGATTCGTATTCTGATTCGTGTTCTAGATTGTTCAAAATATAAAATCATATTGAAATTCAGTAGTTCCTCATTTGTAGACTGACATCTATAGACAGACAGAGTGAATCAATCGATGCACCACGTTTTGCTCTTCATACGCGTGGTAATAATGTTTTTGTCGTAATATATATATATATATATATATATATATATATATATATATATATATATATATATATATATATATATATATATATATATATATATATATATATAACACCGTGGTAATGTCTGTGCTTGCTTCACTGGTCTCGTACACACCCCTCCACCCCACCGTACATTTTATTTGATAAACGTTTAGATTTAATTAATGTGGGTTAGATGTAGCAAATGCTTGATGAGACAAATCGCTTCCTCCTGCGTGCAAATTCCTTGTGTATTCCCTTTTGTTTGAGTTATCAATGTTTTCCATTGTTCCTATACTATCACGATATAATTAAGGACACCGATACATAGAACATAACATGGAAAAAAAATGTTAATATTTATGAAACATTGTAATTAAATTCAATCTTGAATAAGATGTAGTTGCACAAACAGTTGATATTTCAAACCTGGAAAATAGCTGAACTATTTGACGAAATGGAATTTAAAAAAATAAAACCTGGAATGATCTATCATTTGATGCAAATGCTTGACTATTACGCAAACGATTACTTTATCATGGTTTTGCAGTCCCAAACTGCTACGGACATCCACTCCGGTGATTTGGAGCTTCAATCTGCCGCCTCTGCGCCACATGGCCATCAACACCTGAAATGCACTGGGGTGCAGAGGAGTGGGAGAGGGGGGAGAACAATGTAACAGGGCTTTACAACCCTAGAACAGGAGCCAGAGAGCTGGCGCCGAGCTGTGCTCATAAATATAAGCCGTATTAAGCCTTTATATTCAAACGGCTTTAAACAGTTTTATGTTCTTTGGAATTTATTGTCTGAATGGCTTTATGTTCATTCAAGCATTTTAAAATTTTTAACACAAAATAAAATGTTATTTGTAGAGTTAGTAAACATCCATATGGAGGCTTTTTACAGGTTTTAAAGGATGTACATTGGAACCAGTCATTGCAGGGGCAGAGTCGTGTAATCGCCATGGAATTTCATTGTCTCAAAGGACTTTTAAAAAGTGAATTAAAAACCATTTAAACAAAACCTTGTATTCACTGCAGGGGGATTATAATATGAAATTGATCGCCTGGCAAACGTTATGGACTTTAATAAAATATAACGAAAGAAGAAAATGTTATAATATATATGTATATATTATATGTATATACTGTATATATGTATGTATGTATTATCTGTATATATTATCTGTATAAATATATATATATATATATATATATATATATATATGTATATATATATATATATATATATATATATATATATATATTATATGTATATGTATATATATATATATATATATATATATATATATATATAATATATGTGTATATATATATGTATATATATATATATATGTATATATATATATATTATATGTATATATATATGTATATGTATCTATGTATCTATGTATCTATATTATATATATATATATATATATATATATATATATATATATATATATATATATATGTATCTATATTATATATATATATATATATATATATATATATATATATATATATATATATATATATATATATATATATATATATATATATATATATATATATATATATATATATATATATATATATATATATATATATATATATATATATATATATATATATATATATATATATATATATATATTTTACAATCCTTGTCTTGTCCTCATGTCCATTTTGATATCTTTTTGAAGGAGCACATTTCTTTTGCAAGACATTAGCACACATACATTCCAACAGGTTGGTGTAGAGGTGCGGGCACTTACCTTTGTGAACTCTGTTGCCTGGGTTAAATTCTCAACCCAATTATAAACTGTCAAATCGGTGCTTTGCCAGAAGGGTGTTGCATCATTTACGTTTGCAGTCCATCGGAAGGACATTGAGCCAGGTGCCCGTCTGCTAGCATTAGTTGGTGCAAGTTAAAAGTTCTCCACAGTGTCATTCACAAAGACTAGGAGAGTTATCGCCAGCACTTTAAACAAATTACTGCCTAAACTACTGCTGGGAAGGCAATGGCAAACCACCAAGTGGAATCATTGCTGAGGGTATAGTTTGGCAGCACTGATCCTGTCTTTTCGCAAGGCCATATATCTGTATATATATATATATATATATATATATATATATATATATATATATATATATATATATATATATATATATATATACATATATATATATATATATATATATATATATATATATATATATTCATAAATATTTTAAGTCTCGTTTATATTATCATTATCATTTTGAGAACTCTTACATCAATATTTTTAAAGCATTGAATGATTCGGCTTATATAATGTTTCAGAAAGATATTTGAGCATCATTGTTGGGACCATCTGACCATAAGGGACCATCTGTGCACTTGTCTTTATGATTCTGTGACCCCAAGTTCAAATGTTGTATACTTTGTAGATTGTCAAGTAAATGCAGTTGTTTTTCAAATTAATACATGCTGATTTGGCTTAAAGTCCTTGTCTTGCACATTTTGAGACTGATGGTGGTGTTAAAAAGAGATGACGGATAATTTCAAAATGTTTAACAGTGGTGAAGCTTAAAAAATTAAATAATTAATGTGTAAGGAAATATGTGAAGTTGTACTTCATCAGATGGTCAATAAGCTATTTGATGGGGTTCTGGGAGCTGGCAGGAGAGCTCAGAGGGCAATGCTCTCGTCTTTGAGCCACGTGGCTTGGTTTTGAATCTTGATCCAGCTATAAACTGTCACCCTGGTGTATCACAGGCAGAGCGATACATCATTGTATGCGCCGTCCACCGGCAGGACGTCAACCCTGAGTACCGGCTGCCAACGCTGGTCCTTCGTAGATGATAAATATCCCACAATTTCCTTCACAGAGAGTAGGGGAGTTATCTCTGGCACCATGAACAAATTGCAAATCCCTGTCACCGTCAGACGCACGTCATGCCTGGCCAGCCGGTTCGGGAAAGTCCGAGACCATAATTGTTTCCCGGGCAATCCCACAATCCCACAATAAAGAGTGATAAAGGTTTGAAAAGTTTCTAGTTAAGAAGTCAGTCTTTAATTTTTGATCTTGTGGAATTAGTAGTGAATTAACTGATTACATGTCTTAGCAACAAGAAGCAAATTTAGCAGTTTGTAGAGTTTCTGAGGTCGAGTTGTGGAGTAACGATCTGAGCAAATTGTTCTCTTGAGTAATTATGGTTCCGATGGAAATGGTTCGAGTTGGATGTTGTGGAGACAAGATCTTCAGATGAAATTGAGTCAGCTGCAGACGAATATTAAAGACTATTTATCTCTGCCACCGCGGGTGGACGCAGGTTATGTTTTCACCCCTGTCTGTTTGTCTGTCTGTGAGCAGGATATCTCACAAAGTTATGGAGGGATTCAGAGAAAATTTGGTAGACAGGTTGGGTGTGTGACAGGATCAATTTCAGGACTTAGATTTTGGTGAAGCTCTGAAAAATATAATTTTCTCAGTGATTCTTCACCGTTGGGAGATGGGGCCAAAAACAACATGTAACACAATATCTCAAAACGTTTTGGACAGATTGAGATAAAACTTGGTGGACGAGTTGGTTCCATCCATCCATTGGGACCATACTCTATGCAGAGCATTGGTACTGCATAAGCAGTGTCCTTGGCTATTGGGCACAATCGTGGACGGGTCACCACTCCAACACAGTTACACAGGATACCAGCACGCTGGCACTCATTTTGTCAACCTCAGAAGGATGACAGGCAGAGTCAACTCTACCTGGTATTAATTCAACAGCCAAGTGGGATTTGAACTCAGGATCCTTGGATCCCAAGCCCACCATCCAAACCATTTAGCCAACACCAGGCATATGAGTTGGTTCTGTGAAAAGAACAAGCTGATTAGATTTTGGTTCAGGGCCTGAACCAGATCTGGCCTATCAGTGGAATACCCACCATGTACTGTTCAGCCTGACTGAGGGGTATGCACTCCACTGAGTGCCATTCCTGTTTGTTGTTGTTTTCGGATAAACCTTTAGTGATCTTGCGGCGTTCATCGAGACTAAATGGTTTTATTTTTTTGTGCACTGCAGGTTATCAGCGCTTTGTCTAAGCTTTCCCACTCTGAGCCTGTCTGCAGCCACGGCATCCGGTAGGAATGAATAAATATTTTTTGTATGAACATGTTTCGTCTTGGAAGAGTGAAAAGCAATGAAGGAATTTTTGATTATTTTGAGGTATATCGAGGTGTTTTGTTTACCTGGGTGCTGTGTGAACATTGTAATTTTTATGTTTTGAATTTATTTTCATTGTCTTCTACAGTGGCTTCCCAAACGAAGATTACACCATCGGTGAAGATGAGGGAATTTATGACAGCTTGGAGGAACTTGCAGAGTAATGTGCCATACCTGTACCTAGACAATATATCGATTTTATGCCTGGTGTAGTTTGTATGATATCTGTTCCATAAATATTCTATAGTACATCTGTACTCAAAGAATGCTACACCTGGGGTGTGTTCAGTTACCAAGTTTCTTGTGGAGTGCTCACCAAGTGGCTTAAGCAAGCACTCCATTTGAAACCGTTGATAAGGAATGGCTGGATTGGCAAGTGCTAGCTAGCTGTTTGGTAACTGAACACACCCCTGGCTAGAGTTTTTAGGAAATGTGAGGATTGAGGTTGTCACACAGCTGGGAGGGGACATTAGGATGAGTTTAAGAGAAAATATTGAAGGAGATTTGATTGAGAAACACGTAACACAGATGTTAGGTGTTGTATTGTTGTGGGCCGGGGGTCGGTGGTGAGGAGCGACTGCAAGGTGGAGCAGTAGTGTCGTCTTCACCGAGTACCCGGAATTGAAGGTCGTAACCCTTGGATAACTCCAAAGGTCACGGGTCCCTTAGCGGACCGTGGACGCCAATATTTTGACGGCGTGGGGTAGGATTAATTGCCTAATTTCAATATACCTAAGTACCCACGTCGTCTAACTACCGGGGAAAACCACACCCTCGACGGACCTCCGGCGGAACGGGCCATTTACTGAGCCCGATGCGGGTGTAAACCGAGCGGGGATTACCAAGATCCATTGGTCCAAATGAACAATTACAGCAACAAGGCCTCCCTAATTCCCAATACGCATCGTGCTAAACCAATGAAAGAAACGACAGCAACGAGCTGGTACATTTAACAACAGGATTTATTTATGAACAATAATCGGGGAGGGGAGCACACGAAGAGCAGAGTTAAAACCGAATATGCAGTCAATGTACAAGGGAGAGATACTTAAGCAATGTCTACTTATCGGACTGGCACCACACACACACACACACACACACACACACACACACACACACACACACACACACACACACACACACACACACACACACACACACACACACACACACACACACACACACACACACACACGAAATGGGGCCGGTTGCCCTTTATTGTGCCCTACAGCTTGGGAGGGAAGACGAGCTGAGGGAAGAGCCTGGTCTTGCACCTGCACACGTGGTAACGTCGATCTTGTCCGGTGGCGGGACTTGAACCTGCACCAATATACCAGGCACCGAGGGACCAAAGATTCACCCACGGACGCCAGCCAGCTCGAATAATGACGAGGCGAGGGATCACTGCGACGAGACCAGAGCCAGCGACAAGACGAGACCAGCCACGAGATGACCGTGCCGTCCCATCTATTTCTTCTTCGACCGGGGTCGGGGGGGGGGGGGACATGTCTCACGTCACCGCACCCCTCATTCGCCGGGGGAAATCGGCCGTCTCTCCGTGATTGGTCGGGGGGTGTGTTGGGGTGTCTCGATCCCCCCCCCCCCCGAAGAGACTCTGCTTCTCTTGGAGCTCATTCTGCGCACATTGGCTGAAAGGCGGCAAACGCGCTCGCACCCTTCCGATTGGCCAAAGTGTGGAGTCAGAACTTCGGTGACCGAGGGAACTCCGCCCACGTGTGTGTTCGGCACGCCATCGTGCGGGAAATGGTCCATCGTGTTTTTGTTGTTATTTTTGTGGATATAAATTCTTGAGCTAAGAAAATAACTCGCAGCACACATATGAAATTCCCATTAGACATAAGGGACGGGACCCTAACTATAAACACATACTTATCGAAATAACTGAACTGTGGGGACTGCTGACTGTCTGTGTGCACAAGGCTTCCAAATCCATAACAGTATTAAAAAGATTTCATCGCATGTTAAAAACAGAGTTTGTGAGTGATATTAAAGGTATGGAGGTAGAGGTTGGGGGGGGGGGACTACATATATATATATATATATATATATATATATATATATATATATATATATATATATATATATATATATCACAACCATTATCGAATCATCTCATGTAGATGCCAGATCAGCTGCCGCGAAAGCAAGTCGCCAGCTAAAGATCCTATGAAGAGCATAGACTGGAAAAGTGTTGTGAGATATTACAACCTCTGTGAGCAATTCACAGTAGCAGTTCATAACAGATTCTGCATCCTGCGTGATGAACTGGAGGATAACAGCAACACCTCAGTAGTGTATGACACCTTGATCACTGCCAACAAGGAGATTACTCTTGAAATGCTCCCCAAGAAAAGAAAGAGTGTTGTTGCAATAGCCACCAGCAACAGAGTCAACACGGCCAGAGAAATATTGAAGAAAGCTTCAAGGAAGCACAATGCTTGACCCACCAGAAATACTTGCAGAACCTTAGAATCCGCTAAAGCTACTTTTGATCAAGTTTACACCAAGGTCCTAGATGCCCATGTGACATCCAAGACTAACGAGCTTGACAGTTTACACCAACAAAATAAGCATGCAGCAGCTTGGCAGGTCCTGAGAGAGATCACCAATAAGAAGGCTTCTCCAGCTATCCGTATCAAAGGTAACACCATAGAGGAATGTCTAGACTGCTGGTTTAAACATTTTAGCAATCTTCTAGGCAAACCTGAGCAGAACACCAGTACTGACGATCCATTCTTCAATCACAAAGTTGTTGACATTCTTCCCATCAAGACCGGTCCGTTCTCTACGGAGGAACTCCAGAAATGCCTGAGAAAGCTCAAACGATCCAAGACTCCTGGCCCAGACAACATTCCAGCTGTTGTCTGGAAGAGCTCATTTTTTCGTCAAGAGCTGCTCGACTTTTGCAACGAAACCTTTTGAGGCAACAAACCAGCGACCTTCTCCAAATTTGCCATCATCCCTCTGCCTAAAAAAGGCAACCTCTCTCTTCCGTCTAATTACAGAGGTATAACATTGTCACCTCGAGCTTCAAAAATCTACAATTTTATGCCGCTTAATATGATTACCCCTCATCTCGATCCTATTCTCCGATGCAATCAGAATGGTTTCCGGAAAGGCAGATCTACAACACCTCAGATTCTTGCCTTAAGGAGGATCATACAAGAACTAAAGATCTCGAAGCAGAAAGCAAGCTTAGTATTTGTGGATATCTCCAAGGCTTTTGGCAGCATCAACAGGAAGGTCATGCTTCAAATTATTTTGATCTATGGCATCCTGGAAGAAACAGTGCAAGCAATTGCCATAATGTACAACATCCTCTCTAGCTATGTTCAAAGTATGGATGGCCCAACCAAGGAGTTTCTCACAACTCCAGGCATCCTCCAAGGGGACACCCTTGCTCCTTATCTTTTTGTTATAGTTGTGGATTACATTCTCAGGCAGTCAGTAGAAACCATGAAAGAGAAAGAAATTGACATCAAGCCAAAAAGATCAAATGGTGACAGAGATAAGCATCTCACAGACCTTCTAATTTCTGTTGAGGATGCTTCAGCTAAGGTCGGTCTGTTTCTAAATCCCAAGCAAACAGAATACATGACAGTAAATGAGGATGCTGATCATCTACCAATCTTTTCCAAGGATGGCTCACAACTAAATGAAGACAAAGACTTTAAGTACTTCGGGTCTTATGTGGCTGACTCCAAGAAGGACTTCATATCACGCAAAGGTCAAGCCTGGAGTGCATTTCACAGGCTGCAGCACATCTGGCAGTCTGACATTTCAAGATCTACCAAACTCACATCCTTTAGAGCTTGCATAGAGAACATACTCTTATATGGATCAGAGACACGGACCATGAAGAAGGCCCTGCAGAACCGGCTCGATGGCACATATACTCGGCTTCTTATGAGAGTTCAGAACATCAGCTGGCGGGAACACAGAACGCAGAGATCTACGGAGACATACCACCCATTTCTACCATCGTAGCTCGTCGCAGAACACGTTTTGCTGGTCACTGTTTCCTCGCCAAAGACCAAATTATATCTGACATGATCTGCTTGAGATTACCTTGCCCAACCAGAGGAAGAAGGCCACCGAACTACATCGACTGCATAGCAAGGGATATCCAGCATGACATAGCGGACTTGCAGACACTGATGATGGACAACGACTCGTGGCGCGGAATTGTGATGCGTCCGCTGATGCGATGACTCTATCTCGGATGCGTCCGCTGAGTAGTATATATATATATATATATATATACATGGACCCTCTCCCCCTTCACCCCCCCCCCACCCGTACATGATATATAACACACACACACACACACACACACACACACACACACACACACACACACACACACACACACACACACACACACGGATTATTGAATCTACTCACGGTGTAATATAAAGGTTATCACTATATCATTCAGCGTATAAGCATAACATTGAAAAAGCTTAACGATGTGAGATATAAAATATAATTGATGGATATTGTACTCCTTAATAGAAGCTAAAACATTTCTGACTGTTTTTTGTCTTCTCTGCACACAGCCAATATGAACTGGATGAAGAAGATGACATTTACTCAATGCCGGCAGATGATTGTGATGAGATATATGAGGATGTTATGAGGAAAACCATTGGAAAGCCGAAACCCACTGTAAGGCAAATTAGGTTAAGGTTCGGGTTTTATTAGGGTTTTAGGGTTCGGGTTCACCCACCTCCTTTTCTTTTTCAATACCCTTCATTCCTGTCATCTGTGCCCCCTGATTTGGGTTAGATTTCATTTTTGAACTCTTTTTCCAAGACATTTTCAAACAAACTAAAGCTACGTCTCATCCCATAATTAATGTAACTTTCAACAGCATCAGATCAACATGCACCCAAGTGCCAACAAAACAAACAAGATGGTGATCATTAGTTCAGTGTTTTATGACATTGACCGATTATGGTAAATTATTATGATGATGAGGGATTTTTACTTTCGCTTACTTCCTGCAGCTTGGACACATGAAGCAAGAAGACAAGAGAAGTTGCTGCTTGAACGAGCTCATTGAAACCGAGCAACGTTATGTCGAAACATTAGAAAGCATTGATACGGTAAACACACGAGAGACACTAGAAAGTATTGAGCATTTAAACACACCAGAATGTTCTTACAACCCCATGGAGACGAGCAACAATACTGGCTATACTGTCGGACCCTAATATTCGCGGATTCGACATTCGCGGACCCCTCGTATTCTTGGTTCATGAAATCTGGCCTCCTCCTACATTTGCAGACCCCTCGTATTCTTGGTTCATGAAATGTGACCTCCTTCTACATTTGCAGACCCCTCGTATTCTTGGTTCATGAAATGTGACCTCCTTCTACATTTGCAGACCCCTCGTATTCTTGGTTCATGAAATGTGACCTCCTTCTACATTTGCAGACCCCTCTTATTCTTGGTTCATGAAATGTGACCTCCTTCTACATTCGTGGCCCTGTGCTTCGCGTATTCGCGGTTTTCGCCAGATTTTTGATTTTCCCTTATGAATCACGAACCACTGGGAACCAATCCCCCTTTTCCCCATTCAATCAATGCCCCGGCATTCGCAGATTCGACATTCACTGCATTTTTCAGGAATACATCCCCCACAAATGTCGGGGTCTGACAGTACTGGAGCCGAGAAAAGATCCCACTAACTCCAAGAGCTTCTGGCCCATCTCCCTGCTTTATCACTTGTACAAACTCTTCAAGAGACTCATTCTAAATCATATAGCCACCTTTGTGGATCAGCATCTCATCCCTGAGCAAGCAGGTTTTAGACATCGAAGGTCCTGCACAAGCTAGCTCCTGAATCCCACCCAATTCATTGAGGATGGTTATGAGAAAGGGCTGATAACTGATGCTGCCCAAGTTGTTGACCTGTCTGTGGAATAAGAAACAGTCAACCACAGGATTCTAGCACAGAAGTTATTCCAGATAACAAAAGATGAAAGACTGACAGAACTGATTGAAAACATGCTGGCCAGTGGATGTTTCTCTGTGGACCTCAGAGGTAATCATAGCAGAAGGCATGGACAGAAGAATGGACTCCCTCAAGGCAGTGTTCTTACTGCCTTACTGTTTATTGTGTACACAAATGACCAACCCATACATCCAAGTACCATGTGTTTCCTGTGTGCCGATGATCTATGCATTGCACCCCAGGATCAATCTTCTGGAAAGGTGGAGCAGTCCTTCACGAACTAACTCTATCTATCTGGATTAACCAATTACTAAGCCATCAACCACTTACGGGCTAATCCAGAGAAGGTACAAATCAGTGCTTCATCTTAACGACAGGGATGCAAACCGAAAGCTGAATGTATGGTGGGATGGGAGAAGACTAACCCAAAACCCCAAGTCAATATATCTTGGAGTTACTCTGGACTACTACAAAGATCATGTCATCACGACAAAGGTGAAGATAAAAGCAGGAAACAAAATCTCGAGGAAGCTGACCAACTCAAAATTTGGAACAGTCCCAGGGACCATGCAAAGTATTGCCCTTTCCCTGTGCTATTTGGCAGCTGAATAGGTTTAACCTGTTTGGGGTCATTCCTCAAATGCCATGAAGATGGATCCAGCCCTCAACAGAGCCTGCAGGCTATTTCTGGTTGCCTTAAACAAATTCGAGTGGAAGACCTCTATTTGTTATGTGGTGTTGATCCACCTCCGATCAGCAGGGCAGTCTACAAACAAATAGAACTAGAGTGAAGTCGATGGCGTGCCATCGCAAATTCCCACACTTCCCACCGAAAGTATATTTGAAAGATGTTCCACCAGAAACAACCCAATATCAACTTTTGAGGATTTTTTTTTCTTTTTTGACCCTTGTGACCCTAAGTCCCTACCTCCTGGGGGTCAAATCTAAACAATCATTACTTTTTCATGTGTCCTCCAATGTTGAATGCATGTAAAAAGTTTAATTTAAAAAATGTTTTTTAAAATGTGCCTCAAATTGCATTTTTTGGTGTTTGACCTTTTGACCCCGCCCCAGGGGATGGGGTTAAAAACGACACTGCTCTTACACCTTCTTGCCATGCGTCGATCATAACTACCAAGTTTGGTGAATTTTTGCACAACTGTTTAGGAGCCGATCGCGTGACGGACAGACAAACCGACAGACAGGCAGACAGAAAGACAAAGCCGATTACAATATTTCATCATTTTTTGCTTCGGTTGTTTTATACTGAATGGAAAACCTGATGGGAAGGCATGGCGATTGTGAATTTTACACTTTTACACTGAAGATGCTTTTGGCTTACCAAAATGGCGGACATATGACTGTTTCTTCATGTTATTATTGTGGGTGGTGTCAGGCCAGCTGTCCCAGCCAATGGGTATATCGAGTGGACGTACATGCACACAAACGCTTGCTCCATAATGTGTAGATTGTACATGATATACACGTAATTGCATTTAAAGTAAATTATCTCACCAACTGGATGGAAGTTGAAAAAACGGGCTCCATTCGTTTTTGCGCATTGACGTCATGAATCATCATGACTTGTTTCAACACTATCCGTTGAGCTGCCCAGGAGGAGTCTGGAAAAAAAACCTAAAAATTGCTAATGAACCCACTGCCTGACTGACTGACTGATTGAAGGACATCTTTATGGTTTTAAGAGCTGGCTGACTCCATCGTCAATGAACTAAAGAACCAAGCAGGAATGTAACTCTCACCACCCACTCTTCAAACACAACTAAACAAGCCGGTAGGCGACATGGGTGGTCGCTACATAATTGCATACTAGTCATACAGTTTTTGACGGATCGTGCTGAAATTTTTTGACAAAGAGGTTGATTATAGTGCGCATAAAACCCTGGAAGCCGATTTTTGATATTCGAAAAAATATATTTTTTAGGATTTTTCAAAAATTTCAAAGTCCCGTTGCTAGGCAACAGTGGTGTCCATAGCAACGGTGCCCAAAAGCATACAACTAGATCCTGGTGTGAACCTACCTGTCAAGTTTCATCAAAATTGCTTGATTCCTTTGGCCGCCAGAGCTGTCCATTACAAACAAACATACATACAAGCCGGTAGGCGACATGGGTGGTCGCTACATAATTGCATATTAGTCATACAGTTTTCGACGGATCGTGCTGAAATTTTTTGACAAAGAGGGTGATTATAGTGTGCATAAAAGCCTGGAAGCTGATTTTTTATTTTCGAAAAAAGTTATTTTTTAGGATTTTTCAAAAATTTCAAAGTCCCGTTGCTAGGCAACGGTGGTGTCCATAGCAACGGTGCTCAAAAGCATACAACTAGATCCTGGTGTGAACCTACCTGTCAAGTTTCATCAAAATCGGTTGATTCCTCTGGCCGCCAGAGCTGTCCATTACATACAGACATACAAACAAACATACATACATACAGACAGACGGAAAAGTGAAAATAAGGGTACTCAAGCCACCACCCAACAAGCCGGAAGGCTACATGGGTGGTCACTACATAATTACATACTAGTCATATAGTTTTTGACGAATCGGGCTGAAAATTTTTGACAGAGGTTGATTATAGTCCGCATAAAAGCCTGGAAGCCGATTTTTGATTTTCGAAAAAATATATTTTTTAGGATTTTTCAAAAATTTCAAAGTCCCGTTGCAGGCAACGGTGGTGTCCATAGCAACGGTGCTCAAAAGCATATAACTAGATCCTGGTATGAATCTACCTGCTAAGTTTCATAAAAATCGGTTGACTCCTCTGGCCTTCAGTGCTGTCCATTACATACAGACATACAAACAAACAAACAAACATACAGACAGATGGAAAAAGTGAAAATAAGGGTACTCTAGCAACCACCCAACAAACATACAGACAGACGGAAAAACTGAGAATAAGGGTAGTCTAGCGCGACCACCCAACATATATACATACAAATATACAAACATACAGACAGATGGAAAAACTGAGAATAAGGGTAGTCTCGCAGCGACCACCCAACACCCAAGAGGTTGAAGTCCATAAATAGTTTCCTTCATCCTGTTCATCCCAGAGATGGTAACCCCTACAGCTGCAGGAGAGATTATTTGTCAACACACCGACAATGAAGACTTCACAAGCTGTCACTTGACCATGAGGAGTCCCTACCAAAGGGCACCAGTGAGACATTGCCAACCTGGCTATGTCTCAGTAGCCTCAGGACTGGGGTTGGATGCAGGAGAGCTCTTATGCAGAAGTAGGGATATAATCGAAATGGTCCTGTCGATTGTAACTGTGGAGAAGCTCCTCAAACAATGGAGCATCTCTGAGATTGCCCTCTCTTACCAGAGCCCTGCAGACCAGATGATCTGAATGTTTCCAATTCCGATACCACAGCTTGTGTTTTGCAGTGGCTGTGAAATGTGTAGTGACACGAGAAGAAGTAGACACACTAGAAACGCTGGAGTTTCCGGACTGGAGTCGGAGACTCAGACTCGAGTTTAACTGGATTCATTTTTTTGACTTACAACTTCAATGTGACGCGGAAAAAATAACTTGGGATTGACTTGAGACTTGGTGTTTTGAACTTTTGACTTGCTTGTCCCTTGACCCCAATAATTCCTTGACCGTTTTTACAGCCATTTTTCCCTGCTGTGCAGGGGTTTGGCTTTTTCTTGAGGCAATGTTTTATGGCCGGATGCCCTTCCTGACGCCAACCCTGGTCGCCTCTTACGACACACAGGGATATGGTATACCTATTCTAACCGGGGCATACACCGGGACCAGTACACTGGCACTCATTTCGCCGACCTCGGAAGGATGACAGGCTGAGTCAACCCCCTGGTGTTAATTCAGCAGCCAACGGGACTTGAACTCAGGACACTGGGATCCCAAGCCGCCACCCTAACCACTAAGCTAACACCAGGCTCAACCCCAATAATTCCTTCTAAAAATTTTTTTTTAACTCCAGCAAACGGTGCCGCAGCACGCTACATTCAGCTTGCATGTGCACATATTACATGTTAGCTGATCCGATCTGTCACCACTCGCTCCTCGCAACTCCACTGTGATCGGTGAATATCCTTCCTGCTTCATCCACAAAAATCTTCAAATTTATTTTTTACAGTCGACGTACTGCATACTCAGCATGTAGGAAACAAAATGCATGGGGACAGTACATTGTACTGATACCATCATACTGACTCTTATTCTTCTGAACAATCAATCCATCAAATATAAAGCCTCGGAAGAAGAAAGTTACGTGTAAGAACGAACACTATTTCTGAGTGTTCATTCTTACACTATTTCCGAGTCTTCAATGAACCCACCTTAACACTATTTCTGAGCTAAGGCCTGATGTTTCAAGATACAGCACCTTACTTCTATATAAAATAAACCCTTGTGTGTCTGTCATGGCCAAGCTGTTTTACATTTTTGTTAACTGTCTCTGTGTGTGTCTCTCTCTCTCTCTCTCTCTCTCTCTCTCTCTCTCTCTCTCTCTCTCTCTCTCTCTCTCTCTCTCTCTCTCTCTCTCTCTCTCTCTCTGTCTCTGTCTCTGTCTCTGTCTCTGTCTCTGTCTCTGTCTCTGTCTCTGTCTCTGTCTCTGTCTCTGTCTCTGTCTCTGTCTCTGTCTCTGTCTCTGTCTCTGTCTCTCTCTGTCTCTCTCTCTGTCCTTTTCATGAACTGGCTGGCCAGGCCTGATGTTTGACTGAAAGTGGAAGGAATTTGTTATTTTTCCAGGGTGCCGGACTACCGGCGATGACTCCCCTACTCCCCTACTCCTCATGAAGGAAATGTGGGATCTTTAATGTTCACCAACAACCAGTGCAGGCAGATGAGTCCTTCCAATGGATGGTGCAGACGTTGATGGATATCACTGTATGTGAAACACCAGGGTGACAGTTTATAGGTTGATGGAGATCGAAACCCAGGCGAGACAGCTCAAAGGTACCATGAAGTCGACACCATCTTGCCAGCCTTGTGACTTGGCAGGTTCCACCAATGAGAGTACTTACAATCATACACAGTGACAATAATGATATATTTAGATCTTTCATGTTAATGCAACATGTATTTGGGTCGACTCTACAGTTGTTTCAGTATCTAGATTTGTTGGAGCCAGAATTATTTTTGGAATGATGTGGAGGAATTTCTCGATTTGTCAACAGGTTAGCATAAAGTGAGATACAGGATATCATCAATGGCAACTGTAAGGTTGGCCTGTTTTATCATTTTTTCTGAAATGGTGACTCATTAGGTTGAGAACTCGTTACCCCACTCACGCGAGGCGAAAAGCTGGGTAAAGCAATTGGTTCACTTTGTCTGTTTGTCTGTCTGTCGTCTGTCTGTCCAAAAACACCAGTTTATGTTTGAGGAACAACTTAATTTCAATTGTATATTATATTTTGAGCACAAATCAGAAAACGAACCTTCAGGTTAACAGTACTTTGGCTCTGAATCCGTCCCGATCACACTTGTGCAGAGAGGAGTGAGATAATCATTTTACTCTGTCTGTATGGTAGTCAAACAAAATTGAAAATCATTCCAAACAAGAAACTTACTGTTTTTAAGGAAAACATAAAGGACACAAACAACAGGCATGGATAACTAATTTAACACGTTAAATCAGGTGGTATCAAAGATGCTGTATCAATAGTGGTAAACTTCTGATTCAATGGCTTCTTTGTTTTCCTTACAGCTTTTAAAACTCTTATTTTCTTTAAATACGCGACTTTTCAAATGATGTAATCCACCCTGGAATGCTCGATGCACATGCTCAGAACCCCCAGGAAATTACCACGTTCAGTCTTTCTCTGACCTTTAAAATCTTTATTTTATTTCAATAGAGTTATAAACTTGAACATTGCAGAACACAAATTGCCTTTTTTTGCACTTTCAAAACCCTTCCGGTTAGCAGTGATTGCAGAAAAATATTACGGCATTTTACGTCATCACGACCAATAAAATTTTCCGCTCGTAGACTCCACCCATGTCCTTGTTTCTCAAGATAGCATGGGGGTAAGGTGATCTATGAACTCTCAAGTTTAATGTATGTATTTTTTATCCATTGTCTACTAATGTCCTTGCAATTCACATCAAACTAAATTTCTGTTAACTTGTGTTTTTGGTCTGCAGGAGATTTATCTGCAAATGTTATTAATGATGATCCTTGGATCAATGTGAGATTATTAAAAGCATTTTTGAAAATGTAATACAAGGTATTTTAACAAGCATTTGTAAAATGCAATAAAGATAAGTATTAGAGTGCAATCCTGGATTCTCGTCGATCACTTGAAGTTTCACATCGATCTGTTAAGCGGTTCTGGAGAAGAAGATTTAAAAAAAAAATGTTTTTCATTCAATACAATATGGCCATCAGACCATGTGACTTATGATATCATAAATTTATTTCTTCACTCACATCGGGTCATAGATGAGATATATGACGTTTGAGATTTTTCGAATAAGGATTTCAATTCAACCAATTATGCTTGTAATACCACTTCACCGATGACGTAATCGTGATCACACTATGTACCCCATGGGGGAGTTGATGACATATTCCAAGTTTCCTTTTTTTTTTTTTTTGTTGAGCGGTTTTGGAGAAGATGTCCAAATTATTTCCTTCATTCCAATATGGCTGCCAGATCATGTGACCCATGACATCAGGGTTATCAAGTAAATATTCTCCATGGGGAGTCCCTCCAATGTTTAACGTTTCACATCGATTGGACAAGCGGTTGCAGAAGAAATAAGAATGAAAACGAAAATATTTAGATGTGGACCCACACACACACAAGACAGATAGACAGACAGACAGACAGACAAGGGCATTACAACGGTCTCGCAACCTCTTTGGGGCGAGACTAATAATCGTGCTTTATGAATACAACGATGTCAGTTGTTTGGAAGTTTGAGTGCGTCCTTTAATTTTCGTTTATACCTTTTCAGTGTTTTCTGCGACCGATGCGGCGACATCTATCGAGCAAGGAGGTACAGTCAATTTTCAGCAACATAGAGGTGAGAGACCGAGAATCGTATGAATGGACTATTTTGGGTGAGTTTCAAATCTGCATCATTGATGAGTTCTCTTTATGAATGATTATCCTCTGTGCAGGATCTCCTTCAGTTGCACCTTAATTTCTTTAATGAAATCGGATTTTCAGTGCGGCAAAATGGCCATAACCTGCACCAGGTTTTCCTTAACTTCAAACAACGGTATGTGGGAGGGTTTTTTGGTAATTGCAACCCCGGAATAACCCCCGCAACATAAAATAACGTGCAATGATCACACCACCAACAACAAAAAGATTCATGAAAATAGTTGTGCATGTGTTGGGATTCATAGCGATTTTCTTCTGTTGTTGTATCCTGAAGTTTTATTCATTCCGACATGTTCATGCTGTCGAACGTAGTTACCAAAGGTATCACCTGGTCGGTGTCCTCCCTCCAGGTTCGTGCTGTATGGACCCTACTGCAGCCAGCTGGAGACTGCCCAGCATTGTGTGGAAGAAATTTGCTCTCACAAGGACGAACTCAAAATCAAACTGGAGGTGTGTTCTTCCACTCACAGGTTCCGAGACTCAGGTGTAGATTCCCCCAAAACTGGTTGCTTTATCTATTTTACCATAATCACGTGACTCGATGCACAATTTGATTGGACAAATCGAGCAGTGAGTGATTTTTTTTCCCAAACTGATGCATTAGTGGAAAGTCTGGAATTTAGGGGGAAAGGCGAGGGGGGAGGGCTTTCAGCCAATCTCACTTTCAAGCAGTAATCATGTGATCACCACGATTACTACCCCGTGCGTACGAAGCAAAAAGCAGGGTTAATCAATTGGTTTCCTTCGTCTGTCTGCCTGACTGTCTGTCCACAAACGTTAGTTTACGATCGAGGAACACCTTAATTTAAATTGAATGTTATATTTTGAACACCAATCGGAACTTAAATTTGAAGACGAACCCGCACTTTAGCAGTACTTTGGTCCCGGATTCATCCCGATTGTACACGTGCACTTGGACAAAACCTTCCAGTACTCAGCCAAAATATTACAGCATTTTATGTCATCACGACCAATCAAATTTCCGCTCGCAGATCCCCGCCCATGTCCTTGTTTCTCAAGACTGCGCGGGGTCAGGTGTTCTATGAACTCTTTCAGTTTATCATGTTCGAACATTTTTTTTTCCTAATCATCTTGTTTAGGAATGGAACACACCTCCAGATATTTGAGGATATTAAAATATCTTTCATGAATTGGTCCCTTGATTGAGTGAGGCTCCAGATAACACGTCCTTTTCATTCTTTCCATCACATTTGAGAGTCTTTCTCAGGCTATCATGAACATGTGCATCACGTGTGTGTCCACCGTGTGGTTACCGCGTACACAGGAGTGTGCACAGCGTGCGAATGGAGGAAAGTTCATGCTGCGAGACTTACTGGTGGTACCGATGCAGAGGGTTCTGAAATACCATTTGCTTCTCAAGGTTTGTGTTGTAACCTGTTTGTCTTTCATTTTGTCTATTTATCTTTCTGATTATCTTGTCTGGCTGCCTCTATGTCCCTTTCTTCCTCTGGAATTAGTTTTACCATCATGCTAACTATGGTATGTTTTATTATCTTCTCTTCCTTTGTTTTTTTTTTTCCTAATTCGCTCTTATCATTCTATTCATTTCCAATTGTCGACTACTACACTCTCCTTTAGCACGTATTGAGTGACGTTCAAAATGTTCTCAGAATGAGAGACTCCACATGAGGCCAAGACATGCCAACAATTTTGGATTTTCGATATTTTGTTTTATAATTAATAGGAAAAGACACAAATGTATATTTAATTTGATATATACAGTCCTGCTTGTTATACTTTTTTTTGGCATGTGACTATTGTATCTTGTTTGTGTAACTTTTTCAACATCCCAGGTGTGTTCATTGCCAGTTGTCCCGTTTTCTCTCGTGCATTTTGAAAAATGTAACATTAGTTTGGAATAACAGCTTTTCCAGGATACTTTATCACTGATTTATAATTGTGCAGAAAAAGGGGAGAGAAACTAAATCAGTAGGCAATGCAATTAAGGTAAGGATTTGGCAAAGTATTATGATGACTACTCGTCCTATTACAACTACTACTACTGTTATAATGCCCCAATGATTCACACATCAATGTGGGCTCAGCTGGGTGGGGGGGGGGGGTTCGAGAATAAGCCTGGTGTTGGCTTAGTGGTTAAGGTGGTTGGCTTATGATCTTAGGGTCCTGAGTTTGAGCCCTTGTTTTTCCGTTGAATTATCACCAGGTGGGGTTTACTCAGCCTGTCATCCTTCCAAGGTTGGTGAAATGAGCATCAGCTTATTGGTAATCGGGGAATTGCATCAGTAGCATAGCTGTGCATCCAACCAATGATGCAACTAGCAGCCACGGGCTACACATGAAGAAGAAGAAGAAGGTGGGGGAATATATTTGATTCTAGTCTTTCATGAATCACCTGGCCAGGTCGGACTTTCAACTGAAGGTAACTTTGGCAGGAATTTGTAATCTCTTCAAGGTGCAGGTGATAACTCGCTTTATCTTCTTGAATAACACAGTCTTACCTTTAACGTCAACCAACAACCAATTCTGGCAAATGGGTCTTCCAGGTTAACGTCCCTCCGATGGACGGCACACACATTGATGCTTCGCCCTGCATGTGAAACACCAGGTTGACAGTTTATATCTGGATCTCAGTTCAAACCCAGGCAATGCCATTCGAATACCTACGTCTCAGCTATCCTGCCAGACCAATTTAGCAAACACACGACTTACAGAAGAAAAGGAGGCAGGCAAAGAAATCAGTTGGCAGTGATAAAATAGTGTCTGAAAATGAAAACTGTACCACCGTCAGGGGAGAAAATGGTTATCGAGAAGGGCGAGGAGTTCTTCCGATTTGATGATGTTCCATGTTGCACTAAATTGAACGTATGGAACATCTCAGTTCTGGTGAACTTGCGGAGTGTAGTCTTTACGGGGTGATGAGATCCGTTATCCACAAGCCTGGTGATGCGCACAGGTGAGCTTGAAGCTTCCATGTTTTTAAATTTTCTGATAAATTAATTTCCCTTTCGGCCTACCCATTTCATCAATCGCTTGATCGTTGACCAATCATGGGGTTAGACAAAATTAGTATTTGTACATCACGTCGCTTCTTTGCTCCCTTTGTGTCGTGCGGTTTAGTGCCCGGTGACGAGCCCTGTATTTCAAACTTGACGAGGAAGCCTGAAGGCAGAAAAAGTGGCTTCTTGTACAATCACACGTCGTCAGCCTTTGGGGGAGGACAGGGTGTACGCGTAATGGTTTGACAAGCCTTATCATGTGTTTGTGTGACCGGGTCTTCGGGGTATAAAGCTTGCGTTCAATCAAATGCTTCAAAACTTTCTTTTACATGAAAAGACATTTGTCAATTGAGAAACATATCTCTATCTCTCTCAGTATGTATGCTTTTGGGTACAGTAAGCTTTAAAAAAAAGAATAACTCTTCCTTTTCTACCCTTTACGGAAGTGTATTTTCTTCCATTATTACAAAGCTTCCCCTTCTGTGACCCTCACTTCTCTCTTTTTTTTGTGCTTACTGTGAACATGCCACAGATAAACCTTCCTCTTGCACATTATCTTTGCCCCTTGTCCTCAACAGGAACTTCTATCTCATACTAGCTCTCCGACTGATAAAGAACATCTTCGAACGGCTCTCGATGCTATGAAGGTGAGAAGGTTTGATCTGTGAGCGAGAACGAGTCAAACGCGTTTTTTGGGTACACCTGCAGACGGCATCAATTTCGTACAGGCTCCATTGGGAAATCTGGAAGCCTGCACATCCGTCATCATGTATGATGGAGAAAATACATCTTTGGAACATTATCATAACGCTGTAAAATGAAATCACACTTGTGCTATTTTTGCAGAACTAGGTGTCTGTTTGTGCAGGGAAATAGTGTACAAGGAAGCAGTGGAATGACTGCAAGCCATTGGATAATTAATCCACACGCATGCTGTATAAGCTGTCGGTGTAAAAATGGCAGAACCAGTTTTATTGCTCCTGACGAATCATGTTAAAATATTTGAGGATATCAAAATATCTTGCATGAAGAGAGAAAGGACAAGTCTGAAGACGACGATGGTTCACGAGCGGTATTTGACGATGCAGATCGTTTCAGTAGTCAAGGAGGATGAGACAATGTGATAATTTTTGACCAAGTTATAAAAATGATCAACATGATGTGGTACGAGTGACGGGTTATTAGCAGAAAAATGTCGAAAACCCGGTTTCGTTCAACAACTTTCAAAATTTGACTTTTGCATAACCTTTAAAGGTCACAAAACAATGTTGTGGAGATTAAAATAAGGAAACAGGATACGTGCTATAGCTTATTGGAGTTAGTTCGTCGAAGAAGGTCGAAAACCCGGTTTGATTCCCACAACTTTGAAAATTTGACCTTTGTGGCCTTTAAAGGTCAAAGGTCAAGGATTATGACCTTTGGTGCAAAACTTCCTCTGGAACATTCCAGGAACAATATAATGTCATATAGGCTATATGGCATTTCGCACTCCTCGGATTATCCATAGTTTGATGAAATCAGCGTAAAAACAAACTTGAAGGGGGCACCACAGGCAAGGTGTTCGAGAAAGAGCAAAATGGCTTCCAGACTTTAGGTGGGGAATGGGGAATGGGTTGCCGAGCAGGACTGCTGGTATTGCGACAATCGTAGGTGTCGAGAAACGGTGTTTGTATTGATTTCGCGTGAACGGTACCGATTTTGAAGGTTTTTCGGTTGTTGCTAGGGAACCAAAGCGTCCCTAGCAACCATCACAATTTCCAAAGCACTAGGTCATAAGATGTACCTTCCACCCGAGTTTGGTCAAAATCCGCCCACGTTTACTAGCAATTATGCTGATGACAAACGAACAAACATCCAAGCAAACAGACAGAATTACTGACAATAAGGGTCACCTATTTCGGCGACCCAATATATACATATATTTGAGAGTGGAACTTTCAGCTTGGGTTACACTCTGAAAAACACCGTACCTCCCACTGATAGAAGTAGTGTTAGCTGCTGCACTGCTAACTGTACTATCGGTCAGCCCATACAAACTTTAGAAACCTTTTCTCCAATTCCATCCACCCCTTGGGCAGAAAATTAATCCACAGGTGCATTTCTGGCTCATTGACCCCTTTCACCTTGGATTGCCTCTCCCCCCACTGCCTCCACCCCACCAAGAGGTGATCAGGCAAGCCATTTCATGAGGTATCGTGTCCAATTAAATGTCTTCGGTTTACTGTCGCAATAAAAATAGTGACTGCGTGCCACTCTGCCACATCTCCACTTACTGCATTGGTCCTGATTCCTCACCAACAGAGGGTGCTTGACACACATCCATGGTGTTCAGGTATTTATTAGTCAGTGAAAGAGGATTTTGAATTGCAGCCAGGAAATAAGACCTCGAAGCAAAAATGGAATTTCTGGCTTGGATTCTAGTCTGTGAAAGACGATCCTTCATGGGACAACTTGTCAGCTCAACCATCGTGAGATATGAGACGACCACTCCATGCTGATGACAGCCACATTGTAAAAGTATGCACCCCCTACCAATAATACCACATTTAGATGAATTATGAATTATGTAGAAACAATTTTTCCAAATGAACTTTGTAATTCATAACTGAAGAGATCAAACTATACACTGTTATAGTTGAAGGAGGTTACATGTCAGGAATACCTACAAAAACACATGTACAAATCAAAATTCACTGGTTGTAAAAGTATTCAGCCCCTGAGGTCAGTACCTGGTCGAAGCATCTTTTGCAGCAATGACTGCTACGAGTATTTATGGGTAGTCTCCAGCAGCTTTGTACAGTGAGATGGTGAAATCTTTGCCCATTTTTGCCCAATTTTTGCCCATTTGCCCTTCATGTAAAAATTGCTCTAGTTCTGCCAAGTTTGATGGGGATCCTCAATGGACTGCAATCTTCAAGTGTCGCCATGAATGTTCAATTGGATTCAAGTCCGGACTTTGACTGGGCCACTCAAGAACATTTATTTTCTTCATATTCTGCCACTTCAGTGTGGCTTTAGCTTTGTGCTTCAGATCATGGTCCTCATGAAATGTGAAGGTCTCATAACTGTCTCATGGAAGGTGAAGGTCTCATGCATGAAGTCTCAGTTTCAGATTCATGGCTGACTCAAGCAGGTTTTAATCGAGGATTCTCCTGTACTTTGTTCCGTCCATTGTCCCTTCTATCCTGACAAGCTTATCAGTCCCTGCTGATGAAAAGCAGCCCCATAACATGATGCTGCCGCCACCATGCTTCACAGTACGGATGGTGTTGACTGGATGATGTGCAGTGTTAGGCTTGTACCAGATATAACGCTTTGAATTTCCACCAAAAAGTTCAATTTTTGTCTCGTCTGACCACAAAACGTTTCTCCACATCTCTGCAGTATCATTAAGATGCTTTTTCGCAAACTCCATATGAGCTTTTAGATCCGGCTTTCTCAGGAATGTCTTCTTTCTTGCCACCTGTCCATGGAGGCCAGCTTTATGAAGGGAACAGGACATTATTTATTGATGAACACTAAGCCCTATCTCGGACATAGAACCTTGAAGATCTTTCAAATATATATATATATATATATATATATATATATATATATATATATATATATATATATATATATATATGCATACATACATATATATGGAGAGGTACACCGTTTATATCCTGGATGGATGTGGTAAAGGATGTAACAAAGCTGTCTCTGCAAGAGGATAGCTCGTGAGTGGTGAGGTCAGAAACAAACCCAGGGACAGCATGACATGTCTGCCACACGAGCACATTGTCTTTCCTGAGCACATCAGTGTGGTGTCATTGACAAGCATATAACCATGAACTGTCACCTTCAGTGATTGGGAATGTGATGTGCTGCCCTCATGATTGCGCAGCATGGCAAAACAGGTTGATAGCTCCACTTTTTCAGCCAGTAGTGCTATTTACCATTTGAACTGCGATTCTGCAGTCACATGCCTGGTGTTGGCTTAATGGTTTGGGTGGTGGGATTTGGATCCTAGGGTCCTGAGTTTAAATCCTGCTCAGCTGCTGAATTAATACCAGTTTGGGTTAACTCGACCTGTTATCCTTCCGAGGTCGGCAAAATGAGTACTAGCATGCTGGTATACTGTGTCGGAGTGGCGACTCGGCAAGGATTGTGTCCAATAGCCAAGGAGACTGCTTAGGCAGCACCAATGCTCTGCACAGAGTATGGTCCCAATCTCCTCCTCCTGCAGACATGGTGAAATGTGTTGCCAGCTTGCAACGAGAAAGATGCTACGGCATTGATGAGTCTTGTCATGCCATTGAATCTCAGTCTTTCACAAACTCTGCCCAAGTCTTTCACAAACCAGTTGGCCAAGCCTGACGTTCGACTGCAGGTGGTAGGAGTTTGGAAATAAGCCAGGGTGACGATGATAACTCAGCTATTCTTCATGAAGGACACTGTGGGATCTTTAACATAACATGTATTACCATAGATACACATACTGTACATTTATGGCATATACATTTTGATTTCTAAATGAATAATGAGGTACCAAAGAGAAGCTGATGATCTCTCCTCCAGGATGTGGCTCAGCATATCAATGAAGTAAAGCATGACATGGACACCATGAAAACAGTTTGGCAATTTCAGTCGAGCATTGAAAACCTGGTAAGCTTTTTAAAAATGAAGTTGTACAAATGGTTACACTTGCACTTGAATAAAATCCACTGTCATTACAAATGCAGTTTCTTAAGTATCCACTTCATGTCCCCCTTTGATTAGGAGCAGCCTCTCATTGGTTACGGGCGGCCTAAAAAGGACGGAGAGGTCAAGGTGACTTCCGTGACGGAAAAACGGACGAAACAGGACAGGTATGGCACCTGTACAGATTACCAAACGGGGGATGGGATTGCCAACTTGATAATCCTTTCGATTTTATTTTTATGCCAGAAGAAATAGATCCATTAAATACTTCCTGTTCTTGTGCCTAGATATATTTTCTTGTTCGACTGTGCTGTTGTCATTTGCAAACGACGAGGGGAATTGTTCGACTTTCGGGAACTGCTTGACCTCAAAGAGTACAAGGTTACGGATGATCCAACACCAAACCGAGAAAATCGAAAGGTGTCATCTCCATGGTTATTCCACAAATTGAATACATACATTTATGCTGTAAAAATATCTATATTTAAAATACTGAATGATGAAATCATAAGCTTATGATTGTTTGATTTTCAAGGCTTGTGGAAGAGCCAGACTTTTTTTGGAAAACCTCAGTTAAGGATCAGAGAATAACTCTTTATGTCATTTTCCCCCCAAAATAAATATGAAGCCCTTATGTTCTATCGTCCCAAATATATAACAATTAGTGTGGTTGTAAAAAATATTTTAAAATATCTGACTTCTAATTTAAGAACGAGACTTGCTGGTGGAGGCGAGGGTCAATCTGCGTTGGCAGACAGGTAGATCATTGGACGAAATCAACGGGATATTACTTGACGTATGCTAACCACAGTGGAATGCAAAAAGAGAAGATGAAGATGTTTTGGGTATTAACCCTTCATCAGAGGGAGAAAAGAAAAAAAAACAATACGGAAACAAAAAGAAAGTTAATTTTTTTTCTGATGAACGGTTAGCGCACGAAACGACAGCTTATTCTTGCTTCCCATGGCTGTTAGCATACCTTGATCAATGTCCTATTGATTTCATCCATTCTTCAAGTTGAGAAGAATAGGTAGTATTGTTTTTATTTGGAGAAGTTCATTGGGTAGAGCTGCAATATAAGCTAAACAATTTTCCATAAAATAATGTTTTTAGGGGAGTTTGATCACACAAAGGGTAGCGTGCCTTCCGTCAATTGGGCATACGGGAGGGGGCTGGGGATGTTGTAAGTTCCACCATTTTTGTGTGCACGTGTAGATTTGTCTACGTACTCTTTCTACGTCTACGTACTCCATTCTTCCTTCTTTTGCCTTTTTTCAATGTACCCATTACTTTTTCAGCAATGGTGGGCTGGCTTTGTAATCTTCGAACTATGATAATGACTATAATGTTACAACTTAACTGTGACAATTGTAATGACCTTTAAATTCATATTCAGTGAATTTATCTTTCCTTTAAATATTTTTAAATTTTTTATGGAAATATTTATTAATTTATATATTTTATTATTTTGGAAATATATTTTTTATTTTTGTAATAAAAAATTGAAACACTAACCTTTAAATTCATTTTCAGTGGTCCTATGGATTCTTCTTGGCCCACCTGCAAGGTCAGAATGGCTTCCAGTTCTTCTGCAAGACAGAGGAGCTGAAAAGGATATGGATGGAGCAGTTTGAGATGGCTCGGTGTGCGATTCTCATCTTTTGATATATTCATGAGATGTTTATGGAGGTGGACGATGTTGAATCGATACCGCGTGAATTATGATTTGAGTTTGTAATTTGCATCCCCTCATGCCGGAAGGTCGAACATCAAGCCAGAAAAGTGGAATGCACAGCACCACGAGTTTCTGATGAACACTTTTAAAGAGTCCACCAGCTGCCAGGCGTGTCACATGCTGCTCAGGTGAAGCAAACACCATTAATTTTGTTCAGTGGTATTTCAAAGGTCTAATAATAACAATAATAATAATAATAATAATCCATTCATACTCTTAGAAATCTAAATTAACAGATTTTGTTTTCACCTACAAATAAAAGTTTAAATCACATCTTTAGTCACCAATGTCTCCACATAGATAATCAGACGTTAAATGGGATTGGCGTTCCAACTTGAGAACGTGACTCATGATGCTTGCTTGTATCCCACGTTCAAATCTCATATATCGTGTTAACCTGAACCAGAATTTAATTGGCTTGTTCTTCGTGTCACCTTCCCAACTCATCCACCAAGTTTTTTTTTTTTCATAATCCGTCTTCAGCTTTTTGAGATATCATGGTGTGTGTGTGTGTGTGTGTGTGTGTGTGTGTGTGTGTGTGTGTGTGTGTGTGTGTGTGTGTGTGTGTGTGTGTGTGTGTTGTTTTTGGCCTGATCTCTCAATGGTGAATATAATCACTTTAAAAAAATTTACTATCCAGATCCAGATCATCAATAAAATCGAACAGATTTGTCATTGTCACACACCCAACCTGTTCACCAAGTTTCGTCTGAATCCGTCCATAACTTTTTGAGATATCCTGCTCACAAACAGACAGACAGATAAACAGGGTTAAAAACATCACCTCCGTCCACCTCCCGTGGTGGAGGTAATATAATAAATAGCATCGAACGTGCCCTGGGCGTCACACCTGAAGGAAACGAAGCATAGAGCGTGAGCTGAGGCTTTGGCCTTGATTTGCCTGGACCTAACCTGACGTTACCATACCTATCCAAAACCCTTTGGGTAGCATTATGGGTACAATAGTGACATTTTCTACTTGTTTCCACAGAGGAACATTCTATCAGGGCTACATCTGTAAGCGCTGCCATGTGGGAGGCCATAAGGAGTGTCTTGGCAGTATGGAGGCCTGTGCAAAGCCTCGGCAACCAGGTAAGTTGAGAACTACCCTGGCTAAGTGCCCTGACTATGTACAGAGATATAATTAATTGTTTGACCGATCTGAAGATGAACTAAAGTTCGTGTTGTTTTCATACTAATTATGTCTTGGTCGCTTCAGCCCATCGCACTCACATAGCATCAACTTGATCTCTTTCCTTGAGATCTACCCAAGCCACACAAACTCCCAACATCACACCTCTTGTGAAGCACTCTGATCATTTCTGGAGAATTTCTTGTGAACGCCATGTGAGATTGCTGTCCCTTTCTGCCTTTTAATCCATTGAAAGCTTGCATGTACCTTTTTGTTTTCATTTAAGGGGCCACGCAAATGACTGCTTCCAAAGATTACTTGGGTAGCCCTCTCCCACCACCTTGCTATAGCCCATTGATCACGTTCGAGAAGGACGATATCATCGAACTTATCCAAGGAGATGCCAACAGCCTGTGGTGGGAGGTGAGACCTTGGCTTTTAGTAGCAGTATGGAGTTGAGTGGGCTGGCAAGATAGCCTATAGGTATGCACACGAGTTTTTGAGCTGTCGAATCTTGATCCAGATATAAACTGTCATCTGGTGTTTCATATGTAAGGTGATGCATCAGTGTGTGTGCTGTCCAGCAGGTGGACATTAAGGCGGATAATCCATCTGCTAGCACTGCTTATTAGTAAACGTTAACAATCCCTCAGGTTTATCTCACAAAGGGTCGGCAAGCTATCGCCGGAACCCTGGCTAAATTACAAATTCCTGCCCTGATTTACTGTTGGGAAAGCAACGGCAAACCACCCAGCATTCCCCATGCCAAGAAACTAGCGCAGCAGCACCAACACTCTATCATGAGTCTTTGTACATTTGATGAATTGATGGGGTTGAGTATGAAAGACCATGATGCAGACCTAACTAGTCCACTGTAGAAGAGCAGCTTGTCTTTGTGTTCTTAAAGCTTTATCAGTTCAACTGTCAATCAAAACTACTAAACTATTAACTCGAGACTTGTGTGTTCCATTCGTTTCATTATTTCAAAATATTTGCTGAATAAGTGGTTCTTCGGCTGGCAACTGCATGCTGCTCATTTAAATGTCTTCACGCGGAGCTTGAGTGGTTACAGATACTGAAACTCCTGGAGAAACAGATGATGGAGTGGTTACGGATACTGAAACTGGATTTTCTGCGTCAGCAAGGAGTGCTGCATTGTTGAGCTGCTTTCATGGCTTTCAGAAGGACCCTGCCGCCAAATTTGTTACTGCAGAATGTAGAAAAACCGGATCGGTCAAAAATTGTTTTTAGTTACTATGAAGTTTTTTGTGTGATTTGTATGTGTTTAAGCATCTGTGTGACGTCATTATACCATGCCCACTTGAGGATGGATAGTCTCTGATGAGAAATCGTAGTGGACCGAAGATCGTTTTGCTCTTTCTTTATTGTGTTTTTTTCAATGTAAGTGTCGAGACTTATGGACGAGCTTAATCATCGCTTTAGACTCATTCCTCTTCCCGGGCCCTTTTCACTATTCACCCGTCCGCCCACACAGTGGGCAACTGGCTTTTTCAATTGCGTGTGTGTGCATGCGTGTGTGTCAGTCTGTTTCTCCAGGCCATAATTCTTTTTTTTACCATTTGAGCTTTTATCATCAAATTTTCAACAAACCATTATCTTGAGAATATGGAGAATACAAATTAATAATTGGGTCAAAATGTCAAAGAGCAAAGTCACAGTGAGTACAAATCGGCCTATCAGCTTGTCCACCGCTGCGCAGCATGAGACGGCCAGGTCTTGTAATAACATCCGTGTTTCTTTATTTAATGCGCTTGCATTTTCAGATGCTTTCTCGTTTACCATTTGAGCTTTTGTCATCAGATTTTGAACAAACCTTCCTTTTGAGAATATGGAGAATACAAATTAATAAATTTAACAATTCTTTTTGTTTTAATCAAATTTAGTTTGAGTACAAAGTGGACACAGACGGGCTTTGCATTTTGGGATGCTTTCTTGTTATCATTGCAGTGTTCGTATTTCATCAAATTTTAAATAATCAATAATTAGTGTTGGAGAGTACGATGGTTAAAGAGTGACAAAGTTGCCCATGCACTGTTTTTAAAGCAGTAGTTTAAGAATAACCTTTACACTCATCGCACAAGGAAGCAGGGTGTATTTTTAGTCGTTTGACTGTATTGACATAATTACAGATTAATTCAACTTACCATCTACAGGCAGGAAAGTTGAGCATGATACCGGCACACAATGACCTACACTTTTCAAAATATATCATGGGAGACTTAATGTTCACGACCCAAATGCAGACACGACAGCCGGCATTTCGCCTTGATCTGACGGATGGTGTGCTCTGAGATAAAGATTCCTTGCCTGTAAATGTTAAATTAAATTAAATTAACGATAAGGATGAGTTTAGTCATTCGTGCATATAAATAAATTAATTAAATTGATCCATCCATCCATCCATTGGGACCATACTCTGTGCAGAGCGTTGGTGCTGCTTAAGCAGTCTCCTTGGCTATTGGTCACAATCCTGGACGGGTCGCCACTCCGACATAGTATGCCAGCAAGCTGGTACTCATTTTGCCGACGTCGGAAGGATGACTGGTAGAGTCAACCCCACCTGGTATTAATTCAACATCCGAGTAGGATTTGAACTCAGGATCCGAGGATCCCAAGCCCATCACCCGAACCATTAAGCCGACACCGGGCATAATTAAATTAATTTGGTGTTTTTAAAGCACAGGCACGGTGGGCCAAATGACCTCCTCGTGTGTTTAAGTATCCTGAATATCCTGGAAAAAGGACCGTGTGCATGAAATCGCAGTTTGAATTCCAAGTGTATTTTGCCATGTATATTTGGGAATAAGTTTATAAATCCTTGTAACACAACGTATCAATTTGCAGGGTAGAAACATGACGACGCAGAGAACCGGATGGTTTCCATGCTCCTGCGTGGAACCGTACATTGTGAAGGTAACACATGTACATCACTCATTGACAAACTTGGATCCTTCGTTTCCTACTTCAACCCTCACTGGATGTGTCAATTTTGCAGAAGCCAAGCAAGAAGCCGATTACATCATACGGCGGATACCCTTGGTAAGTTATAGCAGTAAAGATAATTGCAAAACTTCCTTTTAGAGATTGTCCCAAGCATGTTACTTCACATGTGTTTCGCAAACTTTTAGAGAACGATACGAGGGCTGTCACAAAGTTCTGCGAATGAGACTCCTTATGGTCGTCCAAGATACGCCGGTGTTCTTGCTTTAAACACCATGGTTTACTAACATTACCATGTTTATTTTCAGAAAATACTTGTACATAAGACAATAGGGAGATATCATTTCTTTATTTACATTTAACGTGCGATTACCTTATTTGTTTAGCATGGTGTTGGCTAAACGGTTAAGGTGCTAGCTTACGATATTAGGATCCTGCCATTAAAAAAAATAACAACAGGTGAGTTGACTCAGCCTGTCATCCTTCTGAGTTCGGCAAAATGAGTACCAGCTTGATGGGAAGAATGAGCCATTCGAGTATCCTGCGTCGGAGTGGCGACCCATGCAGGATTGTGCCTCCTCGACAAGGAAAAACTGCCGCAGTGGCCCCATGTGTCTGAAGATGTGAAAGGAGTGGCTGTTGTCGTCATTGTCATTGTCCTTTATCGAAAACAAAATTATAATGCAATCGACAAAATATCTCATAACTCAAACCCAATTCTGACCCATGATGTTTATTTCCCCCATTAACCTTTTCTAACCCAACCATTTTACTTGCTCGTTTCAGTGCTTCCCCCTCTTCTCTCTCTCCCCTTTTCCTCTTCATTCATCCCCTTGATGTTTGTTCCACTGTCAGTTCTACCTTGCTCGCTCCTGTAAAGAAACCCCTTCCCCCCCCCAAATAAAATTATCTCCTTCCTATAACTTTTTGAATGATCCTCATATTTGCTTGTTACCGCTGAATGTTTGAACCTCATGACAGAAGGAAGGAAATCTACTTATTGCATCCAAAAATACTGTATTTTATTTCACCTGTAACATTGTTGGGAGTTGGGACATAAACATACCCCACGGTTATCACAACTTTTATCACATTCATAAAATTTATTTAAAATATATTAATACACTTTTCTGGACCGCTTGCCACCAGGTTTACAGATACAATGGACAGAGAAACCGCAGGAAGTGTCCTCAGTGAGAGACCCCATGGAACGTACCTCGTAAGAGAGCGAACGAAGGAGCAGAAGGACTACGCAATTAGCATAAAGTAGGTGAAGAAGAAGAAGAAGAAGAAGCAAATGATGTACATTATAATGATAACCCGACATGACATTCCATTATGAACTCTTTTTTTTAAATACTTGGGAAGATGATATTCCAACCTGTACCGCGTAAGGAATTTGTAATTTGAAGGTGACTGCTGGGATTTTAAAATGTGACTTTAACACTGTAAATCTTCTAATTCCCCACAGAGTGTGTGGCTAACTTTTATTGTGTTCTCAAAAAAAAACAAAAAAAAAAACATGATTCTTCTTCTTCTTTTGTGTGCAGCGTATGGCTGTGGGTGGCATAAATTATGCTGTTGATGCAGTGCCCCACTGGAGATTAGAGCAGGGATTTGTAATATTTGTTCAGGGTACCGGCGATAGCTTGCCGACTCTTCATTGAAAGACACAGTAGGATCTTCAACCTCCACCAACTCATGCTGGCAGACGGGGCGCTCCGTTTAACGTCCTTCTGAGAGACAGTTCACACAATGATGCGTCATCACGCCTGCGAAACACCGGCGTGACAGTTTATAGCTAGGTCGAGATTCAAACCCAAGCTGGACAGCTAAAGGCTACTCAACCAGGACACACGATTATTAAGCCCCATTAATGCCTCCCACATTCACCCCTCACATTTTCTTCCTTCCTCCTTTCCAAATTTCCCATCTCTTAATCCCCTTCATCATAACTCTACCACCATCCGCTTCTTCCTCATTACATCCTCATTCCTTTGTTCAAAATTATATCTTATTTCACCTTGTCCTACCCTTTTGAGTGCATAATAGATAGATGGCCCCTTATTGTTTGCAAATCACAAAAACAAACACACTATGTTCCCCAAACAAGCGGAATAATTATTATCAATTGACATTTAGCACACCAGCACCACATCTGTACACGGTCGGTGCTATCTATTGTTGCAGGTACAAGGACCACGTGAAACACATCAAGATCGTTTGCAATGATGGGAAATACCACATCACGGAAAACAAGCGCTTTAAAAGCATGGTGGTAAGTGTACGACCGTGCGCTCATCAGCCTTGAGAATTTGTGCGAAATGAGCCAGCGCGATTCTCATGGACATCTCGTCTGATAGAGTCTGTCGAGACTGTAGGTTTAACCCTGGGTGATAAAGTTTTCCTTCTTCTGCATTACAAGAACGTGCTAGTACACGGAGCGGATGGAATGGCCGGTGGGTGAACACATTAGTGGTCACAGGTTTTTCTGAAAGAACCCTCCCTTAAATTATCCAGGGAATGTTTTATCGGAGGGCTAAAACCACAGGAAGAGCTGTGGATCAGGTGCATTGTTTCCATTTTGTAAATACGTATGCCATCTGCAAACCCTTAATGCCCTCTCCTTTGTTGCAGCAACTGGTGGAGTATTACCAGGTGCACTCACTCAAGGAAGGCTTCAGCTCGCTCGACACTAACCTAAAGTACGCTTACAAAGAGATACCGAGCACTACGGTCCCATCTCGGCACCCACGAACCGCCGTCGAAGGTCGGTGGCTTTTTCTCACGTGGAATGGCCCTCTCACTCTCTCATGTTCTGTCACCCTGATTTTCAAAAATAACTCAAAACCTTTATGTTAAATATACCTTTATAATTTAGCATTGTTTGGTCAACTGTAATACATTTGAACTTTGTGTCGAAGGCAATCCATTTGTCCTATCTGACTTCCTTCTATATAAAATAAGGCAATGTCTGTATGTCTGTTCTTTACAGATTTAAAAACGGCTCGGTCGACCTCCACCATAACTTGCAATAGTGCTTGGGGTACCCAGGGTCAGGTCACGGGCATTAAACAAACCAAAAATAAATCCTCCCCCCCCCCCCATTCTTCCCCTGTCGATCGCTCTAGCCCTAGATTGTCGATCCCCAGTATACACAGTTCTTGTAGTTGACACACACCCATAAAGAAGGAAATGGGCCTCGTCAGTAAACCACACATTGATAAAGAAGTTCGGCTTTTCTTCAATCTTGTCCACCAATCACTGGAACATTGTCACTCTTTTCTGCATATGGTCCTGTTATCAGTTTGTGTTTATTCTGAATTATGAATGGATACAGTTTCACATCGTGGATGAGAATTCTTCTCACCGATTCACGTGAAATTCCAAGTTCTTGACTCCGATGCCGAGAGATTTCTTCGGGCCTCGACCCCCGATGGTTAGGCCCGATGAAGATTGTGCTCTATGACCCAATGAAGAAGACCTGTAAAGGTTAGGCCCGATGAAGAATTGGGTTAGGCCCTATGATGATTGTGCTCTGTGACCTGATGAAGAATAGGGTTGGGCCCTATGACCCGATGAAAAAGACTTGTTACGGTTAGGCCCGATGAAGATTGTGCTCTGTGACCTGATGAAGAATAGGGTTGGGCCCTATGACCCGATGAAGAAGACCTGTGAAGGTTAGGCCCGATGAGGAATTGGGTTAGGCCCTATGAAGATTGTGCTCTGTGACCTGATGAAGAATAGGGTTGGGCCCCATGACCCGATGAAAAACACCTGTGAAGGTTAGGCCCGATGAAGATTGTGCTCTATGACCCAATGAAGAAGACCTGTAAAGGTTAGGCCCGATGAAGAATTGGGTTAGGCCCTATGATGATTGTGCTCTGTGACCTGATGAAGAATAGGGTTGGGCCCTATGACCCGATGAAAAAGACTTGTTACGGTTAGGCCCGATGAAGATTGTGCTCTGTGACCTGATGAAGAATAGGATTGGGCCCTATGACCCGATGAAGAAGGCCTGTGAAGGTTAGGCCCGATGAAGAATTGGGTTAGGCCCTATGACGATTGTGCTCTGTGACCTGATGAAGAATAGGATTGGGCCCTATGACCCGATGAAGAAGGCCTGTGAAGGTTAGGCCCAATGAAGATTGTGCTCTGTGACCTGATGAAGAATAGGATTGGGCCCTATGACCCCATGAAGAAGGCCTGTGAAGGTTAGGCCCTATGAAGATTGTGCTCTGTGACCTGATGAAGAAAAGGGTTGGGCCCTATGACCCGATGAAAAAGACTTGTGAAGGTTAGGCCCGATGAAGATTGTGCTCTGTGACCTGATGAAGAATAGGATTGGGCCCTATGACCCGATGAAGAAGGCCTGTGAAGGTTAGGCCCGATGAAGAATTGGGTTAGGCCCTATGACGATTGTGCTCTGTGACCTGATGAAGAATAGGGTTGGGCCCTATGACCCGATGAAGAAGGCCTGTGAAGGTTAGGCCCTATGAAGATTGTGCTCTGTGACCTGATGAAGAATAGGGTTGGGCCCTATGACCCGATGAAAAAGACTTGTGACGGTTAGGCCCGATGAAGATTGTGCTCTGTGACCTGATGAAGAATAGGATTGGGCCCTATGACCCGATGAAGAAGGCCTGTGAAGGTTAGGCCCTATGACCCGATGAAAAAGACTTGTGACGGTTAGGCCCGATGAAGATTGTGCTCTGTGACCTGATGAAGAATAGGATTGGGCCCTATGACCCGATGAAGAAGGCCTGTGAAGGTTAGGCCCAATGAAGATTGTGCTGTGTGACCTGATGAAGAATAGGATTGGGCCCTATGACCCGATGAAGAAAGCCTGTGAAGGTTAGGCCCGATGACCCGATGAAAAAGACTTGTGACGGTTAGGCCCTATGACGATTGTGCTCTGTGACCTGATGAAGAATAGGATTGGGCCCTATGACCCGATGAAGAAGGCCTGTGAAGGTTAGGCCCAATGAAGATTGTGCTGTGTGACCTGATGAAGAATAGGATTGGGCCCTATGACCCGATGAAGAAAGCCTGTGAAGGTTAGGCCCGATGAAGAATTGGGTTAGGCCCTATGACGATTGTGCTCTGTGACCTGATGAAGAATAGGATTGGGCCCTATGACCCGATGAAGAAGGCCTGTGAAGGTTAGGCCCAATGAAGATTGTGCTCTGTGACCTGATGAAGAATAGGATTGGGCCCTATGACCCCATGAAGAAGGCCTGTGAAGGTTAGGCCCTATGAAGATTGTGCTCTGTGACCTGATGAAGAATAGGGTTGGGCCCTATGACCCGATGAAAAAGACTTGTGAAGGTTAGGCCCGATGAAGATTGTGCTCTGTGACCTGATGAAGAATAGGATTGGGCCCTATGACCCGATGAAGAAGGCCTGTGAAGGTTAGGCCCGATGAAGAATTGGGTTAGGCCCTATGACGATTGTGCTCTGTGACCTGATGAAGAATAGGGTTGGGCCCTATGACCCGATGAAGAAGGCCTGTGAAGGTTAGGCCCAATGAAGATTGTGCTCTGTGACCTGATGAAGAATAGGATTGGGCCCTATGACCCGATGAAGAAGGCCTGTGAAGGTTAGGCCCAATGAAGATTGTGCTCTGTGACCTGATGAAGAATAGGATTGGGCCCTATGACCCGATGAAGAAGGCCTGTGAAGGTTAGGCCCTATGAAGATTGTGCTCTGTGACCTGATGAAGAATAGGGTTGGACCCTATGACCCGATGAAAAAGACTTGTGAAGGTTAGGCCTGATGAAGATTGTGCTCTATGACCCAATGAAGAAGACCTGTGAAGGTTAGGCCCGATGAAGAATTGGAGTAGGCCCTATGACGATTGTGCTCTGTGACCTGATGAAGAATAGGGTTGGGCCCTATGGCCCGATGAAGATTGTGCTCTGTGACCTGATGAAGAATAGGATTGGGCCCTATGACCCGATGAAGAAGGCCTGTGAAGGTTAGGCCCTATGAAGATTGTGCTCTGTGACCTGATGAAGAATAGGGTTGGGCCCAATGACCTGATGAAAAAGACTTGTGAAGGTTAGGCCTGATGAAGATTGTGCTCTGTGACCTGATGAAGAATAGGATTGCGCCCTATGACCCGATGAAGAAGACCTGTGAAGGTTAGGCCCGATGAAGAATTGGGTTAGGCCCTATGACGATTGTGCTCTGTGACCTGATGAAGAATAGGATTGGGCCCTATGACCCGATGAAGAAGGCCTGTGAAGGTTAGGCCCTATGACCCGATGAAAAAGACTTGTGACGGTTAGGCCCGATGAAGATTGTGCTCTGTGACCTGATGAAGAATAGGATTGGGCCCTATGACCCGATGAAGAAGGCCTGTGAAGGTTAGGCCCAATGAAGATTGTGCTCTGTGACCTGATGAAGAATAGGATTGGGCCCTATGACCCCATGAAGAAGGCCTGTGAAGGTTAGGCCCTATGAAGATTGTGCTCTGTGACCTGATGAAGAATAGGGTTGGGCCCTATGACCCGATGAAAAAGACTTGTGAAGGTTAGGCCCGATGAAGATTGTGCTCTGTGACCTGATGAAGAATAGGATTGGGCCCTATGACCCGATGAAGAAGGCCTGTGAAGGTTAGGCCCGATGAAGAATTGGGTAAGGCCCTATGACGATTGTGCTCTGTGACCTGATGAAGAATAGGGTTGGGCCCTATGACCCGATGAAGAAGGCCTGTGAAGGTTAGGCCCAATGAAGATTGTGCTCTGTGACCTGATGAAGAATAGGATTGGGCCCTATGACCCGATGAAGAAGGCCTGTGAAGGTTAGGCCCAATGAAGATTGTGCTCTGTGACCTGATGAAGAATAGGATTGGGCCCTATGACCCGATGAAGAAGGCCTGTGAAGGTTAGGCCCTATGAAGATTGTGCTCTGTGACCTGATGAAGAATAGGGTTGGACCCTATGACCCGATGAAAAAGACTTGTGAAGGTTAGGCCCGATGAAGATTGTGCTCTATGACCCAATGAAGAAGACCTGTGAAGGTTAGGCCCGATGAAGAATTGGAGTAGGCCCTATGACGATTGTGCTCTGTGACCTGATGAAGAATAGGGTTGGGCCCTATGGCCCGATGAAGATTGTGCTCTGTGACCTGATGAAGAATAGGATTGGGCCCTATGACCCGATGAAGAAGGCCTGTGAAGGTTAGGCCCTATGAAGATTGTGCTCTGTGACCTGATGAAGAATAGGGTTGGGCCCAATGACCTGATGAAAAAGACTTGTGAAGGTTAGGCCTGATGAAGATTGTGCTCTGTGACCTGATGAAGAATAGGATTGCGCCCTATGACCCGATGAAGAAGACCTGTGAAGGTTAGGCCCGATGAAGAATTGGGTTAGGCCCTATGACGATTGTGCTCTGTGACCTGATGAAGAATAGGATTGGGCCCTATGACCCGATGAAGAAGGCCTGTGAAGGTTAGGCCCAATGAAGATTGTGCTCTGTGACCTGATGAAGAATAGGATTGGGCCCTATGACCCCATGAAGAAGGCCTGTGAAGGTTAGGCCCTATGAAGATTGTGCTCTGTGACCTGATGAAGAATAGGATTGGGCCCTATGACCCGATGAATAAGGCCTGTGAAGGTTAGGCCCTATGAAGATTGTGCTCTGTGACCTGATGAAGAATAGGATTGGGCCCTATGAACCGATGAAGAAGGCCTGTGAAGGTTAGGCCCGATGAAGAATTGGAGTAGGCCCTATGACGATTGTGCTCTGTGACCTGATGAAGAATAGGATTGGGCCCTATGACCCGATGAAGAAGGCCTGTGAAGGTTAGGCCCGATGAAGAATTGGGTTAGGCCCTATGAAGACTGGTTGAATGGAATCAGGCCCTATGAATACTATACTCACTGAGGCCCATTCGAATGGCAGCAATTTGAAGACCCTTTTTCTGTTGGAACTATCATTTATTGCTGATTAGCATTTTTAATCAGAGTATCATTTGACCATATGGAAATTAAAAGCCGCACTGTTTCACATATGCTAATGTAACTAACAGTCAAAAGCTTCCTGGAACTCATAAAAAAAATGTTCTTGGACTCTAAATGGAAGTCAAAAAAATGAAAAAAAGGGAAGAGATGCTTTACCTGTCAACATTATCCCAATTGGCTCAATCGATTATAAAGCCACTGTGGAGGATCATGATGATTCGACATCCCGACCAAGCGTTTCCATGATGGAGGCCTGTATCAGTTTTACCTCCTGCCCATGAACCCAGGTTTGCCTGATCGCTTTCTGCACATCTCAACACATTCCATTAATTGAAGACAGCAGCTGTGTCGAATCAACTCAACTAAATAAGGTAGATCTGGGTCAATTGGCTGGAAGTTTTGAGCACATTTCACATTGCAGGTTTATTTATTTATTTATTTATTGTGGAGACAGAAATGTTTTTTTCTTTTTTTGTTGAGGAAGTTGGTTTCATTGTGACATCTCACCGGTCTGTGTTTGTTCAATCCCAATCAAAACGTAAGTGCGAATCACTAGAGTGGTCAGTCACCGTTGGAGGATAAAAAGTCAGAGCTAGTTGAATGTTTGTTTATTATCAAGCTCTCGACATACCGTATGTAACGTGCTTGGGGCAAGCCGCCGGCGTTGCCTCCATCATCATCACCATCAAACCAATCCTGATTTTCTGCCTTACTTGACTGTAAGTAAAATACGATGAAATGTTCTTGTGCTCAGTATTGCACTGTATTGGAGGATGTGCTTGTGGACCCTTTTGTGATGTCCCTTGGTGTCATACTGTATGCAACATTCTCACAGCAGCATCTCTACTGGATTCAAAAGATTCTATGACCGCAACCTCCTGAAGGTGAACGGAGATGATGTTTTTACCCCTGTCTGTCTGTCTGTCTGTCTGTCTGTCTGTTTGTCCGTCTGTGAACAGGATATCTCAAAAAATTATTGATGCATTCGGCCGAAACTTGGTGGACAGGTTGAGCGTGTGATAACGATGAATCTATTCAGTTTCGGTGAAGATCCAAATCCGGATCCAGACACGAGAATTTTTCTAATTTCTAAATGATTCTTCATCATTCAGAGATCGGGCCAAAAACGATCGATGGCATGATATTTCAAAAAGTTGCGGACCGATTATATGACAAAACGAGGTGGATGAGTTAGTTAGGTGACGAGAACAAGCCGATTCGATCTTGGTTCAGGTCCGGATCCAGATCCGGCCTATCAGTGGCATCAAAACGTAAACTATTGAGCCTGGTGGAGGTATGCGCTCCACCACGTTCCATCCCAGTGTTATTAGAAATGGCCATATTGCTATGCAATGTTGGTTTAGTAACTGTTGGGATGAGCCGGGAGAAACAAAAAACAAGGCCTCGCCAAATCGATATATACCTGGAACACATCTATTCACATTAGCAAGAGTCGACGGCAATGTCATATGTGCAGATCTTTTTGACACCACTGACCTATCATCGTTTATTTTAACCACACAGCTGTTCCCATCGGTGTGGCTATTGCCCGCTATGACTTTGTGGCACGTGATCGTCGGGAAATCTCCTTCAGCGAGGGCGATGTCATCAAGATCTTCATGCGCACCAACGATGGCATGTGGAAGGGCGAGTGTAATGGAAAGGTGCAGTAAGCACACACCACACACCACACACCACACACCACACACCACACACCTACTATAAGAAACAAGAAGGTTTTGTAATCTGCTTTGCATACAAAAACATCATCGTTGTGACAAAGAAACCTACTGTAATGGTGTTTCTGTGACATGACAAGGTTTATTCTGGGATATCCAACTTGCGTCTGAGAGCCATGAAGAGAGTTCATATGTATGTACATACCTGGGCACATGAAATAATCTCTACCGTGGTAACTACGACTGTCACGGCTACTCTCATCATGAAGAAAATACTATTGCAGCCGGATATGTCTCATACACGACAATGGATATAATTTCTATAATTTTGCATTATCGTGCCCTTAAGAATAAACGAATCAGATTATGCATACCACAGGTCTGACAGGATGGCCCAGAGGTATTCACACCCCCTCTTTTTGAAGCCTGGTGTTGGCTTAGTGGTTCGGGTGGTGGCTTGGGATCCTAGGGTCCTGAGTTCAAGCCCCGTTGGCCACTGAATTAAAATACACCAGGAGGTTGACTCAGCCCGTCATCCTTCCGAGGTCGGCAAAACGAGCACCAGTGAACTTGTAAGGGGGACACTGCATCAGCGGCATAGCCACGTCCCAACAAATGACGCAACCAGCAGCCACAGGCTGCACTCGATAGAGAGACTCCCTCTCTAAGCTGTCTAACCTGGGTTTGAATCCCAGCCCAGCGATAAACTGTCATCCTGGATTTTTTTTTCACAGGCATGGTGATTCATCAATGCGTGTGCTGTCCTCCCTTGGATGGATGCTAAACTGGGTGTGTCCTAACCATGAACAAATTCCTGTCCTAACCAGCAAGTGTCACATCAGTGGCACAGCTGTGCCCTTAGACAACAATGCTAACCCACAGCCTTGTGCTGCATGTGAACGAAGAAGATGCACACCACATAATCTCTTCCCTCGAGCTGTTCTTATTAGTTATTACCCAAGCAATTGGTGTAGTGACTCATTAATTTTTCTTTACATTTTGCAAATATTTTACATAAAGCAAACATGCGAATGCATCCATCCATTGGGACCATACTCTGTGCAGTGTTGCTGCTGCCGAAGCAGTCTCCTGGACTATTGGGCACAATCCTGGACGGGTCGCCTCTCCGACACAGTATACCGGCAAGCTGGCACTCATTTTGCCGACCTCAGAAGGATGACGGGCAGAGTCAACCCCACCTGGTATTAATTCAACAGGAGTGTGGGATTTGAATTCAGGATCCTTGGATCCAAAGCCCACCACCCTAAACATTAAGCCAACACCAGGCAACATGTGAATACCAGTAGCCAATCTGTGGAGTCCTTCCCGAGGAAGCCAATAGTTGCGGTGGATGCTGCAAGGTTCACTTCACGAGAGCTCGTCAGTCAAATGTACATTCGACTATAACAGTTCATCCAAAAGTTTGGTGTTTGTGAAAAGAAAAATGAATGTTTTGAATATAACTGCTTGCAGTTTAAATCCACTGTGTTCATGATCAGTGATGCCGTGTTTCGTGAACAGCACAATGACGTCGTCAAGACGATTCTCGAGATACGAGCGAAGCAGCAGTTGATGTGTTGGTGCATTTCATTTCAGATGGGTTATTTTCCCACTTCATACGTGGAGGAGGAAATGTGTTGAAACCGGAGGGAGAAAGATTTCCCACCTTATTCTCAACGCTCCGACAGACGACGGATTGTGGCAGATGCAATTTTAACTCGAGCCAGGCTCCTCCCTGGGCTCCATGAATGGTCAAGCAGCGTTTGTGTCATTATAAGTGAATTGAGACCTATAAGCTTCTTTCCTGCTTTAATTACCTGTAGTTGTACTTTGTTGTAGTTGTCCAAGAGCTCGCTCATTATTTTGACTATGTCTCAAATATTGTAGAAACTTCACCAGAACGTTGTCATGTTGATGTCAAAGATGTATTACTTGATCGACTTTCCTTGTGCCTGTTTCGGGAATGGACTTCAAATTAAAGTATTTAAAAACGAAATCTTCCTTTATTTCTTTTGACTTTGGAAATAGAAACTTTCATCGAATTTCATCGAATCTGATTCAGACGGTCATAACTATAGTGTAAAGCAGTGTTTCAAAACAGCAAAGATGAAGATTCCAAATGAAAGAACCAGATCATAAACAAAAATGGTGGAAATCTTCACCCCTCGAACATGCTGCAAATGGAACTAACAAAGCATCTGAAAATGCAAAGCCCGTCCGCGTCCGCTTTGTGTTCGGACTTCTTCTTACGAATGAAAATCACGACAGAAACAGCTAAATTTTGTTCGATTATGATACCGTCCATTAAATTAAATAATGCAACATGCAAATTTTGTTCAAATTTCAAGTCCATCGGATGAAGATGAAGATTTTATGCAACCTTGACCTGTGACCTGATCTAAATAATAAAAACAATCGGCTTCTAGCTTTTGAGTGGTGAACCAATTTGCAAATTCTTTAAAATTTCAGATCAATTTGATGAAAATAGAAGATTTGTGATGTTGACCTTTGACCTTTTGACCAAATTCAATTGGCTTCTCCATGTTCTTATAATAAAGCTTTGTTGAACATTTGATGATAAAAGTTGGAATGGTAAAAACGTTACGGAAACAAACATAGACAAACACATAAGTGATTACAAAACCGGGTGTCCTGCTGCGCGGAGGGACAGGCTAATTGGTAGATGCCGCTTTTTGACTCTGCTAGTCTTAAAAACTCAACAGTGGATGTGGTAAGGATTTCAACCGATGACACGACACCGCATTTCACTCCACTCATGCACCCATCTACAGACCAAAATACATTGTAGGCTATTCCCAGCTCACGATTACGACCTCCACCACCCAATGTAGACAGAGGTTATGTGTTCACCCGTTTGTCTGAGAGCACAATATCGCAAAACGTTATGTACGGATTGGGACAAAACTTGGTAGAGTTTTTGTCATCAAATTTTCAACAAAGCTTTATTATGAGAACATGGAGAAGCCAAATTAATCATTCAGTTAAAAGGTTTAAAGGTCAATGTCACATAAAATCATAAATTTTCATCAAATTGACCTGAAATTTTAAGAATTTGCATATTAGGTCACTGAATTGGTTCACCAGTCAAAGCTCGAAGCCGATTGTTCTTTTTCAGATTCAAAGGTCAAGGATGAATAAAATCGTCAACCCGATTGACTTGAAATTTGAGCAGGGTTTTCATACTGGGTGACTGAAGTCTCCTGCTTTTGAGGTCAAAAGGTCAAGGTACCGTCAAAGAAGTCCGAATACAAAGCGGATGAGGACAGTCTTTGCATTTTCCGATGCTTTCCAGTTAGATTTTGGTTCAGGTTCAGATGCAGATCAGGCTTAGCAGTGGGATACAAAATGTAAGCTGCTCATCCTGGTGGAGATATATGCATTCTTCCAAATGCCATTCCAGTCATTTTAATGTATTTCTCGAAAAAACAAGGGCCCTCTTTGACGTCACCAGATATGCTTCCGCTCACATTATTACATCATTATACATACTTGTACCAAGTTTAATTTAAATCCCTGAATGGCCTAAATCATTGAAACGATGTGACACCCTCAATTCCTGAATGAAACGACGTCACATAATAGGATATATGGCCTATATATCCTATTATGTCACATACCAGGCTTAGTGGCGTGTGCCTGTAATCCGGCTACTCGGAGGCTTGGGTTGGAGGATCGCTTGAGGATGGGAGCGCTGCGCTGGGCCATGCTACGAGAGGGTGTAGGGCAGCCTGGAATCATGGCAAAACCCAATCCTTATCCCTGTGTCGTAAGAGGCGACCAGGGTTGCATCAGGAAGGGCATCCAGTGTAAAACCTATGCCAAATCCGTGTGCGGATCATAATGGATGATCCGCTGTGGCGACCCCTAAATGGAGCAGCCGAAAGAAGAAGAGATATCCTATTATGTCACATCGTTTCTTGGCATGGGTTATGAACGTCATAAATTTAATTCTTAACCCACATCCCGTCATGGAAGAGATACATGAAGTTTCAGATTTTTTTTTGATAAAGATTTAAATTCGACCAATTATGGCTGGAATACCACTTCTCTGATGCATCATCACCCGATATACCCCATGGGGAGTTGACTTATGCCAAGTTTCAATTTTTTTCGTTGAGCGGTTTCGGAGAAAATGATGTCCAATGTCTTTTTCCTTTAATTCAATATATCTGCCATACCATGCGACCTATGATGTCAAAGTTAGCAATAAAATATTTTCCATGGGGTGTCCCTCCTACTTTTAAAGTTTTGCATTGATCAGCCAAGCGGTTGCAGAGAAAACCATTTTTAAAGCAAAAATATATATAGACACACACACACACACACTTTCACACCCTCTTCTGGGCGAGACGAATTAAGAATGTCAAAAATAAACTGACCACATTCTCTTGAGAAGACAGCATGGGGAAAGAACAATTCGTTGATAAACAAACAAGGGAAAGCATTTGGGATGAGGATAAGACTGGGAGGATAGCCTGGAGGCATGCACACTCGTTTCTGAGCCGTAAAGCCTGGGTTTGAATCCCAACTCAGGTATAGACTGTCATCCTGGTGCTTCACAAGCAGGACGAGGCATCGATGTGTGCGCCATCTATTGGAGGGATGTGAAGCCAGAGGTTGTCTCTGCCAACATAACAGATTTTTTCTTTGTATACATAGTCGTGGCTCATGGAAAAGCTAGTACTGGTACATTGAATGGATTGGGACACAATAGAACAAAGGGAACAGCAGAAAGAGGAGAGAAACACCAACAGGGGAGTTGAAGGTCAAGATAGAGTCAGACATGGACTAACAATGAGTGGGGTAGGAAAGAAAGCATGGGGTGGATAAGATGGATACAGAAGGAAACTCTCAGGAGGAAAAACTGGAAATTTGGAAGGAGGTGGGATTGAGGTGGAATGGGGGTAATGAGAGAAGAAAAGATCATGGCTTTGGATTGGGGACGATGTGAAATGGCGGTGAACAACTGTCTTGAAGACCTGGAGGGAAGAATGAGATTGAAGAGGATGTGTGAGTTTGTTCCACAGGTGAGATAAAAAACGAAGAAGGAATGAGTGGAGATGAGCAGTGATCCTGGATTTATGTACTTTTACCAGAAGGGGGTTGATGGTGGACTGTGTGTGCCCTGCGGAAACCTGAAAGAGTGGAGGGTACAAGAACAGAAAGGAGGCGGTGGACAGAGAGACTACCACCCTGTCTGTGATGGCAAAGTCATAGACCCCATCGACTCAGCTTCATCACAGGAGATTGCAATAATCTTGAAGACCTTGCTTTCCACGGTACCAAGCTGAGCAAGATGTGAGACAGGGAGCCACCCAGGAGGGGAGAGCAGTACTCCATCAAGCCGAGGATGAAGGCCTTGTCGGTCAATGGGAGTTCAGGTGTGCCAAGGAAGGACTTTGTGTGACAGAAAAGTAGGCGAGCTATCGCTGGCATCCTGAACAAATTACAAATTCCTCCTCAAATCACCTTCAGTCGAATGTAAGGCACGGCCAATAAGTACGTGAAACATTGGCACCAAAAAAAACATCCCCCGACTAATACAACAAAATAGTTGTGGTTGTTGAAGTCGTACATTTTGGATTAGTATGGATTCCACTTACTGGTTAAAAGATAAAAAAATTTTTTTTTTATTTCATCGTAAAGCCAAGGCAATCAATGGAGCAGAAACACAACAATGATTACATTTTCCTTTATTACAAAGTAAAATAATGGTTCACAAGGACAACACCCCCCCCTCCCCAAAAAAAAAGCATCACATCGGCACATACACAAAAAGCCTAAAAAGTTATGATTTTCAAAATGTAAAAATGCTTGAACTCCATTAAATCAATTACAAACCCAAACCCATAACAATAGATCAAAACGTCACACCACTCATATAAGTATTTCATGCTTGCTGTGCTCATGTGGTGTGGTTTCGAAACACTCGGAGATACTCACAATATCACACCGTTCGGGTTTCTTATATACTGACACAATGTTACTAAAGTAAACTTAAAAAAAAAACCAGTACAACACCGGAGTGGACTACAAGATAAAACAATCACAAGAATCAGAATCTTGCTTTGTCTCTTTCACACACAGCAGTCTCAACGGCATAACAAGGTCAGTTTAGATCCCATAGGATTCGAGATGTCCAAAGAAAATTCCACAATTTCCATTATTCCAGTGTTTAGTCAACAAGGACAAAAGAAAATAATTTCACCTTATACACTGCCCTGCCAGAATAAAATGATCACCCATTGTTGTAAACAATGTCTATTTTAATCTGGTGAGATGAACACAATCACATGGACTACATATACGGGGTGTCCACTCTTCTTTGTCGTTAGTATGCACAAGGCAGCGGGGTAGCATCAATGGCTGAGGGTGCAGCTGTGCCGCTGATGTAGTGCCCTCTGCTGGCTAAGGCAGGAATTTATTTGTTCAGTATCGGCGATAGCTCGCCTACTCTTCGTGAAGGACCCCGTGGGATCTGAAACACTCACTAACTAATGCTGGTAAGACGGGACTCCGAGTTTAATGTGCATCCTAGGGACGGCACACACATTGATGAATCAATCATCCTGCCGGAGAAACACCAGGATGACGATTTATAGCTGTGTTGACATTCATAGTTTCTTTCTATCGTGTGGACATCAAAAGTTCGAAAAGTTCTAAGTTGCACAAGGACTTCATGGACACCTTGTATGATAGCATCTGGTAGCATGTCTTTGAACCCATCAAGACATCGAATCATTGATATTCTGTGACCGTCTGATCGAGATTTTACCAAATGTGGAGTCGATTTTGTTGCAGCTCTTGCGTATTATTTGGAAAAAGTTGACGTTTCCACGGCCCCCGATCCATGTTCCAACACAAGTTTGATGGCATCGTCAGCACTCGGGCAAGAAGCTGAAACCGACTCAGTCTCGTCCATCCTGAAGTAATTCTGGATTGTATGGTGTGCGATACCATCTTCCTGCAGTTAATGTTTTCCATCCTGCAAAATGCCTTGATGGTGTGCAAGAAACCCTCTTACCGGATCGGTATGTTGCAGTTTATGGAACACATTTACCGCATGAAGATGGCGCCACATGCTATACAATAGGTGGATGATGGGGTAGACTGCACCTTCTTCCCGGGGCACCACAAACGAATGCCGTCGAACATGTACGAACATGTCTGGGAACTTGTGGCCTTGAAGCCGTGAAAACGCCGAGCTGCAAGATACGTTAGAGCTGCAACAAAATCGACTCCTCCTCACACGGCAAAGCCTGGATCAGGCTGTGAAACAGAATATCAGAGTCAATGCCTTCACGGGTTCAAACAGTGTACGATGCCAAACGACATGCTATCGGACATTCATAAGTAGTTCATGTGATTGTGCTCATTTCACAGATTGTTAGAATAAAAAGTTTGTTTACAATCACGGGAGTTCATTATATGATTGAAAGACGCTGTTTGGTACAAGTACTGAATAAACGGAAACCAAAATACTAAATTGTGCCAATGCTGAATTTTTAGGCCAATTTGTTGGCTTTTCGAGCAAGAATGCGAAAGATATATTCTGCAGCACAAGTCGCTTCCATGAGAAAAAGTACACAACTTAATAACACAGGATTATTGAGAAGTCAATATAGCCTAAAAAAATTAATGAAAACAAGGGAAATAAATAAAGTAGTAAAGGTAAAACGAAGGTAAAGTTTTGTTTTAGTGTTCTTTTTTTCCAAGCCATCATTGTCTCAGCTTGATGCGTACGGAGGACTTCCCGAATGAACGTTTTCTTTAAACCAAGTCGATGTAACTCTATCATTGACTGCCGAAGCAGAGCAGCGCCAACTCGCCAAAGTATCAATGACCTACTGACCTCGACATTAAACATCGACGAATGCAAAAAAATATTTCTTATTTCCTTGCACCGACAAACCACCCCAAGAGAAACGTCCAATAAATGAAACTTCACACAAACACGGTAGCCAGGAATTGTGAAATGTATCCCTTATCAATTCAGTTCACCTGAAATTTAGAAGGCCAGAGCTCAAGTTTAATTTCAAAGCTGTCGAAATTCCAAAATAATCAAATGCCAATCAAGTTGCAATGGTTTTGCAACTACAATCTATACTTGAAATATTAACACCACCAAAATAAGCATAATCATCCAAAACACCAAAACCACTTAATTTTCTCTTTCGTCTTCACATTGTGACACAAGAACACGAGCAAGCCGCTCATCAAGGAATCTCAGGTTATCTTCCAACACAGCGACTCGGTGTTCTAACCTGCCACTCCATCGTGCCCCGCAAGACTCATTCCTTGTAAGACCGCTCAACCAATAGGTCGCAACAGCGATGAGAAAGACTGGCATGACATGATGAGGATCCTGCTGGCCCTTTGTGAATATGTAAATGGCCGCAAGGCAGTACAGAGCGATACGGAATACGAAAAACACGGGGCTCAGAAAAGACCAGGCTAGCGACAAAGCAAAAGAGAGGATGAGGATGAGGAATTGCCAGGTGAGGAAGGCCAAAACCAGCCAAGTGATTAGACCGGTGGGAGACTTCCATGGTGCTTGATCCAGGCTGAGGCGCTCTGCAAAACAAAGGCAAATCAGGGCAGAAATGAACCTGGCAATCTGTTTACAAATTGCATACATTCTGTCGGTCAATTTCCTATCAAGATTAAAATGAAAAAAAAAATTCGCAGGGGTCGTTCAAGGTTTATCTGGACCATTAACCCCTCCCCCTTCCCCCCCCATTACCCCACTCCTTGACGATACCCGTGTCGAAATCTTCGAGAAAGGTGCACAGTCATCTCAGGACGTTCTTCGAGGTTTTCATTCATAAACTTGGTTCCACCCAGGTGTTTTATTTTGAACAGTTCAAAGTGATGAAGAATCACAAGGTTATCTCAAGTCTGGACGACAATGGCAGACTATTCAAAACTTTGAGGTGTAGCCGCAGCATCATTGGCTGAAGGAGCGGCTGTGCCACTGATGCATTGCCCTCTGCTGGATTGGGCAGGAATTTGTAATTTGGCCAGGGTGCCGGTGACAGCTTGGCTACTCTTCGTGAAGGACACCATGGGATCTTTAACGTCCACTAACGAATGCTGGCAGACGGGACGCCCGTTTGGGACGGCACACATATTGATGAATCACCTTCCCTGTGAAACACTGGGATAGCAGTTTATGGCTGGGTCGGGACTCAACCAGAGGTGAGACGGCTCAGAGGTGAGTGTGTATTACCCCAAGGCCATCCTGTCACCCCTACAAAAACTAATGAAGCAAAATGATGTCGAGGAACCACATCGCATACGCACACGCACGCACGCACGCTTGGTGAAGGTGGGATGGTGGGGGTGGGGGGAGGGTTAAGATTGGATCACCAAATGGGGAAAACTCGTTCACCCTTACCTATCCTATAGGAGGGCTGAAGTGATCAGCAGGATTTGCTTTACCAACATGCACAATGCTGGAAGAGGAAAATGCTTCAATATTTAATGGTCAAAAGACATTTCATCCAATGGAGAGTTCAGATAGAAACTTTGGACTGTTCCGTCAAAATGTTCAAGGAATTTGGAACAGACCATTTTGCTCAAATTGATGGGGACCGAAGCAGCTACGGTTCATGATGGGATATCAATCCATATCTTAGTTTATTGACGATTCCTATTTATGCTCAGGAGGGGCTGACAGGATGGCCCTCGCCCCTGTCCAGCCTGGGTTTGAATCCTGACCCAGCTATAAACTGCCACCCAGATGTTTCACAGGAAGGGCAATTCATTATTTAATGTGTGTGCCATCGCTCGGATGGACTTTAAATTTGGCGTCCCATCTGCTGGCATTAGTCGGTGGACGTTGAAGATCCCACCATGTTCATCGTGAAGAGTAGGCGAGCTATCGCTGGCACCACGAACAAATTACAAATTCCTGCCAGAACCAGCAGGGGGCACTGCATTAGCGACACAGGTGTGATACAAACTCGAAGCCACATGCTGCACGAATAATAAATGAATGAATGCTCAGGGGAACCAAAGTCTCCAGCAAAAGGTCATACTTTCACTCCAAAAACTGGACGATTGGAGTTGGAGCACGGAAAAAGAAAGGTACGTGTCCATTCTCGATTCGAAGAAACAGTACCTGATGGAACTCAGATACCATGGGGATTCAAAGGGTTCTACAAACGAAATGTTCAAAACTACAATAAAAAGGTAAAAGTCAAACAAGAAGCCCAAAATAAACTGAACCACAGTTATCATTTTTTCACACTCATCACGTACAGGATTTCACCTACGACATTACCTTTTTGGCTTAAACAGGGAAAATTTAAACAATTAATACAACACGAATTTTGACAGCAAAAAATGGAAATGAAATAATTTTATAAAAGTACAATACAGTAAAATGTGCTGTGGTGGTGGCAAGGAAAGGGGGGCGAGAGAGCAAGAGTGAGTTATGATCAGATGGAGGATGGAAGGCTTGCTACTCGTAGTCCAGGAAGGGATTTGTAATCTGTTAAGGGTGCTGGGGATGACCCTCCTAATCTTCATGTAAGGCACTGTGAGGATCTTTAACATCCATCAACTAATGCTAGCAGAAGGGACACCCGGCTTAACGGTGCGCACCTCTAGGCCATCCTGTACATGCACACACATAAACCTATAAAACAAGCCACGGCTTGCAGTGAAGGTCTCTTTTGCCATGGCAGCGGAAACTGAATTCTCGCTCTCATTTTTTTACATCATGACCGAGACTTTTAGCTTCCTGCTGTTTGATGGCTCGACTCACAGGCGTCCTCGTTCTGTTGAGGTCCTAAATCCACCTGGCCAGCATACGTCCCATCTTTTCCACTAAAGAGCTCCTTTTCTTCGTAATTAACTTGGATGTTAATGGTGTAGCATGCTCAACACTTTCACGAAGTTTTTTTCTGTATTTTTATAAGTTGTATGTATGGTTGTTGGAGGCAAACCTAAGTGCCGACCAACATCGACAGCATGATCACAACTCGCCATTCTGCATATAATATCCAATGTCACCTCCAGATTTACAGTTTTACACGCTTTCTAAGCCACAGGCAAACTCTTATCACCACCAGCACGCTTACAACTCAAGATGAAGATTTTTGAAGGAGAGTACGTCTGAACCGAGCAAATTCAGAATACAGGACAGTGAACTATACACCGAAGTTACGTCATCCAAGTCACGAGATTTGGTTTTTCCGTCGCCAATTTTCTTGAGCTGCCAGTCAATTGAATTTGAATTTTATTTTATTGAATTACCAGAGGAAGAAATATTTCCATGTTTAACATTGACCACAACAACGTAAGGTAATACAGTATGAACAATAGCCATGGTGGCATAGTGTTCGACTGTGGTGCCATGTAATCGGTCTAAATTTACATTCCGTACTGGAATATTACGTGCAGGACGACAGGAACAGGTACAACCCGACAAGCGCACAGGGCACAGAATGTAGAAATGTTCCTCCATCCATGAAGCTTGCCTTTGCCAGCACAGCCATGCAAGGTTTGTCGTTGACATGTCGTCATTGAAGTGTGATGGAGGTTAAATAAAATTGGTGAGTAAAATGTTATCATTATCCAAAGATTTGACAATGTACGATGATTTTGAGCTTCCGACACGATATTTCCACTTTTCAGATCCGGCAACACTGGACGAAGGCTGCCGATCCGCACACAGCACACGGTTTGCCGTGTCGTCGTTGGAGTGGGATGCAGCACTCGCTGTACAAAACCTCCATCACACTTCAATGCAGACACGTCTTGAAACGACAAACCATGTGTGGCTGTGTTCGTGCCTGAGAGCTTCATAACGTTAACGAACTCAATGTCTCGGCGTAAGACTGGGCGGTTCAGGAAAATTGGCGATGGAAAAAGCCAAAGCACGTGACTTGGACGACGTAATTCAAAGCCTGGGTACATATCGATGGACGACGCGACTTCGAATCAACATAAATCGGGGCAACTTCAATGGAGGTATACATGGACATCGTTACAGCTGAAAGAACCACGTACACGTATGCCCTATTTGCTTTTTTGTTTGTACATCATTTGTAATCACAATACCATCAGAGATCATGTTCCCCTTCTTGTACTGCCTTTTTTTGGCTGCTGGTTGCATCATTGGTTCGGGACGCGGCTTTGCCGCTGATGCAGTGCCCCTGTTACCAGTACACTGGTGCTCATTTCACCGACCTCGGAAGGATGACAGGCTGAGTCAACCCAAGCTGGTGTTAATTCAGCGGTGAACAGGGCTCGAACTCAGGATGCTATGATCCCAAGCCACCACCCTAACCACTAAGCCACCGCCAGGCTGTAGAGATCATGTGACCAACATAATTGGCATCTCAAATTCAGACAAACCTATTATAAAATGGCATTTGAGGTTTTTATTAGTCCCCTACCAGTATCACTGGAGGGAACTATAGGTTTTCCCTCAGTCTGTCCATCTGTCCATCCCACCTGTGGGTTTTTCAGACTTTGTTTTCCCCCAAACCCTTTAACATAAGCAACTGAAACTTGGAACATCGTTTCATTATGATAAGTTACAGAACAAGTTCGAGTACCATGGCGTCTCGTCAATTTTTCAGAGTTATGCCCTTTTTAAACCGAGAATACATCACCATCGGTAAGGGACATGTTTTGCAAAGCAATTCTCGCTCTCGTTTTATTTTATTTCAATAGGTCCAAAAGAAACGACAGAAAGCATATAATACACGTTCTCCACAAAAATGTCCTCAAATTCATTAACAACATGTAAATCTGTTTTGCAAAAGTATGTCATGAAAGAGCAATTTGCTTAAAATGTATCTAAACGAGTCCAACTCAAGTCAATTAAAATGGTGTGGCTTTCATCTAAAACCTAATTGATGCTTTACGATCTGAACTTGACTCACCGAAACCAAGGACTTCATTCAAGTCGTTAAATATCCTGGTCAACATGTCCAGGGACGAGTCCACGAACAAGACGAGATGACGCTTGAAGCCATCTGCACCCTGCACACAACGCACTCACTTTCATCAATACACGTATACAAAACACGGACAAGATGCTCAACAGACACTTCCACCAAAACACAGACAAGACAACGTAAATGCATTCTCCCTCAAAATATGGCAACGAATGCTTCAAAAAAAAAACCTGATTCAAAACATGGACAAGACACTCAGCACACACGATTCCCACATAATACACACAAGACACCCAACAGATGTATTTCCCTACAAGACAGACAATATGTGCATACAACTATGGAAGTGCGTGTTCGGTTAGGTTACGTATGGGAGCAGCAGCTCGTCGCTGCATCCACTTTCCACCAGTACTCCAGGGGCCTCTGTCTGGCCATCCCCCAGGCACATGCCTGGCCCATCCCCATCTCCTTGAGATGCTGATCAACCTGCTGCAACCACGAGACACGTGGTGGTCCCGTTGGCCTCCTCCACTCATGAGGCTCCCTCGCTGAGAGAGAATCTGGTGAGCAGGATCAGCGTCACAAAATCGAGCCACATGTCCATACAGCCGCAGCTGACGCTCACGGTCTATGCAGGTAACAAATCTCATTTGAGTCTCAGAAAATACTCGTTGGGCACAAAGTCGATCCAGCAATAGCCAAAGATTCTCTGAAGAGACCTGGTACCGAAGGAGTCAAGTTTTCATCCCAGATCCCTGGTCAGAGTCCAAGTCTCACATCCGGAGAGCAAGACTGGAAGCACCAAGGACCTGAAGACTCGGACTTTCGTCCTCCCGCACAGGTACCGGCAGCGCCACACCCCATGATCCAGTGAATCCATGACTCCCCAGGCCCGACCCAGACGTCTGTTGACCTCTGGCTCACAACATGAATATTACTGCCAAGGTAAGTGAACCTCTAAAGTGCATATTGACTATTGACATATCGAAGAAAAACACAATTGAGGCCAAAGATGACCTGCAGCTATAGCCGTGTACACGAGTAGCATTTGTCTGTAAAAAAACCAAAAAATTGGGACAAGTGCCCCCCCCATTTCCCCTTTCTACTTAACATCGCACTGTATCCTCACATCCCATGTGAAGTCATTCCAACACTTGTTCTGGCTTGTAACATAACGGAGAATACAATTGCACTAGTATGGCTTCACTACATATGCACGGGAAGGGCAAAAATATCGAAGGAACAAAATCACAAAATACTTGCGTATGTATTAAATATATGAACATTCTGTTTTTCTCAAAATGCAATACAGTATATGAATGTTCACATTGGATTTAGACAGCCTCGAGCGCTCGACCAACAACACTGCAAGTTTCCAGGAAACGGAGAGTTGAGAACAAATACATCGCACAACTAGAACGGCACTCGGTAGAGTGTGTGTGTGTACCTCTGCCAGGTTGAACAGTTTACGTTTTATATCCACTGATAAGCCGGATATGGATCCAGAATTGAACCAGCTTCTTCTTGTCACCTCCCCAACCTGATCACCTAGTTTTGTCATCACCCGTACAACAACTTTTTGAGATATCGTGCGAAAAAAAAATCGTTTTTCGAACCCATTTCTCAATGGTGAGGAATCAAGAAATAACTTATAATATCCGGGTCTCTCATCAATTTGTCCTTGTAACGCTCCCAAGTTGTCAAACAAGTTTCATCCGAATCTGTCTATAACCTTTTCAGATGTCCTGCTCACAGACAGACAGACAGGGGTAAAAACATGACCTCCATCCATCAGCGGTGATGGAGGTAACAAAGTGTCTCCATGCAAAAGGGGAGTTGGGGTGGGGGGTGGTGAGAGATGAGAGAGAGAGAGGAGAGAGAAAACAAAGACAAAACAAAACAAAAAAGAAACACAAGACATCTGTTTTGTACAGGATATGGAATTACAACAAGGGACAATGGCGTCGTGGCCAGTGGAGCAGCAACGAAACAGAAATGAACCGCTAGGGGTCAAATCAAAAAAGTTATTTCCTTTTAAGAGGCAAACATAAAACCACCATCACGTTGATCTTCCTTACTGTGGTAGATCCACGATGCGCACTCCAACTTCCAACCAGCAGCTACAATGGCCAAGATCTTCGTCGACTCGGCCTCGATGTAAAAATGCCACCACGGCATGACAGGGTTGATCGCTGGTCTCACCAGTCAAGTCTTCATCTCAGATCCCTGGTCAGAGTCCAAGTCTCACATCCAGAGAGCAAGACTGGAAGCACCAAGGACCTGAAGACTCGGACTTTCGTCCTCCCGCACAGGCACCACCGGCAGTGCCACACCCCATGATCCAGTGAATCCGTGACTCTACAGGCTCGACCCAGACGTCTGTTGACCTCTGGCTCACAACATGAATATTACTGCCAAGGTAAGTGAACCTTACTCAAATGAGATTAAAGTGAACCTTACTCAAATGAGACTCAAATTAGATTTGTTACCTGCATAGTCTGTGAGCGTCAGCTGTGGCTGTATGGACATGTGGCTCGATTTTGTGACGCTGATCCTGCTCACCAGATTATTTCTCAGCGAGGGAGCCTCTTGAGTGGAGGGAGCCAACGGGACCACCACGTGTCTTGTGGTTGCAGCAGGTTGATCAGCATCTCAAGGAGATGGGGATGGGCCAGGCATGTGCCTGGGGGATGGCCAGACAGAGGCCCCCGGAGTACCGGCGGAAAGTGGTGAGACCAGCGACCAACCCTGGATTAACGCAATCAGGAAATCGATTTTGATCGAGGAAACGAACCGCAATCAATCCAGGTGACTGAAAAATAAAAACTCATTCGACGTCAAAGACGGATCAGGTGGAAAGGTGAGGTCGTTCTCGTGGCTCTGGACCTCCGAGTCTCACATCCCTGAATGTAACCGCATTCCACACGTCGTTACAAGACCGCTTCAACACCGATTGGCCAGGACTACGAGGATGAGCAATTTGAAGACATGCTCCAAGGTTTTACTGCACGAGTGTCGAACTAAAACCTGGTCGAGAGCAGAGGCCGTATAGTACAGGTGGAACTTGTACACAACCCGTCTTACAGAGTGTACCCATCTCTACTGAAATATGGTGATGATAATTTACACTCCACATCCTCCTCCATGTTCACGATGTAGTGCTTGCTTGGCTGGGACTGGCACAATCATGCTAGCCAGCTTCGTGTGCAACCTGTGGCTGCTGGTTGCATCATTTTCTGGGGGCACGGCTGTGCCAACGATACAGTGTCGTCTATTCAACCAGTACACTGGTACTCATTTCTCCGACCTCGGGAGGATGACGGGATGAATCAACCCCAGCTGGTGTTAATTCAACGGCAGACAGGGGCTCGGTGGCCGACCTTCACCGTTATACTACAACCAGGCTCACAATCATACTAAAATACAGTGTGTGTGTGTGTGTGTGTGTGTGTGTGTGTGTGTGTGTGTGTGTGTGTGTGTGTGTGTGTGTGTGTGTGTGTACATGAACCTTATGGAACCGAAAACAGCCTGGCCAATCTCCACCAGAGCTTGCACACCTTACGGGGACACCTAAGAGCCAGTCATGGGCACAGTTAAAATCGGCCCCTCACCCTCTGAGGGTAGGGGAGATGATGCCTACAAAAGGCATAGTAATGTGTGCATATTACTTAGGCCTAGGTCACATTTGCCACGGCGGCCGTTGGGGTCTCCAAAATCTACGGCCACTAGCAATTCTAGGGGGGCCGCAGTATTTCCACGGTCACACAATGTAGCAGTCACATATGTTTTTATTTTTCGGGGAGCTGCACGGCGTATTTATAAATTGTGGAGACCGAAAACGTGGGGGTGCCATATGGTCTTTGATTTGATGTCGCACGGTGACCTTAGGGCGTTCCTGCGGCGGCCATAGAATTTTCAAGGCAGACGCAAGGTGCCCGCAAGGCGACCGCAGGGGGGCCCGAAGGCGAACGTGCGGCAGACGGACGGTAACGAATGGGTAATTTTTTTTTTTAACCAGTTTTTTTTTCGGCTTGTCGAATTGCTACGGCGAACGTAGAAAAGAAAAAAGTTATAACTGCGCGTTATAATTCCACGGCGACCTTACGGCCTGTAAAATATAGCCAAACGGCGTAGGGCCACGCTGAGGCCACCTCAGAAACTCTGCGGCCGCCGCATGTTTATGTCAATTCGGGGGGGTGGGGGTACGGCCGCCGTATCCTCGCCGTAGAGCAAATGTGACTTAGGCCTTAATACTTGTAAAACATGAAGCACATTAATAGTTGTGTCTAACTTTTCATAAAGGTGGGGTGGGGGGGGGGTGATTGAAACTATATATATATATATATATATATATATTATATATATATATATATATATATATGGGGGCTCAAGCTGTACATTGTCTTGTATTGTGTAAGACATTTCACCGATAACATAATTGGCTCCCGCAGGGCGTGCGTGGTTACTGGTGATGAAAATAATGATTCGTCAACATCACATGAGGAACAATCACGATCCCAACCAAAACCGGCAATAGCACGAAGCCATCTTTAGCAGCCCCATTTACCCCCCAATACATCACGTGACACTAGTAATCAGAATGAAGTCTCTCCGATGTCGGATTCCAACCGGGAGGTTAATCCCAAAACACGAATTCCGTGTCATCGAACAAGGTCAAACGGAACAAACGTTTCAACGAATACGAGGTACAGGCAATGGAGGAACAGCAGGAGGAGCAGGAGCAACAACCACAACAACAACCACAACCACAACAACAACAACCACCACAACAACAACCACAACAACAACCACCACCACAACAAGCACCACAACGATGGCAGCGCACGAAACGGTCGTACAGGGCGAAGTGCAAAACGTGAGCGTGCTTCAGAGCACGAGGACACGAGGACGACAGGCGCGAACGTGCGTTCTGACCATGAGGAGCGCGCGGGCAGCCTCCTCCCCCAGCACGACCCCCAGCACGTCGTGCACGGAGTTCGCGAGCCGCCGGAACAGGTTCCCTTTGCTCGAAACTGCCGGTTCGGGACGTGAAGACGACTCGTGTCCCTGAGCGGACATTGACACGACCAGCAGAGCGAGCAACACCGCAGAAAGGCGAAAGCCCGTCATGGCGAGACGTCAACGACGAGCGAGTGCGTCGTCGCCTCCGTTTCACTTCCGATCGGTGACGATGAAGCGTTCTCCACTGGAGGGCGTACCTATACACCGCACCACCGTGAGCGCAACGTCGTCATCTCCACAAAAAACCGTTGAGAATTTCCCTTCACTGTACATACAGTATTCACATTCGGCTTTATCCACACGAATGCAACACGTGAAAAATAATAACATAAAATCAAACATGAACGGCTCAATAATCGTGAGTCAGAGTATTATGTCGTCATTGTCGTGTGTGACGTACACACGTTGAGTTCGTCACAATGACCTCCAATTGTCTTCTTCAGGTGCAATGAACGGAAGGGTGTTCAAAACGTTTAAAATGTGTCCCCGCGTCACAAAGGTGTTCCCCGGCGGAGCACCACGACACGGCCTAAACACCACCAGTGTTGATGAGGTTGAAATCAACTTTTAATATCACTCATCACACAACGTGCCCCACTGGGCCCAAAACCATCCTCGCCCAGAATGGCCCCTGCACGGCGACCCCGTGCCCACACAGACATGGAGGACAGAACAACATAATGGGGTAACCACTTGTTTTTTTCTTTTTCACGCTTATCCATCGACTACCATTCTTGGTGTTATATATATATATATATATATATATATATATATATATATATATATATATATATATATGTATATGTATGTATGTATATATATATATATATATATATATATATATATATATATATATATATATATATATATATATATATATATATATATATATATATATATATATATATATATATATATATATATATATATATATATATATATATAATTATATATATATAATTATATATATATAATTATATATATATATAATAATATATATTTATATAATTATATATTTATATATATATATATATATATATATATATATATATATATATATATATATATATATATATATATATATATATATATATATATATATATATATATATACATGTCGAAAGTAGGTGACTCAGTATTCAGTAACCAGCAACAAATACTGGGGAAGAGTAGGTAAGATTAAACAAAAATATTTAAATGGTCACTTAACATGTGGGAGGTCACAGAAATCATGCACTCATTGTCAGGTATACTGAGACCATCATCGGGTAGACTGCCCTCCGATCTCGGGGATTATTCTTCCCCATGACAGTATTTACACGAGCATTGTGACCACAATATGGTTCTAAGCATCCAAAATATTATGCTTGAAGTGTTTGGGCTGGTAGCGCAGATGGTTGGAGCGTCTTGGTGTACTGCCAGTTGGGGACACCGCTGGATGAACCTCACAGGCGTCACGGATGGTCTCAATAGATTGGGAGCAATCAGGTCCATGGGTGTTAAGTTTCGGCGATGTACCCGAACCAGGATCTAGTACTTGGCTGATAGGGATTGGCAAGGATTCAGCACTGTTGGCGGGTGAAGACACTCACGCGGGATGAATGGGGGGATCTGGTGGTTTTGTTGCTGGTTGAAGGAAAACGTCCTCAGTATGCAGTGAACCACCATGCACCCAATTGCGAGGGAGTGGAAGATACACCAACAGCACCGGGGGAGGGGGGGTGGTCTCCATTGGACTGCTTGATAATGGTGTGGGGTGCACTGCGCAACGCAGCACACTGGTGGCACCTCGAGGTGACTTTGTCGATTGCTCTGTCCAAGTGAAGAGCGTAAAAATATCGGTGAATCACGGAACTGAGTTGATGGCGACTCCGATGATCCAGTTGAATGTGTAACGCTGTAAGTAAGCCATTGACCACCTGACGTGGGACAATGGTGCACTCACATGCCAAGGACAAGGTCTTGTCCCGACGGACTACAACTAGACCATGGTTGGAAACTGAAGTGACCTGGAAGTATCGTTTGACGTCCTTGATGTTTGTTGCTTTCTTTGATGGGCGGGAGTCCTGAACCAGGTGGACATGAGTCCGCCTTAGGTCTGTGCACTCTGCCTGGACTGCCTTCCAAGCAGTTCTGTTGGTAAAGGACAGTTTGGTACGGCCGGAAATGATGGCTTGGGCTGACACATGCAGGACTACGGCCTCCTCCTCACATCTTATGAAGGTACAAATTTGACAGGAGGTGTCGGTACAGTCTGGTGCATTGTAGCTGGCAAAATCAGATTTTGGCAAAATCAGTTGGCGGATCCTGCGAGGTGCCGTACGGTCGCCTGATAATGGCTGACGGTTGACAAGAATGTGGATATACAAGGACTTGCTGAAAACTCACCATGACAGAGCTTCTCATAAGCTTGTACGCATGGCTTGCTATCGGTGAGGATGGATGCATGATGTTTCAACTGGATAATGAAAGGACTGAAGTTTTTTTTATCGATGCAGTGATGGAAAGGACCTCCACCTCACATGGCAACCAGGTAGGTTGGCGTCCGCATAAGTTTGCGCTAAAGAAACCTGCAAGGTGAGGTCTTCCATTGCGCGTGATGTACAGAGTCGATCCGAACTGTGTTTTTTTATGGAACCATCTGTCACAATCCATAGCTGATCACTAGGACGAGGAAGAGTAACTGTATGGGTCGAAGTAAGAGCACCTTGGGCTCTGTGGAAGCCAGCATGTAATTCATCAGTCCACACAACTCTTTTCATGTGATTGGCATGCGGCCACAGCATCATCCAAGGGACATAAGAGAGTGGAACAGTTGGGGATAACACGAGCGAGAACCTTATATGCCCCGATAAAGGATCTCATTCCCCTGGCCTTCTCAGGAGCTGAACAAGTGGAGAGCGTAGCCACACGATGTGGGCTGGCCTGGATAGTACCACGAGACCAGATCCATCCGAAGATGATGGTGCTCTTAGGACATACAGTATAACTGTTTTCGTAGCAGAGAGGTGGAGTCGGCATTTATACAGAGCATGTAAAACCATTCTCCAGTTTTGGAGGAGCTCGTCCACTGTGTCCCCACTGCAATAGAGGTCGTCAGCGAGTTTAGCGACGGTCCCCTTCTCGAAGAGATCACCAAGGACGCGGCACATGAGTTCTTTGAGTGCTGTCTCTGATCCAGGCATTCCCATAGCAGATCTGGTATGCACACGTATTCCACGGAAGGGTGTGGCTACACAGCAGTACTTCATGGACTGGCGGGATAATGGAATTTGGTAAAAGGCACTCGTAAGGTCGGTAGTAATTAGATACTTCCACTGAGAAACTTTGTGCAGGACGGAATCTACTTTTAGCATAAGAGAGGGTTGGGGCTTACTGTACCGGCCCACATCAGCAAAGGCCATTACTAACGAAAACCGCCACTGGGCTTCTTGACCAAGAATGAGGGATTCAGATATTCCACTGCAATCCCCATGTCCTCAGGGTGAGCAAAGATTCTAAGTTTTTCCAGGTCATCAAATTTGTGTTGTAATTCACACAGCTTATCATGCGCATATTGTACTGGGCGTAGTGGCGTGCGCCTGTAATCCGGCTACTTGGAGGCTTGGGTTGGAGGATCGCTTGAGGACGGGAGCTCTGCGCTGGGCCGCGCTATGAGAGGGTGTAGGGCAGCGCGGAATCATGGCGAAACCCAATCCTTATCCCTGTGTCGTAAGAGGCGACCAGGGTTGCGTCAGGAAGGGCATCCGGCGTAAAACCTGTGCCAAATCAGTGTGCAGATCATAACGGATGTTATCCTCAAAACTAACAAACTATTTTGAGGGTTTTAGACCTCACCCACCATTGCAGTTTTCTCCCTGATAATACATTAATCTTTCCTGTAGTGATAGTATTGCGGTTCTGAAAACTGCATGCCTCCAAGGCATTGGCATCCATCATAGAGTGGTCCCCAGACAGTTATTTCATTAATATACATGCTATGAGACCTTTCCCTCATGTCTAATGGGTCAAACGGGACGAAGTGCGTTGTGTGGATCTCATAGATAGGTCTGATTATATCTCTATCTTCATTACACCTCTCTTCCTCTTATTCCTGAAATAAATCCAAGCAGGCACCGCACCCAGACGGCTGCCTGTGAAAACCACAGCAACACCCCCCACTATAAGAATGCGTCCTCGTGGAGGCCAGAAAAGCAGCAACCACGTGATGCAAAAACCCGCCGATGCAAGATACGGTGTCGAAGGGAAGAGTAGAACCATACATTAAATCCCAACACTGTGCAAGAGTGCTCTTTTCAACCCTAATTATATCCAATCTTTTCCGTCAATCCATGGCACAGATCAGGGCTGGCACCACGCTCAGGCAGCTGCCTGTGAGGATCACCACTGTGATAAACTAGAACGGGCACTCATAGAGCGCATACCTTCGCCGCCACTAATTCTTTTGTTCTTGGTATGAGTGTGGGGAACTGGTTTCATATGAATGGTCTTATGACACAAACCACATATTTATAATGTCATGACCCCCTCCCCCCCGACTTTCGGGAGCGACGGACGAAACAACAATCAACTAATGTCGTTTTGGCGAGTCTTCACTCGCAAGCGCGGTGAATACAACGTTTCAACAAGAGAAGGTAATCTCGTTTGATGCTGGTTTCATGCAAATCGAATAAGAATTGACTGAGTTGTGCCGAAAACCGCATATTTTTCAAGGGCGTGACCCCCCCCGACATTTTACCCCAACCGGTGACATGTGTTATGACGTCATTGTGTCACAAGATTGGGCATTAAATTCTGAACATTTTGGTGCTGGGTTCATGTAAAGCGGACAAGAATTGACCGCGTTATGACAAAAACCGCATATTTTTCAAGGTCGTGACCCCCCTGACCTTTGACCCCTAACCGGTAGCAAGAGTATTGGCGTCATTGTGTCATATTGCATATCACAACATGAGGCGTTGAATTCTGAACATTTTGGCGTTAGTTGCATGCAAATTGAATAAAAATTGACCGTGTTATCGTAAAAAGACGATTTTGACCTTTTCGTGACCTTGACCTTGACCTTTGACCCGAACGATCCCAAAATCTAATCGAATGCTTCCTGCCTAATAACCAATCATCCCACCAAATTTCATGCAATTCGGTGTAATACTTTTTGAGTTATACGAATCACAAGATTACAAATACATAAATAAATAAATAAATAAATACATACACGCCGACCAAAACATAACCTTTTGCAGAATGCGAAGGCAATAACCGCATGCACGATAGCGGACCCGCGCGCAGCCCCATGATATTTACCATCGCACAATATGGGGTCACGCATAGTGATCCTCTTCACTCGGGTCTGCACGCTGATTAAAATGGCATATTACCATCGCACTGTACGGGGCACGAATAGCGCACCACTTTGTTCGGGTCTGTGCGTTGGTTCACAACGGTGTCTTACTGTCGATCTTCGCTCGCCACCGTAGCCACCAATATCTCCTACGGATGGCAGACACCCTCCCGCACCTTTGCCTCAATGCAGCCGCCACCAAGCAGAGGCATGCTGTACGGCCTAGATCGCTTGGGCCACAGGGCGTATGGATGAAGCAAGCGCATTGATCAGTGCCAATCAGGTGCACGAGCGGCCCTTGGCCAGTCACCGGAGCACGGCCCGGGGGTTTGGTGCAAAGCGATTCATTCAATTCCACAGCTCGGCGATGTCTCACCGGATGTAAAATAAGGCCGCTCCTGGCCGTGGCCCAATGGGAGCGCCAAATTCGGGTGATGACGCACGTTTCGGGGGCGGCGTCATATCCTGCACCACAGGCCTGTAAAGGACAGATTTTGAAGCCGTGCATAGTTGGCGTGGTCATCTTCATCCTCTTTGTCTGGCCTTAGATCGAGCTCTGCATATCCCTGCTGCTCCACAAGTCCCATCTGCCACTCCGCCCACTCGCTCTCGATCTCCGCCTTCTCCACCCACTTGCCGCTGGTTCCACGAACCCACCTGATTCCGGCTGCCTCTCGCTGCTGGACAACCCACTCACCGGTGGCTCCACCTATCGCCCGCCGTCCCTCATGCCTGATGGTCTCACCCATTCTCTGGATCGGCGCAGAGCTGTGCCGGTACCACTGTGCAGGCACGGTAGCCAAGCAGGAGATGATGTGCCAACTCTCAAGTAGGTATCGTTCAGCGGAGCATCCCCCCAAAACGTACTGGGTGGTATGGTCGGTCAACTGTGCAAGGTATTATGAGACCGTTAGCCTCATCTCCTCTCCTTTCTTCTCAATAGCTCGTGTGTGAGTGTGTGTGTGTGTGTGTGTGTGTGTGTGTGTGTGTGTGTGTGTGTGTGTGTGTGTGTGTGTGTGTGTGTGTGTGTGTGTGTGTGCGCGCCAGTCCAAGCTTTAAGCTAACATTACAAAGGATATATCGGTATCAGTCAGCTCTGTGTCTGCTTTGTAAGTTGCTTGCCTTGCTGTCGCACCCCACATTTCTTTCTCCATAGTTTTCCTCACCTGCTTGTAATAAATCCTTTTGTAGAAATGTTCCCAGCTCGTTTTTGTCTTTTCTTTCATTGATCCAGCATGGTCCGTATCCTAGCCTAGACGGGACTTTATTCCCAATGATCAGTTCTTCCAGCCGGTACATCCTTGGCAGTATCGCTCGGCTGCATCTGACCCGGTAAGGTGACCGGGTTCGGAGAAGGCGTAGCGACGGCGTGTGCCCCGGTAATGAGGTCAGGTCAGGTATGGGAGCATGCGCCAGAACAGCGCGTCGCTGCGTCCACTTTCTGCCGGTACTCCAGGGGCCTCCGTCTGGCCATCCCCCAGGCAGATGCCAGGCCCATCCCCATCCCCTTGAGATGATGGTCAACCTGCTGCAACCATGAGGCACGTGGTCGGCCCACTGGCCTCCTCCACTCATGAGACTCCCTCACTGAGAGAATCTGGTGAGCAGGATCAGCGTCAGGAAAACGAGCCACATGTCCATACAGCCGCAACTGACGCTCACGGACTATGCAGGTAACAAATCTCATTTGAGTCTCTCTCAACAACCGCTCGTTGTACACAAAGTCCGACCAGCGACAGCCAAGGATTCTCCAAAGAGAGCTGGTACCAAAGGAATTAAGTCTCCGCCTCAGATCCCTGGTCAGAGTCCAAGTCTCACATCCATAGAGCAAGACTGGAAGCACCAAGGACCTGAAGACTCGAACTTTGGTCCTCCCGCACAGGTACCGGCAGCGCCACACCCCATTATCCAGTGAATCCATGACTCCCCAGGCCCGACCCAGACGTCTATTGACCTCTGACTCACAGCCAGCAGAGACATGAATATCACTGCCAAGGCAAGTGAATCTCTCCACGACCTCAACATCCTCACCACAAACAGGCACAGACAGGACAGCAGTATCCAAGATGTCATTGAAAGCCTGGATCTTAGTTTTGACGCAGGAAACCCGTAATCCCGCGGCTTTGACTCCTCATTTAGCACCCCGAGGGCCCCCAAAAGAATATCCAAAGTCTCCGCAGAGATGAATGCATCATCTGCAAAATCAAGGTCAGAGATCTTGACATTCCCAAATGATGCACCGCAGCTTGATCTCTCCAACATCCTCCCCAGAATCCAGTCCCTACAAGTGCTGAAAAGTGTGGGGGCAAGTACACATCCCTGACAAACTCCAGTAACAACTGGAAATAAGTCAGAGATGGTACCACCACATCTCACAGCACTCTCAGTACCAGAGTAGAGTTCAGACATCAGATCGATCAGTTTTGGTGGCACCCCACGAAGACCTAGAATCCTCCAGGGGGCATCCCGATTCACTGAATCAAACGCTTTACAGAAATCAGCATAAGCTGCAAGCAACCTCTGCTGAAACTCTCATCTTCATTCGGTGAGGACCTGAAGAGCAAGGATAAGGTCAATCGACCTCTTTGGTGTAATGCCTGACTGATATGGAAGATGGTGCTCAAGCAGATGGTGGCGAACCCTATCAAGAATTATCCGAGCAAAGGCCTTGCCCAGCACTGAGAGCAGCGTAACCCCTCAGTAGTTGTTGCAGTCTTGGCGATCACCCTTCTCTTTCCAGAGAGGGACAACAAGGCCCCTCTTCCAGTCAGTTGGGATGATGCCTGTGTTCCAGGCAGAGCACAGAACTGAATGCAACAACACGAGTGCAGCATTTCCACCAGCCTTGAAGTTCAGCATGGATGCCACAGATCCCTGGAGGTTTACCCCATTTCAACCAGTTCACCACAGCCTGTGTTTCCACAAACGAAGGTGGACCACAGTTGATTGAAGGGTCAGCAACAGGTATTGTAACACCCCTGATATCAAACTCGACAGCTGGTGGATCAGCCTGGTACAACCGCTCAAAGTAACCCGCCCAGCGGGCCTTCACTTCGGACTCCTCTGTCAAGAGCTTACCACCCTCTGTTCTAACTGCAGTACACCGAGGGATGGGCTTGGATGAACGAAATAAGTGAATTCCCCTGAAAGCAGGACAAGAATCACGACCACAGGTGATGCTCTACCCCCTCACAGATTCCTCGCACAAATGCCTCTTTGTCCACCCTGAGCACACGTACAGTTTTACGCCTCAGCTCCCTGAACAGCTTAGCTCTGCCATTCAGCCTGCCCCTGCGACTCTGCTCAATGCTATCCAGTGTCACTTGAGAGACAAAATTCTTCTTTGCCCTACGGTGAGTTCCAAGACATCCACCGGCAACATCAAGGACGGTGGTCTTGAAGGCACTCCACAACTCTTCAGGATCTTCCAAAGCACCCAGACCCCCAAAATTTCCACTGAGCCTGTTCGCAAACTTCTCACGTACCCTCTCATCCTTGAGCTTGCCAACATCCAACCTAGGCTGGGATGGTACCATTCTCCTGGATTTAAGGTGCAACTTAAGAGTTGTTACACCAAGCCGGTGGTGAGTATTGAGGAACTGAGCACTCCGGTAGAACCTGCAGTTCTGGATCATCCTCCAGCGACCATCAATGAGGACATGGTCAATCTCCTTTGCCACACCACCAGCGTTGGAATACAAAGTCCAGCGATGAGCTTGTGGGCGCTGAAACCATGAACCGGCCACCCTAAGTCCATGGCTTCTTGCAAAGTCAAGGAACTTCGTGCTATTCCGGTTCACAGTTCCAAACCCATGGGGACCAACACACACCTCATAACCATCCCTATCAGTTCCAGTCGATTCATTGAAATCCCCCAAGACTCGAAGTGTATCTCATCTGGGGCACTGATCAACCACAGACTCGAGCGTGGCGTAGAATGCATCCTTCACGGTGAGGCCACTCGCCTCAATCGGAGCATAAACAGAGACCAGGCAAATGACACCCAAGGAGTGAATCCTTCATCTCATAATACGCTCATTGACCGGTGTTACCTCAATTATCATTTGAGTCACCTTATTGGACACAGCTACGGCAACTCCTTGGGTATGGTAACCATCACAGCGACCAGACCAATAGTAGGTGTAACCACCCGCCATGATCTCTCTGCAATCTGGTCTCCAAACCTCAGAGAGTTCTGCAATACCGATGTCCATACGCTTAAGCTCAGATGATAACAGAGACAGGTGATCATCCTCTCTAAGGGATAGGACATTCCAGGCACCCACCCAAAGGGACCGCCTCAGGTTAACCCAAGGAGACCGCCGTCTGTTGGACGACACCCCAACACCACTCCGACACACTCTCCCGTAATCTGACCCGGGAATCTTACCCCGTGGTTTCCCTCATCATCAAATATTGGGGGCCCCAAAGGCTTTGCCCCAATCCCGTCATCCGGTGAGCTGCCCTGCGAAGGGAAGCTGCACAGAAGGTACTTCCACTGAGTGGGTTTTCAGATTTCTTTGCGTTTTTGTGTTGTGCGGAATAAAGGGTTTTACGGTGGCCGGAGTGCAAATCCTGCAAACAACCTCCAAATAAGAAGTAACCCAACTGCAGGAGGATGTCCACAGACACAGTTCAGCACTAGATATGGATGGCCGTTGGCTCACAAGAAGCTCCTCCGCCCTTTGATTAACTCGCGTGTAATTAGATCACGTGATTGATTAGGTAACCGATTGAGACGGAGGACCCTAAGTCATGTGGTTGAGTTATTGGCGTTCACGGTCGGTTCGCGACCCGCCACGTTACGGAATTATCTGTGTGTGATGGCCTGCGATTCCGGGGAATCTGGTGGGAACCCAAGATACTGTAGCTTCCCCCCCCCCCCCATTGTGGTCTTCTCACCCCAACCCCTGGCCGCAACAATATTAAATAGATTTTTCTTTAACGTTTAACTATTTCCAATCTAAACCTCCAGATAGTAAGCTCATGATTGGATCCCATGTTCATGTTCTGAATTCTATCCGATGTAATTGAAGACCTTTCCAAGAATTGACTTTGCAGGTAGGCACAGTTAGGAATACAATAACAAGGAATTCTAGGGCTGGCAGTAATTAGAAATTATGATGGTGAGTTTGTATTTTTTTATTCTCAAAATCTACATTATAAAAGGAGCCGTGTCTGTCTGTCCTCCTCTAACTATTGAACGTATTAACATATTTCAACTAGAACGGGCACTCAGTAGAGCGCATACCTTCGCCGCCGCAACTTTTTTCTGGACACATTTGAAAAACGTCCATGACATCACAACCGTCAGTCCGATTGACGTCAAATTTGGTGTGTAACCTCCTTGAAGGCAGTCCAACAAAATGGAATGATAAACACTGATAAATTAAAAAGTTGAAAAATGACGTCATATTTTGACGCACTTCCGGGGACGTCACGTCCAATCGGGGACTACCATTCTGAAAGCTCGTAGTTCACTGAACGTTTTAACGTTGGTTTCATGTCAATAGCTCTATTAGATCTGAAGCTATGCCTACAAGTATATTTTGACCTTGAGTGTGGCCTTGACCTTGACTACAGAGTTAATTGGCAAAACCTGTACATCAATAAACAGATATTTTGGTACTGATCCTAATGCCTGGATTTGGGAGACTTTATAAATTTGCTTTATAAATTATATAGATATTTGAATGTAAAATATCAGGACATTTTAGCCACAATTGAAAAACGTCATGTTCAAACATCAATGACGTCATAACGGTCAGTCCGATCAAAGTCAAATTTGGTGTGTGACGTCCTTAAGGTAAGTCCTACAAAACGGTATGATCAAAACTGATGAGATCGAAAATTGAAAATTTACGTCATCTTGTGACTTCATTTAGACGCACTTCCGATGACGTTACGTCAAATCCGACACTACATATCCAAAAGGTATCTCGTCATGGAACACTATGGCGGTGGTTGCATGTCGATAGCTGTATTATGAAGGAAGTTATGCTCAAAAGAGTTTTTGACCTTTTCATGACCTTGACCTTTGACCCGATCGCTCCCAAAATATAATCAAATCGTCCTTGGATAATCACGAATCATCCCACCAAATTTAATGCAATTCGGTTTAATACTTTCTGAGTTATGCGAATAAAAAACAAACACACATATTCACAAATAAATAAATAAATAAATACACAGCGACCAAAACATTACCTTTCGCAGAATGCGAAGGTAATAAATCAAACGACAGTGGATTCAGGGAACTCCTGGTAAGGTTTATGATGATAGCTTCCCCCTGAGCTGTTAGGTCGTTTGTGTGTGGTTATATCATGGGCATAAGTGGCGTAACTGCAAACGCCAACTTGCGCTGCTGGATATCCACGTACAGAGGGCAGGATCTCCCAAGAATCCTTTTTTTGTTCTTGAGTCATAGATTTATAGCCATCACAGTAAAGATTGGTATTTCCGTCAATGAAGCAAAGGGTCTTATATGCTAGTATATCTTATAAAAGGTCATCAAGGAAGAGCGCATACCTCCACCATGCTGAACAGTTTACGTTTTGTATCTCATTGTTCGGCTGGATCTATATCCAAACCTGAACCAAAATCTAATCGGCTTGTCCTTGTCACATACCCAACTCATCCACCTGGTCACAAGTTTTTGAAATATCATGCTTTATATAGTTTTTGGTTCCATCCCTCAATGGTGAAGAATCACTGAATTTTGTTTTTAATTCTAGGATTCAGATTAAGATCTTCACCAAATTCTAATAAATTTGTCCTTGTCACACACCCAACCCATCCAACAAAATTTGTCTGAATCTGTCCATAACTTTTTGAGATATCCTGCTAACAGCCAAACAAATAAACAAACAAAGAGACGGGTGTAAACATAACCCCCGTACACCTTCGGTGTTGGAGATTAAAAAAAATACCCAAAACAAACCAGGATAACACGCTCGGAAACCATGAGCGAAATGTTTAACGTATTGTTATGGTTGTGGGGATAGATGGAGGAATTTAATAGGGAATATAACATTGTGTAGAGTTGCTTGGTCCGTGGATGTGTCGGAGGCATCTCGATGTAACTAAGTAGGGAACCTGTGAGCTTAAGTGTCACATGTCACCACACAGGGGGTGGTGTGGTGTTAATTAGCTAGGGAGTAAGAATAAGTTCCCCAGAATGTAATTGCCCCCCTGTGACTTTTCCCGATGTCATTAGAACCAAAACCATGAGGAAAAACAAGCAAATGTGCCGAGCAGGCAGAAGCCCTGCCTCCAAGGGTGACGGCGGGTGAAATCACGCCCCCAAGGCTGATGGGCGTGATGTCAGAAGCTAGCCGAGTAGGCAGAAGCCCCGCCTTCCCAGGTTTCGTGTGAGCAGGCCACGCCCCAGAGGCGGAGGATGAAGAGGCGTGATCGAAGAGGAAGGGTTGGTTGTGCATTTTGGAGAATTGAGGGTGAGCGCATGCCCGAGGAGGACAGCACGGTCCTTGTATTCGTGTTGAGGCGACTTGGCTCAAGGGGTAATGAAAGACGCTGGCCTTTGGATCTTGGTTGGGTCGGTGAGGACGATCGGTGCACAAAGCTGTTGCACTGGGTCTCTGAGCCTTGGTGTGGAGTGCTGCTCATGGATTGCCTGGTGGGCATTTATCCTGCTACGAGAGAAACAACGAGGTGCAATTTTCTTGTGCGCGTCTGCACGTGCGAATAGAGGCGCCTTGATTCCAGATTCTACAAAGACCAGCTCTGGGCCAAACTAAGTATAAGAATACTCAAAAGGAGGGGTTTTCTTTATATTTTGTTTTCCCTTTGTCTGTATTTGAGTCTGCGTGAAGAGGTGCCTTTACTGTAGGATTTATTCACTCCGTTATTATCATTACCTTTTGAATCACTATCCTTTGTAAATCTTTCTTTATCTATCTATATATTACTAAAACTCTCATGTTGTATGTATGTTCCCAAAATACAGCCAAAACGGTACAAGATAGCACAAAAAATTTTGGCCCACCTTACTCACCATTCTCCTGCGGTGTGCAGTATCGAGTTTTGTTCAAATCGCGCACGAAAAAAATTATTAAAAAATCAATTCCCGATTCAGTCAAGTCCTCTTCGGAAGAATTTGATCAATGCAAACAACCTCAGCGGTATAGTTCGCTGGAGCTATCTTTTTTTTCTTTTTCTTTTTTTGAAATGATTTTTTTTCATCAACCGCTGTCAACGGGTTCATGGGTCATCACGTATATTATTAAAACTTTAATCTTGTATGTATGTTCCCGAAAAAGCCAAAACGGTACAAGATAGCGCAAAATTTTTAGGGCCACCTTACTCACCATTCGCCTGCGGTGTGCAGTATCAAGCTTCGTTCAAATCTGGCAGCGAAAAAATATTAAAAAATCAATTCCCGATTCAGTCAAGTCCTCTTCGGAAGAATTTGATCAATGCAAACAACCTCAGCGGTATAGTTCGCTGGAGCTATCTTTTTTTCTTTTTAACCTCCACCATCTTCGAAGATGGATGGAGGTTACTGTTTTCACCCCTTTCTGTTTGTTTGTTTGCTTGTGAACAGTATTACTGAAAAACTCCAACGGATTTCGACGAAACTTGGTGGGGGGGGGGGGGTTGGTATGGTCCAAGGATCATGCAATTAAATTTTGGACTTGGTCCCCCCCCCAAAAAAAAAATTTAGAGAAAAAAAATTATTTTTTTGCATTTCTACATGTTTTAAGTGATTTCCAACCCCCCCCTAAAAAAAAATTGTTAGAGAAAAAAAAATTTTGCAACTTTTTTTTCAACAAAATTTCGATTTTTTTTTTTTTTTTTGCATTTTTGCATTTTTACATGTTTTAAGTGATTTCCAACCCCCCCCCCCCCCCAAAAAAAATGTTGGAGAAAAGAACTATAACTCTCAGCACTGTTGACATATTTAATGAACAAGATATAAGGTTCACTTGAGTGACCCAGCAGTATTGGCGGCGGAGGTTTTGCACTCTCCCGAGTGCTCCAGCTAAATAGCCCCCTCTAGTTCTTTTTTGAAACGATTTTTTCATCAACCGCTGTCAACGGGTTCATGGGTCATCTCGTATATTATTAAAACTTTAATCTTGTATGTATGTTCCCGAAATACAGCCAAAACGGTACACGATAGCGCAAAATTATTTTAGGGCCACCTTACTCACCATTCGCCTGCGGTGTGCAGTATCAAGCTTCGTTCAAATCTGGCAGCGAAAAAAATATTAAAAAATAAATTCCCGATTCAGTCAAGTTTTGGTATGACGATCCATAAAGCACAAGGACAAACCATGTAAAATGTGTTGATATTCATCGAGAAACCGGTTGGCCGAACGATGACTCCTGAGGTAAATGTTCAAATTTTCTTCAAGTTAGTTTGACCACTACATAATATTAAAATTTTGTCTTTTTCATCAACCGCTGTCACAACAGGAACCCAACGGGTTCACAGGTCGTCTAGTTTCCATTAAATGTGGTCCTTTTAAGAAGCTGTACCCATGTATTTGTAATGGGATTTGAGTGTAAGTCCCTCTTGTGCTGTCCTGGTGCTGTGCTCCTCCGCCATTGCGCCCCCTTCCCGCGTGCGCATTAATCTCCGAGTCTCGGCTGTAAGCCTTCAAAGGGAGAAGCTTGGCCATCCATCCAGGTAGGGGTAAAACCCCCTGGACACGACAGTATTTATCTAAAATTCGATATTTTTATGGTATTTTCATCACTTTTGATGGAAAAAAAACTACTCGGTGTACTTTAAACTTGGCACACATCATCTTTAAAGTATTTCCAAAAGAAATGGGACCCAAAGTTCACCATTTTAATGAACATTTTCATTTGATGAGGTGTGCACACCCTGACATTTTTTTCAAGCTAGGAATCCAACTGAGAAATATATTAATTTTTTTCTATTATTTTTTCACTCAACTACATGCATTCCCAAAATTTGAACAAAATTTGAATAATGGGTTCAAAAAATAAAAAATATATTTTAATGGATTTGAGTCCATAATCAAAATAAAAATTAAATGTGTGGCATCACAAAATGTCATTTGGTGATATGACGAACTGGAATTCTCTCCTCGATATTAATGTATGAAGTAAATCGTAACCTTAACAATCCGTTTCTTTGGGGAGAATAAACCTCGGTTTAATAAACCAATTTGAGCCCTGGTAGAACACAAGTAATTATTGATCCTCCTGGGCTGGCAGGATGGTCTAGAGTGGACCCTTTGGGTATGCACACTCACCTCTAATCTGTCTAGCCTGGGTTCGAATCTTGATCCTGACCCAAAACTGTCATCCTGGTGTTTCATAGGCAGGGTGATTCATCAACGTGTCGTCCCTTGGATGGATGTTAAGCTGAGTGTCCGGTCTGCCGGGATATGTTGGTGGACGTTAAAGATCCCATGGTGTCCTTCATGAAAATTAGGGGATCCATCACCAGCACGCTGAACAAATTACTTATTCCTGTCCTAACTAGCAGAGGGTAGCATTGCATAAACCTCAACTAATGATGCTATTGCCATCCTGTAGCCTTGTGCTCCATAATAATGAAGAATAAGATTCATCCTCCTGCTTGCACAATGCCAATAGGCAAGGCCAGTGGAAAAAAAAAAATCGGACAATAAAGTTCCAACTATGGGAATGAGTCATCGAGCTCTCTTTGTCACATACTGATATTCAAGAACCCCTTCGGAAGGTATTTCTGACTGCCCAAGCTCGCAGGAGACTCACAGTACGCACCCGTACGATTAGCGACAACCCAGAGGACATTACTGATCACTATACTAAGTGTGGAGATCACTGGATGAAACATAGAACAATTATCAGTCCTGAAACAGTAAATGATGTTCGGTCGCGCGAACCATAGGTTCCCTCGCTCGCGTGTTCTGTAGCTGCAATCGAACATGTAGTGCAATACATTGGGGGATTACTAAGAGTAAGCACACTGAGCCCACTTTACCTCATCCAAAAGATTGAAAAACATGTCTACGGGAGTACGGGACGACAGAAGGGAATCTGTCAGGCAAACAGAAGAACGATTTGTGCAAAACCAAATATAAAAGTATGAACCTTTTTTTGAATACAAAAATATATCAATAAGTTTGAGTGATACTCAATATTAAGTGAGATTTCAATAGCTTGAATTGATAATTTTTGAAATGTTTATTCTTCAGAAAGACTCCACACCGCAATCGTGTACGCCTCCATTATTGCTACAATATACCGTTAATAGCGCACTCGATTAAATCAGACAAACGCTGTATACATGTTTGCTCTGTGTCGGTGACACAGATCATGCCGACCCGTGATAGTGGTTTTTGTTGACCAACCGGGGTGTACCCGTTCGTGTGGGTCCATCGACGTGACGATTGCATTATTCTCTGGGAAGCTTCAAATTGCATTTCACCTGCATTCAAAGCCTTGTGTTCAGCAGAGGAAACAGGAAGGAGTGAAGGTGAAAATTACCACCATTTTCACCCTTTAAACCGCCATCGTACAGAAAGTGATTAATGGGGGTGGTTGAAGAAGAATATCAACCACTAAAACAAAATCTCAGTTGGTGGTGACGTTACGTTGATGCTCAAGTTGGAGAAAAGGCTTTTTGATCATCACTCTCCCCCAAGATAGATTTTACCCGTCATTTAATAATACACCATATACACACACACACACACACACACACACACACACACACACACACACACACACACACACACACACACACACACCTTCCTTAAAAGCCCCAATTCCCACCTTTCTTGTGGAACCAGCCAAGGAATGTTTTTGGATGGTCATTCATGAACTGGTTGCCCAGACCTGGGCCTGAGATTCGATTTAAGGTGACAGGAACTTGAATTTTTTTTTCGTGGTGACAGTGATATCTCACCGACTCACTACTCTTCACCAAGGACCCTGTGGGACCATTAACGACCACCAACTAATACTGACAGATGGGACACCGAGTTTAATGCCCATCCGAGGGTGTGCCGTCCATCACCATTGATCGTTATGTGATGTGTGAAGTGTTGTCTCTTGACATGAGGACGGTAGTACGTTGGGTAACAATAATGTTACCGTGGGACTCGTGTGCAGTATATTTGGCTGTGAACAACCCATTCTGAACTCCTCAAATTCCCAATTTCTCCCTCAAAGGTCATGCTTTGCATTCAATTTTTGATGTACCATACTCTTTGCAGAGAGAGCATTGGTGCTGCCGAAGCAGTTTATTGGCAAGGGTTATTGAGGGCTTTTCAGCATTGTTTGGCCATGCTCTATCCTTTCAAATGTTGAGTGTCAAGCAAGTAAGCAGCACGTACCATTTTAAAGTTTTTGGTTTGACTCGGCCGGGGGTTTGAACTTCACACCTCCCAGAATTAGAGCGGAAACTCCAACCATAACCCCACCGAGTCTGGTTATGTAAGCAATACCCAACCTCAAAATATACACCTACATATTATGTGAAGAGTACATCATTATTACTGAAAATTGTTTCATCATATCTTGAGGACACCCCCTTGGCTGGATCATGAAATCAGATGCACATCTTCACTTACCCCCTTCCTCCATTAAAATGATCTTCAACCCTTTAGACAAGACATCTTCAAGTAGTGCCACGTAGATTACAAGATACACTGCTCACAAGTGATGGGCAGACTATCGGTGTGATTGTACATCATATGATGAAGGGTTGACAGGCTTTTAACAAGGCCAAGGGAAGGCAAAGTGGGTGTATACCTTTAAATGGAAGTTTGATAACAAACTGTGTGTTATCATT
>NC_140965.1:101698989-101723989 GCF_056783735.1 Eptatretus burgeri | reverse complement strand
CAAGGTAAAGCAACAGACATTGGGGACAACAAAGCTACAGACTGGCAGAGGGCGAAAACGACTTTCCACTGACCGCGATGACCGCCAACTCATTCGAATGTCACTCAACAACCGTAGGATGACATCAAGTGACGTACAAAAAGAATGGCAAATGGCAGCTGGGGTGAAGTGCACGGCGAGGACGGTTCGAAACAGGCTCCTCGGGGCAGGGCTGATGTCACGCAAAGCTAGAAAAAGCCCTTCATCAACGAGAAGCAAAGAAGAGCCAGGGTGAGGTTTGCAAAAGACCATAAGGATTGGACCGTAGAGGACTGGAGTAAGGTCATCTTCTCTGATGAGTCCGAAATTTTTAATGTTTAGAAAAGTAGCTGTCACAATAGTTGTGAGGAATTGGAATCCGAAATCAGTCTAATTGTCAATCATTACCAATATGTAACCCGGGAAAGATTGCAGACAGACTTTAGCTTGAGCAACAAGATGACGGTACATGAAGGATAACATTTGAGACCACAAGAAAAGGGGAAAGATTTCATTCAGGATTGTTTCTGTGTGACGATGCACAAACGTACCTGTGTTTCTCCCCGGAAAAGGATCACTGGATCATCCTCACGTCCCGAACTGTATGCAAACGTGCAAACAGCATGTGCCGACTTGTCGTCAAATGCTGCGAGAAGCTTGTAAAGGCCTGGTGAGAAAGAGAAAGAGAAAGAGAAAGAGAAAGAGAAAGAGAAAGAGAAAGAGAAAGAGAAAGAGAAAGAGAAAGAGAAAGAGAAAGAGAAAGAGAAAGAGAAAGAGAAAGAGAAAGAGAAAGAGAAAGAGAAAGAGAAAGAGAAAGAGAAAGAGAAAGAGAAAGAGAAAGAGAAAGAGAAAGAGAAAGAGAAAGAGAAAGAGAAAGAGAAAGAGAAAGAGAAAGAGAGAGAGAGAGAGAGAGAGAGAGAGAGAGAGAGAGAGAGAGAGAGAGAGAGAGAGAGAGAGAGAGAGAGAGAGAGAGAGACAGGAATATTGAAAGAAAGAAGAGGAAAGAAAACTACTTAGGCAGAGTGACCCAATTTAAAGCAACTAATCTCCTTATTATATGCAAACAACAAAGGTGTAAAGATATCTGAGATAAACATGATCCTTCATCACCCAGAAGCAACCTTCTTAAAAGTACGCATTTGTGAGCGATGACATCAATGGTGAGCAAGGTGTAAAACAAACCAAAAAACAAAAACAAACAAATCAGCTTTTTTGTTTAGTTTTAAAAGAGAATGAAACTGATGAAGTTCCAAAAAACTGAGGATTACCAAATCTGATCATTAAACTGCTTTTCTTTTCTTCCACTGTACATCATTATATGCAGAAAAGTATAAATACTTAGTAGCAAATAACTTTGGTGAATCTTCCAAATAATTTGTGAATTGTGTCATGTCTGGTCTGTCATGTTTCCATCATAAGAAGATTGAATGTTTTGAGGTTACCTCTTTCCATTCATTCAAAAATAATGCTTAATATTTGTTTGAAGGTTATAATCATTAATCTCTACTTATACAGTGCCCTGCCAGATTAAAATAAACATCCCTGATTGCATGCAAACTTTATTTTCTTCTTCTTCCTCTTAAGTCGGCTCTCAGGCCAAACTCAGATGACATTGATCCTCAGCTTCCAGTTCTCTCGATCAAGCATTGCTGTGTGCAGTTCCTACGGCTCCATGCCCATCTCCTTCTTCAACATGTTGATGTAGTTGAGAGCTGGTGTGCCCCACTTTGGCCTTTCCTGTTTAGGTGTCCAGAGTACAAGATTGGAAATAGGTTCATTTTTTGCGACGGTAGCAGTGCCTAGCAATCCTGCGACGTCTTCTTCTAATTTTAACCGACAGCCTTGGAAGAGAACCATGGAGCTCTTTATTTGTCATATGTTCAGACCGATTGACATTGAAACTGAATGAAGAAGATGAGTGTAACATCCATCAAGTCCATTCTCATGGGTCGCAGTGTGGGTTCATGTTTCATCTCCATAAAGCAGGGCGGACTCAACTTTTGCCATGAACAGTCATTCCTTGATATGCTGATACTGTATTAACTTCCATATTCATGAAAGTTTGTTGCAAGCTCTCCATGCAGCAGCTTTCCTGTTTTGATATCCTGAGTAGCTGTGTTAACCCAGTAATCAAGATACATGAAGTCATTGACAGTCTCAAGTCCTATTCCATCGTTTGACATGATTGCGACCTCTCTTGACTGGTTGAATGACATCACTTTAGTTTAACTAGCATTATTTGTTCGACTGATCTTTACCAGCACTTGGTTCGACTCTCTTGATAAATTATTGTGCTTGATCTTCTGACAATAAGTCTCTGTTATTAGTAAAGTTGAAATCAGGAAGAACTTCCGGTTTGCTCATCTGCTTTTTCTTCATTCCAGTTGGAACCACAATTCCCCCTCCTTGCCTATAATAGCATTTTTGAGTGCACAATCAAGCACTATGCCAAAAAGGTGAGGGGCATACGTACCTTAACCAAAATCGAATAAGCTTGTTCTTGTCATATAACCAACTCATCCACCAAGCTTCATCTGAGGCCATCCATAACTATTTGAGCTATCTTGCTCACAGACAAACAGGGGTGAAAACATGACCTCCATCCATCTTCGTTTGTGGCGGTAACAAGGTTTCATTCATATCTTTGTGGTTTATTCCAGTATCCCTTGTTACATACAATATTTGTTTTAAAAGTCCTGGAAAACTGAAAATTTGATCTTCCATGGCTGTGCGGACCATGTCTTGGCATAAGTATCCCAAGAAATATTGAAAATCATCATCACAAGTTCATCAGGGATTCCATATGCTGAAAGGATCTTCATCATCTTGCCATGAAAGGCTTTGAAAGTCAATGAATGTCATTATTGCAGGAAGGTACATGAATTCTTTTTGATAGCCTTCCCAATAAAATAATGTGTTCAGCTTTGTAGTTTTTTTTGTTTAAAAAAAAAAAAATAAATCAAACCATATTTCACCAACGGGGTTTAAATTTTGCAACATTTGGTTTCTCAACAGTCCCAAATGTCATAAAAACTGGAAGTGGTTAAGAACATCGCTGGTTGATTTGACATGGAATGACCTACAAGCTGTCATGTTTACCGTGACTTGGTCGTCAGTCTTTCGTGTTCTGTATTACAAAAGCTTTCCCTAATATGAGTAATAATCTTTGTAAATAAAGTTGTTGTTTTTTTAGTGCAAAATACTTCTCAATCACCACTTTCTTATTAAAATACATTCTTATTATTTGAATTGCACCGCACAATACAAAATCAATCAGTTCACCACATTCCCCAAGAATTTACACAAATTGCATCAATGAACAACCAAAGATAGAAAATTGAGTTCCTTCAAAGCTTACCTTCAGGCTTGAGTTTGTCCAAAAACCATTTTCTGGCAGAAAACAAAATGTAAAACAAGCAAACATTAAGAAAGAGGGTTACTGTCCAGAAATGACCAAATAATTGTGTGCCCAGCAGTGGACACTCACATGTATGGGCCTGGGAGACCTCCAAGCGCATTGAAGCAAAGACATGCGTCCTCAACAATGACTGGTCCATCAACCTTCAGAAAGAGCATTTTGGAATCAGCCATTTGCTTGAAGGATTATTCATAGTCAACGAGTGTTCTATCCAAATAAATTATTTTCAAACGCCAGGTAGAACAGGGAAGTGAAGATAATCATCCAAGTCCAAATTGTACTGCCGATGTGGTGGATATAAATCACAAACACGAAAGAACATCACTGGCATGAGGCTGGAGTACACCGAGGCCAGTCCTCTTTGGATAATTAAATGAGCTGTACTTGAATACTGAGGATAACTAACAACCACAATAAAAGGTTTTACAGTCGATGAAAAAAAACACAAAAACAGTATTCCACTTTGTTTTAAAACCAAGGATTGACATAAGGGGAGGAGGGAGGTGGGGGCATCTACAAATTATATCTGCAAGAAAGTGGGGGTGGATGGAGCAGAGCAAAACAAAGGAAGGAAATAAAGAAGGGGGAAGAGAATTGAAAAGGAGAGGTGAAAAAGGTAAATGACCCTTGCACTACAACTCATTATGTTTTGCTTTTACTTGTCAATAAATTTTGACACAATGCAGCACAAAAGGCTGCTCTCCTTTTGTGCTGCATTGTGTCAAATTTTCTCCCAAAGCTCAGTGACTGCATTTGTCTCGTTGAACAGTCTTGTTGTCCCGTGTATTCTTCTGTGTATGAGTGTGTATGAGTGTGGCAGCTGTACTGCGAGCCTTAGATCCTGTAAAAAAAGAGGAAATGGAAAAAGATTGAAGGAAGTTGAAGGAGGGTGGTTTCATTTGGTTGTGTTATGAGCTTTTTGTGAGTTGAAAGTGGAAAGCCAAGGAAACTGAACAAGACAACAGAACATTAATCCTTGCACCTGTACCCTTCAATTACCTTGGGTTTCCAGCTAATTACTGATCTAAAAATATCTGTTTTAAATATGTTGGAAAAGGTGAAGGAGCAAAACAGATAAAACATGGATTTAATACGATGTCTACTTGGGAGATAGTATTATTGATAAACGAGTACAATAACAATCCCCTCACCGCCTCCACAACATCCTTCTATCACACTCTACAACTTCTAGATCCCATCGGAGATGAGTATCCTGCTAGTGACAATAAAAGCACCACTTTGAATTAATCACTCATTTCAGACACAGAATAGACAGAATTGACAGACACACAGCATGGGATGAACTTAAAATAAATACATTTGGTGAACTACCAGAACTAACTACACTCACTATGGCCACAGGTACTTATAAAAAGAGAGGAATGGATCTGGGAGCAGTGGGCTGCAAGTAAACAAATTAAAATTTCTCGAGAAGAATAAAAGAAAGGGGGAAAAGAGCATGTCCCTGGTAGATGCAGAGATGGCATCAGCATTCGTAGCAAAATGTGCTCTCACACTGCTGACAAATGGAAAAAGCTCACCATGGCCGTGTCTAAGCATGCTCTTCCTCGCATGGTTCAAGCTCAAAGCACCACATGTGGCAGATTTCAAAACCAGCATGTGACGTTGTGGCTCAGGATATCAAGCATGGCCCAAACCACTCGGCCACCCACTGCATATTTATCTCACTCTTCCGTGTCTCGTGTCTCCTCTACAATGAGGAGCGACTCCAACTACAGCATGTGAGGCTCCTCTCACTCTCCAAGTTCTGACTTTTACTGACAGCGACATGTAAACCTTTCCAGAGTGGAGTCTATTTGGAACTCTTCTGCCTCTGCCCCGTCAAGCTCCACTTCTTCAATACTGTGAGGCGAAGATTACCTTGCCCTTGATTGTCACTGCATGGGTTGTAGCACTTCACATCTCCTGAGAAGGGGAGATCACCCCAGGGCGATAAGGAACCATGGGGAATAACCACAAAATGATGATAAACAGGACATGGAGGAAACGGGAACTGGATTCATGGGACGTGTGGCCTTCTAACAAAGCTAAATTAATCCCCTTAATTAAATGACGTCCACATGAACGATTCACAAAATAAGTATGTGAACATGGCTGTATATACCGGAGTTCAGGAATACAACAGGGGCAGAGGAGAGAGGGTCACACTCCCTTAAACAAGACCACACACACCTGCTTCTAACCAATGGTGAGTTGCTACTAGTTAGAATGAAAGCAATTATGAAGCAGATACCAAAGCAAGGATAGAATTAGACATTGTAAGTTCTGTGTTGAGTAATGATGCTAAAAAACTGCTTTGTTTGGCATCTGTGCAAGGCGTAACAGTTTAGATTTACGTTTACAGGTTACCGCGGGGTCACTTGGCAATGCCAGCAGGATGAGTGGCCCAACTCATCATCAGTCCTGTAGAAAAGCACAAGTCCAACAAAATGTGACAAATGTGACAAAAACAAAATGTGACAAAAAACAAAATACTTTCCGATCTCCAATCTCCGCAATTTTGGTGAAACGTTGCAACATTTTCCTTATATTTCTCCAGTAAACAAATGCTCCAGACAGCAAAGTAGGTTCCACTCAGGCCAGAGCCCCGATGAATGCTGGGCCTCTGATAAGTTCCTCGTTTGGAAAGGAGGAAATTGTCCCAAGTCAAACAGCGAAGTGATTATCATAACTTCAGCAATGCTCCTCTCAAATCCACCTGTCTACGTTGTCTCAGTCCCACACGTCTATTTATCCTCTCTTGGTCTGTCTGTCAACGTCCTATTAGCATCATACATCGATCACCCCTTTCCTGCTCTATTTTTATGTTAATGTCCTATTCTTCAAGTCTTGTTCATGCTTTTTATAAGTTGTGTGACAGGAATGCCCTTGTCGTGACAGAAATTAATATAGCTGCACAAAACCTCCAAGGACTTCACCTGCCTAGGTGAGCTTTCACGTGTTGGGGAGGTGGGGGGTGGGGGAATCACTCCCCAGCCAGGCCATCGTCCAACAACAGAGAGTTGCTCGTTATGTTGCCATCTTAATGATTCTCAACATTGTTCATATTTCTTTGCTGAACTAACATTGCAAATACAAAACAACTCTGACAAAACATTAACTAGAAAATACAACGAACTCCTTACCCCAAGCAGTCTTGAGAAAGTGACTTTTCAATTCTTGCTTTGTGTTTCCAAGCATGTTCTATATTTGTCACGAGCCGTCATTGTCGGAATCTCGATATACCCCAACTCTAAGAGTGTGAGCGGCAAGTATGAATGGTCGAGATGGCGTAAAATTTTGCCACGTACTGCGAAACTGCAGGTTTTTGAAAGTGCCAACAAGCCGATTTATGTTCTACAACGTTCAAGTATATAATTCAATTGAAATAAAATAAACACTTTAAAGGCTGCAGAGTATTCCCCCACAGAATTTACCGCCATTGATGCACTGTCTTTTACATCACCTTATCTAACAAAGTAAATTTGATATTCATGCCTGTTTGTGTACTTTATGACATCCCTAAAAACAATAAGTTTCCTATTTGGAATGATTTTCAATTTTGTTTGACTGCCAGATGGACAGAAACGATTACCCAACTCCACTGTGCAGATGCACACCTGGGATGAGAATCCGTACAATTTTGCCAAATTCAGAGCCAAAGTATTGTTAAACTGCAGGTTCGTATTCCGATTCATGTACAAAATATAAAATCTAATTTAAATTATGTAGTTCCTCGATCATAGGACTGATGTCTGTCAACAGACATAAAGATGATCCAAGTGAACCAAATGCTTAATCCCACTTTTTGCTTTGCATGCAGGGTAATAATCACATCAACCATTACATTCAATCAGAGCACATCATGAAATCAAATCATGAAAATACAGAAACTCTCATTTTCATAAAAGCATGTGTGCATGCACTTACTTTCCGATCTCCAATCTCCGCAATTTTGGTGAAACGTTGCAACATTTTCCTTATATTTCTCCAGTAAACAAATGGGAAAATAATTAATGTCCTTAATTTAGTGTCCCACACGATGTTGAAAACATACCAACTGCATCGCCGATTTGCACTTCTGCCGTGATATGTCCTCTGGTTCTCCTTGGTATTCCGGCACTGCAAGGCACAGTGCAAAGCAAAGCAATACTGGAGTCAGTCATGCAACCATGAAACATAAGGACTTGGCAGGGAAGTGATCATGTCATATTAGATATTCTCTTCCCACTGGGTTCCCTGCAAGCTGCAATGTTCCCTCCCTGCAAGCTGTCATCACCTATACTGCTCAGCAACTCGATTGAAATTCTGAGAATGCATCGGATCGTTTTGGAATGAAAACAGGTGTTGCTTTTGCGACCGATATCATATATGGCTTAAGTAAATGATCCATTTCCTGTACGTGTTGCTGCAAATTGTCGTAATGTGTGGAGTCGCCCATTTTAATTCCATCAGTTTACAATACAGTGCCTGGTCTACGGTCAGCACAACATGTTTCTGTCCAAGTGATGAAGATACATGAACAAATCTCTGAACAACAGTATTGAGTGTGTCCAGTTCATGGGCAGGTACTTTTATTATTGGCATGTAACCTATGGTAGTCACTTCATGAACATCAGAGCTGTTGGCTTGATTGAACACGCTCCAACCAGGTTTGGTAGCTTTGTCCTGCCTTTCAATGACAAAGGCCATATCAGTTGCTCGTGCTCTGATAGCGGCATCACTTTTATGCTCGGTGACAGTGTACCAATCTTTCTGTACAGCTTCGTGGAATGTAACATCTGCATGTCCTTCAATGATAGTGACAGGAATCAACTCATCCATAGCTGTGGGGACATCAAGTTTGGTTTTATTGGATGGCTTGAGATTGCTTAACAGTAAGTCAGGAGCCAGCCCTCTCTGCCATGCTGCAGCTTGCGTCGCATGAAAGGTTTTCTTCCCATCCAGTGAAGCATCGTTTATATCAATATCATCTGCTGTGAAATGTACAAACCTATCTCTCAGCAAGTTAGGTGGAATGACAGCACCAGTCTGAAGATGCATAGTTAAGATTGTACTTTCGGCAAGAGATGTGTCTAACTTCAAAACTGATTCATAACTTATGGTGTGTCCAGTACTGTGGAAAAGTTGAAGAAGTTTCTTTGATCTAGTTGCCTGATGCAGCGTGCTGCCTAGTCCAATATGTTTTGGTGTCCACTTCTTTCCGCCACTGACACCGAACACCATATCGTGACCAACACTGAGCACCTTGATTCTTACTGGAATAACATCGGTGCTGTCTGGTTTGCTGTCCAGTACCAAAGGACCTTCATACAGCAGTCTCAGGAACATATACAGTGAGTCGGGAACACAATCTGCAGCCTTCTCGCCACTGATATCAAAACCTGTATGTCCTGGGTGCGCCAATATATCTCCACGGAGTTTCAATGCCACATGCACAAATGACATGAAAATATCACTCTCGGGTTTGAATACAGGTATTTTCAACAAGTCATCAACCCGATTCCGCAACAGGCAATTCTGATAAAGGTACATACTTGTACTTGGAAGGGAAAAGTAGACATCTGTCATTTGTCACTGTTCGATCTGGCAAAACGATGATGTCGAACACGTCTCCTGTACGGGCAATAAGACTTTCCTTGAAGGAAAATCGACGACTTACATATGATTGGGGGATGGTGACATTAGCTTCCCCAGCTAAAGGCCCAGTCACACTTTGATGTTTTAGCCAGTTTATGCCGATTTTTGAAAAAATTGTCTAAAACGCTGGCACACGTCGAATACGTTATGGGAAAGTTTTGGAAACATTGAGAGCATGCTAAAAAACACTGCCATACGTAGTAGTACTCTGGCTTTCATCGTTGTACTTTGCGGTTGTCCTCAAATTTTAGCATGCTTGAAATTTGTTAGACTTATGCCAGCGTATGACTCAAGTTCCGCTACGCTGGCCATAAGTTGTAGGCACGTTATGCGATTGTTGATGCACGTCGACACACGTTACTTGTAAGTTAATCATAAGTCGAAACACGTCGAGGTCATGTTTATCGTACCCGAAACTTATTTCTAACCTATGAGTAACGTGTTGTAGGCACGTTACGCGATCGTTGACACACGTTACTTGTAAGGTACTCATAAGTCGAAACACGTCAATGTAATGGTTAGCATCAGTGTTCCAGACTCCCTGTTATTATAATTATTCTTTTCTTCGGTATGATGGTGATGTTGACACTTCGATTTCTAGTGCGGTTATGATTTAAATCGTTGAGCGGCAGCCTATTAATTACATTATATTATAACCACACTAGAAATCGAAGTGTCAACATCACAGTCATACTGGAGAAAAAAAAAAAACTAAAAAAAAAACCAGGGAGTCTGGAACACTGACGCTAACCATTACCTCGATGTGTTTCGACTTATGAGTAAATTACAAGTAACTTTTGTTGACGTGTGCCAACGATCGCATATCGTGTGTACAACTTATTCCCATCGCATGCGGATCATGTGAGGCATACGGCAAGTAAGTCATAAAATGTTTAACACGTTTAAAAGTACAAGACGTACTCCACTTACTACGACGTACGATAGCGTACTTTAGTGTTCTATTCACGTATACCAAACTTACCCATACCGTATTCGACATGCGCCAGCGTTTTAGACGCATTTTTCAGAGGTCGGCATACGCTGGCAAGATCGCCAAGGTGTGACTGCGATGTTGACACTTCCATTTATCCAGCGGTTATGATTTGAATCATTGTGCGGCAGCCTTTTAATAGGCTACGCCACGTGATCGTCGGCGATACGTGCAGCGTGCTATGCATAAGTTGGACTATCGTTGGGCATAGGTTGTGAATGCCGACAACAGGCTAAGCATTCGTTGGTATAAGTTATCTATAAGACAACAAAACGTTCTGTGTCCGTTACTAATATGTTATGCATACGACCAACTCGTTATGAATACGTCCGAATCTTTAAAAAAAACATCAAAAGTTCAGCGTAAGCCAGAATTTTACATACATTTTGATACGTTGCCATTGCTGGCTAAAATGTCAAGGTGTGACTGGGCCTTAATATGCAGTAAAGATCCCAAACTGTAGATTGTTCTAGAGCACATCCTTTGTGAGGGAAATGTTGCAACTCGTTGCACAGCCATGTCATGGCGATATCAATGTCTTTGCTACCTTTTTTCGCTTTTGCTACTGACTTTGAGAAACCACTGCAACAAGCGAAGTGATATTTGCCTTCAGCCGCTATGAGATCATAAACACCTGCAAAGACGGACAGATTTCGATCAAATACTACACCCTGCAGAATCTCCTGGCTCTTCTTCAACGTCATTACAGAAATGATCCTCCGTTTCTGTGAAGACGTTTGACAGAACAGACACTGATTCCAGTCCATCGGCTTGACAGATTTGCGACCTGGCATGGAACATTTACCAGTATCTGCAGAACTACTTGCTTCTGTTGAGCATCCTTGTCTTTGGAACTCATTCTGCAGTCTCTTGATTTTGCCCTTGTCGGTATATTATGCACAACAGTTTCTGTGCCATACTAGTGAACTTGTAAATCCTGATGTGAAAGAATTCTCTATTCAATCCATTGCATCGTGGTATTTGTAGTCTCTAAGTTTTCTTCTGGTGGAGGTGACTAGTTCTATGCCTTGATTTCAAACCTTGATCACTGGAATCCCTAAGCTCATCCTTATTGTCTTTTTGACAGATAATACACAGGTTGTGTGACACAGGGGATGGTCTCTTCAAGTTAATCAGTGGGTCCATCTTTGTTATGAAACATGAAATAAAATATCATGTGTAGGTAAAAGAAATAGAACGAAAAAAGTCAACATCGACACTGTGTAATCGGAAAATTACCATAACATTGAATATTCTTTCAGATTTTTTTTTAAAGATAAAGTGATTAAATATGGATGGTCAGGTAGTAAATGACCACTATGTATTCTGAACTACTTCAATACTACATTGTGCTGCCTTGCATGGCAAGAAACAATCGTATGGCATGAGATATAAAAGAAATTCATAATGTTACCCGAACAAAATAGCGGACATTTTGTTTTTCATTTTTCACGCCTTCAAACAAATTTCAGCCTGGTAACATATTTTCTTGGATTCAGCACAGATCAATTAGGTTAAAAAGTCAAGTTACCAACTTTTACCTAAAAATGCATATGGGGGTTTGAATTCCTGATTATCCATCTAGTTTCATGGCATCTATGTCCTTCCGGAACTGCGGTGACCAGAACTGCACACAATATTCCAGATATGGCCCTCACTGAATTCCTGTACAATGTTAACACCACCAATTTTGATTTTTAAATGATCCCCCTCAGAATGTAGCCTAAAACCCTACTTGCTATACCTATTGCTGCCTGGCATTGTGCTGCCTGCTTACCTCCCACATCTATTGTTGTGGGCCGGGGTTCGGTGGCGATAAACGACCACAAGGTGGAGCAGTGGAGTCTTCCCCCACCGAACACCCGGAATTTAGGTCGTGACTCTCGGACAACTCCGAAAGGTCACGGGTTACTGAGAGGACCGTGGTCGCCAATATTTTGACGGCGTGAGGTAGGGTCCACTTGTCTAACTCCAATTTACCTAAGTACTCACGCCATCCAACTACCGGGGAACCACACCCTCGGCCGACTCTGTCCGATCCGAGTCGCAGGTAACGACTCGGATCCGGCGTAACCGAGCGGAGTTACCAGAGCTGCGCTGGACCAAATGAACAATTTACCCTCGCTATCTCTCAATGCACAGCGTGCCAAGCCAATGAAAAAAACACAGAAACGAGCTGGAACATTTAACAAAAGGGATTTATTTATAACAATAATCGGGGAGTGGAGACAGAACAGAGTTATCACGAATAAAATAAATGTAATATGAAAAGAAAACACTTAAACAGCTCTACTTAACAGACGGGGCCCACGGGCACACACACACACGCGCGCACATACACACACACACACACACACACACACACACACACACACACACACACACACACACACACACACCCAAAAGAACTGGACCTCGTGGGTCTATCTCGGTCAAGCCGAGCCGGGGTACCTGTCCGCTGGGCACACCGGCCACACCGACTCCGAACCACTGGTGGGACTCAAACCCACGACCCGAAGTCCACGGCTTAGGATCCTGGCTGCTCAACTCCCAGACCTGCCCTCCAAAGGACCGCAGAATGCTCCAACCACGACCGCGACCATCTGCAGAACCCTCCGTAGTCACCATGATCACACGGTCTCCCGAAAAACTGGTTCAGACAAAGCCAATCTCCGACCGTCTGCCGCAATCGCCACGATCCTCTGAACTGCCGTCCTCTCCTCTTTCTTACTCTCTTGAGGTCGGAGCGATTAATTTTTCTCGGCACGCTCTCCTCTCATTGGACGAGGGGTTCTCGGACGACTCGTGGCCGCCCCTCATTCGTTGAGCCGAACATTCCATCTGGCTAAGGCGGAGCCAGCCCTGAGGTGACGAAACCTCCGCTCGCGTCCGTGGTCCCGAACACGTGCGTAATGGAGACCGGGGCGAGTCAAGGATGGCGCGTTGTTGTCGAAATTGTAGTAATCGTTGTGGATGTATAAAAAAACCTAACTAAAAAAAGTAACTCGTAGCACACACACAAAATTCCCATAAGACAGAGGGGATGGATTCCAACTATAAACACATACTTATTGAAATAACTAAGCTTAGGGACTGCTGTCTGTTTGTGTGCACAAGGTTTCCAAATCCGCAACACTATTACCACCCCCAAATCCTTCTCCTGTGTGACATGCTCCAAAATTACCCCTTGCATCCTGTAATCTCTATTTTCATTGTTCTTTCCCATCCCCAACACCGTACACTTGCTCAGGTAAAAATACATCTGCCAATCTTTTGCCCAATCTATGCAAGTATCAATGCTTTCTTGAATCTGATCACCATGCCCTCTGCTATCCACCTCACCTCCAAGCTTTGTGTCATCTGCAAATTTGGAAAACTTACTCTTTACCCCATTATCCAAATCGTTGATGTAAATAATGAATGGTAATGGTCCGAGTACTGATCCCTGAGGTACCCCGCTACATACATCCTCCCAGCAAGACATCCTCCCACTCACAGCCACTCTTTGCTTCCGATCACAAAGCCAGTTTGCAATCCAAGCTTTAAAAATGAAATAATTCTCATATCCAGATCCAGATTCGGATCTTCACCAAAAATGAGCCAATTATTTCCTTGTCACACACCCAACGTGTCCACCAAGTTTCGTCCGAATGCGTCCACAACCTTTTGCGATATCGTGCTATCATTTTGGCCTTATCTCTCAATAGTGAAGAAGCACTTTAACAATTCTAGTCATCAGATCAGGATCTGGATCTTTACCAAAATCTAATCAGTTCGTCCTTGTCACACACTGAACCTGTCCACAAAATTTCATCTGGATCCGGCCACAACTTTTTGAGATATCCTGCACAGTCAGACAAACAAACAAACAAGCAGTCAGAGACTGGTACTTACGAAATCGTCAACTTGATCTCTGACCTTGTCTAATAAAAGCTGTCTCTTGAGAAGGTAGCGACAAAAATCGAATGTTTTGGATGTTTGACCTCACTGTGACCTTGACCTTTGACCGATTTTGACCAAAATCTAATCAGCACTAGCCACCACCCTCCTGAATCACGTGGTGTAATTTGACATTGGAAGCTTCTTCCGTTCTCGAGTTATCTCTACCAAACCATCAAAAATCGAATATTTGACCTCACCGTGACCTTGACCTTTGACCGATTTTGACCAAAATCTAATCAGCACTAGCCATCACCCTCCTGAATCACGTGGGGTAATTTGACATTGGTAGCTTCTTCCGTTCTCGAGTTATCGTGCCTACAAACAAACAAACAAACAGAAACGGAAGGCATCAATATACTTACGAAATCTTTAGATTTCGTAAGTAACAAACAAACATACAAACAAGCAGTCATAGACAGGTACTTACGAAATCGTCAACTTGATCTCTGACCTTGTCTAATAAAAGCTGTCTCTAGAGAAGGTAGTGACGCAAACCAGAAGTCTCTACGATGACTCTGTACCAAACCATCAAAAAATCGAATGTTTGACCTCACTGTGACCTTACCTTGACCTTTGTCCGATTTTGACCAAAATCTAATCAGCGCAAGCGACCACCCTCCTGAATCACGTGGTGTAATTTGACATTGGTAGCTTCTTCCCTTCTTGAGTTATAACTTTTTTTTGGATGTTTAACCTCACTGTGACCTTGACCTTTGACCGATTTTGACCAAAATCTAATCAGCGTTAGCCATCACCCTCATGAATCACGTGGTGTAATTTGACATTGGTAGCTTCTTCCGTTCTCGAGTTATCGTGCCTACAAACAAACACACAAACAGAGGACGGAAGTGATCAATATACTTACGAAATCTTTAGATTTCGGAAGTAACAAGAAGACGTCACGCAGATCACGATACCTGCAAAATCCATAAACCAAATTTGATCTCAAAAATAATTGGTGGTTGAATTCAATGACCAAATATGCAACTCTTCAAATTTCAAGTGAATCGGATGAAAATTGCCAATTTTATTTTAGAATTCTGGCCTATGGTGACCTTTTGGTCTATGTTGACCTCAAAGATGATTGGTGGTTGAATTCAGTGACCCGAAATATAAATCCTCTTCAAATTTCAAGTCAATCTGATGAAAATTGAAGATTTTAGAAATCTCACCGAAGTTGTTGACCTTTGGCCTATGTTGACCTTTTGACCTCAAAGGCAATAGACTTCTTCGTTATGACAAACTCTACCATGTGGTGAAGTTTTGTGAAGATGGGTTTAAAATTGGGACCTGTAGGCGATAAAGACAAACAAACAGACAGAGAGACAGACAGACAGACAGACAGACAGACGAACAAAATTGACTGACTAATGTACTTGAAAAATCTTCGATTTTGCAAGTAACAAACAGAAAAGTGTGAAAACACAACCTCCTTCCACCTTCAGTGGCGGAGGTAATTATTATAGCGAACGCAGTGAGCTTCATACTTAACGCGTGCACGTGAGAGAATAGGAAACAACAACAACAACAACAACAACACAATACCCCTGGCTATTTGGAATCCGTGTTGTTAGCTATGACCTTTTGCTTCTGGTTGTTAAACGCTGTGCGGTGTATAAACACGATTGGGTTTTATTTCTATCTTGTGAATATTACTTAACGCGTGCACGTGAGAGAATAGGAAACAACAAAAACAACACAATACCCTGGCAATTGTGAATCCGTGTCGTTGCCTATGACCATTTTGCTTCCGTTTTTTTTTTTATTCTGTTTTTTTTTGTTTCCGGTTTTTGTCATGGGGAATGATGCATGCTGGGAGATCATGACCGGAAGTGTTTATTTATTTATTCAATTATTTTTTTCCCAAAGTTAATTTTATACTTCTGAAAGTGATTTTTTGTCATGACCGGAAGTGTTTATTTATTTATTCAATTATTGTTTTCCCAAAGTTAATTTTATACTTCCAAAAGTGATTTTTTGTCATGACAGGAAGTGTTTATTTTGTATTTAACATTACCGGGAATGATTTTGAAACTCTTTCCGGAACTTTTAATTTCTTTTATTCTTGACCAGAAGTGATTGTTTATTTATTCAATTATTTTTTTCCCAAAGTTAATTTTAATAAAGATATCTCCCGCATCATCAAAAAATATTTTTTAATCGTGATTTACATTATTTGATCGCTGATCCCTAATCCAGGCCGAAGTAACCGGAAATTGCGTCAAAATCATCAGCTGTGCGGCGCTTACACGTACCACGGTATAGTTGGCAAGTATACAGTTGTGAACAAGTTTTATGTAAAGTCAGAAGCGAATATAAGAAGAATTCTACGTTCGCTTCTAGGCTTTGCCTATTCCATATTAATAATAAGACTAAGCAACAGCTTTATAAGAGCACTAGATGACCCGTGAACCTGTTGGGTTCCCGTTGTGACAGCGGTTGATGAAAAAAATAATTTCAAGAAAAAGAAAAGATGGCTCCAGCGAACTATAACACCAAGGTTGTTTGCATTTATCAAATACTCCTGAAGAGTACTTGACTGAATCAGGAAATAATTTTTGAATAATTTTTTTCGTTTCCCGATTTGAACGAAACTTGATACTGCACACCGCAGGTGAATGATGAGTACGTTGGCCCTAAAATTTTTGTGCTATCATATACCGTTTTGGCTGTATTTCAGGAACATACATACATACATACATACATACATACATACATACATACAAAGATGAGAGTTTTAGTAATATATAGATAAAGAAATACCTCAAGGTTCATTCTTGCTCATCAGTTTGCATGAAGGAGCTCTGTTTGAAGGTATTTGATTGCCGGTCTTTGTTACCTCTGGGGACGAGTTGCTATAACGGGCAGCAACTCGAGCTAAAGGACGGCCTTTAAAGCAGCACTGCAGGAAAGCCATCCAGCTGGCTTTCCCAATAAACCTTGTACAGACATCATGCCAGGAGACGCTGTGGTCCACTTGAGCCAGTACATGGTTATAGAACACACACAACTGTGAATGCAAAAGTATTTGCCAAACAATATCAAGAGATGCGTTTTGATGCATCATTAAACAAAGCAGAGATGATCAAGGATATTAAGCTGTCCGTCTTTTTTGCACAGATTATCCATTTTGCAATTCATATGGATGGGGGCATCTTTCAAGCAAAGGAAACCGAGGAATTAGGAGGATGTCAGGAAGGACAAAACATGAAGACACACATCTAAATTAGTGTCGTTTTGAGGAGATACTGAGATTTACTTACAGTCAATTTTCTTGGCGATCAGCTGGTACGGGAACTTATCACCCAGGATCTGTATTGCCTGAAACACACCGCACACAGTGCACACAGCACACGGTCTGTAAAGTGATGGTGGCAAAGTCTTAACCGAGACCCTTTGAAACGATCAGTTTCACCAAGCTGTCATCACATGAGCACCTTGCGTTACACTTCCATCAAACACACACACACACACACACACACACACACACACACACACACACACACACACACACACACACACACACACACACACACACACACACACACACACACACACGCACGCACGCACGCACGCACGCACGCACACACACACACACACACACACACACACACACACACACACACACACACACACACACACACACACACACACCAAGTTATTTACTTTCTTGTCACGGACTCTTTTTGCTGCCTTCTCTCAATTGAACCATTTTGTTTGGTTGTTAGGAGAGGAAACCACAGTTGGGTAGAAACACATCAACAACTTGTCTTGCTTACTCCAGTGTTCTGTCCACCTTGTTATAGTTGGTGCATGTATGAGGTATGATGGCATCACCATTCCAACTATAGCAAGATCCGTACTCGTGAGACCGCTTGGCAGTTCCTCGTGTATCGCCAGCTCCACCCTCTGGTGTGCTTTGCCGGTGTGAAAACGGTGATTTGAGTAAAATAAATAAACTACTGTGTAAACAATGTTCTCAAAGTACAAACAAACAATCGGTTAAAAGGTTTGTAATTAATTGCATTTGATTTCCCTGCACAATGTTTGATGAAAATCGCCCATTTAAGTTCGATGGTTATTTAGAAGGGTGCTGAGGGAATCGAACCCGACGAACCCTCGAGTTTGCATCTTTACAATGACAATGAAAGTGCTCGGTTTCACAGCACGTGCAATGTATGACGTCATGTGCTGACCACACAGTATAAAATGATTGAGACAATCACCTCCTTCATCTTGTTGTCATTTCCTGTGACGAATGTGATCACCCGCCGGCCCGACGCCATCTCACTGCAAGCAACCTTCCCTCGCCGCCAATGCAACTCACCGACTGACTGCAGCTTCCTGTTCCAGACGCTGTCCCCGCCTTCCGACTATTCCCCGCCTTCTCCGTGCTGAATGAGTGAATGACTCCAATTAAGCGCGCCCCTTCTCCTCAGCGCGCCCCTTCTCCTCAGCGCGCCCCCTTCTCCTCAGCGCGCCCCCTTCTCCTCAGCGCGCCCCCTTCTCCTCAGCGCGCCCCCTTCTCCTCAGCGCGCCCCTTCTCCTCAGCGCGCCCCTTCTCCTCAGCGCGCCCCCTTCTCCTCATGGCGCCCCCTTCTCCTCAGGGCGCCCCCTTCTCAGGGCGCCCCATTCTCAGCGCGCCCCTTCTCCTCAGCGCGCCCCTTCTCCTCAGCGCGCCCCCTTCTCCTCAGGGCGCCCCTTCTCCTCAGGGCGCCCCTTCTCCTCAGCGCGCCCCTTCTCAGCGTGCCCCTTCTCCTCAGCGTGCCACTTCTCCTCAGCGCGCCCCTTCTCCTCAGCGCGCCCCTTCTCCTCAGCGCGCCCCCTTCTCCTCAGCGCGCCCCCTTCTCCTCAGCGCGCCCCCTTCTCCTCAGCGCGCCCCCTTCTCCTCAGCGCGCCCCCTTCTCCTCAGCGCGCCCCCTTCTCCTCATGGCGCCCCCTTCTCCTCAGGGCGCCCCCTTCTCAGGGCGCCCCATTCTCAGCGCGCCCCTTCTCCTCAGCGCGCCCCTTCTCCTCAGCGCGCCCCCTTCTCCTCAGGGCGCCCCTTCTCCTCAGCGCGCCCCTTCTCCTCAGCGTGCCCCTTCTCCTCAGCGCGCCCCTTCTCCTCAGCGCGCCCCTTCTCCTCAGAGCGCCCCCTTCTCCTCAGCGCGCCCCCTTCTCCTCAGCGCGCCCCTTCTCCTCAGCGCGCCCCTTCTCCTCAGCGCGCCCCTTCTCCTCAGCGCGCCCCTTCTCCTCAGCGCGCCCCTTCTCCTCAGCGCGCCCCTTCTCCTCAGCGCGCCCCCTTCTCCTCAACGCGCCCACTTCTCCTCAGCGCGTCCCCTTCTCCTCAGCGCGTCCCCTTCTCCTCAGCGCGCCCCCTTCTCCTCAACGCGCCCCCTTCTCCTCAGCGCGTCCCCTTCTCAGCGCGCCCCCTTCTCCTCAGGGCGCCCCCTTCTCCTCAGCGCGCCCCTTTCTCTCACTCCGCCACATTCACCTTCCCGGCCAATTAAAATCTTTCTAACCCTCCATCTTACCGTCCGTCCCCTTCGCGTTCCTTCAGAGTCGATCTCCTCCCCTGCCATCCTTTTCCCTTGATCAACAACGATCCAGAATACCGTTTCACCGCACGTATATTGTCAAGGCATTCAATGCGTGTCTTTCCTCGTGTGGACATTAAATGGCCGTCCCGTCTGTTGGTGGATGTTAAAGATCCCGCTCTCTCTGACACCGTGAACTAATTACAAATTCCTGCGTTTGATCAGCAGCACAGCCCCCCTCAGCCAATGATGTGACTCGCTGCCTTGTGCTGCATACGTAATAAGTAGAAGATGGAGAATATTGTCATCACTGATAATTAAGTCATAAATATAAATTAAAAGTGTAAATGTTCGAACGTAATTGAAAGTCGAGAAACACACCAACAACAGGGAAGAAAGATAGAACAGTGGAGCAGGTGGAAGAAGGTTGACGAGGTGGAGGAAACACATCCATGGTGAGTCATAAGTCCCAGGACACGGTTTTAGCTGCTCATACAAGATTTGTTTAAATCATGTATTTACAATTATTTTTCTTTTCAGATCAAACAAATACATGAAACCAAGATGGCAGACACCGGTCCATTGACGTGGAAGAGCCTGGTAGCAGGGGTGTGGCACCACGACAGGAGAAACACAAACAAGAGGATGAAACAGGTGCAAGAAAACTTCGAGGAGCGTTTTGGAAATCCAGCACCATCAAAATGAAATATTCATGTTTGGGGAAAAATGTATTTCACACTGGAGTGTACGTGACAGCAAGTGCAGCGGATGACCAAAAATCATTATTATATAATTATAATTAATCAAAAATGATAAACAGCGAAACTCGTGTCCTGGGACTGGTGACACCCTGGAGAAAGGAACCAGTTTCCCCAGAAATGCACCTGCAACACAAATTAACTTGGGAATGTAACACGGCCATTATGGGCCAAATGTCCTCTTCGTTCCCTCGTTTCAGCTCGGACAGGAATGGATGAAAGGGTGTTCGATTTTGTGCTGTCCCACGAAAAGGCTAACCTTACCATAACACTAACCCTAACCCTAACTGTATGAATTTATATCCTGCATCCGAAAAGGGATCTATAAAACCCCCTTGTTAACAGATATAAAGATAATAGGAAATGGATACCGTTTAACCTCTTAAACCCTTCATTGTTACGGGTAAGAAGAAGAGGAGGAGGAGGAAGAGGAGGAGGAGGAGGAGGAGGAGGAGGGGGAGGAGGAGCGGCGGCTTTGTAATTGTTTACGTACCCCTTTTCAAACACGTCACAGTGTTATTGCTCTCCAATCGACATCACACAGCCACCGGAATAACCACAGCACTTCCTGCAACCTGTTCAACGATACCACAACTCTGATACTCCATTACGATCCATTTCCTTGTTGAACGAATCACAGTCTTGCTATGTTTGTTTATCTGTTTGTTTTGGTTTATATTCCACCTGTCCATCTCTCTAAGTGATGTACAAGTAATTTTGTTTCTGAAATAGTTACGGATTTGGAAACCTTGTGCACACAAGCAGCCAGAGTCCCCGTAGTTCAGTTATTTCGATAAGTATGTGTTAATAGTTAGAATCCTTCTTTCTGTCTAATGGGAATTTAGTGTGTGCGCTACAAGTTATTTTCCAGTTAGTTTTTTTTTTTTTACAACAACTACTACCACTACATCCACTACAACAAGGACCGTCACCTCGCTCCACCGGTCACCATTGCCGACGTGTTTTTGGCTGAGGGCGTGGGCGGAACCTCCGTCGCTTCCGGTGGAGGCTCCACTTCAAAGAAGGCAAGGACCGTTTCCTCCAGCCAATGAATGAAGGGCGAGCATGACACGCATGCCCCAGCCAATCGGGAGGTGGCCACGAGTCGTCCGACAACCCCCCCGGCCAATCAGGAGGCAGGTGGTGAGGAGAAGAGGCCCCTCCCACCAAAAGAGGAGTAGAATGGTTGTGAGGAGCAGTTTTTCGGCAGACCGGGTGATTGTGAGGACGGCAGAGTAGTTGTGGGAAACGAGAGGACGGCAGACAGGAGGATCGTGGCGATTTCTGAGCAGTCTGTCATTGTGGCAGACGGTCATGTGTGGTGGTTGGAGCGGTCTGAGACAGAGGTGGTCGTGGTTGGAGCGGTCTGAGACAGAGGTGGTCGTGGTTGGAGCGGTCTGAGACAGAGGTGGTCGTGGTTGGAGCGGTCTGAGACAGAGGTGGTCGTGGTTGGAGCGGTCTGAGACAGAGGTGGTCGTGGTTGGAGCGGTCTGAGACAGAGGTGGTCGTGGTTGGAGCGGTCTGAGACAGAGGTGGTCGTGGTTGGAGCGGTCTGAGACAGAGGTGGTCGTGGTTGGAGCGGTCTGAGACAGAGGTGGTCGTGGTTGGAGCGGTCTGAGACAGAGGTGGTCGTGGTTGGAGCGGTCTGAGACAGAGGTGGTCGTGGTTGGAGCGGTCTGAGACAGAGGTGGTCGTGGTTGGAGCGGTCTGAGACAGAGGTGGTCGTGGTTGGAGCGGTCTGAGACAGAGGTGGTCGTGGTTGGAGCGGTCTGAGACAGAGGTGGTCGTGGTTGGAGCGGTCTGAGACAGAGGTGGTCGTGGTTGGAGCGGTCTGAGACAGAGGTGGTCGTGGTTGGAGCGGTCTGAGACAGAGGTGGTCGTGGTTGGAGCGGTCTGAGACAGAGGTGGTCGTGGTTGGAGCGGTCTGAGACAGAGGTGGTCGTGGTTGGAGCGGTCTGAGACAGAGGTGGTCGTGGTTGGAGCGGTCTGAGACAGAGGTGGTCGTGGTTGGAGCGGTCTGAGACAGAGGTGGTCGTGGTTGGAGCGGTCTGAGACAGAGGTGGTCGTGGTTGGAGCGGTCTGAGACAGAGGTGGTCGTGGTTGGAGCGGTCTGAGACAGAGGTGGTCGTGGTTGGAGCGGTCTGAGACAGAGGTGGTCGTGGTTGGAGCGGTCTGAGACAGAGGTGGTCGTGGTTGGAGCGGTCTGAGACAGAGGTGGTCGTGGTTGGAGCGGTCTGAGACAGAGGTGGTCGTGGTTGGAGCGGTCTGAGACAGAGGTGGTCGTGGTTGGAGCGGTCTGAGACAGAGGTGGTCGTGGTTGGAGCGGTCTGAGACAGAGGTGGTCGTGGTTGGAGCGGTCTGAGACAGAGGTGGTCGTGGTTGGAGCGGTCTGAGACAGAGGTGGTCGTGGTTGGAGCGGTCTGAGACAGAGGTGGTCGTGGTTGGAGCGGTCTGAGACAGAGGTGGTCGTGGTTGGAGCGGTCTGAGACAGAGGTGGTCGTGGTTGGAGCGGTCTGAGACAGAGGTGGTCGTGGTTGAGCAGTCTCGTTGGTGGGCCGTGGACTTCGGGTCGTGGGTTCGAGTCCCACCAGTGGTTCGGGTCGGTGTGACCGCATGAGGCGGGACAGGTACCCGGCTAGGCCCCTGCCCTCAGCTCGCCTTCCCTCCGAGCTGAAAGGCCAAAAATAGACCCACGAGGTCCAGCGTGTGTATGTGTGTATGTGTGTATGTGTGTGTGTGTGTGTGTGTGTGTGTGTGTGTGTGTGTGTGTGTGTGTGTGTGTGTGTGTGTGTGTGTGTGTGTGTGTGTGTGTGTGTGTGTGTGTGTGTGTGTGTGTGTGTGTGTGTGTGTGTGTGTGGTGCCGTCCTGTAAGTTGAATTGTTCAGTGCTTTTTCTTTGCTCATTGTACATTGCCTGCCTTTTATTCGGATAACTGCTCTGTGTGCTCCCTCCCCGATTATCATTGTAAAATAAATCCCCTGTTAAATGTACCAGCTCGTTAACCTCTGCCATCGAAGATCGGAGGTTACTGTTTTCACCCCTTTCTGTTTGTTTGTTTGTGAACAGTATTACGGAAAAACTCAACGGAATTCGACGAAAGTTGGTGGGGGATTAGGTATGGTCCAAGGATCATGCCATTAGATTTTGGACTTGGTCCAAAATCCAATATGGCTGCTATGGCGGCCATTTTGAAAAAATGTTTGAATTTTTTTTTGGGAAATTTCTACATGTTTTAAGTGATTTCCAACCCCCCCCCCCAAAAAAAAAATTGTTAGAGAAAAAAAAATTTTTGCAACTTTTTTTTCAACAAAATTTCGATTTTTTTTTTTTGCATTTCTACATGTTAAGTGATTTCCAACAAAAAAAAACATGCCAAAATTATTGCGGCTGATTTTGGAACTTCAGGTGGATATACCCACGTAAAATAAATTTCTGTCTCAAGGAATCTAGTTATGACGAATGAATTGAGTAAGTAAAAGGGAAAGTTGCAAACGATAACTCTGTGAGCACTGTTGACGTCAAATTGAATGAATAGGATATCAGGTTCACTTGAGTGACCTTGCAGTATTGGCGGCGGTGGTTTTGCACTCTACCGAGTGCTCCTCCTCTAGTTTTCTGTGCTTTCTCCCATTGGCCTTGCATGGTGCAGGTTTGAGAATTAGTAAGGCCGTTCGGGCCGGTAAATTGTTCATTTGGACCGATGGATCTTGGTAATCCCCGCTCGGTTTTGCACTCTGATCAGGCTCGGGAAACGGTCCATTCCGCCGAGGTCTGTCGAGGGTGTGGTTTTCCCCGGTAGTTGGACGACGTGGGTATTTAGGTATATTGAAATTAGGCAATTATCCCTACCCCATGCCGTCGAAGTATTGGCGACCACTGTCCGCTAAGGGACCCGTGACCTTCGGACTTTTCCTAGAGTTACGACCTGAATTCCGGGTGTTCGGTGGGAGACGACTCCACTGCTCCACCTCGTGGTCGTTTATCGCCACCGACCCCTGGCCCACAACAATATAACCATGAGATCGACAAAACTATTACACTTCGAGATTTGTTAACAATGTTTAACTGGGTTTTCCCTAAACAGCTGGCAGGATAGCTTGGCAGTGCGCACACTTGCTTCTGAGCTGTCTATAGCCTGGGTTCGAATCTCAACCCGGTTATAAACTGCCATCCTGGTGTTTCGCAGACAGGGTGATTCACCAATATGTGCGCCGTCCCTCGGATGGACGTTAAGCTGACTGTTCTGTCTGCTCGCATTAGTTGTATAATGTATGTTAAAGGTCCTACAATGTCCTTCACAAAGAGTTGGCGAGCTATCACCAGCCCTCTAAACAAACTACAAATCCCTGCACACTCGGTGTAGTATCCTATGAGTGGGAACTTGTCCAGTACTGTAACATGAGTCAAGAAACTGCATTGATAGAAGACACTCCCTGTATTGAGTATGGTGCATGAGTACGAGTCTTACAAACAGCCGACTTAACAAACAATTTGACCTTTTTAACTGAATAGCACAATTTTCCTTTTTAAACTTCTATCTCAAGTCACAGATTTACTGATTGTTTTTTTTTTTGTATCACTGTCGAGGCTCATATGAAAGCTAACACACAGAACGTGCAACAAGGGAAGCAGGAAATAAGGGGGAAGGGGGAGGGATGGACAAAACACTGTGGAACAGAAGAGAGATAAGGAGATCTGTGGAAGGGAGAGGGATGGG
>NC_140965.1:101646489-101693989 GCF_056783735.1 Eptatretus burgeri | reverse complement strand
GCGTGGGTACTTAGGTAGGTCGAGTTTGGCGATTGGCCGATTGGCATGATTGTGGTGAGGTCGAAAGGCCCACCCGTGACTGGCTCCGGGTGATAGTTCCCGGAGGGTCATGACTGAATTGTCCGTCCGGTGGGTGACGTGCAGCGATCCGAATTATGTGGCCGTCCATATGCCGGCGGGCGCGAATTCGCAACACTGGTGTCAGGTTGTGGGAAACGAACTCTTCCCCCTCCTCGCAACACTGGTGTCCAGGAGTGGGATTCGAATCCCTCCCGCCTCCAAGCTAAATTCACGGGGAATCGGTTCAGGGGTGAGAGGAGCGACCCCCGATTCCCTCCAAATTACGAGCAATTAAAATTAACCTATTACGAGAAATAAGATGGAGTCTCAAGACTTGCGGGAGCCGGGGGTATTAGAAATGGATGTAGAATGTGTGGAATCCCCGTGCAGGAAATGCTTATTATGCAGGATGAACTCCCCCAACTGAACCCAGAGCCCGAAATGGGCGCGGCAGCAGCAGAGGCCGCGGAGTATGACGCCCCTCCTCCCCACCTCCGTCAAATCCCCTCCCCAGCCCCTGGCGGATCCGCACCCGATAATGGCGAATCGACTCCCACGGGGTTAGCTGACGTAAGAGGGATGTTGGAAGCATTGATGGGAGCAATGAAAGGCATGAACGAAAAAATGGATGGAAATACGCAACAAATGAACGAAAAAATGGATGGAAATACGCAACAAATGAACGAAAAAATGGATGGAAATATGCAACAAATGAACGAAATAAAAACAAATGCAGGATGAATAATCAAATGAATGCGAATTTACAACAGGTGAAGAACGGAATGGAAAACAAAATGGAGGAAATGCGGGGTGAGATGCAGCAAATGGGCCGAAGCCTGTAGGCAGGCATATTGGCAATTGCGGGGATCGAAACGCGGGCAGTGGAGCTCAAAATGGCGGCGCCACGTGTGGGAGCGAACGAGCTGGGAGGGAGTGCAACGGTTGTCAGGCCCGCAATGAAGGCGGGTGAGGGCAAATTAATTCGCGGGACGTGTTGGGCGAGAAGTGTGAAGGTGACGGAAACAGTGACGGTGACCGAGAGGGACAAATTAATTGGGGTGACGGAGACGTGCATGAGGGAGACAACAAGGGAAGAGACGGAAATAATAGAGACGCGGGAGATGGGAACGATAGAGGAGAGACTACATGATGAATTGGACGGGATTGAAGACGAGCACACACACACAGAGGTATTGGAGGACCATGAGGGGGAGCTGGCGGACTGGTTAGAGACCCGGTGCGAGCAGCTGGATAGCCTCCTCCAGGAACGAGGGGAGGGAGTATGCCCCCTTGAAGCGATTCACGACCAGGTGGGTTCAGTCGTGCTTTGCAGGGTCGGGGGGAGGAGTGCTGCGAACGGGTGCACGCCGAGCTTGGGGGGTATAGAGGCCCCGGAACCCCTTGTGGGGACACGAATCCCCAGTGTGGTTGTCCCGGTGTGTGTGGTTATGAGTGTTGTCCCCGTGTGTGTGAGTGCGACCGCGTGTATGGGTGAAGCCCCGCGTGTGCCAGAAGCCCCGTCTGTGAGTGATGTGGTCACAAATGTGCCGGAGAGCGTTGCTTCCCAGCACGCCGTGTGTGAAAGGGGCACTGTGTGTGGAAGGGGCCACGGGTGCGGGGGAACGGCCGTGTGTGAATGGAACCACGTGTGCAAGGGAAATGGCACGAGTGTGAGAGAGACCGTGTGTGTGAGAGAGCGGTATGTGAGGGAGATGACGGTCGGCATGCGGGAGCATGCAGCCGCGTCTCCCGGTGTGAATGTGATGCAATGGTGTGTGTGTGTGTCGTAACACGCAGGAGTGTGTGCGTGGAACGGAGACGACGGCGACAGAGGGACAAAAGCCGAATAGCGGCCGCAGCTGTAATGGGGACCACGCCGGGTTCACCCAGCAGCGAGCGCGAGGTCCGTGTTGTGCAACGCACGAGGCTGCCACGTGCTCGCTTGCGGGAGTGAAGCCTGGTCCGGAAACGAGCGCGGTGAATGTTGCCGATTCCGCGACGGACAAAGTTTCAGCAGGTAAACTGATTTGGACCGGATGGGTTCTCCACGCAGGCGGGTGTGTTAAGCTCCAACGGGCAGAGCACATGTGTTCGCCTGGGAAACCCCTCGCGACGTGAGGCTTGTGTTTTTTTATGCGCCAGGTGACGTCATGGTTGCGTGTATGGTTGGAATCCAGCAGGAGGGTGAATCCCTGCCGGATGGTACCGTCCAAGATGGACGCGAACAGCTGCGATGACGTCACGCCACAGATGCGCGGCTGTGAATTGCCGCGCTGGTGCGCAGGTTGCGAGTTGCCGCGCTGGTGCTGCGCAAGGAAAAAAAAAAAAACAAGCCTCACTTTCAGGTGAACAGGATTCCTAGGCAAGGGGTGAATGATCCCCTTGACCTGGGCACAGGATGGAACTAGCTAGGGGGAAGGGTTAGCTGAGCTAGACCGGCTCCATAGGGCAGGGGTAAGTCCTCATGGGGCAGGGGTAAGTCCTCATGGGGCCCTTGGAATGGATTAGTTAGAGGGATTGTAGTTGAGATTTAGGATGGGGAATGGATTTAAAGGGATTATTTGGAGACAGTGATTGACAGTGAATGTGTAGTGGGGACTTAGCTGAGCTACGTAGTGTTAAATGGAACGTGCTATAGTGTAAGGGATGACGTGGGAGCACGAGGTAGGTAGGGGATTTAGTGAGCAGGATGGCAGAGATCAGCGATGGGTGTGTTGAAGAGTTGTGAAGTGGCAACATGTGCTTGTTGAGTGAGTGAGGCCAGCGGGTCTGAGTGAATGGAGTGAGTGGGGAATGCATGGTGCGATGAGTGATTGGGGGAGGAGTGATTCCCGCCCAAGGGACCCCGGGGTCAGTGTAGAGTGAGTTAGGGGGTTAGTCAAATTGACAAAATGGAGGCCGTTTTGCTGTTGGTGGGAGTGTAGGCTCGAAACCCGTTTGGAGGGGTGCAGGAGCCCTGTTGACGGGCTGGGAGCGTGGCTGCGAAAGGTGAGTATCGCTGAGTGGGTACCCTGGGCACCAGGCTAGTCGGCCGTAGTAGGCCAAGGGACCATGGGGGGCCGGGATAGCGTAGTGGGCACGGGTGTGCCCGCATGATGCGGGGGCCCGGGGCGCCGTTAGCCGCGTGGGCAGTGTTGTGGGCACGGGTGACCCTCGGAAAGGGGCCCGGGAAGCCAGCCTGCCACGTGAGCGTTTCAGGGGAGTCGCCAGGGAGGGCACTCCCCTGTGTTTAGGGAGCTGGTAGGCTCGGAGGCAGTGTAGTGCCTAGGGGTGCCATCGTTGGGGAATCGGCAGAGGGTAGTGCCTGCCAAGGGGAGCCACGCGTCCCAGCCATGAGACCGTGTGAGAGCACGGGAAGAAAATTGGGGGGCGAGGTCCAAAATTGTGAGGACACCAACACAGGTGATGGGAATCTTGGTTGCGAGAACCGATAGATTAAGCGAGAGGCGCTTTTTGAAAGCCCCGGGGTAGTTTAAAGGTTAATGGTTAGGGTAGATTAGGAAGTGTACCCTTCCGCACCATCCATCCCTTCGCTCTCGTTGTGGGCCGCTGAACCCACTTTGGGTTAAAGATCACTGAAGTCTGGGGAGGCCATCCTGAGGCTTCGTTGGGCCTCGATACAGGATGCTAGCCCTCCCTCATTCCCCTCCAGGAAGGGAACGTAAGGGTTGGGAGTAGGCTAGGGGACGATAGGTTAGCCGAACAATGACAATAAAGGGGGTTAGGGGACGATTTATATGTGGAAGTAAAAAAAAAAAAAAAACAACAAAAAAAATTAATTGGGGCTAAATTGGGTTTTTACAAATTAAGGGAGTGGGTATGGACAGTGACAGGCAAAGGCGATAGGTGGGAGGGAGACAGGTAGGTTGGTCCGAGCCCGCCTTCTGTGTGGCCAGCACCTCCGCACTCCCTCCACCAACCTGCACTTCACAGCGAGAGGCCGGCCAACTTCGTCTGCTGGCTGTTATGCTTCAAGGCCTGTGCCGGTCAGCTCCACTGCCGGCTGTGTTTGCCTGCAACGGCCTTGTTCTGCAGGCTGTGTTTGCCTGCTACCTTTGCCATGCCATGCCCACTGCCCACATCATCAGTTTGCCCACGGTCAATTTTGCTTTGCCCCCCCCCTGCCCCTGTTCATTTCCATGTGCGCCAGGATCATCGTTGTGAGTTGCAAGAACTGTCCTGTGGGCAGCAACAACACGGGCCTGCAGTGCCGGTCCGTACACCGGTTTTCTTTTGACTTTTTCTCTTTGCAGAGTCCATTGATCCTGGGCCATGGTTTAGTGTAAAATTTGTAAGTTAAGGTTAAGATGTACTGTACATATGAGTGCGCCCCCGGCATGTATGTCAAGCGCTGGCAATTTTATTTAAGTCGTCTGAGTGAGTGGGTTTGTTTAGTTAGTTACTCAGCCCTCCGGTTATTTATTATGGGGACACGAATACCATGAATGTGGCACTCAGGGATCCGTAGGTAAAACGTACTCGGGGAGAACTACACATGATGGCACACGAGAATTTGACGACTCGGGACGAGTCTGTAAAAAGGGGAGGGGCTAGTATTACGGCTGTGGAAATTCGCTTCACACCATGAAGGGCCCGTAGGTGAGATATCTCTAAGTACATGTGTAGTTAGCCCAAACCCGTTGTATAGAGGGGATTTATGTGATTCATCCGGGCTGTGACGCTTTGAGTCAGTCGATTTTCTGTTCTATCTTTATTTTGAACCAACCACGCCTCAACCGCCATCACACAACAACCACCTTAACCACCACACCAGCCATCGTCACCAACTACAACCACTCTCCAACCCTCAGACAACAACCACGCCACCGCCACCATCTACGCTCCCACATCATCGCATCACCGCCATTCCCAAACGGCACCGTAACCATCAAACCACCACCGAAAACTCTCCACCACCTTCAGCTTTCTCCTTCGACGGCCATTCCCGCACCACCTGTGGACGCTGAACGTCGGGCTGTCTCAGGTCCGTTCAGTGATTGGTGCCGAACGCACCGAACCGCAAGCGCAAATGGCGGCCTTTCCGAGGGAAAAACTCAGATCAGAAACGCTTCACGCCCACTTCTCCTCCGTCCAATTAGCGAGCGCGGGGCGGCTTGGCCCTGCCTCCAGGCGCGTGTGTGTGAAGTCGATATATGCAAATCCTAGGATCAGGGAAGGTTCACGCCCCCGTTTCCTCCGACCAATGGGCGAGCGTGGCTCCGCCCCCGAGGTCATTCTGATCCGAATATTTGCATACTGGCTTCTCCTGCCCGCCGATAAAAAGGCGAGCGCAGAGGGGGAGAGTCGCAGAGTCAAGTTCGTCCGTGGAGTCGCGAGGAGAGTGTGGAACTGAAGAGGGTCGGGTGCGGAGAGTGTGGAACGGAGAAGAGTTGCAGAGAGAGTCGGGCGAGTGAGAGCGGTGGAACTGCAGGCAAGGGAGCTCGGGTCCGAGGCCAGAAGGAGGGCGGTCTGCGACGAGGTTGCGGTGTGGGGAATCGCTCGTCTCGTCGCTGGACCCAAGCCAGCCAGCCATTCCCCTCCCCCAGGGCATCAACAATCTCCCTTTCCCCCGCGCTGAGATAATGCAAAAGGGGGCCCCGTCCCCCCCCACACGTGGTGCCAACAAAACCCGCCAAGGAGCATGGAGTCGAGGCACAGCCGCGCGGCCACATTTGCAGCTCGCCGCCAACGCGTCACGAGGACGCGGGTAGGACCCACCCCCCCCCCCCGGTCTCGCGGACCTGGCCGCTCCTCCAGGTCACGCGCACTGTTGGCCTACAGGCCTGTCTGCCCCCTTGTCTATGAGGGTGGCTTCTTTTCTTTGCTTTTGTGTAAATGTGTGTTGGCGTCGTCTGTAAAGTAAAGCTGTATAAGTGTTGCCGTGTGTGCACGTAGTCGGTATTAACTCTGCGTCATTGTTGCTTCTATCGGTTTGGTTGCTATATGTGCATTTTGACTGTATGCTTTCCGTTTGCTGGGAAATAAATGTGCATTGTGTGAACTGTTTTCCCATTTCGCTTCGTCTTTTCCTTATTGAATCTCCATCCTGCTTCACGTAAAGGGTTCGTAGTGGGTGCAAAACGCCCGGTAAATAATCTGAACCGTCGAGGTCGACGATAACACCGCTCGCTTATCCCGATAGTACGGAACAGGCCGCCCAAGCGGCTCGTGTCCGGAGTCGACCTGCGGCGAGGTACGATCACCCGGTTTACCATCCGCGTGGGTACTTAGGTAGGTCGAGTTTGGCGAACAACCCTATCCTACGCGGGTGGCCGATTGGCACGATTGTGGTGAGGTCGAAAGGCCCACCCATGACTGGCTCTGGGCGATAGTTCCCGGAGGGTCACGACTGAATTGTCCGTCCGGTGGGCGACGTGCCGCGATCCGAATTTCGTGGCCGTCCGCACGCCGGCGGGCGCGAATTCACAACAATATATATATATATATATATATATATATATATATATATATATATATATATATATATATATATATATATATATATATATATATATATATATATATACATGTGTATCAAAGATCTGACATGTAACAAGACCATTAAGCAATAGCGCTCTGCGATTGCACATGCGTGATGAGTAAGGAACAGCTGTAGAAAATGGGGTTGGAGGTGTGGACGGTAGAGAGAGAGACTGAGAGAGACTGAGAGAGACTGAGAGAGACTGAGAGAGACTGAGAGAGAGACTGAGAGAGAGACTGAGAGAGAGACTGAGAGAGAGACTGAGAGAGAGACTGAGTGAGAGACTGAGTGAGAGACTGAGTGAGAGACTGAGTGAGAGACTGAGAGAGAGACAGAGAGAGAGACAGACTGAGTGAGAGAGAGAGAGAGAGAGAGAGACACAGACTGAGTGAGAGAGAGAGAGAGAGAGACAGACTGAGTGAGAGAGAGAGAGAGACAGACTGAGTGAGAGAGAGAGACAGACTGAGAGAGAGAGAGAGAGAGAGAGAGAGAGAGAGAGAGAGAGAGAGAGAGAGAGACCGAGAGAGAGAGACCGAGAGAGAGAGACCGAGAGAGAGAGACCGAGAGAGAGAGAGAGAGACCGAGACCGAGAGACCGAGAGACCGAGAGACCGAGAGACCGAGAGACCGAGAGACCGAGAGACCGAGAGACCGAGAGACCGAGAGACCGAGAGACCAACCGAATTGAAAGACATATTCCAGGTGTATAGACCAAGTCTGGTATTGGCTTAATGGTTAAGGTGGTGGGCTTGGGATCCTAGGATCCTGAGTTCAAATCCCACTTTGCTGTTGAATTAATACAGATTCTTCCTTCTAAGGTCGGCAAAATGAGTACCACCTTGTTGGTAACAGGGGTACTGCATCAGTGGCACAGCTGTGCTTCCAGAAATGATGTAACCAGCAGCCACAGGCTGCATACGAAACAAATGATGTAACCAGCAGCCACAGGCTGCATACGAAACAAATGATGTAACCAGCAGCCACAGGCTACATACGAAACACAACAGTGTTAGACCAGGGTGTGAGTTTGTCAATGTCTGAAGAGTTAAGAGACTGCTGTCTGTCTATCTGAAGGATGAGGGATTTATACCTGAAGCAAAAACTAAATGGGGAATGGAACACTGCAATAACATGCCAAATGGCTTCCTCATCTCCTTGTTTCAAGTCCCACGGAGACGAAGGACTCAAGATATGAATTCACATTCTGCTTACGAAAAGGAGTTCTTGAAAAAAAAAATCTTGCAAGTTTTTGGCAATTAATGTTTACACGAGTTAATGAACTTAAAGATAATAGGAAGATTAGACCCCTTAAACCCCAACTCCAAAACTCCAACCCCCCTAACTTTCAAACCCCTCAACTCTAACCACTCAGATGAGTAAAAGGGGTGTTTTGAGACAGCTTTTTGTAACAAAAGGAGGAGCATGTTTGGCTGCATGTCAACTTGCAAAACACATTCAGCCACAGCACTTCCTACAAGCCCGTTGGATACTACAACTCGGACAATCCATTATATTACTTGGTTTCCTTGTTGAAGCACTCACATTCTTGGAACGGTATGTGTATTTATTTATTTTGGTTGATACATCATCACCAGTCCATCTATGTCATGAACAGGTAATTTTGTGGATGAAATATAACAATGAAATCGACAAAAACTGTTGTACTTCTAGATTTGTTAGCTTGAGCGTTTAACTGTTTTTTTTTTCTTCCACGATCAGGACAACCAGGATAGCCTCGAGTTGGGGTTTGCAACATGCGGCTCTTTAAGAGCTTATATGTGCGACTCTTGACCCTGATCAATCAAATCCCATTTTTGGTTCACAAGCGCCAGCCAGAGTGACCACTATATTCGTTATGTCTGTGTGTCTGTCTGTTCAGAGCATAACTCCGTGGACTTTGGTCCGTTCTTGATGAAACTTGATTATGTGTTTGATATCAATGTCTAGTTGCGTTTTCCTGGATGAGGGTGTGCTACGCCCAATGTGGGCGGAGCCACGCCCAAAAAATGGCCATTTTTAGGGGGTAGTCGGATTTAAAATCTATCTTCTCCGAGGGAATTGACTGAATGGAATTGGTTCTTCGGTATTTTAATAGCAAAATGAATTGTCTAAAACTTGTCGTCCGATTTTTCATTTTCGTCCCAAGGTCAAGGTCACAAGGTCAAAAACTTAGAAAATTGCGAATTTTGACATAAAAATCATATGACCGCCCAAACTTTGAGAGCTAGGATGACAATATTTTTAATTATAACTTGGTCAAAAATGATCACTTGTCTCATCCTTGACTTCTGAAACAATCTGCATCGTCGAATACCGCTCGTGAACCATTGTTGTCTTCAGACTTGTTTTTCTTAATGTGATAAATTTTCAGAAAAAAAAAAATTGTGAGTGTTGTGAAAGGAGAAAATAAAACTCGAATTTTGGCAATGATAAACAGGAAAACTTCCAATTACCAGCAAATTCTGCAAGCTGTTCTTAAGGGGGGAGGGGAGGGTAAACAGGAAAACATCCAACTCCAACACATTGCACGAGCACCACCACAAAGCAGACTATATTCCGCCCATCTTGCCGGCAAAAGCACGGCCTAAACTTATTGGCAGCCTCAACCTTTAGCTTCAGTTTAGTATTTGAACCCCCAACCTAAAAAGCCTGTGACGCCCAGATCCTCATTGGGCAGACAAGCGAGAATACCAATTAACCTTTTTTAAAATAAAAAATACAAATGAGATTTTGTTTTGAAAATATTTTCGATTCGCCATTTTGAAGCACAAGTCTGGTGTTGGCTTAGTGGTTAGGGTGGTGGCTTGGGATCCTCGGGGTCCTGAGTTCGAGCCCCGCTGGCCACTGAATTAACATCAGGGGGGTTGACTCAGCGTGTCATCCTTCCGAAGTCGGCGAAATGAGCACCAGTATACTGCTAATTATCCCTCCGTGGCAAAGGCAATTAAAGGGTTGGTGTCAGGAAGGGCATCCACCTGAAAAACATTTCCACAAGAGAGGGTACCATGATTGGAGCATGTCAAAAGCTGACCCCTGCTCAGGAAAAGTCTTTAAAATGGTGTGATGATGATCTTGGAGTTCAAGTAAACAAAGTGAAACTGTACGTGGTCTGCATCATTGTTTTTACATTTGTTAAAATGGTTAATTTTCGCACTATCTTTTTGTTTTTGCAATCGTGCTGATTGGGAGGATTGGTTGGTGTGTGTGTGTGTGTGTGTGTGTGTGTGTGTGTGTGTGTGTGTGTGTGTGTGTGTGTGTGTGTGTGTGTGTGTGTGTTTGATACAGAGATAGCACACTTACTTTTAAGCTGTCCAGTCCAGGTTAGATTCACAAACCGACTATAAATAAACTGTTTGATAGGTGCTTTGCAAGGAGGGTGTTGCATCACAGGTTGCACCGACCCTCAGAACGATGTTTAGGTGTTATCCTGTCTGCTGGCATTATTTGTTTATTTGGTGTCTTTCTTGAAAAGTTGGCAAACGAAGATAAAGCTTTGGTGCTGGATCATCTGAGAGTGTTGAAGTAAATGGCACAGCAGATAAACATAATGGGATGCACGATGAGAGAGATAGAGATGTGGAGAAATGGACTCTGTCAGAAGTAATGTGTAAAGTGTGAGGAAATAAAATGTGCAAAAAGTTGCTGAACATCAGTAAACATTATTGTATAACAAATCAATGTATACGTCTGTTCTGTTAAAGGTCATACACAAAATACGTGACTTTTTTAACACACCATCCCCCCTCCCCTCCCCCCCCCCATGATGCTTCGCATGCCACCCCCTCCCCCCCCCCAAAATACGTGTCACTCCAATAGAATACCTCTCCTCCCTTTTCCAAAATACCCCAGTCCAGAATTAAATAGCCTTCCCCCTCACGATGACACAAAACAGCTAACGACGAGAATGGCACGCGGTGGAGCATATTGTTGTGGTTGAGGAAATTCGCAAACCACCATTCAGGTCCCGTAGGTGAGATATCTCTGTAAATATATGTGTAGTTAGCCCAAACCCGTTGTTTAGAGGGAATAAATGTGATTCATTCGGGCTGCGAAACTTCAAGATAGCCGTTTTTCTGTTCTATCTTTATTTTGAACCAACCACGTCTCAACAGTCATCACACAACAACCACCAACCGCAAAGCCGCTTCACAACAACAACAACAACAACGCCAACAGCCATGACCTTTACCGTCACAACTCGCTCTCGCAATCATCGCATCACCGCCATTACAAGCGTCACAGTGTCCAGGGACCACCACAATAAACCCTCCACCACCTTCACCTCTCCTCCTTCTGCGGCCTTTCCCGCACCACTTGTGGGCACCGATCCTGGACTCGTACAGGACGCGCGCCGAGCAGCGGGTGCAAAAAGCGGCCTTTCCGAGAAGTTGGATCAAGAATGATACACGCCCACTTCCGATCCGTCCAATCATTAAGCACGGGGCGATTTGGCCCCGCCTCCAGGCGCGTCAGAGTAGAATCGCGATATGCAAATTCGAGGATCAGGAATGAATCACGCCCACTTTTCCTCCGTCCAATGGGCGAGCATGGCTCCGCCCCCGAGCCGATCCTGATCCGAAAATCTGCATATGGTTTCTCCTGCTCCACTATAAAGCGCCGAGCGCAGGGCGAAGAGAGTGGAGGTTTTTCTGTTTCGGGCGAGTCGTGGTGGTTGTGGCGGCGGCGGCGGCGGCGAAGAAGTGTGGCAGCAGCAGTCAAGACGGGTCTGGAGGAGAGGCGGTCTGTCGGGGAGCTGCAGAGAGGAGAAGCCGGGAACGCGGTCGAGGGCGCAGTGGAGTCACTCGTCGCGGGACCCAAACAAGCCAGCTATCCTCTTTCCCCAAAGCATCAACCCCCCCCCCTGTTTCCCCCCGCGCTGAGATAATGCGAAAAGGGGGCCCCGTTCCCACCCCATTCCAGGCAGTGCCAGCGAGGCCCGCGGAGAAGCGCGGAGTCGGGGCACCGCCGCCATTTTGCGGCTCAACACAAGACGGGTAGGCTCGACGCGGTCTTGCGCCCTTTTTCTGTAGATTTGGAAGCCTTTTTCTGCGCCCACCGTAGAGGGTGGCCCTTTTTCTTTTGCTTTGGAGTATATGTGTTGTCGGCGCCGTCTGTAAAGTAAAACTGTGTAAGTGTTGCCGTGTGCTCGCGTAGTCGGTAGTAGATCTGCATTGTGTTTCTTTTGTTACATTTGCTTTTGGTGCATAATTATTGTGTTCCTTTTGTTACATTTGCTTTTGGTGCACAATTGTAATTGTATATGTGTGCTTTCCGTTTGCCGCGGAATAAATGTGCCTTATGTTGAACTGTTTTTCCCGTTTCGCTTCGTCTTTTCTTTAATTGAATCTCCATCTTACTTCACGTAAAGGGTTGGTCGTGGGCTAAATACGCCCAATAATTAATCGGAACCGTCGAGGTTGACCATAACACCGCTACGTTATCCCGATAGTACGGAACGGGTCGCTTAAAGTAGCCCGTGTCTGAAGTCGACCTGCGGCGAGGTGCGATCGCCCGGTCTACCCTCCCTGTGGGTACTTAGATAGGTCGAATTTGGCAAACAACCCTATCCCACGCGGGGGGGCGATTGGACGATCGTGGTGAGGCCGAAAGGCCCACCTGTGACTAGTTCCCGGCGTTAGTCCGAGAGGGTCACGACGGAATTGTCCGTCCGGTGGGCGACGTGCCGCGATTCGAGTTACGTGGCCGCTCGCACGCCGGCGGGCGCGAATTCGCAACAATATATTGTTTCGGATTTGGAAGCTTCTTGCACACAGACAGTCAGCAGTCCCAAAGTTTAGTTATTTCGTTAAGTATATGTGTATTGTTAGAATCCATCCCGTATCTAACGGGAATTTCATGTGTGCGCTGCGAGTTATTTTGTAGTTATTTTTTTCTATATATTCCCCAACAACAACATCCTGCTTCGTTCCGCCACCCAAACAAACCTTCTCGCACCGACTCCATTATCCACATGTTTTTGGCTGAAGGCATGGGCGGAGCCTCCATCACCTCAGATCGAGGCTCCGCTCCGAAGAAGAGCAGGGAGCGTTTCCTCCAGCCAATGGACGAAGAGCGAGCAAAGCTGAGGCGTTCCAGCCATTGGGAAGCCAGAAGGCCAGAAACAACTACAGAGCCTCTTTGGGGGGCGGGCCACCGATGCCCCCCCGTCCAATGGGAGGCAGAGTTACCTCAGGACGGATCCCTCCCACCTCGCAGGAGGGGTTGAAGAATTGTCGGTGCGATCCGTCTGGGTCGTCTCGTCTGGTCTGCTGGCCATCTTCCGTCTTGGTGCTGGCTGGCGTCTGGGTCGTCTCGTCTGGTCTGCTGGCCATCTTCTGTCTTGGTGTTGGCTGGCGTCTGCCGCTTCGTTTTGGTTCATTGGCGCTTGGTGCGAGGTTGTCCTTGTGTGTTTGAGTCCGTGGTCCGTGTCCGTGTCCGTGGTGGTTGGAGCGACCGATCTTCCCAAGCCCTTCCACAAGAATCCCGGGCTCCACAAGGGCAGGTCGGCAAGCCGTGCGAACACCGCCAGGTACCAGCAGAACTCTGACCTCCAGCCTGTCTATCCCCTTGGCTGCGAGGGTCGAAATAAAGACAATCCGGGTCCATTTTCTTTTGGTGTGTGTGTGTGTGTGTGTGTGTGTGTGTGTGTGTGTGTGTGTGTGTGTGTGTGTGTGTGTGTGTGTCTGTGGTGGCACCATCCTATAAGTAGAAATTGTATGTGTTGATTGCTCATTGTACATTTTCCTGCATATTCGTGATTAAGTCTGCTCTGTGTCTCCCTCCCGATTATAAATAACCCCCTGTTAAATGTACCAGCTCGTTGCCTGTCATTTCTGTGATTGACCCAGCACGGTGCAGGCTTGAGAAATAGTGAGGCCATTTGTGCCGTAAATCGTCATTTGGACCGGCGCGGCTTTGGTAACTCCTGATCGGTTACGCCGGATCCGAGTTGGTAACAGCGACTCGGTTCAGACAAAGCCGGCCGAGGGTGTGTTCAACGGGAATGGCAAGCCTGGTAGGCCGCACGAAGTTGTTTTGGAGACCACGCCGGCTCCACGGGACGCTGCGTGCGAGGTCCGTTCTGTGTTTTATGAACGGCCAAAGTGCGCACGTTTGCGCGATCAGAAGCCGGCACTGAAATGTCTCGTGCGTGGTACGAAACCGGCACATGCACGGTTAAAAAGAAGGTTGTGTGAATTCGGAAAGCACGGGTCCCCATGCGAGCGCGTGTGCGGGGCATCACGTGCTGCATGCCGTGTGTTCTGTTCACGAAAAGCGCGGAGCGAGTCCCCGGGATGACACGCTCGGGCGGGCCTGCTCGGCAAGCCGCGCAGGTTCCGTGTGCGAGTGACGTCACCGGGGATCTCCCATCTCGAACTGCAGGTGAGCAGCACGCATCGGCCCGCATGGCGGATGGCTCAAAGGCGAGTGCTTGTTACGATTAACGGGGCGACGTTACTGCCCCATGTATTGCCCATATGTTGTAAACTGCCACCCTGGCGATGCAAAGATGGCTGGGCCTTGCTCCGAGTACACGATACCCCGGCCAGGATGTGGCAAGCATCCTCGCCCGGGCAAAGGAGCACTCGTTAGTGGGAAGAGTTTGGCGTAGATAGAACGGCCTCATGGGGCAGGAACAGTTCCTCATTGGGCCTGTGGAACAAGTTAGAGGGAATGTTAGGTTAGATTTAGAAATGGATTTTGGGAGACGTGGACGGACATGGACCGTGTCATGGGGATGCAGCTTAGCAATCGAGTTTAAAGGAACGTGCATTTGAATCAGGGATGATGAGGGGCACGAGCTAGTGAGGGGGACGTAGTTGTTAGATTACAGTGTGTTGTAAGAAAAAAAATCGAGAAAGGAACATGATGAGTGAATGTGGGACAGCGGGCCCAAGAGTGAGTAGAGTGAATGTGGAATGCATGGTGCGAATGAATGATTTGGGGAATGAATGAAAGACACTCCTGGTCCATTTTCTTTTGGTGTGGTTGTGCTGTCCTATAAGTAGAAATTGTGTTAGTGTTGATTGCTCATTGTACATTTTCCTGCATATTCGTGATTAAGTCTGCTCTGTGTCTCCCTCCCGATTATAAATAAACTCCTGTAAAATGTACCAGCTCGTTGCCTGTCGTTTCTATCATTGACCCAGCACGGTGCGGGCTTGAGAAATAGTGAGGCCGTTTGTGCCGTAAATTGTCATTTGCACCGGCACAGCTTTGGTAACTCCCGCTCGGTTACACCGGATCCGAGTCGGTAATAGCGACTCGGTTCGGACAAAGCCGGCCGAGGGTGTGGCTTCCCCGGTAGTTAGATGGCGTGAGTACTTAGGTAAATTGGAATAGACAAGTGGACCCTACCTCACGCCATCGAAATATTGGCGACCATGATCCTTGAAGCGACCAGTCGACTCGAGTTATCCAGGGTGACGACCTATCAATTCCGGTGTTCGGTGGGAGACGGCCCGACTGCTCCATCTAGTGGTTGTCCTCGCCACCGAACCCGGCACCACAATAATATCTCCGCCAGGCTGAACAGTTCATGTTTTGTATCCACTGATTGGCCGGATCTGCATCTGGATCTTCCAAAATCGAATCGGCTTCTTCTTGTCACACATCCAACCTGTCTATCAAGTTTTGTCCAAATCTCTCCATATAACGTTTTGGGTACATGCCGATGTCTGAAAATTTATGTACATTTATGTCTGAACTCTACTCTGGTACTGAGAGTGCTGTGAAGTGTGGTGGTACCATCTCTGACTTATTTCCAGTTGTTACTGGAGTTCATCAGGGGTGTGTACTGGCCCCCACACTTTTCAGCACTTGTATGGACTGGATTTTAGGGAGGATGTCAGAGAGATCAAGCTGCGGTGCATCGTTTGGGAATGTCAAGATCTCGGACCTTGATTTTGCAGATGATGCAGTCATCTTTGCGGCGATATCCTTTTGGGGGCCCTCGAGGTGCTGAATGAGGAGTCGGAGCTGCTGGTATTATGGGTTTCTTGGGTCAAAACTAAGATCCAGGCTTTCGCTGACATCTTGGATGCTGCTGTCTTGTCTGTGTCTGTTTGTGGTGAGGATGTTGAGGTCGTGGAGAGATTCGCTTACCTTGGCAGTGATATTCATGTCTCTGCTGGCTGTGAGTCAGAGGTCAATAGACATCTGGGTCGGGCCTTGGGAGTCATGGATTCACTGGATCATGGGGTGTGGCGCTGCCGGTACCTGTGCGGGAGGACGAAAGTCCGAGTCTTCAGGTCCTTGGTACTTCCAGTCTTGCTCTATGGATGTGAGACTTGGACTCTGACCAAGGATCTGAAATGGAGACTTAATTCCTTTGGTACCAGGTCTCTTCAGAGAATCCTTGGCTATCGCTGGTCGGATTTTGTGTCCAATGAGTGGTTGCTGAGAGAGACTCGGATGAGATTTGTTACCTGCATAGTCCGTGAGCGTCAGTTGCGGCCGTATGGACATGTGGCTCGTTTTCCTGACGCTGATCCTGCTCACCAGATTCTCTCAGCGAGGAAGTCTCATGAGTGGAGGAGGCCAGTGGGCCGACCACGTGCCTCGTGGTTGCAGCAGGTTGACCATCATCTCAAGGAGATGGGGATGGGCCTGGCATCTGCCTGGGGGATGGCCAGACGGAGGCCCCTGGAGTACTGGCGGAAAGTGGACGCAGCGACGCGCTGTTCTGGCACATGCTCCCATACCTGACCTGACCTGAACGTTTTGAAATGTCATACTCTCATCCAAACAAATAAACATATGGGTGAAAACAAGACAATTATGAAATGTTTATAATGTGTTGTCACGAATCTACCGCCCGCCCAGCGTGCGAACAGCCGCTTTAGCCAATGGCGGCCGTCTCGCCCACCGGACGGACAATTCAGTCACGACTTTTTGGAACAACGCCGAAAACCAGTCACGGGTGTGCTCCAAGCGCACACCACGGCCTAGTCAATATTCTACCCGCGCGAGACAGGGTCAATCACCGAATTAATCGATATACCTAAGTATTCGCGCTGGGCAGCTTACCGAGAGACCGTACCTCAGCGAGGTCTGCTTGGACGCGAACCGCTTAAGCGGTTCGTTCCGTTCTGGGATAACCGAGCAGTGTATTATCGCGAGACCTCACTGGACCCAATTCTTTTATCGGCTATTAAAAGCTCGCTAAATTCCGAGAGCAATACGGAGGTTCAATGGGGAAAGAGGACACAACGAACGGGTTAACATTTAAACACGCACATTTATTATTTACACACGTACACAGTAATGCAATGGAAAAGGTGAAACACGCATGCAGTTATTCAATGGATGCGGGTAGGGACAAGACACGAACAAAGCAAAGCACTACAACCGTCTATTATTATTATTATTATTATTATTATTATTTACAAGCACTTAAACAGTTCTACTTGCGGGACATGGCGCCACAACATTCACACAAAGAAACAGGGAAAAGACCACCCTCATAGACAAGGGGGTCAGACTGGACCCGTAGGCCTTTATTACGTGGGACTTGGCGGACCGAAGGAGTCCCACGAGACCGTTGCAGGTTACCTCCACCCTTGTGGTGCCTCGATGGGGCGACAAACGACGCTCTTTCCCCACGGCAGCTAGCGTAGCTGCAGTTGCGCCCAGGCCTTGCCAGGTGGCCGGGTGTCGGGCCTCAACCGGCGACGTGCTGAGAGGAACGAACGGGTTTGGATGCTCTTTCAAAGTTGATGCTCTTTGTAAGAACCCGTCCGTTCATCAGCGACGCTCGGACTGTCCCAAAGCCCCATCACTTCTGACCGTTTGGCGCTGGCTGGCGAACTCTCTCCGGCTCTCCCCACACGATCGCGCAGGTCTGCCCGGCACTGCAGGCTCAGCCACGCTCTCTGCCTCGCGCGTCCTCCGCTCCCCTGGACTTCGCCCCGCCTGTGTTCTTCTGGCTCCAGACTTCTCCGACCGCCTCCAGACTCCACCGATGACTACTACTTCGAACTGACTCTCCGTTTGGCCTTTTATAGGGTTGGTGAGATGAGATCTGACCGCTCTCTGACCTCTGACCTCCACAGGCCTCGCCCCTTTTTCTCCTGTGATCCGATTTCCGAGGCGAAACGTTTACAGAGTGGACGTGCGTGAAATCACCGCCGCTTGCGCTAACAACGAAACCCCCGCGTCGGTTTGCGGCGACGCTGTTTGCTGGGGACTCGCCGCGGCTGGTGCAAAGATGGCGTCGCTTCCGGGATGAAGGTGAGGCGATGTTATTTGGGTGGGGGAGATGCAGTTTAGGAGATGGTGGGGAGATGTCGTCGTGGAGAGGGTGGTTGGTGGTTGACTTGGTGGGTGGTGTGGAGATGTCGTCGTGGAGAGGGTGGTTGGTGGTTGACGTGGTGGTTGGTGGGTGGTGTGGAGAAGGTGGTTGGTGATTGGCGTGGTGAGAAGGTGGTTGGTCGTTGGCGTTGTGGTTGGTCCAAAATAACGATAGTAAAGAAAAACGGCTAACTCAAAGATCACAGCCCGGGTGACACGAATAAATCCCATTCAACAACGGTGGGGAAATCTAACTGAGCACGGACTTATCGGCATAACTGAATTAAGGACCTATATGGTGTTCTGCGAATTCTAAAGGGCAGCCTGTTCTAAAGCCTGGTGTTGGCGCAGTGGTAAGGGCAGTGGCTTGGGACCCAAGAGGTCCTGAGTTCAAGCCCCGTTGGGACACTGAATTAATATATGTATGTATATGTATATATATATATGTATGTATATGTATATATATATATATATATATATATATATATATATATATATATATATATATATATATATATATATATATATATAATGTGTATATATATATATATATATATATAAATATATATAAATATATATAAACCAAGTCGAAAACACCAGGGGGTTGACTCAGCCTGCCATCCTTCCGAGGTCGGCGAAATGAGCACCAGTTGTACTGGGCCCGGTGTATGCCCCGGTTAGAATAGGTGTACCATATCCCTGTGTGTCGTAAGAGGCGACCAGGGTTGCGTCAGGAAGGGCATCCGGCGTAAAAACCTATGCCAAATCATTATGCGGACAACAAAACGAATTTCCATACCGGATCGGTCGAGGCCCGGGTTACCAACGACCGCCACCGGTACCGGTGGTCAGCAGGGTACCAGTGGAAATTGTGCTACTGCTGGGCGAAGGAGGAGAAGGAGACGGGGAAGGCGAGTCCGGAGGCAGTGGGAGAGGGGGAAGGGTAGAAGTGGGGAGGTGAGAGTTGGAACTCTGAATGTTGGGACGATGACTGGCAAAGGGCGAGAGTTGGCTGATATGATGGAGAGAAGAAAGGTGGACATACTGTGTGTACAAGAGACCAAGTGGATGGGGAGTAAGGCGAGGAGCATTGGAGGTGGTTTCAAACTGTTCTACCATGGTGTGGATGGGAGGAGAAATGGTGTCGGGATAATCCTGAAGGAAGATCATGTCAAGAGGGTATTGGAGGTGAGGAGGGTGTCTGACCGAGTGATGAGTGTGAAGTTGGAAATTGAAGGGGTGATGATGAATGTCATCAGTGCATATGCCCCACATATGGGGTGTGAGATGGAATATAAAGAAGATTTCTGGAGTGAGTTAGATGAAGTGGTGGAGAGTGTATCCAAGGATGAAAGAGTGGTGATTGGAGCAGATTTCAATGGACATGTTGGGGAAGGGAATAAAGAGGATGAGGAGGTGATGGGGAGGTACGGTCTCAACAAGAGAAATGTGGAAGGGCAAATGGTGGTAGAGTTTTCAAAAAGAATGGAAATGGCAGTGGTAAACACGTATTTCAAGAAGGAGGAACACAGGGTGACATACAAGAGTGGAGGAAAGTGCACACAGGTGGATTACATCTTAAGTAGGAGATGCAACCTGAAAGAGATTAGTGACTGTAAGGTTGTGGCAGGGGAGAGTGTAGCTCGACAGCATCGATTGGTGGTCTGTAGGATGACTTTAGAGGTGAGGTTGAGGAAGAGAGTGAGGGCTGAACCAAGGACCAGATGGTGGAAGCTGAAGGAGGAAGACTGTTGCGTGAAATTTAGGGAGGAGGTGAGACAGGCGTTGGATGGTGGTAAAGATGGGTGGGATGATTGGGCAACGACAGCAGAAGTTGTGAGGGAGATAGCTAGGAAGGTACTTGGTGTGACATCTGGACAGAGGAAGGAAGATAAGGAGACTTGGTGGTGGAATGAGGAAGTACAGGAAAGTATAAGGAAGAAGGGGTTGGCGAAAAAGAAGTGGGATAGTCAGAGAGATGAAGAAAGTCGGCAGGAGTACAAGGAGTGGCGTCGAAAAGCAAAAAGAGAGGTGGCTAAGGCCAAGGAAAAGGCATATGACGAGCTGTATGAGAAGTTGGATACAAAAGAAGGGGAAAAGGATTTATACCGATTGGCAAGACAGAGGGACCGAGCTGGGAAGGATGTGCTGCAGGTTAGGGTGATAAAGGACGCAAATGGGAATGTGCTGACGAGCGAGGAGAGTGTGTTGAGAAGGTGGATGGAGTACTTTGAGGAGCTGATGAATGAAGAAAATGAGAGAGAGAGAAGGTTGGAAGAGGTGGAGATAGTGAATCTGGAAGTGGGGTGGATCAGTAAGGATGAAGTGAGGACTGCTATGAAGAAGATGAAAAGTGGAAAGGCGGTTGGCCCAGATGGTATACCAGTGGAGGCATGGAAGTGCTTAGGAGAGATGGCAGTGGGGTTGTTAACCAGATTGTTTAATAAAGTCTTGGAAAGTGAGAGGATGCCAGAGGAGTGGAGATTAAGTGTGCTGGTTCCGATTTTCAAGATTAAGGGTGATGTGCAGAGCTGTGGAAATTACAGAGGGATAAAGTTGTTAAGCCACACCATGAAGTTGTGGGAAAGAGTAGTGGAAGCTCGGTTGAGAGGAGAGGTGATGATCTGTGAGCAGCAATATGGGTTTATGCCAGGAAAGAGCACCACTGATGCGATGTTTGCTTTGAGAATGTTGATGGAGAAGTATAGGGAAGGCCAGAAAGAGTTACATTGTGTGTTTGTGGATTTAGAGAAAGCTTATGATAGGGTGCCAAGAGAGGAGTTGTGGTATTGTATGAGGAAGTCGGGAGTGTTGGAGAAGTATGTGAGGATCGTGCAGGATATGTATGAGGACAGTGTGACAGCGGTGAGGTGTGCGGTAGGAATGACGGACCGGTTTAAGGTTAAAGTGGGATTGCACCAAGGATCGACTCTGAGCCCTTTCCTGTTTGCAATGGTGATGGACAGGTTGACGGACGAGATCAGACTGGAGTCTCCATGGACCATGATGTTCGCGGATGACATCATGATCTGTAGGGAGAGTAGGGAGCAGGCTGAATCGAGCCTTGAGAGGTGGAGGTACGCACTGGAGAGAAGGGGAATGTTAGTCAGTAGGAGTAAGACGGAGTACATGTGCGTAAATGAGAGGGAGGGTGGTGGTATGGTGCAGTTGCAAGGAGTTGAGGTGGGGAAGGTGGATTGGTTTAAATACTTGGGATCAACTGTCCAAAGTAACGGAGAGTGTGGGAGAGAAGTGAAAAAGAGAGTGCAGGCAGGATGGAGTGGGTGGAGAAGAGTTGCAGGAGTGATTTGTGACAGAAGGGTAGCTGCAAGAGTGAAGGGGAAAGTATACAAGACGGTAGTGAGACCAGCTATGTTGTATGGTTTGGAGGCGGTGGCGCTAACAAAAAGACAGGAAGCAGAGCTGGAGGTGGCAGAGTTAAAGATGCTGCGATTCTCGTTGGGAGTGACGAGGATGGATAGGATAAGAAATGAGTATATTAGGAGGGACAGCACAGGTAGGACGGTTTGGAGACAAAGTGAGAGAGGCGAGATTGAGATGGTTTGGACATGTGCACAGGAGGGAAACGGAGTATATCGGGAGAAGGATGTTGAAGATGGAGCCGCCAGGCAGGAGGAGAAGAGGAAGGCCAAAGAAGAGGTTCATGGATGCGGTGAGGGCGGACATGCGGGTGGTTGGAGTGTCAATGGAAGATGTGGAGGATAGAGCGAAATGGAGACAGTTGGTCCGCTGTGGCGACCCCTAACGGGAGCAAGCCGAAAGAGGAAGAAGATGGTGTTCTGCGAATTTCCACAGCCGTAACAATATAATACAATATATATTCTGAATGAAAGCCATTTTTGACTGGAAATGTGCGAACAAAATAGAGATAAAGTGGAGTTCATCCTGCTATTATCCCACAATGCTCCTCGATCTTTCAAAGTGTTAATGGGAGTTCCATCGTGGATGCTATTGCTCGATGGTGGAATGTGACTGTGGCACTGTGTACCCACACCTTCCCCCGTGACACTTTGTGATGCTCAGGGAAACACCCACCTAGCCACCACCCAAAATGCCACGTATCTTGTGTATGATCCCTTTATGTAATGTTTGAAATGTTAATGGGGGTTTTCAACGATTGCGTCTCTCAAGATATTGCGTTTTCCACTGTAGAATAATTTTCTAAGTCATCTGTACAATTAGAACATTTATTCAACAAACAAACACTTTAATATGCATATTGGAGATCCTGGACATACAAGACTCATTCCAGATCCATTTTATTATTTGTTTTATTACTCTCAGATACATAATAAAGAAAATGCATCCACACCACAGAGTTGCAAAAAATGGCTTTTTCTTATTGTGGTCGCCAACTGCTGCCCTCAAGCCAGGGCCTCTGAAAGGCACCTGCAGAGCCTGCAGCCACAATGGGCCACCCACAAAGAGGGGCCTCCCACATCAGCTTGCAATATTTTCAAAGCATCTTGAAAATACAGTTGTGCAGCATCGATGTTTCCAATAACCATAGCCATGCATTTCGATAACAAGGAAATCCAACACAGGTGGAGGCCATTCAGCCGATCATGCCTGCGTGAACACCACACCAACCCATCTCACAAGATCCAAGGAAGAAAAGGCAAAAAGTTTTTAATGAATGAAATCATTTTGTTTGTTTGTTTGTTTGTGTTTTGGGTTTGTTTTTTTAATTATTATTATTATTATTATTATTATTATTATTATTATTTTTTGTATTTTTTTTCTCTTTTCTTCCCTGAGGGGAGGGGGTATGGGCTTCGTTAAAACCACACAACATCAACCACATAACCCCTCTTGACAAGACTCCCACCAGCAGCACTCCGTACACATGCACACATCCTCCGTCAATACCTAAAAGTCTTATCAACATCCATATACCCCTCCATCTCCATAACTTCCAGGTACCTATCTAATTCTAATTTAAACTTATCTACTTTTTCTGCTGCCACTACCTTTCCAGGGAGTCCATTTCATGCGTTAACTACTCTCTGAGTGAAAGTCCCCTGCCTTACTACGGTCTTAACTCTCCTCTTCTTTACTCTCAGGCTATGGCCCCTGGTCCCATCACTGTCTACTCTGTTGAATAATTAATCTGCACTTATTTTATCTTAAACATCTCCATCATATTTCCTCGTCACAGCCTCCTTTCTAGTGAATAAAGCCCTGTCTCCTTCAGCCGCTGCTCATAGCTGAGTCTCGCTAGGCCCGGAATCAATCTCTTAGCTCTGCGCTGAACCCTCTCTATGGCATCTATGTCCTTCCGGAACTGTGGTGACCAGAACTGCACACAATATTCCAAATGTGGCCCTCACTAAATTCCTGCACAATGTTAACACCACCTCTTGATTTATAAATGATCCCCCTCCGAATACAACCTAAAACCCAATTTGCTCTACCTGTGGCTGCCTGGCACTGTGCTGCCTGCTTATATCCCACATCTATTACCACACGCAGATCCTTGTCCTGCGTGACACACTCCAAAATTACCCCTTGCAACTTGTAATATCGATTTTCATTGTTCTTTCCCATTGCCAACATCTTACATTTGCTCAGGTTAAATTCCATCTGCCGGTCTTTTGCCTAGTCTATGCAAGTGTCAATACTTTCCTGAATATGATCACCACCCCCTCTACTATCCACCTCACCTCCAGGCTTTGTGGCATCTGCAAGTTTGGAAAGCTTACTCTTTAGCCAATTATCCAAATCGTTGATGTAAACAATGAATCATTATGCTCTGAGGTACCTCGCTACTTACATCCTCCCAGCAAGACATCCTCCCACTCACAGCCACACTTTGCTTCCTACCACTAAGCCAGTTTGCAATCCAATTAGCGACCTGACCAGCCATTTCTTCTTCCTTGATCACTTCCTTGATCGATACTCACAGCTATTGGCAATTCTCCTGGCTGTTCTTGTGTAAAATTTGAAGAAAAATACCTGCTTAATCAGCCTGCCATCTCACTTTCATCACTAACCACTCTCCCGGTGCTATTCCTCAATGGGCCCACACTGGTCCTAACCTGTTATTTTCCCCTGATACACTTAAACAAAGCCTTGCTATTCGGTTTAATATTCTCAGTCATGTCGTTCTCGCACTCTCTTTTAGCTTGCCGAGTTATTTTCTTCACTTGCCTCTGTTTGCTTCGATAGTGACATAAATCTAACTCCAGTCCTGTTATTTTAAACCTAATAAATGCCTTCTGCTTCTCCTTAATAGTGTTCCTTATTTCACTGCTCAGCCACCCCAGTCTCTTTCGACTTCTAGTTTTACACCTTATTGGAATGTACTTACATTGCACTCTACCCATTTGGTCTTTAAAGATTTCCCATTTATCTGATGCTGATTGTCCTGTTGTTAGAGTTTTCCAATCTACACCACCCAATTCTCTCCTCATACTCTCAAAGTTTGCCTTCCTGAAATCTAATAGCCTTACCCTACTATCCTGAACTCTAACCCTTAACAGAATCTTTGCACACTCAATGTTCTGGTCACTTGCTCCGAAATGCTCCCCAACCTCCATCTCCTCCACCCAATCGGTATCGTTACTTCAAAGGAGGCCTAACACTGCACTCCCCCTCGTGGGCTTATCGACAAACTGGGTTAAAAAGCAATCCTGGACTAAAACTAGGAAATCCTCATCTGATCTGCCCTTTCCCTGTTCCTGGACCCAATCTATCCCTGGCAAGTTAAAATTCCTCATCATCAATACCGTTCCCTGACCACACCATCGCCACCGCCCGCCCCCGTTGCACCGTCGCCACCACCCGCCCGCGTTGCACCATCGCCACCGCCCACCCCTGTTGCACCACACTTTTGTGCCCCTTCCACATCTGTCACTCTTCATTCTAAAAATCTAAATGGTTCCTCCTGCCTTACCTTAAACATCTTCTTCCAACTATGAAAGATAGAAGGACTTTTGAAATAGGACCCTGGATCTTTAAACGGACATTGATTTTTTTTTTCCAAGTATTATCGATTAATATTTATAGCTTTCCAATGACCTCAAAGTAAATCGAATCAAATTTGCCAGGAATAGTTTACTCGATTTTATGGCATTTCCTTAATCGTGCGAACTACTTTTAGCAGGTGAGTCAATATTGTCTTAATTGTTAACATACTTGGCACTATGCTCACATAAGCTATTCTTGGAACAATGAGCACCAATAGGCACAGAAACCGAGGTCTGAGGCAATACGGCGAGGAGACGCATTTGAAATATGTGAACATTTCCTCATTTTTGTTGTTGTGGAAGACACTACTGGCGTTAAACTTACAGAGAAGTTATCTATACGAATAAATGTAAATGTGTGTCAGTGTGTCTCCTCCATAACTCCAAAACCATAAAACCCTGAAACTTTGCATGCAAACGACGAAAATGCCAAAGAAGTGCAAGAGTGAAAATTGGGTGTTTGGGTTAAATAAAACAGCCCTTTTGAAGATAAAATTAACAGCCTTATTTAATTACATCCTTCATCAGGTGATCCTTGGCCACTTCGCTGTCTGGAGTCTGAAAGCGTTTCCTGGGTAACCTCGCTGAGGTCTGAAGCCGCTGTTTTTTTGGCCTGCTCAACCACACTTTGACTTTTTGGATAAAGTCATTAGACTCGGAACAGGCCGCAACGATTTCTTAACGATAAAGTATTTTTTCCACTTTCCTCACTTATATTATCGAATGCCTCTTCATCATAGCTACGAATCATTGTTTTGATCGCTTTTGTAAGTACTGTGGTTTTCAAATATGGAGCTTGGAGTGATTTCATTCATTATATGATGGGATTTTCCACGGTCTTCACTCACGGACTAATTAAAGTATATAATCGAAATTATATTTCGGTTTTGATGATTGGATATCGTCCGGACAAAATAAGTGTCGAAATCTGATGATGTAAAGAAATAATGAGTCTTCTAACTAATGTGATATATCTATTTACTTTAAGCAAACAAGGATATGTTCCCTCCTTCTCCATAAATACACAAGAAAATGTGAAATTTCCAAAGCGTTAAACTTATCATTTTCTGCTGTTTGGAGAATTATATTGAGTGAACAAAAAATTTGGGAATGTGCCAATATTGACGAGCTTCATTAGCGATATGATTTAATGCAATCACTGCTCGACCTCGCACCTTGTCCCCCAGAGGGACTGCCTATGCATAGCGTCTGCCTGATCTGTGTCAATGTTTTCAGAGGTTTTGTGAGGTGCTCCACAGGGAATCAAAGCAAATCTGGAAAAAAAAGACATTAAAAAAAAAAGAGAAGTCATCAAGTTTGCGCGGACCCCAAACAAATGGACCACGTGATGCATGCACAGATGAGCAGGCAAGATGGTGGATTTTCCGCAATGTTTATTTCATCGGCAATGGAACTTTGCGGTCTCCAGGTTTGTTCTGCATTAAGCTTCAGCTCTTTTTTGGATAAAGTCATTATTTGAACGAATTCATTTAATTTCATTAACTGCTGCATGCGCGGTGAAGACTGGCTTGAAAGTTAAAGGGGTCCAATATGATATGCAGCGACAGCCTGGCCAACCATTCCTTATCAACCATTTAATTGGAGTGCTTGCATGAGTGCTGAAGCCACTTGCCGAACGCATTACAGTCGATAGCGGAACCGCGCGACATCCTTTTGAGCGAATCGTTCACTCACTGCGGATGCCTTTGACTGCCACGTATTTCGTGCTCCATCACCCTGAGCGAGTGGTTCGCGCTCCGTCACCCTGAGTGAGTGACTCGCGCTCCGTCACCCTGAGTGAGTGACTCGCGCTCCGTCACCATGAGCGAGTGGCTCGCGCTCCGTCACCCTGAGCGAGTGGCTCGCGCTCCGTCACCCTGAGCGAGTGGCTCGCGCTCCGTCACCCTGAGCGAGTGGCTCGCGCTCCGTCACCCTGAGCGAGTGGCTCGCGCTCCGTCACCCTGAGTGAGTGGCTCGCGCTCCGTCACCCTGAGCGAGTGGCTCGCGCTCCGTCACCCTGAGCGAGTGGCTCGCGCTCCGTCATCCTGAGCGAGTGGCTCGCGCTCCGTCACCCTGAGCGAGTGGCTCGCGCTCCGTCACCCTGAGCGAGTGGCTCGCGCTCCGTCACCCTGAGCGAGTGGCTCGTGCTCCTTCACCCTCAGTTCTTAAGTAATGAATCACGACCTCACGACAGGAAAGTCAAGAGGTACCCATTCTCACTCTGAGCTGTCGAGCCCGGGTTTGAATCCTGACCCAGCTATAAATCGTCATCCCAGTGTTTCAGAGGTAGGGTGATTCGTCAATGTGTGTGCCGTCTCTCAGAAAGATGTTAAACTGGGCATCTCATCTGCTGGAATCCACCTCCCCCTCCCCTTTCTCTCCTCTCCAACTTTCTCATCCCTCTGCCTTTCTCACCCCTCTGCCTCTCTCACCCCTCTACCTCTTTCACCCCTATCCCACTCCTGTCTCTCCCTCCCAATCCCACCACCTTCTCTTCCACCCTTGTCCCTCTTTCTGACCCTGCCCCTCTCTCTCTACCACCCCTCTCTTCTCCCCGCCCCATCATTTCCCGTGATATACCAAAGTTTGTTCATGACATTAAAAAATCGGGGTCTCAGGGCATGTAAGGGGGGGGGGTGCCCACCAAATATTGTTGTGGTACTGGCGTGGCATTGTAACACATGAGGGAGGAGCTGTTTCAGGTTCCTTTCTCATCGGAAATCGCAGTCTGTCGCACACGAATAACTTTGTGCCACGGCGGTCACGAATGGACCCCGAATGCCAATAAATTGACCACATGACTTGGGGTCTTCTGTGTAACAACCATTTAACTAAGGACATGTAACCTCCTTATTGGGGAATCACACCCTCGATACATACTGTTATGGCTGTGGAAATTCGCAAACCACCATTCGGGGTACGTAGGTGAGATAACTCTAAGTACATGTATAGTTAGCCCCAAACCTGTTAATTAGAGGGAATTTATGTGATCCATTCGGGCTTCGACGCTTTGAGATAGCCGTTTTTCTGTTCTATCTTTATTTTGAACCAACCACGTCTCAACCACCATAACCATCAAACCACCACTGATAAACCCTCCACCACCCTCACCTCTCTCCTTCTACGGCCATTCTCGCACCACCTGTGAACACTGAGCGTCGGGATGTCTTGGCTCGTTCAAGATACGCACCGAGCCGCGAGTTCAAATAGCGGCCTTTCCGAGGGAGAATTCGAATCAAGAACGCTACACGCCCACTTCAGATCCGTCCAATTAGCAAGCGCGGAGCGGCTTGGCCCCGCCTCCAGGCGCGTCTGTGTGAAATCCATATATGCAAATTCTAGGATCAGGGGAGGTTCACGCCCACTTTTCCTCCGTCCAATTGGCGAGCGTGGCTCTGCCCCCGAGGTTATCCTGATCCGGAAATTTGCATATTGTTTTCTCCTGCCAGCCTATAAAATGGCGAGTGCAAGGCAAATCGTGGCAGAGTCAGTCTTTGGTTGGAGGGCAGAGTGTGGCAGCGGCAGAGTGTGGCAGAGAGTGGAGTCGGGTGGTGAAGGCATCGAGTTGGGTTCTGCAGTCGGCTGAGGAGAGTTGTGGGAAGAGCCAAGGAGCTCGGGTCCGAGGCGAGAAGGACGGCGGTCGGCGACGAGGTCGCGGTGGGAGATCGCTCGTCGCGGGACCCAAGCTAGCCATTCATTCTCCCAACCCCCGGGGCATCAACAATTCCTCCTTTCCCCGCGCTGAGATAGTGCAACAAGGGGGCCCGTTCCCACCCCACCCCAAACGTCGTGCCAACGAAACCCGCCAAGGAGCACGGAGTCGGGGCACAGCCACGCGGCCACATCTGCGGCTCGTCCGCCAACGCGTCACGAGGATGCGGGTAGGACCCACCCGGTCTCGCGGTCCTGGCCGCTCCTTCAGGTCACGCACGCATATTGGCCTACAGGCCCGTCTGCCCCCTTGTCTATGAGGGTGGCTTCTTTCCTTTGCTTTTGAGTGAATGTGTGTTGGCGCCGTGTCTTGTAAAGTTGAACTGTTTAAGTGTTTCCGTGTGTTGGTCTTATTCGCTTGTAGCTCTGCATTGTTGCTTTTGTTTGGGTTGATATATGTGCATTTTGACTGTTTGGCTGTATATGTGTGCTCTCCGTGTGTCGTGTAAATAAAGTGCTTGCATGTTGAACTGTGCCCGTTTCGCTTCGTCTCCTTCCTTTTAATTGACCCTCCATCCTGCTTCACGTAAAGGGTTCATAGTGGGCTTAATACGCCTGATAATTAATTGGAACCATCGAGGCCGACTATAACACCGCTCGGTTATCACTAGCACGGAACGGACCGCTTAAGCCGTTCGTGTCCGGAGTCGGCCTGTGGCGAGGTACGATCGCCCGGTCGACCATCCGCGCAGGTACTTAGGTAGATCGAATTTGGTGAGCAACCCTATCCTGCGCGGGTGGGCAATTGGCACGGTCGTGGTGGGGTTAAATCCCCACCCGTGACTAGCTCCCGCGTTGTTCCGAGAGGGTCACGATAGAATTGTCCGTTCAGGTGGGCGAGGCGACCGCCATTCGAGTCGAGCGGCTGATTGCACGCCGGCGGGCACGAATTCGCAACAATACTCACGTTATTTAGATTACCTTATTAAATCATTATTTAGATTATTTAGATTACCTACCGGATCAGGTGCTGCCTGGCGGAGCTGCCAAGTATGTACCGGCTATTCATCAGATCATTGGGGAATAATGTCCTGGCTAAGCTAGGGACCAACGGAGGAAAAGACAAAAACGAGCTGGGACCATGTTAAACCAGGATGCGAGGAAAGTTATGTGGCACCGTTATGGGGTTTATTGCAAATAAAAAAATTAAGCAAGGAATTTATGGGGTGCGACAAAAGGCAAACAATATGACAAAAGAAGAAAGTGCACAATTTTCCCCCAAAGTTCTTATGCAGTCTTAACTAATGCTACTACAGTTGCCATCACATGCACATGCACACACGCACACAAACCCCAGGAAAATTGGAGATATCCCAGAGAGATAGAAACAGTTGAGGATTAATGTCCTCTCAATACCTGACGTTGCCAAAAGACCTGCACAGCCCAGAATGCTTCGGAAAGGGGAGGAGGGAGAAATACTGAGGGTGTCAAGGATGCATGTTTGAGAAGTGCAACTGCAATGTGACGTGGGGTGCGGCGTAGTGTAAAAGGAAGAATGTGAGGTGCAGGTCAGTTCGGTTCGCTCTTCAGTTCGCTCTTGGGTTTTGCTCTGAAAAAAAAAAGTTGGTCGGGCTTGCCCATGTTGATTTCTCTTTTGCGTCCATAGTCGATGAGAGATAGATGGTAGAAGAAAATGTGTGAGAGAAAAGATCCTATCATGCATCGTGTAAGAGTCTGTACGTGTAAGTATCGCTGCAAGATGTAACCTAAATGAGTTGCGTATAAATGGAGTAGTTCTGGCTCGCAGCAGCAATGCATGACCCCACACCTGGTCACGCTAACTCAACGCTTGGCCTTGTGCTCCTGTCTCCACGGCAAGGTCCGATGTCTGCTCTCTGCTCTGGACGGTGCTCTCTGCTCTGGACGATGCTCTCTGTGCAGAATGATCCATATATGCTATTTTTCTAGGCCCCGGACGAGGGGAGGAGCCAACCATCGGATCAAAAGGAGCTCTAACAAAATTGAGCTCCCCTATTGGTTCGTAGCAGTCGTAGCCATGATTAGCCAGGCCCCAGAAGCGAAAGATGATTCAGTCTCCGGCCGATAGGGGCATGCACAACAGCTCCTGACCTTTACATGGGGCTGTGGTTCTTGAAGGCGCTCTCTGGACCCGAACATGTGCTGGGTTTCATTCAAACGTAGGATTTTAGAGAAATCCCTGTGCTACCCATGGGTCCTTAAACGAGCTCCAGTGCACGTTCGCACTTCAAGTTTTTCTGCAAAATAACCCAACCTACATCTCCTCCATTTCCTTCGAGTCTGTGGAAAGTGTTCGATGAGTATGTTTCAGTTGAGGCAGTTGTAGAGTAGCAGGAGCATGTTGTGGTGTTTGTAATGAAATAGCAGTACGTTGTGGCATTGTGGGGAAGAGGTGGAAGTTCCTTGTCACGAGATTGTGTGTAATAGCTGCGTTTGTTTTGGAAAATGTAAGTGTGGGTTGTTGCGGGGATTTTAGTAGTCATATGAAGTGGTTGTGGTGAGCATGGTATAGTTTGGTGAGTGGAATGAAGGTCTGAGGCGAAATGGCAGTTGATAATTGGCAAGCAGTTTTGAAGGGAAAATTGGTGCACAAATGCAAATGAGGTGCTCGTGTCGCGGCGCGCTTGCTGGGTTACTATTGGTCTTTACTGATTTACGTGCATGCTTGCTTGCGTGTTTCGTGTGAGAGAAAGAGGGTGGAAGAATGCAAACACTGAAGGTACAAAAAAAACACAACTGAAGGAGTCCCACACAATGCATCTTTCCCCTTTACCCACTAGACAGATGAAAAGGACTAACTAATACACATACTATTGAAATAACTGTCTTAAGATTGCTGTATGTTGTGTGCCATTGCCTTGGATGCATGCATTTTTACAGAACAGCAACAATATGTATTTGCTTTCTTCTCCGAAAGTGCACACTCAATTTTGATGAAACCTGACCACAACCTTCATCACCCATGATATACCATTGTTCAAACCATTAAAATAGTCGTGGTCTAAGGGGATTTAAGGGTCGGTTGCCCCCAAAATATCTATTTGCTTTCTTCTCTGAAACTACACACACAATTTTGATGAAGCTTGACCAGAACCTTCATCAACCGTGATGTACCAAAATTTGTTCATTACATTAGAAAAATTGGAATCGAAGGGCGTGTAAGGGGGTTGGCGCCCCAAAATATGTATTTCCTCTCTTCTCTGAAACTACACACACAATTTCTATGAAAGCTGACCACAACCTTCATCACCCATGATATACCAAAGATTGTTCGCACCATTAAAAAAAAAAAATCGGGTTCTACGGAGGGGGGGGCACTTGCCCCCCAAAAGAGGTATTTGCTTTCTTTTCAGAGATCTGACACATATCTTCATTTTTCCATCTGACACATATCTATATACTCAATTTCTGACAGATTGGGGTTGGCCCAGCGCACACAATGGCAGAATCGGGCGAATGCGAGTGATGACCTCGTGGGCCATGGCGGATCTGCACACACTGTTGAAACGTGCTCGAAGGCAGACCCGTGCGCCGCTCGCGACGCTTTATTTTTTAACAGAGCAGGGCATGAATGGACACATCTTACCGTCTGTGCATGGGTTTGCCATAACATCTTACCTTCTCGCCTCTCCGGCCAGCGAAGCCGTGATGTGCAGTTTGGATCGCTATGGCCGTGTGGTGCATCACGGAGCAGGCATTGATCAGTGCTAATCAGGGGTGCCCAGGCAGGCATATGGGACTGATGCCACCCTCGGCCAGTCATCAGGGCACGGCCCGGGGGTTCTTGCAAAGCAATTCATGATGCGGAGTTCGGTGTGGGCGAATCATATCATGTCGTGGGGTCGGAGCGAGACGATTCCACCATGTGGGGCCATCTTGCCGGAAGTGGAGTGAAGCAGCTTTCGGCCATTGTGGCCAGCTGCGCTGGGGGCTGGAGCCAATCAGAACGCCCGATTCAGGTGACGATGCATAGCTTCGGAGTGGCTCCCTGCTCTGCATTGCGGGGCTATAAAGGTCGGAGTGGGGCCATTCGCGCTCTCTCTCTCTCTCTCTCTCTCTCTCTCTCTCTCTCTCTCTCTCTCTCTCTCTCTCTCTCTCTCTCTCTCTCTCTCTCTCTCTCTCTCTCTCTCTATTCTGCTTCCCCTGCACACGTTGGACTTCGTCATCGCCTGGACTCCACCCTCCCAGCTCAAGTCCCTCCTTCACACCGATGGTCACGACTCAACGCAAGCTGCACAAAGCCCCACAAAGCGAGAGATGATGTGCCAGCTGTCAGTGAGGTATCACACCATGGAGCAGCCCCCCAAATGTATTGGTGGCGTGTTCGGGCAAGCAATTGTACAAGGTACCAAGAGACCGTAGCTTCAACTCCTCTCCCTTCTTGCTTCAATAACTTCTCTTCATCGGTGTGTGTGTGTGTGTGTGTGTGTGTGTGTGTGTGTGTGTGTGTGTGTGTGTGTGTGTGTGTGTGTGTGTGTGTGTGTGTGTTGTCCTGGCGCCTGTCCCCGTAAGTTAAGATTGCAGAAGATTATTATTTTGCGTTATGTCTGCTCTGTGTCTGCTTTCATATGTTGCCTGTAATATTGCTGCACCTCTCACCGTTCTTTTTATCCATGCATAACACACCCCAACTAGAACGGGCACTCTTAGAGCACATACCTTCGCCGCCACTACTTTTTTTGTTCTTGGTATGAGTGTGGGGAACTGGTTTCATATGAATGGTCTTATGACACAAACCACATATCTATAATGTCATGACCCCCCCCCGACTTTTGGGGGCTACCGACTAAACAACAATCAACTCACGTCGTTTTGGCAAGTCGTCACTCGCAAGCTCGGTGAATACAACGTTTCAACAAGAGAAGGTAATCTCGTTTGATGCTGGTTTCATGCAAATCGAATAAGAATTGACTGAGTTATGCCGAAAACCGCATATTTTTCAAGGGCGTGACCACCCCCCGACATTTTACCCCAACCGGTGACATGTGTTATGACGTCATTGTGTCACAAGATTGGGCATTAAATTCTGAACATTTTGGTGCTGGGTTCATGTAAAGCGGACAAGAATTGACCGCGTTATGACAAAAACCGCATATTTTTCAAGGTCGTGACCCCCCTGACCTTTGACCCCTAACCGGTAACAAGAGTATGGGCGTCATTGTGTCATATTGCATATGACAAGATGAGGTGTTGAATTCTGAACATTATGGCGTTAGTTGCATGCAAATTGAATAAAAATTGACCGTGTTATCGTAAAAAGACGATTTTGACCTTTTCGTGACCTTCACCTTGACCTTTGACCTGAACCATCCCAAAATCGAATCGAATGCTTCCTGGCTAATAACCAATCATCCCACCAAATTTCATGCAATTTGGTTTAATTCTTTTTGAGTTATACTAATCACAAGATTACAAATAAATAAATAAATACATGCCGACCAAAACATAACCTTTGGCAGAATGCGAAGGTAATAAAACTATTCCCTGTATCACATACCTTTCCTCGCCCCATTGTAAATAAATTATTATTAGAAATGTTCCAGCTCGTTCTTGTCTTTTCTTGCATTGATCAAGCATGGTCCGAATCTGAGCTTAGCCGGAACTTTATTCCCAACGATCCGTTGCTTTCAGCCGGTACATCCTTGGCAGTGTCGCTCGGCTGCATCCGATCCAATAAAGTGATCCGATTCGGACAAGGCGTATCGATGGTGTGTTCCACGGTAATTAAATCACGTGATTAATTAGGTAACCCGGTTAACCCATAGACTGGAGGACCCTCGGTCACGCGGTTGAGTTATTGTTGTCCACGGTCGGTTAGGGCCCTGTCACACCTTGACGTTTTACCCAGCAATGGCAACGTATAAAAATGTATGTAAAACGTTGGCGTACACTGAAATTTTGATGTTTTTTTTTTAAGTTTTGGGCGTTTTCATAACGTGTTGGTCGTATGCATAACATATTAGTAACGGGCACAGAACGTTTCCTTGTGTTATTGATAACTTTTACCAACGAATGCTTAGCCTGTTGTCGGCATTCACAACCTATGCCCAACGATAGTTTAACTTACGCATAGCACGCTAAACGTATCGCCGGCGAACTCGTGGCATAGCCTATTAAGAACCTGCTGATTTAAATCATAACCGCCTGAGAATTTGAAGTGTCAACATCGCATTCACACCTTGACGATTTTGCCAGCGTATGCCGGCCTATGAAAAATGTGTCTAAAACGCTCGGCGCACGTCAAATATGGTATAGGTAAGTTGTGTATACGTTCAGAGTAGGCTGGAAAACAATGAAGTATGCTGTCATATTACGTGGTACGTGTAATATGTCGTGAAATTTCAAGCATGCTGAAAATTTTACGACGTACTCGGCGTATGGCTAACACGTTCCGCATGCGTTGTCATATGTTCCTGGCACGCTCCGCGATCGTTTACACACGACGGACACACGTTACTTGTAGGTTACTCATAAGTCGAAACACGTCAAGGTAATATTTAACATACCCCCAACCTAATTTTCAACCAATGGGTAACGTCCTTTTAACCTATGAGTAACGTGCTTGAAACCTATGAGTAACGTGCATTGAACCTATTTGTAACTTGCCTTGAACCAATGAGTAGCGTGCTATGAACCTATGAGTAACGTGCGTTTAACCTATGTTTAGCATGCATGCTTCGAACCTAAGTATAATGTGCTTCTAACCTTTGAGTAACATGCTATGAACCTATTTGTAATGTATCTAAAACACACATTGTCGTATGTAGACGAATTAGATTGACGTCTTCCGGACGACAACAGCACTTACTGAACGTGTTTCTAACTTACATCTACCGTGTAATGGCGTATTGGCAGCGTTAAGGGGAATTGGTATATACAAATGGGCTTCACAAGAGGAACCCATCATTGTTCCAGACTCCATGTTGAGTAGATGTCAATGCCAGTAGTATCAGTAGTAGTAATACTATTAGTAGCAGTTGGTGTGCGTGACAGTAGTAATAGTAGTAGTTGTAGTAGTATTCATAGTAGTAGTAGGTCCATGTCAGTAGTCGTATGTGAGCGTGATGGGGAGGGTGTGGGTGATGATGGATCCTCTTATCGTCCACGAATAGGAGACTACTTTGTACCATTGTTCGATGTTCTTTTTGGTTAATTTTTTTTCCTCATTCCCACAATGAAATATTTCTTTGTTTTACTTTTTAAAGTATTAAAAACGACTTTGACAAATGCATGATGTACTAGTAATGAACACAGAATGTTTAGATAACTTATAGATAAGTTATACCAACGATTGTTTATCGTGTTTTAGTCATCCACAACCTATGCCCAACGATAATCTACCGTATGCATAGCGTAATAATTCCCAAGCACATTATTCATAGGTTATAAATAAGTCACGGGTACCCTAAACATTACTTTGATGTGTTTCGACGTATGAGGAACTTTCAAGTAGCGTGTTGCGAAGTGTGAACAACGTTCGTGTAGCGTGCTTACAAAACGTTACTCATAGGTTAGAAATGTTTCGGGTACGCGATTGTTACCTCTACGTGTGTGTCAATTAACGTGTGTCAACGATCGCATAACGTGCCTACAACTTATGGCCAGTGTAGCGAAACGTGTGAGCCAAATGCCGAGTACGTCGTAAAATTTCAAGCATGCAAAAATGTTTGGACAACCAAAAAGTACAACGTTTTAAACCAGCGTAATACGACCTATAGTAGTGTTTCTCAGCGTGCACCTAACGTACACATAACGTACCCATAACGTATTGGACGTGTGCCAGCGTTTTAGACAAATTTTTCATAAATCGGCATACGCTGGCTAAATCGTCAAGGTGTGACAGCCCCTTTAGCGACCCGCCGCATCACAGAATTATCTGTGTGCGATGGCCTACAATTCCAGGGAGTTTGGTGGTAGCAGTGATAGCTCCCCCCCCTCCCTCCTTGTGGTCTTTTCACCCGACCCCCGGCCCGCAACAATATTATGTTGCACACCTGTGGATGCCTAATGAGGCGTCAGAGTGCATGGTATTGTCAGTAAATATATTTATCCTCACTCTCATTATTTGATTCATTCAGAGAGATGAATAATTAATTACCTCTGGTCACCTGTGATAACTGTTTGGAACAAGAGGCAATATATCTGCACTTTCTTCATGATTGACACTGTAAATACAGGAAACACAGGCACTCATTTTACACAATTGTATTTGATCATATGTAATACCTTTCCAGTAAATCTTCAAAGAGCATTGAAGTTTAACATCATTGCATTTTATTATGTGGAATACCTTTCAAGAAAATCTTCAAAGAACATTGAAACATTGGGTAAATTTTGTGTTGTCAGAGGTCTCGGAGGCAGGTTATTCATGCATAAAATGAGGTCATTGTGAAATTCCTGACGAACAAACAATTTCTGCCAAGACGTCATTCAGAGCTTTCCATTCCTTGTGAAGATTATTAGCATGCCAATTCACCTCGTCTACAAGCGAGTTGGAAATGCTGTAATAAAAGGGAAAATAGATAATTATTTACATAATTAATCATATACAAATAAAATATAGACCAATTACTGCACCATAGTTCCAAGAAGGAAGCCAGACTTAACACACACACACACACACACACACACACACACACACACACACACACACACACACACACACACACACACACACACACACACACACACACACACACACACACACACACACACACACCTATATAGGATTCCATGAACAGTTTAATATTATATGAAATTTACCAATGCTGTGATGAGTCATTATATTCATCCTCAGATGAAAGATGGTTCATCTCTGTTGGGTCAAACTATGGGTCATTAAGCAAATTCTCGTTCATTACTGTTGGGTCAAGATGAGAGAAGTGAAAAACCGTCAAACAGAATAGATTTTTGGCTGAGAGAAATGCCTCACTGATAAACCATGTTTGAGGAAGTCAGTTGGATATTTTTCCAGACTTGCCCCATTGTTGTCTTTCCTGTTTTCCAGCCACACCCAATACATCTGTCAGAATGTGTTTCACTTCCTCAAAAATTTAATGTGTTTATGTTTGAGAAAAGTTTTGAATATGGAAAATATTTTATAACAGATGAGTGCTACAAAACAATTTTATAAAATCGAACATAAATATTTATTGACTCTATGTCAGTTTAATGTATATGAGTGGTACCAAAATATACTCAGACAAGAGCATTGAGAGGTTTGTCGTTTAATCTCTGCTCAACAAAGATACTTAAAGGTCTAAAGAAGAGTGTATTAAAAGAGACCATGAACTTTTAACATTACCTTGAATATACATGAAAGAGAAAGGGTGTTTATGGAGAAATGAATCTTCTTCGAAATAATAAACACGAAATATTCTCAGAGACTGTTAGTAAGAAAGCACAAACAGCATTTGATGATGATATATATATATATATATATATATATATATATATATATATATATATATCTATATAAATATATACATATACATATACATATGTACAGTGGGGAGAACAAGTATTTGATACACTGCCGATTTTGCAGGTTTTCCCACTTACAAAGCACGTAGAGGTCTGTAATTTTTATCATAGGTACACTTCAACTGTGAAAGACGGAATCTAAAACAAAAATCCTGAAGATCACATTGTACAATTTTTAAATAATTAATTTGCATTTTATTGCATGAAATAAGAATTTGATCATCTACCAACCAGTAAGAATTCCAGCTCTCACAGACCTGTTAGTTTTGTCTTAAAGAACCTCTCCCATTCTCCACTCGTTACCTGTATTAACTGCACCTGTTTGAACTCGTTATCTGCATAAAAGACACGTGTCCACACTCGATCAATCAGACTCCAACCTCTCCACAATGGGCAAGACCAGAGGGCTGTCTAAGGACATCAGGGACAAAATTGTAGACTTGCACAAGGCTGGGATGGGCTACAGGACAATAGGCAAGCAGCTTGGTGAGAAGGCAACAACTGTTGGTGCAATTATTAGAAAATGGAAGAAGTTCAACATAACAGTCAATCTCTCTCGGTCTGGGGCTCCATGCAAGATCTCACCTCATGGAGCCTCAATGATCATGAGAAAGGTGAGGGATCAGCCCATAACTACACGGCAGGACCTGGTCAATGACCTGAAGAGAGCTGGGACCACAGTATCAAAGAAAACCTTAAGTAACACACCACGCCGTCATGGATTAAAATCCTTCAGTGCACGCAAGGTCCCTCTGCTCAAGCCAGCGCATGTCCAGGCCCATCTGAAGTTTACCAATGACCATCTGGATGATCCAGAGGAGGAATGGGAGAAGGTCATGTGGTCTGATGAGACCAAAATAGAGCTTTTTGGTTTAAATTCCACTCGCCGTGTTTGGAGGAAGAAGAAGGATGAGTACAACCCCAAGAACACCATCCCAACCGTGAAGCATGGAGGTGGAAACATCATTCTTTGGGGATGCCTTTCTGCAAAGGGGACAAGGCGACTGCACCATATTGAGGGGAAGATGGATGGGGCCATGTATCGTGAGATCTTGGCCAACAACCTCCTTCCCTCAACAAGAGCATTGAAGATGGGGCGTGGCTGGGTCTTCCAGCATGACAACGACCCAAAACACACAGCCAGGGCAACTAAGGAGTGGCTCCGTAAGAAGCATCTCAAGGTCCTCGAGTGGCCTAGCCAGTCTCCAGACCTGAACCCAATAGAAAATCTTTGGAGAGAGCTGAAAGTCTGTGTTGCCCAGCGACAGCCCTGAAACCTGAAGGATCTGGAGAAGATCTGTATGGAGGAGTGGGCCAAAATCCCTGCTGCAGTCTGTGCAAACCTGGTTTAGAACTACAGGAAATGTCTGATCTCTGTAATTACAAACAAAGATTTCTATTCCAAATATTAAGTTCTGTTTTTCTGATGTATAAAATACTTATTTCATGCAATAAAATGCAAATTAATTATTTAAAATCATACAATGTGATTTTCAGGATTTTTGTTTTCGATTCCATCTTTCACAGTTGAAGTGTACCCAAGCTAAAAATTACAGACCTCTACGTGCGTTGTAAGTGGGAAAACCTGCAAAATCGGCAGTGTATCAAATACTTGTTCTTCCCACTGTGTGTGTGTGTGTGTGTGTGTGTGTGTATATATATATATATATATATATATATATATATATATATATATATATATATATATATATATATATATATATATATACACATCATGAGTGATGGAATAAATACATTACCTTATGGGTTTACAGTACAAGTATGAATAAAAAAATGGGGTTGGGGGGTTTTAACAGGCCACCACTGCATTATTCTTAATTTATGAATAAATTAAGGTATTCCTGAAAATAAAACACAGATATTTATAGGATCTATATATGACTTCCCAATTTGATTAAAGAAATGATCATATGAAAGGGGGGCGAAGTCCAGCCCCACAGGGATAGTAGTTTCAAAAGGGAGGGGTATGATGAAGTAATGTGCTCCAGTTTGAAAAGGAGAAATATGAGTGAGCGGAAGCGAGCGAATATTGCGACTTTGAGAAATGGGACACATTACTGCGTCAAACCCTCCCTTTTGAAACTACTGATCCTTGTGATTTTTTTTTCCTTCTGGCATGTTCAAGGAATTTGATGCTGGTCAGAAGATATCTATCGAAGACAATGTCGACTTGTTGGTGCTTCCCCACTTTAGCTCTGTTCATTATCCTCGATAAGATCAGTTGTGTGAATCCCCCAAATGTGGCAGGGAGGGATACAGGTGACATCAAATGGACGATATTCATGCCATCAATACTCAGAGCGAACAACTCTGGGAAAGAGGTTGCAACATCACTGACATTGTAGTCCTCTAGGCAATGGAGTCGCTGGGATTTATTGTTCTTCATGATTGATCCATCGGCTCCTCTCGTGAGGGGGAATATTACGAGGTCCATCCAAAAAGTAACGAGACTGCGCCTGCTGTGTGCTCCACTTACACAACTTGAATGAACGGGTTGCGTCCCAGTCTTTCGCAACATTCCAGCAACATATATGATTGGTGATGGTTGACTGTGCTCATTGTGTGATTTTTTTACAAGTCATGCTATACACTTTGTCTTGTCTAAGTTGCCGCGCTACGAGTCATGAGCAGAGAGCCAATCTGAAGTTTCTTGCCAAGCTTGGCGAAACACCTTCCAAATCCTTCACAATGCTGCAGCAAGTCCAAGGGGAAGAAGCGATGTCACGTTCACATGCATTTGAATGGCATAAGAGGTTCAAAGAGGGAGGGGAGGTGGTTGAAGCCAATCCACTGTCTAGAAGACCTTCAATGAGCAGAACGGCGGACAACATCGAACATGTGAAGCAGATGGTGCACGCCGATCATCAACTCACGTTGCGGATGATTGCTGAGGAACTTTCCATCAACAACGGCACTGTCTGGAGCATCATCACTGAAAATCTCAAAATGCACAATGTGTGCATAAAGATGGTCCCCAAGCTGTTGTCTGAGGACCAGAAACAGCAAAGAGTCACTGTCTGTCAAGACATTATTGAGCACCTTGAGGACGATCCAGACCTGCTCGGGATAGTCATTACTGGTGATGAATCGTGGATATTCAAATTCGATCACGAGACCAAACGGCAGAGTCGTCAGTGGAAATGTCCAGCATCACCAAGACCAAAGAAAGCAAGGATGTCGAAGTCGAAGGTCAAGGTGATGCTAATCGTGTTTTTTGACATCACGGGCATCGTCCACTTTGAGTGTCAACCACAGGTTCAAACACTGAATCAATACGTGTCCAAGGAGATCCTCCGGCGCCTCATGAGATCAGACCGGGACAAGAGGAGGGATCTGTGGGAGAACAACGCCTGGGTGCTCCACCAAGACAACACCCCTGCTCACGGTGCCCTGAGAATCCAACAGTTTCTGGCAGAGGGGAACGTGCCAACTCTGGAGGAACCCTCGTATTTACCAGACTTGGCCCCTTGTGATTTTTTTCCTCTTCCCCAAGCTCAAGGGGGCGATCAAGGGGACCCGATTTCCTGATGTGGAGGCCACCAAAAGGGCCGTGACGACGGAGCTCTTGAGGATTCCAGAAGAAGCCTTCTGGGGTGCATTGAAGCATGGAAGAAGAGGATGGACAAGTGTGTGAGACTGGAGGGAAACTATTTTGGAGGGCACAAGCTGTGATTTCAATATATTATTTGTAAGAAAAATTCTGTGAAGTCAGTCCCGTTACTTTTTAGAAGGACCTATATATATATATATATATATATATATATATATATATATATATATATATATATATATATATATATATATATATATATATATATATATATATATATATACATTTATATTATATATATATATATATATATATATATCTTCTTCTTCTTCTTTCGCTGCTCCCGTTCGGGTTCGCCACAGCGGATCATCCGTATGATCCGCATAGTGATTTGGCACATGTTTTACGCCGGATGCCCTTCCTGACACAACCCTGGTCGCCTCTTACGACACAGGGATATGGTACACCTATTTTAACCGGGGTATACACCGGCCCAGTACACTGGTACTCATTTTGTCGACCTCAGAAGGATGACAGGCTGAATCAACCCCCTGGTGTATTAATTCAGTGGCCCAACGGGGCTTGAACTTAGGACCTTTTGGATCCCAAGCCGCTGCCCTAACCACTGCGCCAACACTAGGCTTTATAATATATTGTTGCGAATTCGCGCCTGCCGGCGTGCGAGCGGCCACGTAACTCGAATCGCGGCACGTCACCCACCGGATGGACAATTCTGTCGTGACCCTCTCGGACTAACGCCGGGAGCTAGTCACGGGTGGGCCTTTCGGCCTCACCACGATCGTGCCAATCGGCCCCCCGCGTGGGATAGGGTTGTTCGCCAAATTCGACCTACCTAAGTACCCACGCGGAGGGTAGACCGGGCGATCGCACCTCGCCGCAGGTCGACTCCGGACACGGGCCACTTAAGCGACCCGTTCCATACTATCGGGATAACCGAGTGGTGTTATCGTCGGCCTCGACGGTTCTGATTAATTATCGGGCATATTAAGCCTACTACCAACCCTTTACGTGAAGCAAGATGGAGATTCAATTAAAGAAAAGACGAAGCAAAACGGGAAAAACAGTTCAACATAATTCACATTTATTCCGCGGCACACGGAAAGCACACATATACAATTACAATAATTATGCACCAAAAGCAGATGTTACAAAAGAAACACAACAATGCAGATCTCCTACCAACTACGCGAGCACACGGCAACACTTACACAGTTTTACTTTACAGACGGCGCCGACAACACATTTACTCAAAAGCAAAAGAAAAGGGCCACCCTCAAAGACAAGGGGGCAGACGGGGCCTGTGGGCCGCGAGACCGGGTGGATCCTACCCGTGTCTTGTGATGAGCTGCAAATGTGGCGGCGCCCCAACTCCGCGCTCCTTCGCGGGTTTCGTTGGCACTGCTTGGAGTGGGGTGGGAACGGGGCCCCCTTTTCGCACTATCTCAGTGCGGGGGGAAAAAGGAGGGAATTGTTGATGCTCTGGGGAAAGAGGATAGCTGGCTTGCTTGGGTCCCGCGACGAGCGACTCCACTGCGACCTCGTCGCCGACCGCCGTCTTCCTTGCCTTGGACCCGAGCTATTCGACCTCCTCCCCAATTCTCCTCAGCCAACTGCAGCAAACCACCTCAACCGCGCTCCAGGCTTCAGGCTTCCCCTCTCTGCAGCTCCCCGACAGACTCCGAACCCCGACAGACTGCCACTCTCCAGACCCGACTTGACTGCCTCGACCTTTTCTCCAACTCTGACTGCCTCCACCTCTCTCCGACCCAAACTGACTAAATTCGCCCCGCGCTCGGCACTTTATAGTCCGGCAGGAGAACCCATATGCAAATTTCTGGATCAGAACGAGCTCGGGGGTGGAGCCACGCTCGCCCATTGGACAGAGAAAAAGGGGCGTGAGTCTCCCCTGATCCTCGAATTTGCATATATCGATTCTACTCCGACGCGCCTGGAGGCGGGGCCAAACCGCCCCACGCTTGCTGATTGGACGGATCAGAAATGGGCGTGTATCATTCCTGATCCGAATTCTCCTTGGAAAGGCCGCACCCTGCACCCGCGGCTCGGCGCACGTCCCGCACGAGGGCAGGACAGCCTGACGCTCGGTGCCCACAAGCGGTGCGGAAATGGCCGCAGAAGGAGAGGCGAAGGTGGTGGAGGGTTTAAAGTGCTGGTCCATGGCCATGGCGACGTTTGGAATGGCGGTGATGCGATCTTTGCGGGAGCGAGTTGTGAAGGTAAAGGTCGTGGCTGTTGGCGTTGTTGTTGTTGTGAAGTGGCGTTGCGGTTGGTGGTCGTTGTGTGATGGCGGTTGAGACGTGATTGGTTCAAAATAAAGATAGAACAGAAAAATGGCTATCTTAAAGGGTCGCAGCCCAAATGAATCACATTTATTCCCGCTAAACAACGGGTTTGGGGCTAACCACACATGTACTTACAGAGATATCTCACTTACGGGACCTGAATGGTGGTTTGCGAATTTCCTCAACCGCAGCAATATATATATATATATATATATATATATATTTATATATATATATATATATATATATATATATATATATATATATATATATATATATATATATATATATATATATTCAAGAGAGTACAATACTTTCCTTAGATCGACATTTTCAATTCGACCTATCACCAACAGGGGTGCAAAAAAATCTGCTATTGGTGGGAACTTTGTCTGCACAGGTACCTTTCCTTTCCGAAGCTTTTTCGACATTGTCATGAAAGTTGCCAACTTTAATTGTTTAATCGAGTCATGAAATCCAACGTAAGTGGACAACAACTGGGTGTTGACAAAATCCATGAATGCCTTCTCTCCTATTCTTCCTGCATTCAGTTATCTTCACATTCTTGAGATGCCAGAACACCTGACCTGATGTTGATCAAACCAGCTGTCTATTTTGAAGGGATAGACCACAGCATCAACACAATCTTTCACGGTAGATTTGCGTCTTTCTCGAATGTTTCCTCCGAGGTCTTTATGCTTACTGCCCTTTCCATGTAGACCAGCCATGATTTCGCATTGTCAAGTTACCATCGCTCTATCACTTTGGGTGAGAAGCCATCGATAAAAGGCTGTTCGATTCAGACAGAACTTTGTGACAGTGCCGGTGCATTTGGTGTGTCCATTGCAAGTCGACGCCGACTCAGGTTGAAGCCGACTCTATGTGATGCCGAAGCAGGTTTACCATTGCCTTCCCAGCAGTTGTCAGGAGTTGGAGTCTAAAATTTGGCCATGGCACCTCAGTACTCAGAAACAATGGATCACAATAGGATGGAAGGACCAATTCATCAAAAAATGGAAGGAATTTCAAAAGCAATGCTTACTTGGATCGGTGTTTCTGCTATACTCAATTGGTCATGTCCTCTCTTATGATTCCATGTGACAAAGTGTTCAACTTTTTTCATATGATGCACGACACAGGCAGCACATTTTCTGATCTCTTGGCTCCAGTTAATGATGAGCTGTCAGAGTACCACAGTGATCTTCATCGTGCTTTCATCAGAGGTTCACTCAACTCAGCGAAGCAAGACATTGCACCTTCTTCCACCAACTTCTTCTCAAGACACGTTTCTTGCCACTTTGGACGTTAGCTTTGTTTGTGAAGCTCGAGTAACAACGCCAATGATACCCAAACTGAGTTGGAAACGATTCCTCGTCAGTCCACAAAAGATGGTGCCCAATGGCTACATGGTAATCATCACGTATTTCGACCTCAAGCCAAGCTTTCCCACTCTCCTTCGTTTGTGCCAAGCTTGAGTCACTGTCAGAGCACACTTTGGAACCATCTTCCAATGATGGATAGTGAATTAAACACTGGATGATTGAAATATTCGGTGCTATTAGTTATTTTTGCTACTCTGGAGAAAGCACTACTGCACTACGCCCAAGATTACAGCTTGCTGATTGGGTTTCCTGAGAGCCTTCGTCACACAAGCAAAGAACTGTGGGAAATTGATTACGAAATTGGTGAGGCAAAAGTGCACTTTTCAAAGTCATTTTTACAACAAACTGCGGGTTTTTGAACAAACAAGCAGATTCGGATTTATGAGATCAAAAGCGATAAGAAAACTTCATGTGTGTGTAGTTCAAAGATGGGTGTCACAAGATGAAACGACAGAGACCTTCAACGAGTCGCCTATTCCTTATATTCCAAAACTCCTTACCTTTTTCCTGGTGGTAGGAAATTTAACAACAAATGCAATTATATGAAAATATCCTGCCCCGTAACGAAACACACACACACACACCCACACACACACACACACACACACACACACACACACACACACACACACACACACACACACACACACACACACACACACACACACACACACACACACACTTCACTCTTGTATAGATAGATAAAAGATTAATATTAAACTGATCTTGGCCTCTAGTAAGAACTCTCCCGCACTCTCTGGTGACAATCCATCACATCTGCATTGACTGTGGAACACGCATAGATATGAGAGAGTAGATTTATTTATCCCTGTAGTCTTATGTGTCACCATCTGTCTATCTTGTATCTATGTGAAATTGATGTTTCTGTATCAGGTACTTACCATCTGTTTTATCTCCTGCAGGTGCACAAACAATGACTACTCAACCAGGTGGTACAGGTTCGTGAAAAAAAAACATTTAATATGAACTTGAGGGAGTAATTAATCTAACGGAATTAAATCAATAACTTTAAATGCATGTCATGGTAACACTCCAATTATCTTCGTAGTTGAGAAGTCACAAGAAGAGGTAACGCAAGAAATTCACTCATTGGTAAATGAACTAAAACAACTACCTCAGTGAGTATCACTTCATTCCTCATATTTTCTCTCTCTACATCATCTTTCATCATTCCCAATCTCACATAAAGTTATGTCATTACCTCCACCACCAAAAGTGGGCAGAGGTTGTGTTTTCACCACTGTCTGTTTGCCTGTGAACAGGATATCTCAAAAAAGTTGTGGACAGATTTGGACAAAACTTTGTGGACATGCCGGGGGTGCTGCAAGGAAGAATCGATTTGATTTTTGTGAAGATCCGGATCTGGATCCGACAATTTTACATGATTCTTCATTATTGAGTGATGGGGCGAACAACGATATCCAACACGATATATCAAAAAGTTATTGACAGATTCGGACGAAACTTGAGAGACAGGTCGGGTGTTTGACAAGGAAGAATTGATTCGACTTTGGTGAAGATCTGGATCCATAACCTATCACTGGGATACAAAATATAAACTGTTCAGCCTGGCAGAGGAATGTGTTCTACCAAGGGCCATTCTCATCTTCACATGGTATTGTTATAGATCCAGCGGTGGGGGCTTCACACCCTACTCTTGACAGCCAAATGTTGAAGATTCGGCGTCACTTAACAGCACCGCCATCTCATGGGTTATAATGCCGGCTGGTTCGGCACAGGTCTCGGGTTACGCGCCTCAGATCACGATAACGAAGTACACCTGTGCCTTGCCAGTTGGGGAAATAGATCCCGGTTACAGACTGGGTTTGTCAGAGACCGAGCGAAGTCTGCCAGTCCGTAACCATTTTGTTTTTATATACAAATCAAGAGTTTGTTCCTCACCACGGCACGAATAAACTCAAGGCGGCAACTTTCATATTAATCAGCCAGATTTATTGGGGACACATCGGGGAACACGACACAAGCAAAACATTCACGACAATGATATAATTAATCCATAACCTGCTCTTAACTAGGGAACTATGGATACGGGTTTCGAAGGGAGCGCTAGCGAAATAAACCTTAGACAACATGCAGACAACATGCAGACAAGACACAGAGTACTTGGTGATGCCTCATGGATGAGAGGAAAAGTGTCGAAAGAACGAATGCGGCTCGTGACAAGCCGATGTCAACGGATTCGAGCGCCCA
>NC_140965.1:101298989-101636489 GCF_056783735.1 Eptatretus burgeri | reverse complement strand
GGAGTTGAGGCGCCATCGCCGCTCCGCGTCTCATCACCAGACGGGTAGGCGCGACCCGGTCTCGGCCTCAGGCCCGCCTCATCCTTGAGGGTATTCTTTTCCTTGGTTTTGGGTATGTGTTGTCGGCGCCGTCTGTGAAGTAGAATTGTATAAGTGTTGCCGTGTGCTCGGTAGTCGGTATTAGCTCTGCATTGTGTTTTCGCTTTTTTTTTGCTTTTTGTGTAAATTGCATTGTGTCTTTTCTGTGTGCATTTGGTGGAATTGTATTTGTGTGCTTCCCGTGTGCCGCGAATAAATGTGCTTTATTATTGAACTGTTTCCCGCTTCGCTTCGTCATTTCTTTCTTTGAATCCTCATCTTGCTTCACGTAAAGGGTTGGTAGTGGGCTGAATACGCCCGATAATTAATCGAACCGTCGAGGTCGACGATAACACCGCTCGGTTATTCTGATAGTACGGAACGGGTCGCTTAAGTGGCCCGTGTCCGAAATCGACCTGCGGCGAGGTGCGATCGCCCGGTCTACCCTCCGCGTGGGTACTTAGGTAGGTCGAATTTGGCGAGCAACCCTATCCCACGCGGGGGCTGATTGGCTCGATCGCGGTGAGACCGAAAGGTCCACCCGTGACTGGTTCCCGGCGTTAGTCCGAGAGGGTCACGACTGGATTGTCCGTCCGGTGGGCGACGTGCCGCGATTCGAGTTACGTGGCCGTCAGCACGCCGGCGGGCGCGAAAACCGCAACACTGGTGTCAGGTCGTGCGATATAAACTCATCGCCCTCCTCGCGGCACTGGTATCGGAGAACAGGAAAACGGGCTCTCCTGTCTCCGGCTAAATTCACGGGAATCGGTCCAGGGGTGAGAGAAGCGACCCCCGATTCCCTCCAAATTACGAGCGAGCAAATTAACCCTTCACGAGAAGCAAGATGGCGTCTCAAGGCGAGCGGGAGCCGGGGGTATTAGAAATGGATGTAGAATGTGTAGGATCCATGGTCCAGGATGGAATCCCCGAGCAGGAAATGTTGATTGTGCAGGAACACGGACTCGCCCAACTGAACCCAGGGCCCGAGGTGGGTGCGGCAGCGGCCGCGGTGTATGACACCTTCCCCCCCCCTCTCCACCAAGACCCTTCCCCAACCCCTGCCGAAACGGCTCACTCAAGCGCACCCGACGTGGCCCAGCTATGCGCCATGCTGGCGGCAATGACAAATGAAATAAAAAACGAAATGAAAGACATGAACAAACAAATAAACGAAAAGATGGATACAAATACAAACGAAATGAAAGACATGAACAAACAAATAAACGAAAAGATGGATACAAATACAAACGAAATGAAAGGCATGAACGAAAAGATGGATACAAATACAAATGAAATGAAAAACGAAATGAACAAGCAAATAAACGGAATGGAAGCAAACATGAAGGAGGAAATGAAAAAGTTCCGGGGTGAGACGCAGAACATGGGCCGATGCCTGCAGGCGGGCATGAAGGCCGTGACAAAGGAAATAATAGTTGAGACAAGGGAGGTAAAGGGTGAAGAGTTGGGAGAGACACGGGAGATAGAAAAAATAGAGGAAAGACTACACGAGGAAGACGGGGTAAGTGACGCACACACACACACAGAGGTAGTGGAGGATAATGGGGGTGAGCTGGCGGACTGGGTAGAGACCCAGTGCGAGCACCTGGATGACCTCCTCCAGGAACGAGGGGAGGGAGTCTGCCCCCTTGAGGCGAGTCACGACCAGGTGAGTTCGGTCGTGCTTTGCGAGGTTGAGGGGAGGAGTGCTGTGGACAGGTGCACTGAGAGCTTGGGGGGTATAGAGGCCCCGGAGACCCTTGTGGGGACACGAATCCCCAGTGTGGTTGTCCCTGTGTGTGTGGTGCAAGGCGTGAGTGCGTCCCCGTGTGTGGAAGCGACCCCGTGTGTGAGTGGTGTGGTGGCGATGGTGCCGGAATATGTGCTTCCCAGCACGCCGTGTGTGGATGAGGCACCGCGGGTGAGTGCCCTCGCGTGTGTGGATCAGGCACCGCGGGTGAGTGCCCCCGCGTGTGTGGATGAGGCACGGAGTGTGAGTGAGGCACCGCGGGTTAGTGCCCCCGCGTGTGTGGGTGAGGCACCGTGTGTGGAAGAGACCGCGTGTGTGAGTGTCGCCGTGTGTATGAGTGAGGTACCGCGGGTGAGTGCCCCCGCGTGTGTGGATGAGGAACGGAGTGCGAGTGAGGCACCGCGGGTGAGTGCCCCCGCACGCGTGAGTGAACGGCCGTGTGCAAGGTCGCTGTGTGCAAGGGAGACCGTGTGTGTGAGAGAGCGGTATGTAAGGGAGATGTCGGTTGGCATGCGGGAGCACGCAGCCGCGTCTCCCCGTGTGAGTTTAATGGTGTGGACTGTGTGCGTCGTAACACGCAGGTATGCGTGTGTGGAATGGCGACGGAGACGGCGACAGAGGAGAGAAAGCCGAGTAGCGGCTGTAGTTGTTTCGGGGACCGTGCCGGGTTCACCCAGCAGTGAGCACGAGGTTCGTGCTGTGCAACGCACGAGACCGCCACGTGCTCGCTTGCGAGAGTGAAGTCCCGGTCCGGAAACGCACGCGGTGGATTTGCCGATCCCGCGGACGGACAAAGTTTAGGCAGGTAAATGGATTTGGACCGGATGGGTTCTCCACGCGATCGTGTGTGTTAAGCTCCAACGGGCAAAGCACATGTGTTCGCGTGGGGAACCCCTCGAGACGTGGGGCTTGTTTTTTTTTCTGCGCACGGTGACGTCATGGCTGCACGTGGGGTTGGAATCCGGCAGGAGGGGTATCTCTGCCGGATGGCACCGTCCAAGGAGGGACGAGGAACACGTGCAGCTGCATGACGTCACGGGCAGGTGCAAAGTGCGCGAGTTGCCGCGCAGGTGCTGCGCATGAAAAAAAAAAAAAAAGCAAGCCTCACTTTCGGGTGTACAGGATTCCTGGGCAAGGGGTGAAAGACCCCCTTACCTGGGCACAGGATGGAAACTAGTTAGGGGGAAGGGTTAGCTTAGCTGGACCGACTTCATGGGGCAGGGGTAAGTCCTCATGGAGTCCGTGGAATGGATTAGTTAGAGGGATTGTAGCCAGATTTAGGTTGGGAAATAAAATGAATTATTTAAAAGACAGTGACAGACTTGTGGATGTGTAGAGGGGGTGTAGTTTAGCGACGTAGTGTTAAAAGGAACGTGCTACTAGTTTAAGGGACGACGTGGGAGCACGAGTTAGTTAGGGGAAGTAGTTAGAAGGATGGCAGAGTTCAGCGGTGTGTGTTGAAGAGTTGTTGGTGAGTGGATTGGAAGCATGTGCTTGGTGAGTGAGTGAGGCCAGCGGGTCTGTGTGTATGGAGTGAATGGGGAATGCATGGTGCGATGAGTGATTGGGGGGAGGAGTGACTCCCGCCCAAGGGACCCCGGGGTCAGAGTAAAGTGAGTTAGCTGGGTTAGTCAAATTGTAAAAATGGAGGTCGTTTTGTTGTTGGTGGGAAAGTAGGCTCGAGACCCATTTGGAGGTGCAGGAGCCCTGTTGACGGGCTTGGGAGCGTGGCTGCGAAAGGTGAGTATCGCTGAGTGGGTACCCCGGGCACCAGGCTAGTCGGCCGCGGTAGGCCATGGGCCCATGGGGGGCCGGGATAGAGTAGTGGGCACGGGTGCGCCTGCTTGGTGCGGGGGCCCGGGGCGCCATTAGCCGCGTGGGCAGTGTTGTGGGCACGGGTGACCCTAGGAAAGGGGCCCGGGAGGCCGGCCTGCCACGTGTGCGTTTCAGGGGAGGTGCCATGGGGGAACTCCCCGGTGTTAGGGAGCTGGTAGGCTCGGAGGCAGTGTCGTGCCCGGGGGTGCCATAGCTGGAGATTCGGCAGAGGGTCGTGCCTGCCAAAGGGAGCCACGTGTCCCAGCCAGGAGACCGTGTGAGGGCACGGAGAGAAAATTGGGGGGCGAGGCCCGAAATTGTGAGGACACCAACACAGGCGACGGGAATCTGGGTTGTTAGAACCAATAGTTTAAGCGAGAGGCGCTTGTTGAAAGCCCCGGGGTAGTTTAACAGTTAAATGGTTAGGGTAGATTAGGAGATGTACCCCTCCGCACCATCCATCCCCTCGCTGTCGTTGTGGGCCGCTGGACCCACTTTGGGTTAGATCGCTGAACTCTGGGGAGGCCATTCTGAGGCTTCGTTGGGCCTCGACACAGGACGTTAGCTCACCCTTATTCCCCTCCGGGAAGGGAACGTAGGGGTTGGGAGTAGGCTAGGTGACAGGATAGGTTAGCCGAACAAGGACGATAAAGGGGGTTAGGGGACGATTTATAGTGGGGAAGTAAAAATAAAAACAACAAAAAAAAATAAGTGGGGGCTAAATTGGTTTTTTCACAAATTAAGGGAGTGGGTATGTACAGTGACAGGCAAAGGCGATAGGTTGGGAGGGAGACAGGTAGGTAGGTCCGAGCCCGCCTTCCAAGTGGCCAGCACCACCGCACTCCCTCCACCAACCTCCACTGAACGGCAAAGGCTGGCCAGCTTCATCTGCTGGCTGTGTTACTTCAAGGCCTGTGCCGGCCCACTTGATCGGCAGCTGTTGTGTTGCTGCAAGGCCTGTGCCGGCCGGATCATCTGCAGCTGTGGTACTTCAAGGCCTGTGCCGGCCAGTTCATCTGCCGGCTGTGTTTGCCTGCAGCGGCCTTCTTCTGCGGGCTGTGTTGCCTGCACCTTTGCCATGCCATGCCCACTGCCCACGTTCACCAGCCCCCATTCAATTTTTGCTTTGCCCCCCCTGTTCATTGCCATGTGCGCCAGGATCGTAAAAGCAACAGTTTGCAAGCTGCGAGAACTGCCCCGTTGGCAGCTACAACACGGGCCTGCAGTGGCAGCCCGTGCACCGTGTTTGTGTTCATCCATCCATTCGTTGTGCTCATTGCGTGTGCCACTTGAGCTGGCACGGAGACTGCGTTGTGCGGCCCATGCACCGTTGTGGTTCACTGCGTTCAGTTCAAAAGGGAAGGCCTTGGACTGCGTGTGAGCAGCCAGCCACGTTCCCTGTCACCTGCATTGTTTGAGCCAGAGACTGCATGCGGGCAGCCTGGCTCCCTGCTAACTGCTTTCTTTTTGCAGAGTTCAATGATCCTGGGCCATGGTTTAGTGTAAAATTTGTAAGTTAAGGTTAAGATGTACTGTAAATATGAGTGCGCCCCCGGCATGTCTGTCTAGCGCCGGCAATTTTATTTAAGTCGTCCGTGTGAGTGAGTTTGTTTAGATAGTTACGCAGCCCTCAGGTTATTTATTTTGGGGACACGAATACCATGAATGTCGCACCCAGGGATCCGTAGGTAAAATGTACGAGGGGAAAACTACACATGATGGCACACGAAAATTTGACGACTCGGGACGAGTCTGTAAAAAGGGGAGGGGGTAGTGTTGTGGTTACCAAATTCGCAAACCACCATTCAGGTCCCTTAGGTGAGGTATCTCGGCAAGTATATGTGTAGTTAGGCCCAAACCCGTTGTCTAGTGGGAATAAATGTTATTCATGCGTGCTGCGACTCTTCAGGATAGCCGTTTTTCTTTTACTATCTTTATTTTGGACCAACCGCCATGACTACCACCACAACCACAACATCAACCACCAACCACAACGCCGCTTCACCACAACCGCCACGACCTTCCCGTCACACCTCGCAACCGTAGCATCGCCACCGTTCTTGCCCCGCTGTGGGTACCGGTGTTGGACTCGTGCAGGGCGCGCGTCGAACAGCGTGTACAAAATCACGGATTTTGTGCTTCAAAAACGGATCAAAAACGACACACGCCCACTTTTTGCCGTCCAATCGGTGAGCGAGGGGCGGGTGGCCCCGCCCCAGGGCGATCGATATATGCAAATTTATGGATCAAAAAGCCTTCACGCCCACTTTTTCTCGGGCCAATGGGGAGCGAGGTGAAAGGTCAAAGGGAGGGGGTCAAAGGCGAAGCTACGGGGGGATAAAAGGACCGTGTTCGTCAGTCAGAAAAGAGTCGGAGAGTCCAGAGGCGGAGAGTAGGAGAGGAGGAGAGTCGGAAACAGAGAGTCAAGACTTCGCGGGCGGTGGAGCTGCTCGTCGTGTGCGTTGGAGTCGGAACGGAGGGGACGGAGCTGTGGAAAGGCGGCGACACCAGACGAGGGGGTGCTCGCGTCGTGCAGGAAGCTGCACCCGAGGGAGGCCGACAGCGCGACCTGGCCGAGGTGGAGACGCTCGTCGCGGGATAATAAAGATCCTCTATACCCCGAGCATCAGCAACCCCCTCCTGTTTCCCCCCGCGCTGAGATAATGCGACCAAGGGGGCCCCTTTCCCACCCCCTACCAGAGACTGTCCGCGAGGCCCGCGGAGTTGAGGCGCCATTGCCGCTCCGCGTCTCATCACCAGACGGGTAGGCGCGACCCGGTCTCGGCCTCAGGCCCGCCTCATCCTTGAGGGTATTCTTTTCCTTGGTTTTGGGTATGTGTTGTCGGCGCCGTCTGTGAAGTAGAATTGTATAAGTGTTGCCGTGTGCTCGGTAGTCGGTATTAGCTCTGCATTGTGTTTTCGCTTTTATATTTGCTTTTTGTGTAAATTGCATTGTGTCTTTTCTGTGTGCATTTGGTGGAATTGTATTTGTGTGCTTCCCGTGTGCCGCGAATAAATGTGCTTTATTATTGAACTGTTTCCCGCTTCGCTTCGTCATTTCTTTCTTTGAATCCTCATCTTGCTTCACGTAAAGGGTTGGTAGTGGGCTGAATACGCCCGATAATTAATCGAACCGTCGAGGTCGACGATAACACCGCTCGGTTATTCTGATAGTACGGAACGGGTCGCTTAAGTGGCCCGTGTCCGAAGTCGACCTGCGGCGAGGTGCGATCGCCCGGTCTACCCTCCGCGTGGGTACTTAGGTAGGTCGAATTTGGCGAGCAACCCTATCCCACGCGGGGGCTGATTGGCTCGATCGCGGTGAGACCGAAAGGTCCACCCGTGACTGGTTCCCGGCGTTAGTCCGAGAGGGTCACGACTGGATTGTCCGTCCGGTGGGCGACGTGCCGCGATTCGAGTTATGTGGCCGTCAGCACGCCGGCGGGCGCGAAATCCGCAACAATATATATATATATATGTATATATATGTATATATATATATATATGTATATATATATATATATATATATATATATATATATATATATATATATATACAGAGCCTGGTGTTGGCGCAGTGGTTAGGGCAGCGGCTTGGGATCCAAAAGGTCCTGAGTTCAAGCCCCGTTGGGCCACTGAATTAATACACCAGGGGGTTGACTCAGCCTGTCATCCTTCCGAGGTCGGCGAAGTGAGTACCAGTGTACTGGGCCGGTGTATACCCCGGTTAAAATAGGTGTACCATATCCCTGTGTCGTTAGAGGCGACCAGGGTTGCGTCAGGAAGGGCATCCGGCGTAAAACATGTGCCAAATCACAATGCGGATCATACGTATGATCCGCTGTGGCGACCCCGAACGGGAGCAGCCGAAAGAAGAAGAAGAAGATATATATATATATATATATATATATATATATATATATATATATATATATATATATATATATATATATATATATATATATATATATATAGACACATTTATAGATATGTTTAAACATGTATATATATATATATATATATATATATATATATATATATATATATATATATATATATATATATATATACACACATATATGTATATGTACATATGTATATATATATATATATATATATATATATATATATATATATATATATATATATATATATATATATATATATATATATATATCAATACATATATCTATATTAGGGTGGTCCAAAAAAATGAAATTCAAAAATATCATCATGGTACCCTCCAATGTTTTTCATTTTATCATGAATATCATTATTTTAAAATCTCTTGGAATCAAACAATATTAAAAGGTGGCTCAATGCATTTGAAAAGTTCAAATTTAATGCCTAAAACCATGAAAATAGTACAATGGTGTCAAGTACAAATATCATCATAGCTATCATCAAACATCGCATTTCGGTCACTTATATTTGTCCTGTCCAGAGCAGTTGCCAGCTTTGGTGTCAGTCACTACGTGCTTCGACTGAGGGCTCTTTACAGTGGGAGGCGTGTTTAAAGCATTATGTTTACTTCTCTGACAGGACTTTTAGTTGATTTCGTTGAAATTATATTTTCCTCACAAAAATGCTTTAAATAACCATACCAGGCACATGCTCGTATAATGTGCATTGTGCAATATGGCAAAATTTCATTGTTGATGAGCCACCTTTTAAAATTGTCTTCGGAAGCTGAAACTTCACATGATTTATCAGTATGATCAAATGAACAAAATTGGGGGGTACCATTAGCAGAATCCGGAACTTTTTTTTAACCCTATATATTTGGACCACCCTCATCTATATATATATATATATATATATATATATATATATATATATATATATATATATATATATATATATATATATATATATATATATGTATATATATATATGTATATATGTATATATATATATATATATATATATATATATATATATATATATATATGTATATATATATATATATATATATATATATATATATATATATGTATATATATATATATATATATATATATGTATATATTTATACATGTATGTATAATAATATATGTATACACATATATCTATATGTGTGTGTGTGTGTGTATATATATATATATATATATATATATATATATATATATATATATATATATATATATATATATATATATATATATATATATATATATATATATACATGTATATTTATACATATATGTATACATATACATCTACATAATGCATATATATATCTTCTTCTTCCTCTTTCGGCTTGCTCCCGTTAGGGGTCGCCACAGCGGATCAACCGTCTCCATTTCGCTCTATCCTCCACATCTTCCATTGACACTCCAACCACCCGCATGTCCGCCCTCACCGCATCCATGAACCTCTTCTTTGGCCTTCCTCTTCTCCTCCTGCCTGGCGGCTCCATCTTCAACATCCTTCTCCCGATAGACTCCGTTTCCCTACTGTGCACATGTCCAAACCATCTCAATCTCACCTCTCACTTTGTCTCCAAACCGTCCTACCTGTGCTGTCCCTCCTAATATACTCATTTCTTATCCTATCCATCCTTGTCACTCCCAACGAGAATCGCAGCATCTTTAACTCTGCCACCTCCAGCTCCGCTTCCTGTCTTTTTGTTAGTGCCACCGCCTCCAAACCATACAACATAGCTGGTCTCACTACCGTCTTATATACTTTCCCCTTCACTCTTGCAGCTACCCTTCTGTCACAAATCACTCCTGCAACTCTTCTCCACCCACTCCATCCTGCCTGCACTCTCTTTTTCACTTCTCTCCCACACTCTCCGTTACTTTGGACAGTTGATTGCAAGTATTTAAACCAATCCACCTTCCCCACCTCAAATCCTTGCAACCGCACCATACCACCACCCTCCCTGTCATTTACGGACATGTACTCCGTCTTACTCCGACTGACTATCATTCCCCTTCTCTCCAGTGCGTACCTCCACCTCTCAAGGCTCGCTTCAGCCTGCTCCCTACTCTCCCTACAGATCATGATGTCATCCGCGAACATCATAGTCCATGGAGACTCCAGTCTGATCTCATCCATCAACCTGTCCATCACCATTGCAAACAGGAAAGGGCTCAGAGTCGATCCTTGGTGCAATCCCACTTTAACCTTAAACCGGTCCGTCATTCCTACCGCACACCTCACCGCTGTCACACTGTCCTCATACATATCCTGCACGATCCTCACATACTTCTCCACCACTCCCGACTTCCTCATACAATACCACAGCTCCTCTCTTGGCACCCTATCATAAGCTTTCTCCAAATCCACAAACACACAATGTAACTCCTTCTGGCCTTCCCTATACTTCTCCATCAACATTCTTAAAGCAAACATCGCATCAGTGGTGCTCTTTCCTGGCATAAACCCATATTGCTGCTCACAGATCGTCACCTCTCCTCTCAACCGAGCTTCCACTACTCTTTCCCACAACTTGATGGTGTGGCTTAACAACTTTATCCCTCTGTAATTTCCACAGCTCTGCACATCACCCTTATTCTTGAAAATCGGAACCAGTACACTTAATCTCCACTCCTCCGGCATCCTCTCACTTTCCAAGACTTTATTAAACAATCTGGTTAACAACCCCACTGCCATCTCTCCTAAGCACTTCCATGCCTCCACTGGTATACCATCTGGGCCAACCACCTTTCCACTTTTCATCTTCTTCATAGCAGTCCTCACTTCATCCTTACTGATCTATCCCACTTCCAGATTCACTATCTCCACCTCTTCCAACCTCTCTCTCTCATTTTCTTCATTCATCAGCTCCTCAAAGTACTCCATCCACCTTCTCAACACACTCTCCTCGCTCGTCAGCACATTCCCATTTGCGTCCTTTATCACCCGAACCTGCAGCACATCCTTCCCAGCTCGGTCCCTCTGTCTTGCCAATCGGTATAAATCCTTTTCCCCTTCTTTTGTATCCAACTTCTCATACAGCTCGTCATATGCCTTTTCCTTGGCCTTTGCCACCTCTCTTTTTGCCTTTCGACGCCACTCCTTGTACTCCTGCCTACTTTCTTCATCTCTCTGACCATCCCACTTCTTTTTCGCCAACCCCTTCTTCCTTATACTTTCCTGTACTTCCTCATTCCACCACCAAGTCTCCTTATCTTCCTTCCTCTGTCCAGATGTCACACCAAGTACCTTCCTAGCTATCTCCCTCACAACTTCTGCTGTCGTTGCCCAATCATCCCACCCATCTTTACCACCATCCAACGCCTGTCTCACCTCCTCCCTAAATTTCACGCAACAGTCTTCCTCCTTCAGTTTCCACCATCTGGTCCTTGGTTCAGCCCTCACTCTCTTCTTCAACCTCACCTCTAAAGTCATCCTACAGACCACCAATCGATGCTGTCGAGCTACACTCTCCCCTGCCACCACCTTACAGTTACTAATCAATCTCTTTCAGGTTGCATCTCCTACTTAAGATGTAATCCACCTGTGTGCACTTTCCTCCACTCTTGTATGTCACCCTGTGTTCCTCCTTCTTCTTGAAATACGTATTTACCACTGCCATTTCCATTCTTTTTGCAAACTCTACCACCATTTGCCCTTCCACATTTCTCTTGTTGAGACTGTACCTCCCCATCACCTCCTCATCCTCTTTATTCCCTTCCCCAACATGTCCATTGAAATCTGCTCCAATCACCACTCTTTCATCCTTGGATACACTCTCCACCACTTCATCTAACTCACTCCAGAAATCTTCTTTATACTCCATCTCACACCCCATATGTGGGACATATGCACTGATGACATTCATCATCACCCCTTCAATTTCCAACTTCACACTCATCACTCGGTCAGACACTCTCCACACCTCCAATACCCTCTTGACATAATCTTCCTTCAGGATTACCCTGACACCATTTCTCCTCCCATCCACACCATGGTAGAACAGTTTGAAACCACCTCCAATGCTCCTAGCCTTACTCCCCATCCACTTGGCCTCTTGTACACACAGTATGTCCACCTTTCTTCTCTCCATCATATCAGCCAACTCTTGCCCTTTGCCAGTCATCGTCCCAACATTCAGAGTTCCAACTCTCACCTCCACACTTCTACCCTTCCCCCTCTCCCACTGCCTCCGGACTCGCCTTCCCCGTCTCCTTCTCCTCCTTCGCCCAGCAGTAGCACAATTTCCACTGATACCCTGCTGACCACCGGTACCGGTGGCGGTCGTTGGTAACCCAGGCCTCGACTGATCCGGTATGGAAATTCGTTTTGTTGTCCGCATAATGATTTGGCATAGGTTTTTCGCCGGATGCCCTTCCTGACGCAACCATGGTCGCCTCTTATGACACACAGGGATATGGTACACCTATTCTAACCGGGGCATACACCGGGCCCAGTACAACTGGCGCTCATTTCGCCGACCTCAGAAGGATGGCAGGCTGAGTCAACCCCCTGGTGTTTTCGACTTGGTTTATATATACATATCCATATATATATATATATATATATATATATATATATATATATATATATATATATATATATATATATATATATATATATATATATATATATATATATCTGTATATGTATATGTATGTATATATATATATATATATATGTATATATATATATTTATATATATATATATATATATATATATATATATATAGCTGTATATGTATATGTATATATATGTATATATATATATATATATATATATATATATATATATATATATATATATATATATATATATATATATATAGCTGTATATGTATATGTATATATATATATATATATATATATATATATATATATATATATATATATATACATATATATATATATATATATATACATATATATATATATATATATATATATATATATATATATATAGAAAAACATATATATATATATATATATATATATATATATATATATATATATATATATATATATATACATATATACATATATATATATATATATATATATATATATATATATATATATATATATATATATATATATATATATATATATATATACATATATACATATATACATATATACATATATATATATATATATATATATATATATATATATATATATATATATATATATATATATATATACATACATATATATATATATATATGTATGTATATGTATATGTATATATATATATATATATTGTTGTGGTTGACCAAATTCGCAAACCACCATTCAGGTCCCTTAGGTGAGATATCTCTGTAAGTACATGTGTAGTTAGGCCCAAACCCGTTGTCTAGAGGGAATAAATGTCATTCATGCGGGCTGCGACTCTTCAGGATAGCCGTTTTTCTTTTACTATCTTTATTTTGGACCAGCCGCCATTATTACCACCACCAACCACGTCTCAACAGCCATCACAACAACAACCACCAACCACAACGCCGCTTCACAACAACAACCACCAACCACAACGCCGCTTCACCACAACCGCCACGACCTTTACCGTCACAACTCGCCACCATCGCATCACCGTCATCTCGCGCCACTCGTGGGCACCGATGCTGGACTCGTGCGGGGCGCGCACCGAGCAGCGTGTTCAAAAACATCACGGACTTTCCGCAGAAAAACGGATCAAAAACGACTCACGCCCACTTTTGTTCCGTCCAATCGGTGAGCGAGGGGCGATTTGGCCCCGCCTCCAGGGCGTTGGAGGGCGGTCGCTATATGCAAATTCATGGATCAAAAAGCATTCACGCCCACTTTTCCTCGGGCCAATGGGGAGCTCGCCGCAGGACCCGAGACAGGGTTATATCCTCCTTTCCCCGAGCGTCAGCAACCCCCTCCTGTTTCCCCCCACGCTGAGATAGTGCGACAAAGGGGGCCCCCTTCCCACCCCCTACCAGACACTGTCCGCGAGGCCCGCGGAGTTGAGACACCACCGCCGCTCCGCATCTCATCATCAGACGGGTAGGCCCGACACGGTCTCGGCCCCAGGCCCGCCTACCCCCCTCATCCTGGAGGGTGGTTCTCTTTTCTTTTGCTTTGGGAATATGTGTTGTCGGCGCCGTCTGTGAAGTAAAATTGTATAAGTGTTGCCGTGTGCCCGGTAGTCGGATAGATCTGCATTGTTGCATTTGCTTTTTGTGTAATATTGCATTGTCTTCTTCTTTTACATGTGCTTTTGGTGGAATTGTATATGTGTGCTTTCCGTTCATCGCGAAATAAATGTGCTTATTGTTGAACTGTTTTCCCGCTTCGCTTCGTCATTTCTTTCATTGAATCCCCATCTTGCTTCATGTAAAGGGTTGGTCGTGGGCTAAAACGCCCGATAATTAATCGAACCGTTGAGGCCGACGAATAACACCGCTCGGTTATCCCGATAGTACGGAACGGGTCGCTTAAGTGGCCCGTGTCCGAAGTCGACCTGCGGCGAGGTGCGATCGCCCGGTCTACACTCCGTGTGGGTACTTAGGTAGGTCGAATTTGGCGAGCAACCCTATCCCACGCGGGGGCCGATTGGCACGATCGTGGTGAGACCGAAAGGTCCACCCGTGACTGGTTCCCGGCGTTAGTCCGAGAGGGTCACGACTGGATTGTCCGTCCGGTGGGCGACATGCCACGATTCGAGTTACGTGGCCGTCAGCACGCCGGCGGGCGCGAATCCGCAACAATATATATATATATATATATATATATATATATATATATATATATATATATATATATATATATATATATATATATATATACCTGGTGTTGGCGCAGTGGTTCGGGCAGCGGCTTGGGATCCAAAAGGTCCTGAGTTCAATCCCCGTTGGGCCACTGAATTAATTCACCAGGGGGTTGACTCAGCCTGTCATCCTTTCGAGGTCGGCGAAATGAGTACCAGTGTACTGGGCCGGTGTATACCCCGGTTAAAATAGGTGTACCATATCCCTGTGCTGTAAGAGGTGACCAGGGTTGCGTCAGGAAGGGCATCCGGCGTAAAACATGTGCAAAATCACTATGCAGATCATACGGATGATCCGCTGTGGCGACCCCGAACGGGACCAGCCGAAAGAAGAAGAAGAAGAAGATATATAAATATATATATATATATATATGTATATATGTATATATATATATATATATATATATATATATATATATATATATTTGTATGTGTATATATATTATATATATATATATTATATATACATGTATACATATGTATGCATGTATACATGTCTATACATATATATGCAGTATACATATATACTCCACCCGCCTTACTCGTCCGCTGATGCCACCTGCCTCGACTCCTCCTTCCCTGCCTGTTCCGCAAACTCTCTGGACCATTATGGAGCCTGAACTTCGATGAGCCATGGCACAGTAATTAGCAGGAGAAAACGCGTTGACTCTCAAGGTGGGATTTCTCAGTGTAGCGTTCCCCAAAGCATACTGGGTAGCGCAGTTGGCCGATCGTGCAAGGTATTGTGAGGCCGTTAGCCTTCATCTCCTCTCCTTCCTTCTGATTGTCTCATCTTCATCAGGTGTGTGTGTGTGTGTGTGTGTGTGTGTGTGTGTGTGTGTGTGTGTGTGTGTGTGTGTGTGTGTGTGTGTGTGTGTGTGTATGTGATGCCTCCTGTCCTAGCTTAAGTTAAGAGTGTCTTAGACATAATGTGTAAGTCTGCTCTGTATTCGCTTTCGTAAGTTGCTTGCCTTTTGTCGCACCCCACAAATTCCTTGTTGTCCCCTTTTGTACATTACAATAAACCCATTCACTGTGCCACATACTTTTCCTTGCCTGATTTTTAATAAATGCTTGTACAGAAATGTTCCCAGCTCGTTATCATCTTTTCCTTCATTGGTCCAGCATGGTCCGAATGCTCATCTGGCCGGGACGTTATTTCCTAACAATCTGTTCTTCTTGCCGGTACATTCCTTGGCAGTTACCTTCGGCTGCATCTGATCCCGTAATGTGACCCGGTTTGGACAAGGCGTACCGAGGGCGTGTCCCCCCGTAATTAGGTCACGTGACTATTTTAGGTAACAGTTAACATTAGACGGATACCCTAAGTCACGTGGTTGAGTTTTTGGCGTTCACAGTCGATTAGCGACCCACCGCATCACAGAGTTATCCGTGTGTGATGTCCTGCAATTCCGGAGAGTTTGGTGGGAACCCGTGGTCGCCTTCCCCCCTCGTGGTCTTCTCACCACGACCCCGGGTCCGCGGCAATATGTAACTTTTTATTTCCATTCATAACAGGCAATACATTCAACTACCTTTCCCAGCCCTCCAGTAAGAGAATCACTATCCCAAAAATGTAATCACATTGTACAAACATGATAAAAAAAAAAACACTGAAGTTGTGATGTTTCTCAGCATGTTTCCTGCCCCTCCTCTTTTTTTTTTGTCAGTTCATTCCTTTGATTATAATGTCTAACTATTACCCCACTGTCTGGATTGTCTTTTCCCTGTCATGTCGCTTTTTTCATGAGCCTATATATATTTTTTATAGGCTTGAATTTTACACATTATTGATAATATTTTCAGTACTCAGTAAAGACCAATTCAGGAAACATGTCATTCACCATTATCAATTTAATCTTTTACTTTCTCACTAATTGTGACATTTGTGTGTTTCTGCACTGTTCACTTGTCTCTGTCGGTGTAGAGATCATCATGAAGCTTCTCAGAGCTGCTTCTCCTGATGGTGCGGACCTGCCAGATGAGACTTTGCGCCGTGTGGAGTTTGCTCTTTTGGTGATGTTGAACTTCAGCTTTGCTATTACTGCTAGTAAGTATCATTATGATGAATGATGACTTTCTGAAAGCATTTCCAATACTTTAATCTACATATTCATTTTATTCAATAGTTCCTTGATTCATCGCATGAGTTATTATTTTAAAAGTAAAATGAATGGAATTTCCGGTTCCTGGTTGCTCAAGGTGCAAGTCGAACTTGCAGCTACTCCTTCCACTTCAATCAAATGAAGCTGATTTTTCTGGACCAGATCATTGTGTTTCTCTGTTATATTTTCGTCCATATCTTGCTTTGTGTATTTTCATGAAAAGTTTTCCATGTTGAATCGCACCTTATTATCGATATTGTTAAATCCGTTTTCATGTTGGCTTGGCCGACTCCTTGGATAACCAGGAGCTAAATTGTTTTTATTTTGAGGTTGTTTGTCGTTCCATTTTTTTTCTGTTTTTTTTTTTCTTTTCCCAAAGATACGTGTATGTATATGTATATGTATATATATATATATATATATATATATATATATATATATATATATATATATATATATATATATATATATATATATATATCTATCTATATACTCCACCTGCCTTATTCGTCTGCTGATGCCACCTACCTCGCCTCCTCCTTGCCTGCCTGTTCCGCTAACTCTCTGGACCTGGACTTTTTTCTCGTCCTTTCTGCCTCTTTAATGTTATTATATTTCCCTTTGCTTCAAAAAACAAACAAACAAACGAACAACAAAAACTCTTTCACGACAAAACACAATCTCATTCTGCCTTCTACTTGCACTTCCTGTGCCACTTCCATTACCTCTTCTTTTTCTCAATATCTTCATTGAAGAAAACGCTTCTTCCTTCTTACTTTAATTTTAAAAGCTTTAAAAAACATCCTCCTTTTTTCTTTTGGTTTAAATTGTGTTTTCTAATCCACAGGGCTCTACATACATCATGCCCCTAAACATCTTGGCTGGAGCAAACAAGTATGGGGGACTTTATATTGTTTGAGCCATTTATTTTATGTATTTTAAAACCGATTTGTAGAATCGAGAATGTGTTTTGTCTCAATCGGCACAGCGCCAGTCTGGCCTGGTTGTTATATAGATATTTACATATCGGGGGTGCTCTCTGGCCGGGTGTTGAGTCTTCATCTTGACTGATTGCTGCTCGATGTCTGCATTAAACCTGATTGGATCTAAGCCTGACTGTGTGGTGTCTACCTAAGAAGTACTGATGTGGTGACAGCGTTTCATCTCGCACTTTTTTAAAAATCAGTTTCCGGATTACACCCGGCAGGTGAGCATCGGAAAAAGGACTGACTTTGGGATCCCTATGTTATAACAGTGATTGAAATGACAGTGTCTGAAGATGGTGGCCTATAGTAGCGCACAAAAACAGTGGTCTCTCTCCAAAAATGAGAGGTTTCCATTGTTCAAATGCTGGCGACAGAACATATTGTAATGTTATCATTGGATTCGAACTTTGCCCCATTCCTTTTATATGGTATCAACTGGGTGAAGAACTCTGGTCTTTACCCACTTTATGACTTTGCCAATGATGGTGCTGAGACTCAGAATGGCCAGAAAGCACAACAGAAGGTAGCTCATCTGAAACTAATGTTTGACCAAATTGCCAATTTTTCTCCCCTCATCTCAAGATCTGCAATTGTAAAGAACTCCACTTTACTGGCTTCACTCTGGCAGGCAATTCATATGCACTTTGGTTTCCAGCCATCAGGAGCTCATTTCCTCCACTTTGATCCCATACACTTTTTGAGTGACGAATACTCTGAGGATTTGTTTCAGCAACTCACTGCATTCATCGATGATAGCCTGATAAGAACAGATGTCCCAATAACTCATCGTGGTGAGTCAGCATCAATCAATGGAGAGTTGTCTCCAACATGAGAAAACCTTATTGTGTTAACATGGCTTAGCTTGAGCCATCCAGATCTAGCCCAGCTGGTCGAGCAATGTTATGGGACTGAGTTGAGGTCTCCAACATTAGCCTCAATCAAACCTGAGATATCACTCAACATGTACTCACTCCTTGCTGAAGTTGCTTCTATGGCTGATGCTACAATCATGAGTTCAGCAGTAACTAAACCATCCTTTCGAACCCTCTCCAAAGCCCAACAGCAGCCGTAGCGATCTCCATCACAGCCATCTCGACCCAGTGACAAACGATCACCTCCATGGTGTCCCTTACACAAAGAGGAAAGTTGCCATGACAATCATTTTCTAAGTCGTTGTCGCTTCCTCCCAACATTGGACAAGGTATTCTTCTGCAGCATTCGTCAGATCTGTGGTAGGGACCACTATGATTATTGTTCTGATAGTGACCTTGACGACCATGATGAGCCTTCATTACCTATATACACAACGACCAGGCACCTGCATATTTCCACAAGGCATGTGTACACCAATTGCTCACCAATTCTATTTGCCTGCTACAACAACCACGCTATACCCATAATGCTGGACACTGTTGCCAAAATTAACTTAGTTTGTGTGACATTGGCCAACCATATTGGCCTCACCATATCAGTCTCAGAAAGTACACAGCATGCTTACCAAGCAGATGGTGTGAGCCCCCTGGATGTCGTTGGTGAAACCTATGTTGAACTCGACAGGGTTGATCACATTTTGGCACTTAATGTCTTGACTGTTTCCGATGTCAATGTCAGCAACATCCTCATGGGAACTCCTTTCATGTCTCAAATTGACATTATTATTCACCCCACACGGTGGCTCGTTTGCATCGGCGATCATGATCAGTGCATGTACGGTGATTTGTCCCCTAAGACAGGAGGGGTCTCTTCAATCGGCCGAACACAAGTTGATCTACGCTCCCCAGTGACTACAACCACAACATGGCCTGGCAAATTCCTTGAAACCCTTTCAGACATCCCCAGCACCATGATGTGTTCCGATGTCGCCAATGAGCCCAGTCCGATATCTCTGTTTACATGAGACTCATCGCCCATGCTGGTGTGGCCTCAACCTGACATGCACAGTGTATGCGGCAGCATTCGCATTCGCATTCCTAATTGGAATACAAGTCCCATCGCTTTCAAGCGATATTCCCATTTCGGCATCGTGAATGCTTCCCTAATCTCTGAAGTTGTGAGCCCCCCCTCCAGTGTTAAGTGTGCACCGCCACTTTCACCTCATGCCTCTGTTGACACTACCCACGTTGATCTTGACAACACCCTAGCAATGGATATAATGGCAAAGTTCACCTCCCGCCATCGTGAGTTCTCACCTAATTTTGACCCTAAAATCATCGGTTATAATGGCGCTGTTAGGAACATTCATGCCATTGGCAATATGGACCCGACTAAACACCCACAGCACAAGGGTCCTCTCCCCGATCACGCCTCATTGACCTGCAAGCCAAGTTTGATGAGTTGGAAGCTATCGGCGTGGTCGTTAAACATGAAGATGGGAAAGTTGAATCTGAAGATGGGAAAGCTGAATCTGAAGATGGGAAAGCTGAATCTGAATCTGAAGATGTTAAATCTGAAGACGCCGAATTGTCTGAATTGTCTGTTTGTGTGTGGAGTATGTTAACCCCATGCTCCTTATCAAAAAGTCCGGTAGTGGATCTCGACTTGTCACTGCGTTCAGGGATATTGGCTGCAACAGCAAATCACAACCATCATTAATGCCTTGTGTGGAATCCATTCTCCGCACCATCGCGGGTTGGTCCGATATTATCGTATTCTACTTGTCTCAGGCCTTTGTACAGATTCCACTCATGAAGTATTCTGTGAAATAATGTGATATTGTCATCCCATTCCTTTGGAATTGTGGTTATGCCCAGTCTGACATGGGCATACCAGGCTCCGAGACGGCAATGGAGGAGCTGATGTGTTGCATTCTTGGAGATGTCCTTGAGGCTCACTCTGTTGCCAAAATAGCAGATGACTTATTCTGTGGCACAGATTCACCTGAGAAACTATTCAAAGTTTGGTCTGCTGTGCTTCATTTCTTGGATAAATGCGACTTTCGACTCTCAGCCACAAAAACTGTTATCTGCCCAAAATCCCCCACTATCCTAAGATGGGTATGGTCTTCGAGTCATGTGGGTGTTCGTCGTCACCAAGTCGCCACTATAAGTTCCTGCCATTCACCTACCACTACGAAAAGTCTTCAGTCCATTGGTGTTGCTTACTTGCGCATGTTTTACGGAATGTGGGTGGCTACCTTGTTGTCCCCCTTGGACGATGTTTGTGCTCGCCGACCCTCAAGGGACTGTGTGTTGTGGACTGACGAATTGAATTCTGCTCTGGCTAAAGCTCAGGCAGCCCTTCAGGGACATTGCTCAACAACCTTACCTAAAATGTCGGATCAGTTGTAGATTGTTACTGACAGATCTACCACGCACGCTGGCATCAACACCACATTGTATGTGGCATGTGGTGACGGATGCAGGGTGATTGTACGTGGTGATGGATCTGCCATGAGCATCGGCATTGGCGCCACATTGTATGTGGTATGCAATGGAAAACCTTTGCCCACTGGTTTCTTCAGCACGAGAACGAAGAAACACCAGGTGTCCTGTCTATTGCCCTCTGTATCCCTCTCCCCCCGAACTGTCGTTACATGCCTTCCCAGATCGTGTCAAAATGGCTCAACAGGTGATCATGTTCTTGAAGCCTCCAATGACCTTCACCAGGGCTCATGTACATCCTTGTCAGGTCAGGTATGGGAGCATGTGCCAGAACAGCGCGTCGCTGCGTCCACTTTCCGCCGGTACTCCAGGGGCCTCCGTCTGGCCATCCCCCAGGCAGATGCCAGGCCCATCCCCATATCCTTGAGATGATGGTCAACCTGTTGCAACCATGAGGCACGTGGTCGGCCCACTGGCCTCCTCCACTCATGAGACTCCCTCGCTGAGAGAATCTGGTGAGCAGGATCAGCGTCAGGAAAATGAGCCACATGTCCATACAGCCGCAACTGACGCTCACGGACTATGCAGGTAACAAATCTCATCCGAGTCTCTCTCAGCAACCGCTCGTTGGACACAAAATCCGACCAGCGATAGCCAAGGATTCTCCAAAGAGACCTGGTACCAAAGGAATTAAGTCTCCGTCTCAGATCCTTGGTCAAAGTCCAAGTCTCGCACCCATAGAGCAAGACTGGAAGTACCAAGGACCTGAAGACTCGGACTTTCGTCCTTCCGCACAGGTACCGGCAGCACCACACCCCATGATCCAGTGAATCCATGACTCCCCAGGCCCGACCCAGACGTCTATTGACCTCTGACTCGCAGCCAGCAGAGACATGAATATCACTGCCAAGGTAAGTGAATCTCTCCACGACCTCAACATCCTCACCACAAACAGACACAGACAGCACAGCAGCATCCAAGATGTCACCGAAAGCCTGGATCTTAGTTTTGACCCAAGAAACCCGTAATCCCAATGGCTCCGACTCCTCATTCAGCACCTCGAGGGCGCCCAAGAGGATGTCTAAAGTCTCCGCAAAGATGACTGCATCATCTGCAAAATCAAGGTCCGAGATCTTGACATTCCCAAACGATGCACCGCAACTTGATCTCTCCGACATCCTCCCTAAAATCCAGTCCATACAAGTGCTGAAAAGTGTGGGGGCAAGTACACATCCCTGACGAACTCCAGTAACAACTGGAAATAAGTCAGAGATGGTACCACCACACTTCACAGCACTCTCAGTACCAGAGCAGAGTTCAGACATCAGATCGATCAGTTTTGGTGGCACCCCACGAAGACCAAGAATCCTCCAGAGGACATCCCGATTCACTGAATCGAACGCTTTACAGAGATCAACATAGGCTGCAAGCAGCCCCTGCCGAAACTCTTGGCTGCGTTCGGTGAGGACACTAAGTGCAAGGATACGGTCAATCGTTGACCTCTTTGGTGTAAAGCCTGACTGCACTGGACGCTGGTGCTCAAGCAGATGGGGGCGAACCCTCTCAAGAATTATCCGAGCAAAGACCTTGCCCGGCACTGAGAGCAGCGTCACCCCTCAGTAGTTGTTGCAGTCTTGGCGATCACCCTTCCCTTTCCAGAGAGGGACAACAAGGCCCCTCTTCCAGTCAGTTGGGATGATGCCTGTGTTCCAGGCAGAGCACAAAACTGCATGCAACGACACGAGTGCAGCATTTCCACCAGCCTTGAGAAGTTCGGCATGGATGCCACAGATCCCTGGAGCTTTGCCCCGTTTCAACTGGTTCACCGCAGCCCGTGTTTCCACAAGCGAAGGTGGACCACAGTTGATTCGAGGGTCAGCAACAGGGATTGTAACACCCTTGACGTCCAACTCGACAGCTGGGGGATCAGCCTGGTACAACCGCTCAAAGGAACCGGCCCAGCGGGCCTTCACTTCAGACTCCTCTGTCAAGAGCCTACCACTCTCTGCTCGAACTGCAGTGCTCCGAGGGATGGGCTTGGATGGACATAATGCGCGAATTCCCCTGTAAGCGGGACGAGAATCACCTGTCCACAGGTGATGCTCTACCCCCTCACAGATTCCTCGCACATAGGCCTCCTTGTCCACCCTCATTGCACGTACAGTTTTACGCCTCAGCTCCCTGAACAGTCAGCTCTGCCATTCAGCCTGGCCCTGCGACTCTGGTCAATGGTATCCAGTGTCCCTTGAGAGACAAAATTCTTCTTTGCCCTGCAGTGAGCTCCAAGGCATCCACCGGCAACATCAAGGACGGTGGTCTTGAAGGCGCTCCACAACTCTTCAGGACCCCCCAAAGCACCCAGACCCCCCAAGTGTCCACTCAGCCTGTTCGCAAACTCCTCAGCTACTCTCATCCCTGAGCTTGGCAACATCCAACCTCGGCTGGGATGGTACCATTCTCCAGGATTTAAGGTGCAGCTTTAGAGTTGCTTCAACAAGCCTGTGGTCAGTATTGAGGAACTGAGCACTCCGGTAGACCCTGCAGTTCTGGATCATCCTCCAATGACCGTCAATGAGGACATGGTCAATATCCTTTGCCACACCGCCAGCGTTGGAATACCAAGTCCAGCGATGAGCTTGTGGGCGCTGAAACCATGAACCAGCCACCCTAAGTCCATGACTTCTTGCAAAGTCAAGGAACTTAGTGCTATTCTGGTTCATAGTTCCTGACCCATGGGGACCAAAACACACCTCATAACCATCCCTATCAGTTACATCCTTGCGTACACCATTATCACCATCCCCTGTGCCTCGACGCTCTGGCCGATTGCGTGGGCAGCCTGCAATATATGGCCGATTATGTTGAGTAACCACAATGCAGTCCTGCACTTTGACTGTGGCATTTACATCTGTTGGCTGACCGTCTTGTAAGCTTCACACATCACGTTTTGTTACTGTTTTTTAAAATTACATTTCCAGTTAGTTTTTGTAACGGTCCATTTGTAACGGAATGCATAACGTTGGAGAGAAGGAGACGATCACGCCATTCTGGACTGGTTGTTATATGGGTATGTACATATAGGGGGCACTCTCGGGCATCCGGGTATCGAGTCTCCATCTTAACCAAGTGCTGTTCTTTGTCAGAATTAAACCCAATTGGATGTAAGCCTCACTGTGTCATGTCTACCTAACAAGTACTGATGCAATGCATCCGGTACACATGACCAGCTGATCCCCATCTCTCGGGCAGAGTGGAAAAGGCGCGATCTGTGTCCCCCTTATCGAGAGCATTGTGTGAAGATGTTCCAAACTTCTGGAACCATTTTTTTTTCACGAATAATCACTGACAACAATAAAGCTCATGAAGGGAGCTCATCCACACTTTTTATCAGGTGTTGTTTTCGTCATGGCAGGATATTATATTCGCCCTCCCCACAAGCAAGCCAGTGAGGGGTGTTGGTGGAGTCGCCGACAACCTGACCACGCGGCAGGTAGCAATGGGTTACCTGTTACCAGTGGCAGTCCTAAAAGACTGAACTGACTTAAATACTTGTGAGAGTTAACATCTTCTCTCATGAACCTTGCACGCCAGTAGAACCTCCTTGGGTGACACCTTATCCTGTGTAAATAGGAGTTTCTTACTGAGCACAATGTCCGAATCTTATAGCACCATCTCCCCTTTGTGGAGGTCTCCAACTGAAATTGCCATTTTTACCCTCGCTTAAGGAGGGAGTCTTGCATTTGGTTCCATTTGTTTGTTACTTGGCAATTTTTTTTAATTTATGACAGGTATGTTGATCACCTCCATTTGTTTGTGTGTTTGTTTGTGTGTTTGTGTGTTTGTGTGTTTGTTTGTGTGTTTGTGTGTTTGTTTGTGTGTTTGTGTGTTTGTGTGTTTGTTTGTGTGTTTGTGTTTGTTTGTGTTTGTGTGTTTGTCTGTCCGCTTCCCTCCAGCCCAAACCACTCAACCGACCCTTCTGAAATCTTCAGAGATTAATGTCACCAACCCTGCGACGTTTTCTCATGGAAGTTTTGTAAAACTTGGTCGACTGAAAAGGTCTACATAGGCCAATAGGCCAATTTGAGCCAAATTTTCAAAAATCCTCGAATTTCATCCGATTGACTTCAAATTTGAACAGGATTTGCATATCAGGTCTGTGAATTCAAACACCGATTACTTTTGAGGTTATCCTAGTTCAAAAGGTCAACATTGGCCATAAGGTCAACCAAAAATAGGCCAGATTTCAAAATTGTTTCAAAAATTGTCAATTTTCATCCAATTGACTTGAAATTTGAAGATCATTTGGATACCAGGTCGTTAATTCAACCACCTATTAATTTTGAGATCAACGTCGACCAAAAGGGCAATTTTGGCCAAATTGGGCCAAATTTTCTCAAGTCCTCAATTTTCATCCGATTGACTTGAAATTTGAAGAGCATTTTCATGTCAGGTCGCTGAATTCAAACACCTGTTAATTTTGAGGTAACAGGCCAAGAGGTCAAAAGAGGCCAAAAGACCGATTTGGGCCAAATTTTCTAAATCCTCAATTTTCATCTGATTCAGTTGGAATTTGAAATGGATTTACATATCAGGTTACTGAATTCAACCACCTATTATTTTTGTGGTCAACATAGACCAAAATGTCAACATAGGCCGAATTTCTAAAATCCTCAATTTTAATCCAATTAACTTGAAATTTGAAAATCATTTGCATATCAGGTTACTGAATTAAACCACCTACTAATTTTGAGGTCAGCATAGGCCAAAAGGTCTACATAGGCCAATAGGCAAATTTGGGCCAAATTTTCTAAAATCCTCAATTTTCATCCGATTGACTTGAAATTTGAAGAGCATTTACATGTCAGGTTTCTGATTTCAAACACTTATTAATTTTGAGGTAAACATAGGCCAAAATGTCAAAATAGGCCAAAAGGCCAATTTTGGCCAAATTTCTAAGTCCTCAATTTTCATCCGATTCAGTTGAAATTTGAAAAGGATTTACAGATTAGTTCACTGAATTCAACCACCAACTGTTTTTGTGGTCAACATCGGCAAAAAGGCCAACATAAACCAAAAGGCCAACATGAACCAAAAGGTCAATATAGGCCAACTTTCTAAAAATCCTCAATTTTAATCCAATTAACATGAAATTTGAAGATCCTTTGCATATCAGGTTACAGGAATGAAGCACCTACTAATGTTGAGGTAAAGATAGGCCAAAAGGCCAATTTGGACCAAATTTTCTAAAATCCTCAATTTTCATCTGATTGACTTGAAATTTGAAGAGCATTTTCATGTCAGTTTGCTGAATCCAACTACTAATTAATTTTAAGGTTAAAGGGTGAACACAGGCCTAATTTCTGAAATTGATAGATTGGGCTAAAAACTAATTATATCACTATACCTCAAAAAGTTGTGGACGAGTTATGACAAAACAAGGTGGATGAGTTGAATAGGTGACAAGAACAAGCGGATTGGATTTTGGTTCGGATCCAGTCCATCAGTGGGATAGAAAACGTGAAATGTACCACTTGGCAGAGGTATGCATGCTCCCGAGTGCCATTCTACTTTGTGCTGTTTTGCCAAGTTGTCACATGATGAGTGATTTTTCGTTTATTTGTTTGTTCGTCTGTTTGTCCACACAGAACTTTAGTATTTTTCTCCACAACCGCTTGTCAGATTGAGACAATTTTCACCATTGGTGCGACCTCTTTTCGTATGTTTTAATGATAATTAGGATGTAATATTGTTGCGGAAATGGGCCCTTAGTGGGTTATTAAATATAGGATTAGCCCAGATCCCCCCTTAAATGCATGTTTAGCCAGGTTGTTTGGTAATCGGACATTACATGTGTGTCGGGAGGTGTAGCAGGCTGTCCAGTGTTCGTACAGTGGTGGTGTACCGAGAGGCGCCTTGCTTCTTTTTTCCTTCCCTCCTAACTAGCCCCGCCCAGCGCCCTGACATACTCAGTCAACAAGACGTGTCAGCAGCCCATTGGCGGGGAGCAGCTGCAGACTCGAATGATGGACCAATCGCGTGTCCCCGGAGGCGGTCCAAAAAGAGCGAGTCCCAAGAAGCAAGGGAGTAACTGCCTGAGTGTCGAGTCGGGATCGGCTGTATGAAGGGAGAAACTGCTTGTGTCGAGTCCGCGATCTGCTGTATAAGGGATGGCTGGGTCAGTCTGCGATCTGTTTCGAAAGGAACTTGCTGCTTTGTCGGTCTGGGGACAGGTGTGTGAGTCTGGGATTGGCTTCGTGAGAAGGTGCGCGCCCCAAAAACGCAGGGGAGGAACTGCATGAGGTCTGCCTGCTTTCTGCTGGATGAGAAACTGCTAGTGTCGGTCGGCGATCTGCTTCGAGAGGGACGGCTGTGAGTAGGCGATCTGCTTCCAGAGGGATGGCTGTGTGAGTCTGCGATCGACTTCGTGGAAAAGGCCCAACCTGAAAGACAAGGAGAACGGCTTGTGTGAGTTGGCGTTCGACTTTGGGGAGAGTGGTTTTGGCCGCCTGTTCTTCCTCGGCCATGGACCCAGCCTACGGAGCCCAAGACCCCGATTTGGCCGAGTCTGGTGAACAGGCCAGGCCTGGATTATATGTCTTTTGTACCTGAGAAGGACCTTTTGCACTTGTCAACCCTCGACTCTGATTCTGCAACTGGATCAGATGGCATCAGCTCATGTGTCTTGAAAACGTGCTTTTCTGCTGTTGCACATCCTCCTGCTCTTTTCACCGAATAATTTGCCCTTGGTCATCTTCCATCTGTTTGGAAATCAGCCAACATCACTGCATTGCATAAAATGGAGCAACTGGAAGGGCACTCGGTGGAGCGCATCCCTCCGCAACGTAATGCCTGATCCACGAGAAAAAAACAACACATTTTTGAAAGATCATGCCGCCCTCACATGTTGTAATGTAATTCCAGTGTAACTCTGCCCAATGTAACTCCAGTGCTGGAGTTGCCAGCACTGTATCGTTTTTGACCCTCTCTCTCAATGGTGAAGAATCACTTTATTAATTAAATAATTATCGTATCCAGATCCGGATTCGGATCTTCACCAAAATCGATTCAACTCTTCCTTGTCACACACCCAACCTGTCCACCAAGTTTCATAAGAATCCGTCCACAACATTTTGAGATATCATGCTATAATATCGTTTTTGGCCCTATCTCTCAATGGTGAAGAATCACTGAAAAAATTACCGTCGTCGGATCTGGATCAGGATCTTCACCAAAATTGAATCGATTCTTTCTTGAAACACACCCAACTTGTCCACCAAGTTTCATCCAAATCCGTCCATAATTGTTTGAGATATCGTGCTATGTATCGGTTTTGCCCTCCCTCCCAATGGTGAAAAATCACTTTAAAATTTTTAGACCCAGATACGGATCTTCACCAAATTGAAACAATTCTTCCTTGTGGACTTGGTGGACATCCATCTTGTCCACCAAGTTTCATCCGAATCCGTCCACAACTTTTTGAGATATCGTGCTATATATCGGTTTTTTTTTGGCCCTTTCTCTCAATGGTGAAGAATCACTTAAAAATTCTAGTTGTCGGATCCGGATCTGGATCTTCACAATCTAATCAGTTTGTCTTTGGCTCACACCAAACCTGTCCACAAAATTTAATCTGGATCCGTCCACAACTTTTTGAGATATCCTGTACACAAACAAACAGACAAATAAACCAATGACACCCGCAGGGTGACCCGTATCTTGCCAAAAGGTGACCACGTGTGACTTCTTTAAGGTCACACTGAGGTGAACAGAGCTGCTATCCACCAGGAGCGACTCCTTGAGGAATGTCTGCCTACGAGAGATTCCGATGAGAATCGTTCTAGAGTAACCATGAAAAATATGCGTTTGCCTCATAATGTCACCAAATGACGTCATAATGTCTCAAGCTTGACATATCTAGAAAGCACTCATCGAGGTGTTCAATTTGAGGTACTACATGATATGGTTCCTAAAACTTGAAAATTTGACCTTGGGGTCAAATATGTTTGACCTCAGGCGCTAACCATGAAGGTCAAGACCAATCGCCACCAAAAATTAATCAGCTGAGCGCCAGACCATGACCTATATTCCCATGAAGTTTGAAGACGATCCGATCAAAATTACTCAAAAAAATAAGGGTTTCGTCGACTCCCCTGATTTGCGACAAAGTGACCTTGACCTTTGACCTTGACCTTCAAAATTTTGTGCGCTGAAAGGGACCTCTATAGGCCTCTGATATGCAACGTTACAAAAATTTCCAATGATAACTGTGCTCTGCAGAGTGATTTATACATGATTACAGACAAAAAAAAAACATATAAAGGTCAAGGCTAATCGCCACCAAAAATTAATCAGCTGAGCGCCAGACCATGAACTATATTCCCATGAAGTTTGAAGACGATCCGATGAAAATTACTCAAAAAATAAGGGTTTCGTCGACTCCCCTGATTTGCGACAAAGTGACCTTGACCTTTGACCTTGACCTTCAAAATTTTGTGCGCTGAAAGGGACCTCTATACGCCTCTGATATGCGAAGTTGCAAAAATTTCCAATGATAACTGTGCTCTGCAGAATTTTTTATACGTGATTACAGACAAAAAAAAACAAAAAAAAACCATCCAAGCTGAGAACAAATCTTGCAAAAACTTCGTTTTGGCTATATAACAAGCAGACAGACAAACAGACAGAAAGGGGTGAAAACATATCCTCCTTCTCCTTCGGTGGTGGAGGTAAAAATGGATCCCCTTAACTACAGACCTATTAGCTTACTTTCTATCATCAGCAAGGTCTCACAATCAATCATCGAAATTTTATATAAAATCCTTAATTTTCCCCAATGGTCTCATCTCGGATCACCAATTTGGATTCAGACCAAGTAACTCTACTCACCGAACAATGGATGGAGGCCCTCAATGTCAGACACGTGATCAGTGCCGTCTCTCGAGACATATCTCAAGCTTTTGTAGTCTGGCATCCCACCTTGCTTTCCAGACTTTCTGCCTGTGGCATCCAAGGCCAACTTCATACATTGCTTACTGAGTACCTCTACTCTGATAGCCAATGTGTGGCTCTCACTGGAATCTTTTCATCACCTCTCCCTGTCAAGGCTGGAGTTCCCCAAGGCAGTGTTGTGGGCCCAGTTTTATTCCTAATCTTAATCAATGACCGCTTTGACCCTTTAAATAATCTCCTTTATCTATTTACAGATGACTCCCTGTGTGCCGTGACAGGCCAGGCAAGAAAATGGAATTTCAGGAAGGGAAAAGTTAAGCATATTCCATACCAATGCCAGAAGTTTAAATAATAAGATGGAAGAGCTTGGAGCCAAAGTAGATAGTACGAGGAGTACGATGTAGTTGCAGTGAGTGAGACATGGTTTAAGGAGGAGAGTAACTGGAGGACAGGATTAGAAGGCTACAAGGTGTATCGGTGTGATAGGAAGGAGAGAATAGGAGAAGTAGCATTATTGGTAAAGGACAGCATTGCATCAAGAGAAAGGGGTGACATTGAGGAAGGAATAAATGTGGAGGATTCTGTATGGGTAGAGATTAGAGATTGTAAAAAGAGTAAGATACTGGTTGGATGCTTTTGTAGGGCTCCAGGTGTGAAAGAAGAGGAGGAAGGAGTAGTACATGAAGAATTCAAAAGGGCATGTGATAAGGAACGAGTATTGATTATGGGGGATTTTAACCTCCCAGGGATAGATTGGGTCCAGGAACAGGGAAAGAAAGGCCAGAGCAGATGAAGATTTCCTTGTTTTAGTCCAGGATTGCTTTCTAACCTCGTTTGTTGATAATCCCACGAGGGGGAGTGCAGTGTTAGACCTCCTCTTAAGTAATGATCCCAATCTGGTGGAGGAGGTAGAGGTTGGGGAGCATTTCGGAGTAAGTGTCCATAACATTGTGTGCGCAAAGACTCTGTTAAGGGTTAGAGTTCAGGATAGTAGGTATGAGGTATGATGTATGAGGAGAGAGTTGGGTGATGTAGATTGGGAGAAGCTAACAAGAGGACAATCAGCATCAGAAAAATGGGAAACCTTCAAGGAGCAAATGTGTGGAGTGCAGAGTACATTCCAATGAGGTGTAGAACTAGAAGCAGAAGGAAGCCAGGGTGGTTGAGCAGTGAGATAAGGAATGCTAAAACGGAGAAGCAGAAGGCATTTATTAGGTTTAAAATAACAGGACTGGAGTTAGATTTATATCACTATTGAAGTAAAGGCCCGGTCACACCTTGACGTTTTAGCCAGCGATGGCAACGTATTAAAATGTATCTAAAACGCTGGCTTACGTTGAACTTTTGATGTTTTTTTTTAAAGATTCGGACGTATTCATAGCGACTTGGTCTTATGTATAACGCATTGGTAACGGACACAGAACGTTTCGTTGTGTTATAGATAACTTATACCAACGAATGCTGAACCTGTTGTCGGCCTACACAACCGATGCCCAACGATAGTCTAACTTCGGCATAGCACGTTGCACGCATCGCCGACGATGTCATGACGTAGCCTATTAAAAGGCTGACGTACAACGATTCGAATCATAACTGCCGTAGAAATGGAAGTGACAACATCGCGGTCACACCTTGGCGATCTTGCCAGCGTATGCCGACCTAAGAAAAATGTGTCTAAAACATTGGGGCACGTCAAATACGGTATGAGTAAGTTTGGTATACGTGAGTAGAACGCTAAAGTACGCTATCATACGTCGTAGTAAGTAGAGTACGTTAAGAAATTTTAAACATGTTCAAAATTTTTGGACGTACTCGGCGTATGACACACGTTCCGCATGCGATGGGGATAAGTTTTACACACGATATGTGGACGCTTACACACGTCCACAAACGCTACTTATAAGCTCCTCATAAGTCGAAACACGTCGCGGTAATGTCTTTTTTTACGCGAAACTTATTTCTAACTTATGTTTGACGTGCTTTGAACCAATTCTTTACGTAGTCCCAACACACATCGACGTATGTAGACGTATTCCAATGACGTCTTCTGGTCGACAAAAAAAATAAATGAACGTGTTTCTAGCTTACAACTGCCATATAAAGACGTGTTCCCAACGGTTTTGGGAATTGGTATATAAAAATGCTGCTCATAAAAGGGGAACCCAACAGTGTTTTCGAGTCCTTTTTGAGTCGATGTCCATGTCAGCAGTATCAGTATCAGTATCAGTATCAGTATCAGTATTAGTATTAGTCGTAGTTTGTTCATGTTGGCAGTGGTAGGCGAGTGTGAGGGGGAGGGTGTGGGTTATGATGTATCGTCCTCGCGTCCGCGTGTCCACAGGTAGGAGACATCTTTTCACCATTGTTCGAAGTTCTTCGCGGCTAATTTTTTATGGGGCTTTTTCAACAATGAGCTATTGCTTGTTTTTACGATTTAGGTCTCTTCATAATGGGTTGGACAAATGCACAATGAACTAATAATGTGCATAGAGCGCTTTGATTACTTATAGATACGATATAACAACGAATAATTATCGTGAAGCCGGCGTTCACAAACTATGCCCAACGATAGCCTAACTTATCCATATCGTGCGGCAGTTTATCTTTGCCGGTGACGTGGGGTTTGCTATTCATCGGCTGCCACTCAACGATTTAAATAGCTGCATCTCCACTATTGAAAGTAGACGCTTGCGCTCAACAATTCGATTTTTTTACACTAAACGACTTTTAAACGGTACCACTCAACTATTTTCATTGTTTACAATGAACGATTTAAATTGCTGTCACTCGCCTTTGTTTTTTTGACGCTGGGGTTTGGAAATTTGAAGCGTTTCTTCTGAACGTGTTAAAACGCTCAAACTCGACTATTTTAAATGGACGCTGCCGATAGACAATTGGAATCATAGCCAAGCTCGACATCGAAGTGTGAACATCCTCGTCATGCCGAAGAAAAGTTTGAAGAATGCTGCAAATAAGTGTCCTGGCCATTGCCGTGGATGCTGACGCAAGGACGATCCATTATACTGACGTCTTTCAGCCTATGAGTAACTTAAAAGTAACGTCTGTCGATGTGTGGCAACGATCGCGTAACGTGCCAACAACACGTTAATCATAGGTTAGAAATAAGTTTCGGGTACGCTAACCATTACCGCGGCGTGTCTCAACTTATGATTAACTTACAAGTAGCATGTGTTGACGTCTGTCAACGATCGCAGACCGTGCATACAACTTGTGGCCAGCGTAGCGGAACGTGTGAGTCATACGCCGGCATACGTCGTGAAATTTCAAGCATGACAAAATTTGAGGACAACCAAAAAGTACAACGTTTAAAGCCAACGTACAACGACGTATGGCAGTGTTTTTCAGCGTGCTCTCAATGTTATCAAAACTTACCCATAACGTATTCAACGTGTGCCAGCGTTTTAGAAAAAAATTTAAAAAATCGGCATACGTTGGCTAAAACGTCAAGGTGTGACTGGGCCTTAAACAGAGGCAAGTTAAGCAAACAACTCTCAAGCCAAAAGAGAGGGTGAGAAGAACATGGCTAAGAATATTATACATAATAGCAAGGCTTTCTTTAAGTATATCAGTGGAAAAGAACGGGTTAGGACCAGTGTGGACCCATTGAGGAATAGCACCAGGATAGTGGTAGTGATGAAAGTGAGATGGTAGGTGTGATGACCCTCACCAATCCTGGCCAAGAATTGAGGTGAGTCAACAGAAGATTCTCGAATACGGTTTATTGAAGCGGCACAGCACTTGCAAGCGGAAGTGGCACAGGGACCAACCACAGCAGTCAGACCCTGCACCACACTAAAAGTCACACTCCAAAACTTTCATATATAAAACCCTATTCCTCGGTGGAGAAAAGCAAGGCAAAGCAAGAAACAAAGGTGCAAGTGGGCTTTTTCCCCCCTCCCTACATCCTAGGGGAAGTTTGGCAATCCAATAACTCTCCCACGGTTGTGAGCGGGCTGTGAGACAAAGCTGGCACATATTCAAAAACAGCTTTGAGGTTTCAAGAGCTGGAACTCATAACAGTTGCCTGCTGCAAGTTTTCATAACAGTTGCCTGCTGCAAGTTTGTTTATGGAAAGGGCAGGAGCCATGTCGGCTTGCGTAAAATGCATTTTAAGACAGCAAGGACACCGGTGACACTGGTTTGAATCCAGACAACTGATTAATGCAATTACCGAATGTTTAAATGAATCAAATGTTTAAATATGGACCATATGTGGCCAATCAATAGTCACAACTGACATAAATACCTGACAGTAGGCTTATTAAACAGGTATTTTTCTTCAACTTTTACACAAGAACAGTCACGAGAATTTCCAATAAATGGGAGTATCTATCAAGGATGTGAGGAAGGGCTTTTACAGAAGACCCAGGGTGGAGTGGAGGAAGTAAAGGAACAGGTGGGAAATCAAAGAACAGATAAGGCTCCGGTTCTAGATAATATGCACCCGAGAGTATTGATGGAGGTGGCTGAGCAGGTAAATGAGATGTTAACGGATATTTTCAATAGTTCCCTGGAGTCAGGACAGGTACCGGAGGATTGGAGAGTGGCAAATGTAATACCATTATTTAATAAAGGATCCAGAGAAGAATTGGGAAATGATAGACCTGTCAGTTTGACTTCAATTTAATCGGTGAATACCATAAGGGCCCAACTCCTCCATTTTGTTTCATGGAGTTGGCCCCTTATTCACCGGAGTATTCACCCCCTTTCATGGAGTATTCACCGATTCAATTGTGTGGAAGGTGTTGGAGACATTAATTAAGGACCACATGAGGAACCATATAAATATATACAAACTAATTAAAGGTAGTCAGCATGGGTTTACAAAAGGTAGTTCCTATCTTACAAATCTTTTAGAGTTCTATGAAGCTGTATCTGATTGGATGGATGAAGGAAAGGCAGTGGAGATAGTATATCTAGACTTTAAGAAGGCATTCAATAAGGTCAAACATTAGAGGTTGTTAGCCAAAGTGAGGGCTTGTGAAGTGGCTGGTCAGGTAGTTAATCGGATTGCAAACTGGCTTCGTGGTAGGAAGCAAAGAGTGGCTCTGAGTGGGAGGATGTCTTGCTGGGAGGATGTAAGTCGTGGGGTACCTCAGGGATCAGTACTCAGACCATTACTCTTCATGATTTACATCAATGATTTGGATAGTGGGGTGAAGAGTAAGCTTCATATGACACAAAGCTTGGAGGTAAGGAGGATAGCAGAAGGGGTGGTGATCAGATTCAGGAAAGTATTGATACTTGCATAGATTGGACAAAAGATTGGCAGATGCCGTTTAATCTGAGCAAGTGCAAGGTGTTGGGGATGGTAAAGAACAACGAAAATAGATTACAGGATGCGAGGTGTAATTTTGGAGCAGGTCACACAGGAGAAAGATCTGGGGGTGGTAATAGATACGTGAGGTAAGCAGGCAGCACAATGCCAAGTGGCAACAGGTAAATCAAATGTTGTTTTAGGTTGTATTCGGAGGGGGGTCATTTATATATCAAAAGAGGTGGTGTTAACATTGTATATAAATTTAGTGAGGGCCACATCATGTATATTATGTGCAGTTTTGGTCACCACAATTCAGGAAGGACATAGATGCCATAGAAAGAGTTCAGTGCAGGGCTACTGGATGGATTCAGGGGCTAGGTATACTTAGTTATGAGGAGCTGCTGAAGGAGACAGGGCTTCATTCACTAGAAAGGAGGTGGTTATGAGGAGATATGATAGAAATATTTAAGATAATGAAAGGGATAGGTATAATAAGTGTAGATTAATTATTCAACAGAGTAGACAGTGATAGGACCAGGGGCCATAGCCTGAGAGTAAAGAAGAGAGTTAAGATGGCAGTCAGGCAGGGGTATTTTACTCAGAGAGTAGTTCATGCATGGAATGGCCTCCCTGGAAAGGTAGTGGCAGCAGAAACAGTAGAAAGTTTAAATTGGAATTAGATAGGTACCTGGAAGTTACGGAGATAGAGGGGTATGGGGATGTTGGCCTTACTTTTTGGTGGCTTGAGCATTGATGGGTGATTGTGTGCATGTGTTCAGAGTACTGATTTGTGGGGGTCTCATCAAGGGGTGTTGTGTGGTTGATGTTGTGTGGTTGATGTGTGTTTTAACCAAGCCCATGCCCCCTTCCCTGAGGAGAAGAAAAAAATTTTTACAAAAAAAATTCCCCCCCAAAAAAAAACCTTCAAATAAATAGATAAATCAAAAAAACACAGAAACACTTAAAATAAATAAATAAATAAATTTTTCTTTTTCTTCTTTGGATCTTGTGTTGATAAATTAGTGTGGTGTTGATGTCGCAGAGGCATGATGGGCTGAATGACCTCCCCCTGTGTCTGATTTCCCTGTATTTCCTTGTATGTCATCCTTCAATAGACAGCAGCCTCCTTCCTCTCTTCAGACCTTGAAAAAAATCACAAGCTGGTCAAACTCTTGGAATATGCCTTTCAATCGTGACAAACCTCACACTTTCACTATCTCTCTCCAAAAGAAGTCTGACAAACCCTCCTGTGATGCAACCAAGTTGAAATTTAAAATGTGTTTTTTATGCTTCACCCACGTGTTGCGTCAACTCCGTTGGCAGAGGGTGAGGGCAGCTCATCCCTGTCTGGCGGAACATGCAGTTGTATGTGGTGAAAGCACGGTTTTTACTGTCACACTTGGACTGTTTTAAACTAAAGTAAAAGGGATTTAATCCTTGAAATGTTGGTAAGCTGTCTGGAGCATTCTTTCTTCAAAGAATTTGGACACGTAGGCCGTTCCAGGATAACTCCCATCGACTTTCTTAACAATCCTCTTGAGGAAGTTCAATCACTGAAACTCCTGGCTCTAACTGTCAGCGACACTTCACCTTAACGATTTTTGTTCCTCGTGAGCGAAAAAAACAGAAGGCCCATTTTGAGGAAACACAAGTCTTGAACATTGTCCAATGAAAATGCATCAATTATTTGTTTTTTATTTTAATGCAATCTTTTCTTTCTGTAGGGCAGCGGCAGGTGCAGTGTGGTGCAGTGAAGTATTTGGTGAATTTACTGAAATCCGAGGAAACAAAATCCTTCCGAGAAGCGGTAAGGGAGAGGAGAGGAGAAAATTTGTTAAAATTTGAAAGCTTTCTTTTTGAGCCAATATCAGAATTTCGTATTTAAACAAAACAACAATGTTACCTTGTTTCATTTTCACATCGGAGCACTTGCCTTGCGAAGTTGTGATACTGGGTTCAAACCCCATTTACAGTGTGTAGACTTGATTTTTTTCTGGTTTGTTAATGTAATACATGTGAGTAACTCCAGCATGACAGGTTATGGTTATGGTTGGTATAACCCTTCTACATTGTCTGATCATATCAGACAGATAAACAAAAAAAGAAATTAAAGATAAACAATTTCGTTTCAATCTGTATATATAGGAGTGGCAGTTTTCTGTCTCTGTCTGTCTGTCTGTCTGTCTGTCTGTCTGTCTGTCATGCTACATCATTACATCTGGGACGTCATTAGGTGCAGGATGGCTGACTGCAATAGCCGCCATTTTTTCCACGCAGTTCAGGCATAATGCATCGTCGAACCTGTCATTTTCACAATTCTCATGCATGCACTACCTTTGCATTTTCTGTTCAGTGTGAAACAGAAACAAAGCAGTTGTTTAAATGATCATCGAATATTAAAAGGACAGGTATCACAGGCTTTCCAACGACACAGTATGTATAGGTCTTGGGCATCATTCATTCGGCTTTACCGAATTTCCCCCCACCCACCCCCCTGCCCCTGGAGAGTTTAAAGCTTCACCACAGGAGTAACAAATTAGACTCGGTTTCTTATTACAGTAATATCATTTTCGTAATACTAATAACAAGTTAAAAAAGGCAAAAAATGTCATAACCCTCATTGTTTTAGTAATTTTGCTATGCAGAGTTAAAGGGAAAGCCCATATTTAGGTCCAACTAAAATCGCCGCCGCTCATCCAGTCAGCCATCTTTGATTAGATCACAAAATAAAGTGAGGTGCACATGTATGCCATCATGTACTGTGTTTTTACAAAGCTTGAACAAAATCGGACCATGCATGTCTGAGAAATGGTGGGGGATACATTTAAATAAGAAAATAGTCACCAGTCAGCCATCTTGGATCTGATCTTGAAAGAAAATGATGTGCATATGTAAGCCTTCATTCTTTACCTGTCTACCAAGATTGAGCAACATTCATTAAGGCATGTCTAAGAAATGGTTGAGGACGTGTTCAACATCGGGTTTTATATAACTAAAATTGTGGCCGGTCGGCCATCTTGGATCTGATCTTGAAAGAAAATGATGTGCATATGTAAGCCATGATTCGGAAGATGTGTACTAAGTTTGAATAAGATCGGGAAACGCATGTCTGAGAAATAGTTGAGGACGTGTTCGATACCGGTGTGGTGATTATTCCTTTCAGTATGCTGCTTGTGATGATGATGCTTAAACCAACACAAAATAAATCTCGCTCACATTTAAAATGAAATGATGTGTTGTCAATGAAGTCTGGCTGATGATTACTCCAACGTAGTCTCTCCAGCGGTTGGCGAAGAAGGAAGGATTTATTGGTGTTTCGCCGCTGCAGCTTTAAAATGGCGTCGAAGATGGCAAGCAGAGGGGACTCGTTCGTTGTTGTCATGGTTGTTTCGGCAAACAAGCAAAATCCCCTTCGCTCAATAGCCTTGGTAATGTTGAACAAAAATCACTCTTAAATATAGATGAGCTGAATGACTCGTGAATAAAGATGAGAAAAACTTGCACAAGGAAAAGCACGCGAGCTTCCAACATGTCGTGATGGCGCGCTCCCGTGAGTCCTTGGCCTTTTCATCATCCCGTGTATTGATTGGCTCTCTGGAAGGATGCAACTGATTGGCGACTAGATTTCACATGTTTGCTTTGTTACAAATATTCACACACTAAAGAAAAATTAATGAATTACTGAATAAAGAAAAATGAATGAGTCACTGCACCGGGGGTTTTCACATCTAAAATGGCCACCAGTCGGCCATCTTTGATCAGATTGCAAAATAAAGTGAGGTGCATATGTATGCCATTTAGGTCATGTGGAGGTGGTTGGGTTCGTTCAGTTTCGTTGTGCAGATCACCAATCTAAACGAAATTCACCCTGTACATTCATGAGAACACACTATTGAAATTCCTACTTGTTTCCATATGCACAATTTGACACACCGACAGTTATTACCATTTGAAATTACCGCCGTGAAGTGAGCGTGACGTGCTTGTAATCGTGGAGGAAACGACCAAATCAAGATGGCGGTGCCCATGGTTGTCATGTGATTTCGAGTGATTTTTGGTCTTTCAACAACTAAATATGCGTTGTTTCATACACTTGGGTGCGGAGGATGATGAGAAAGTGACGCAATTCACGGATAAGAGCTGGCGTAAGGTATGCGAGTGTGCGAAGGCTTGGTGCGACGCCACAGATAGTGAAACTATCAACAAATGCCGTTTGCTGGCTGATCAAATTATGAAACTGCTGCCAATGACTGATCCTCCTGCGGATGCCGGCTGTCACCGGTTCTGCTATGCGTCGTTTTGTAACAAGGATCATATAAAACGCGCTGAAGCCAGGAAAAGTAAATCAGAAGCCAGCACTACTGCAGTTTCTGCTAGAGCCAGTGAGGTGGTGGGCGGATTAGAAGAAGAGGGGCACTCATACTACAAAATACGTAGAAAATCCCTCACAACCCCTGTAGAAAGGGTGGCTGGCAAATCAGCTGGTGTACTGCCAAGAATTTGTATCATATGCCAGAAAAAAGACAAATTCATCCGTGTCAAAGGAAAATCTCAACGTGATCAGTTGTCCCTGGCAGAAGCACAGGATGGAGGAAAGCTGAGGGAAACTGCTGAGCAGAGGAGAGATGAACGTGATGTGAGAATAATGACAACTATAAAGGATAAAGACTGTGTGGCGCTGGAAGTTTGTTATCACCGTAAATGTTATTACGAGTATGTGAATGACACATACCAGAGACAGAGTGAAAGTAAACTCCAAACTCAGAAAGTGAACTGTGACTCAACATTTGACATTTTCTGTGATAAAGTAATCCAGGTAAGACTCATTGATGGAAAGCAATCTATACATATGAAGAAGTTGTGTGAGATGTTCAATGACCTACTCAGAGTATGCGAAGGTCAGGATAAGGCCAACTACCAGGCAACAAGACTGAAGAAAAGACTGCAGGAACATGAATTGCAGGAACATGAAAAGACTGCAGGAACAGTACCCAGACATGATTTTCTATCGTCCACCAAAAATGTCTGAGAGCGAAGTGGTGTACATGAAGGACATTGATATTGGTTCCATTGCTCAGGCTGCTTTTGTAGACAGTAGCTCTACAGCAGAAACAGAGACAAGTACAGAGGATGAAGCCAGGCAGGGTCCACAGCAGGGTGACTCAGGCCTCAATTTACATGTTCTATACTCGCGAGCACTCGTGGTGAGGGATGACCTGAACAAACACCAAAGTGTGGACATTACATTCCCACCACTTGCTCCTGACTTCGACATTTCAAATGCTGAAAGAGCCTTCCCTGTTGCATTGTACAACCTTGTTGCATGGATAGCGGGCCTGTCAGACGAGCCAACCCTGGAGAAATTTGTGGAACTCCCACGGCATATTCATCTGAAAATGCTCTCTGTTCTTCAAGACGTTTCTATAGCATCAAGGGGTCAGACGTTTACTCCGAAGTCCTATGCATTGGGCCTGACTGTGAAACATTGGACTGGTTCTACTCGACTGTTAGGACTGCTCAACAAGCTTGGGCATTGTGTCTCGGTCAGTACAACACAGGCGTTGGAAACCGCTTTGGCGCTGTTGCAGATTGATCAGGAGGGAAAACTGCCCTCAAACAGCCTCAGAAATGTACCGACAATATTTGTGTACGATAACATCGATTTCAGTGTGGAGACCCTCGCCGGTCATGGGACCACTCACCACACCAATGGATTGATGATACAAGATGCACCCTCTGAGCCGATTCAGCACGCTCATCCAGTGACTCCAATTAGCCGTCATCAGTGGTCATTAGTTGGTAACACGCCACCCATTCTCAAGTATGGTGGCGGGAAGAGGCAAGGGACCACAGCCTTTTACAGTTGTGACATTGACATCAGTCCGTCACAAGAGGACGGGCTATCGCTGAATGTGCTCTATTACACAATGAAAACGGTCCAGAAAACGGACGGGCGGTTGCCGACATGGACTGGGTACAACACCCTCCTTCGTTGGGATGAAGAGTTGACCAAGTCAGCCATCATCTACCTACCCGTGATCGAGGCATCACCCACGGAACTGGACACCGTTTACATGGTCCTATGCCAAAGCATCGATATGGCTGATAAACTGGAATGTGAAGAAGTAATTCTAGTCTTCGACCTTGCGATCTACAGTAAGGCACAGGAGATTCGTTGGTTGCACCCGGAGTTGACAGAAAGGTTGGTAATTCGTCTCGGTGAATTCCACCAACTCAAGAGCTTCCAAGGCGTGATCGGCAAAAGATTCAGAGACGCAGGTCTTCTTGACCTCATAATAGAGTCTGGGATTGTCGCTCAGCGTTCTGCAAATTCAGTAATAAACGGCCACCACTATAACAGGAGTCTGCGCTGTCACAAGCTTTTCTACGAAGCGCGAGGAAGACTATGCTTCTAGGCCTTCATGGAATCCCTCACAGAGGAGACGCGTGTGCGATTCGAGAGGTGTATAGAGCTCCAGGAGTCTCCAGGAGTCTCCAGGAAACGTTTCTGTCTCCGTTGTTCGAACAGTTACTGTCATCGGAAGAGGTCTCGGAAATGTTCACACGCTACAGCGACTTCAGACAGCAGCAATGCACAGCAAGCAAAACATTTGCATTCTGGTGCTCCTACTTAGAAATGGTGGAGCTAGCACTAGAGCTTATACGGGCAACTCGTACTTCGAACTGGCCGAAACACCTTGCGATCACGAGAGCGTCAATGCCCTTGTACTTTGCGTGCGATCACCTAAACTATGCAAGGTACTTACCCGTTTACTGGCTGGAAATGGCCGGGCTAGAGCACTCCCACCCAGACACCTATCAAGCGTTCATGGATGGCAAATGGACTGCCCAACGGCAATAAGGAAATAAATAGAAGAAAAACAATAGGGTTCCCTGTCAGAATGACAGGGTACCCTAATAAACAGAAGAAAAACAAGTAGTGTTGCATGTGATCAGATCATAGAGCAGACTTTAAATAGGGACAGCAAGACCAGTGGAGGCATCATTGGTTACACTCAGAAAAGCACAGCTGTGAAGAAGTGGATCCTGTCCCAACCAGCACGTGCGGAAATCGCAAGAAAATGTGAGTCCATGGCGAGTATCCACGACGAGCCCCGAACGAGAAAGGATTTGGATGTGTCGAGCTCGAAGAAGAACAAAGCAGTGGTGGTATAAGTGATGGACACAGTACTTCAAATGATTAACCCTTTCTCCGGCGCTCACCTTGAACTCGTCAATATTAGTTCAGTTGTCATCGCACCGCCATCCACTTCCACGGACTTGATGAATGTGTATGTCAAGGGAGAGAATGCTGTCGTGCAATTCTTGCATGATCGGCTTCTCTCGGGTGAGGTCCCATTCTTCAGTCCGATTTCGAAGGCCAAATTGGCAACTTTCTCGAAGGCGCGAGGCAGGTCGGCGACTCCCCACCAGCAGACGCCGAAGGTTTAAATTGCGAATGAACATCGTCTTTTCACACGACTGCTGTTGATTGGCGAGAAAAGCAATGTAACACTCCACGACCTGCTCGTGTACCCAATGGCGGACATATCTTTCCCGCTGGCATCCGGTGATGGTTCGATTGCTAAGACGGACAAAGCCAAACTCTGCAACCATATACTGAAACTGTGGCCCAATTGCCCTGTGGACGCTCGGCCTATCCAAGGTGCAACAATTGTAGATAGAATGGCCGTTATTCAGGCGATAAAGGCTGGTTCACTGCCTAACACTTTCGGCAAACTGGAAGAGATGGTGCTGAACATCGTAGTGGCCAAAGCACGACATAACCAATCTTCGAGACTGGACGTGGTGTTTGATACTTACCCAAGTATCAGCATCAAGTGCCTGGAGCACGCCAGACGAGCGGGCAGGGTGGGCGATCTTCAGGTGCGAACCATCTACGGACGCGATCAAGCCCTTCCAAAACAGTGGGCCAATTATCTCCTGAGCGGAGCCAACAAGGAGGCGTTGATGGAGTTAATCGTCGAATCGTGGACGAGAAACATCTCTCCATCAAAACTGGGCGACATGCTGTTGTACGTCAGTCATGCCGGCAAATGTGAGAAAATCAAGGCGTCGAATGGTGTCATGACTGTGTCGTCCGTACCTGAACTTGAATGTGACCATGAGGAAGCCGACACGAAGCTCCTGCTACATGCCGCTCACGCAGGACAGAATGAAGAGTCGGTGCGCAGAGAGAGTTTCGACACCGATGTGTTTGTGTTGGCATTGGCTCACTCGAAGTCGATTCGGGCGCGAAATTTCTGTCTGGTCACAGGAAGTCCTAAGGACATCTTCGTCGTTGACATTAGGAAGTTGAGTAATGCCCTGGAAAGTTCTGTCTGCGATGCGTTGATAAGTATACACAATTTCACGGGAAGTGATACCACCAGTGCATTCCACGGTAAGGGAAAAACGAGGCCATTCGACTTGATGATGAAGGGTCCCCATCTCATCACCTGTTTCGGGAGCATTGGTCGAGAATTCACGCTAGATCAGAATATCATTCACGACCTGGAACAATTCGTCTGCGCCATGTACAATCAGCTGACCATGAAGAGTGTGGATGAGGTTCGCTACAAGCTATTCTGCAGCCAGTCGCTGGGAGAACAGAAGTTGCCGCCTATAAGCGACGCTCTGATGCTGCATTGCAAAAGAGTGAACTATCAGTCTGTGATCCACCACCGTGCGACTGAGAGGTTTATAGAAGCCCCTTCTCCTACATTTCACGGATGGGTGGAACGCAACGGAGCACTGATTGTTCACTGGCTGAGCAATCCACCAGCGCTGAAGGAACTGTTAGAGGCGACAAAATGTAATTGCAAGAAGACGAAATGCGAGACCAACCAGTGTTCTTGCCGGTCAAAAGGACTGTCCTGCACAGAGTGCTGTGGGTGTCAAAACTGCGCCAACGATGAACAGACCCGTGCAGAAATGGAACTTATGGATGATGAAAGCAGAACTGACGATGATTCCGCCGACGAACCGTGAATGCAGGTGTCACACTGCTTTTGCTGTGGTGATCTACTACACAGTAGTATTCAGGTTGGTTAGCGTGTAATAGTGGCCTTGAGTTTTGTAATTGCAGCAGTCAAGAGCCTCGTTCAGCAACCGCTTCAGGGCAAGAAATACTGGAGTTCTAAGACTGTAATCCTCTTGTGGCGGTTCTACTTTTCATCAGGCTGAGTCGCGCAGTCAGTCTCTTTGTCTTTGATTTAATCCGTAATAGCCAATGTAACTGTCTTTAATAGTCAATGTAACTACCTTTAATAGCCAGTGTGGCTGCCTTTTAAGCAAAAAGTTGCCTTGGTCAATTCGAAGGCCTGTCTGGTCGGTCCAGACGTTTTTGGCCGGTAAAAATATGTAACTGCTTCGGTTTACGACCTTTAATTATAAACATCTTTAATAACAGTGAATAGGGCTCTGTATAAACATATTGTATCATTTAAAGACCTCACAAGAGTTTTCTTTGACGTACATTATCAGTCTATCCTTGATTCTTCATTTCTGTGTCAAAATCGTGCTTTAATGTTCGGTTTATCTTTAATTACCAAAAATGACCAATTGCGTCACATCCTCGACGTGGAAACAAGTGGATTTGGACTCAGCGTCTAAAATTATTTAAGTGTGCCAAATTTCATCCAGATTGGTGATCTGCACAACGAAAATCATTTTCTGAAGGTAACTTGTTAGCGAGTACCTCCACATGGTCTAATTATACACTGTGCTTGTGCTAAGTTTGAACAAAATCGGATCATGTATGTCTTAGAAATGGTTGGGGACACATTTAAGTAAGAAAATGGCTGCCAGTAGGCCGTCTTGGATCTGATCTCGAAAAAACATGATGTTCATACAAAAGCCATCATTCTTTATCTGTCTGCCAAGTTTGAACAGCATCGGTAAATGCATGTCTGAGAAATGGTTGAGGACGTGTTCAACATCGGGTTTTTATAACTAAAATGGCTGCCATCGGCCATCTTGGATCTAAACTTTAAAAAATGGCTTGCATATGTATACCATCATGTGTTGTCAGTAGGGTAAGAATACTGATTCTGGCTCACTTTGCCCCATGTAAATGAATGGGGGATTTTCAGCGATTTATATTTTTTTCCCTAAAAATAAATCCCCTTTTTATCCCAAGGTATATTTATTTGTCTCCCCTTTTAACTTGGAGGTTGAACCTCATTGAATTGAACACCTGGGGGTTGAACAGCTCACTCATTGAACCTATAAAGATTTGTTCATTCTCAAATTCCTTCAATAGTTTAATTTTCTTTGCACAATAATCCCCATCTAAAATATTGACAAACAAAACATTTGAATCTTTATATTTTTTAAGATACCCCATTTGTGCCATTACGAAATGATAAACTTCTCTTAATGCTCTTGTTTGACCACCTCCTGAGCCACAGGTTATTTTTTGTTAAGCCCCGCCCACTTTTCTTTAAGCCCCGCCCACTTTTGTTAAGCCCCGCCCACTTTCCACAAGGTATTCAATAAGCCCCGCCCACTTTTCTTTAAGCCCCGCCCACTTTTGCTAAGCCCCGCCCACTTTTGCTAAGCTCCGCCCACTTTTCATAAGGTATTTTTCTAAGCCACGCCCACTTTTCCTAAGCTCCGCCCACTTTTGCTAAGCTCCGCCCACTTTTCATAAGGTATTTTCTAAGCCACGCCCACTTTTCCTAAGCCCCGCCCACTTTTGCTAAGCTCCGCCCACTTTTCATAAGGTATTTTTTCTAAGCCACGCCCACTTTTCCTAAGCCCCGCCCACTTTTGCTAAGCTCCGCCCACTTTTCATAAGGTATTTTTTCTAAGCCACGCCCACTTTTCCTAAGCTCCGCCTACTTTTGCTAAGCCCCGCCCACTCTTACATCATTTCCAGTTCATCTCTGACTCACAAAGAAATCACTAGAAAATTACAGGATGTTATGGTTTTGAAAAATTTCCCAATGAAGGCTTGCCTAGGCTTGCCCAGGGAATTTCCAAAGGAAACCACACCCACCAGTCTTTCTCTATAAAAGCTTCAAACCCAGGCTCCATTTTAAACATTTGTTCTTGCTGGCAATGGTGTTCTGTGTGCTTGTCTCAAACTCTCTGTCTTCTATGGAACTAAACCTTCAAGTTGATGAACTGGATTCAAACCTCTTATCTATTGAGGTAAGATTTTTTATTTTCCTATTTTCAAACTTTGATTGAAGCATACTCATTTAATAATTAAATAACTTAATTAATACATTATTATTTTCTCTCACAGGAAATTGTATCTGAAAATACTGCTTTTGCTACAACTTGGGGGAAATTGTTGGCTTGGTTGAAGACCTTGAGTGGGATGACTTTGGTGTTCCTTGGAACTCTCTGTCTTCTATGGAACTAAACCTTCAAGTTGATGAACTGGATTCAAACCTCTTATCTATTGAGGTAAGATTTTTTATTTTCCTATTTTCAAACTTTGATTGAAGCATACTCATTTAATAATTAAATAACTTAATTCATACATTATTATTTTCTCTCACAGGAAATTGTGTCTGAAATACGAAATGAAAATACTGCTTTTGCTACAACTTGGGGCGAAATTGTTGGCTTGGTTGAAGACCTTATGAGCGACCAAGACCCACAGAACGAGTTCGTCCTTGATGACCCAACCAAAGAGTTATACCTTGGAGACCAGCAAAATCCTGAAAAAGAGTTTTACAGCAATAGTACTCATTGTGAGTTATCAAGACAATACCCACTGAACAAGTTATACCTTGATGAGCCAGAATACAAGTTTTACCTTGGAGACTCACAAATTTTGAAAAAAATCAGTAAATGAGTTCTGCCTTGATGGTTTAAATAACTACCTTGGAGACTCAGGAAAAGGGTTTTGCCAAGATGGTTCTAAATATGGGACCTACCTTGGAGACTCACAAATTTTGAAAAAATCAGTAAATGAGTTCTGCCTTGATGGTTTAAATAACTACCTTGGAGACTCAGGAAAAGGGTTCTGCCAAGATGGTTCTAAATATGGGGCCTACCTTGGAGACTCACAAATTTTGAAAAAATCAGTAAATGAGTTCTGCCTTGATGGTTTAAATAACTACCTTGGAGACTCAGGAAAAGGGTTCTGCCAAGATGGTTCTAAATATGGGGCCTACCTTGGAGACTCACAAATTTTGAAAAAATCAGTAAATGAGTTATCCTTAAGAGACTTTGTAAGTTGGTTTTACTTTGAATACTTGAAATGTGGGTTCTGGATTGATAACTCACAATGTGATACATATCTTGGAAACTCAATGGGAATGTGGTTATACCTTGAAGACTTGGAAAGTTGGGTTTATGTTGGACACTTGAAACTTTTTGGGGGCTTTTATTTATTTATTTATTTATTTATTATTATTATTATTTTATTTATTTATATTTTGGAGACTTTTGGAGTTGCTATCACTCTTTGGGATCTAAACCTATCGATGTAGTTCTTTGTCGGATGGTGCTTGATGGGAGCAAGATCAAGAAAGTTCTGGGAAGAAAGTGCAGGCTTACTCCCTCTTTCTACGTCATCAAACCTGAAAGCCTTAAAAGACAGAATTGGAAGAAGAGAAAAAAAACAAAAAATATACATTGTTCGTTCTGGGAAGAAAGTGCAGGCTTACTCCCTCTTTCTACGTCATCAAACCTGAAAGCCTTAAAAGACAGAATTGGAAGAAGAGAAAAAAAAACAAAAAATATACATTGTTCGTTCTGGGAAGAAAGTGCAGGCTTACTCCCTCTTTCTACGTCATCAAACCTGAAAGCCTTAAAAGACAGAATTGGAAGAAGAAAAAAAAACGTAAAAATATATATATATAGGTGGAAATCTCATTTTGAAAAAGACATTGTGTTGGGCGAGGATTGAGTTGGGGTTGAGATTTTGAATGTGAGGGTTGGGGTTGAGATTTTGAATGTGAGGGTTGGGACACACACACATACACATCAACAAACAAAAGTTAAGCCTTGACTATTCAGTTGAGGATTCTGTGTTTGGGGTTCACAGATCTAAGAACGTCCCCCTTGACACACATTATATACTGTTATACACCTCGGACTTGGCCCTCGAGTGTCCACAACGGTGTATAGTAGGAGGGAGTGAAGCGCCAACCTATTGCTCCCATTGCACACACACACACAAACAAAAGTTAAGCCTTGACTATTCAGTTGAGGATTCTGTGTTTGGGGTTCACAGATCTAAGAACGTCCCCCTTGACACACATTATATACTGTTATACACCTCGGACTTGGCCCTCGAGTGTCCACAAAGGTGTATTATCTGCTTAGTTTTGTCTTTTGTAATTCCTGTGAATAAAATGAACCTAAAATCTCTTCCCCTTCCAAATCATATATTTTATAAGTCCAAGGAACTGTATCTATTACATCAACAATTTTAAAAAGTTCTTTCGTCCATCGTTCAGTAAAACCCTTTTCAAAATGAGATTTCCACCTATATATTCTTACGATATCACCAACTTTGAACTTAGGTTTTCTGACATTAATCTCTTTTTCATATTTTAATTTTGTAAATGTTTCTGATGGCTTCATATTCGTTGACGTGTGAATCGTGTCATTATACTTATCCACAATATCCTGAATAAAAGATAACCATTGTTGTGAACCGAGTTGTGTGAATTTTTTATATAGTCTCTCTTTTAAGGTACGATTAAAACGTTCAACAACAACTGCCTTCCCTTCATTAAAGGTACTGTATAATGTAATACTGTTATTTTTTAAAAAATTCATAAATGTCTTGTTATAAAACTCTCTACCCTCATCAGTCCACAATTTCTTAGGTTTTCTCTTACTTTTATTAAATATCTGTTGAAAAGCTAACACAAGAGTATTACCTGTTTTGTTTTTAAAGGGACAACCCACGCATATCTACTCCTCAAATCAATAACGGTTAAAGCATACTTGTACCCCTTATCATTATTGAGTTCAATCAAATCAGCAGACCAGATATAATCAACTTCCTTGGAATAAACTTTCCTTCTCTGAAACTTTGTGAATATTGGTTTATGTAATTCATCAGCTAATTGCTCTTCAGTCTTAATGGCATCATTAGAGCCTATAAGTTTTTTGAATTTCCAAGTCCAAGTTTCAATTTAGCACTAATCATCTTCTTCACGATGAACCTATCAACTTTTTCTCTCAAGGTTGGATTTTGTATCAGAGACAAATTATATAACATTTCTCTATCGGCTTCATGCTTTTCTTCCAACGTTGTGGTATTCCCATAATCAATATCGTGTCTCATGCACACTTCATCAACTCTATTGATTGGTTTACTCCAGGATTTAGGATTGTATGCCTCATCTAATCTTTTATCCAAGTTTGTGCCTGGACCACAGAAAGAATACCCTGGAAGATGTAATTCCCCTGGTATTCCAGTAGTTGTAAATTTACTTCCTGATAAAAACTTTTGTATATCTCCTCCGAGTTTGTGTTTGGAGATAAATTGATTTTTTTGAACCACACACCGAACATATACCTTTTTGTATAACCCTGTTATTTTTACTTTTAATATATGAAATATTTTTAGTATTAGTTTTCTTTTTACATTTGAGACAATAACTCATTTATTTATGAGAAAAATTTCTGCAGAGTGCAAAAACCTTTTTAGTTTCCAACATGCACATTTGAATCTTAATTTTTAAAACATAAAGAATCCTTAGAAATGCCTTCACTCTCTCCTCCATTTATTTAAGAAAAAACTTGAATTAAAATACATGTCTTCTCGATGTCGATAGTCTTGTCGAAAGTATTGCAAATAGACTTTTTAATTCTTTGTATTCCTCCCTGGTGAGATAAGTTAATTTCTTTAATACCTCTATTCTTTTTTGAATCTCACTGGTTTCCATATTTTGATATTTATTCATTCTCTCTCTTTCCTCCCTCTCTCTCTTCTCTCTTTCCTCCTTCTCTCTCTCCTCCTCCTCCTTTTCCTCCTCTTCCCTCTCTTCTTCAACTCCTTCCTCATCCCTTACTATACTTGAATCGTTTACACCCCATAGAATATTATACATATATTCATCAGGATTTCTTGTTATTCCTGTATCCAAAATAATTTTTTACAACAGGATACCAATAAAATTTCTTTTGAATTTCTAAAAGAGCCTTACCTTTTCTTAACCTTATAATTTTTTCATTATTTAACATTCTAATTAAATCTAAAGTTGTTGGTTTATCAACATCAGCATAATGCCAATCTTTTATTGAAAATACCTCATTCTTATGTTGTAGAACATATTTATTAAAATACCGAATACCCTTTTCTTGAAGGTATGCTTGAACACAGAAATGATAATTTTCTTGAAGCCTTCTTGCTGTCATTTATGTATTAGAAATATATGTTAGAATAATATTATGGCACGAAACACCTCCCCATCTTCCCATAGTTAAATCATTTTGTATTTCCTTACTTATTATATATAATCCTGTTTTTTCTGTTTTCATGAGATAAACAAGGGCAAAACCATTATTATATTTACCCTTATTAAATTCTTTTATTTGTTGTTTACTAATCGTGGCTCCACAAAACTCATTCTCGATACCAAGTGGATAATATTCTTCCTTACGAGACTGATTTAATTGTTCCAGGTCTTCGAGGTTAATTTTAAATGACCAATTATACCCTAAATCATTCATATCATACCCCCATTGTTCTATTCTCATACAAACGATACGCCCTTCTTTATAAAAATTTATTTTAATTCGAACTGTGAATTCTGTATGACCTGGAGATAATATCAACACTTCTGTATCTTTAGAATACACAGCCGTTTTATTTAAGTATATATATTGTGATAAATCGCTTAATCTCACCAAGTCATTCGCGTCAGTCGGGCTTGGATAATTTTTTAATTTATAAGCATTTTTCATGTTAATATTTTTGTTTATATTATATTTATATCGTTCAGCCTGTGCCTTTGTATAATAATTTGATAAATCAATATCCAGTTCTTGAGATACACCAAAGATAGAACCATCTTTACCAACATAAGTCATTTATATTAGATTAAAAATAATATCATAAAATTTTTTATTTTTGTTGAGTTGAAATAACACATATAGACATAATTGACCACAACACTTGGAATTTAATTCTTGGACTTGAAATGTTTGATAAACACCATTCTGTAAGAATTTTATGACTTCAACAGGTGGTGGAAGACCAAAACTATCAAAATAATATTTGTCTTGACTATTAAAAATACAAACCCAATGAGAACCGTTCCCATCATTATCTTCTAAGTTCATAATAATATTCTTTGTATGTTTCGACACATTTGTTAATTCATCTCTCATACAAATAACCACATTATGAATTTTTAATTTCTTACAATATTTGGCAAGTTGTAAATTTGATGTTGTATTCTTTCCAAATTCTTTCAACCACTCATCAATGCTCATTTATTTATTAGAAAGATATAATCCATTACCTCTTTTCGTTAATTTTACACCTGCTTGTGCTATAGAAGAAAGCATATCTCCAACTAACAATCTCGCTTTATCAGGCAGACCTTCAAGTTTTTCAGCAAAATCTACAATTACACCACTTCCACTAATTTGTTTCTCCAACTCTTTGTTATGTCTTTCCAATTCTTTTTGAGCCTGGAGTTGAGCCTTCCTTTCGTTGGCAGTTTTGACCGCTGTTGAAATACCACCCGTCAATGCTCCAACCGCACTTAAACCAGCAAATAAAGGAATTAGAAATGGGAGAAATCCTCCACTCGTCTCTCTTATTGAATATTTTTTTAACATTGGTTTTGTCATTTTAATTTTAAGTGAGCCAGTGTCATTCAAGATTTTAACCTGTTCTCTTGTGAGCAAAACATCAATTCTTACTGCTCCTTTTCTCTGAATTGTATTAACGTTAATCGTACAAGGCTTTTGATTTTGAACACAAGATGATAGTTTATGAAGATTGATTTGATTAACATATACCCCAGTTGGTACTTTGTCACTCATTTATTTAACAAAAAAATTATGTGAGACTAATCATCACACCATTATCTGTATTAATCTGCAATTCTGTTTCTTCCAAAAGCAAACAATATGTATCAACTTCTTCACTCTCTCCTCTTTCAATGTATAGGGAAGTATCCACTCGATTAGACTTTATAGTTTCTTTTTGAGCGCTCAGGTCAAACGTATAGATTGTATACAAACTTTTAAATGCTGTCATATCCAAAATAGGTTCTTTATTTCCATTACTTTCACACACCTTTTGGTAAGACTTGTATGCTTCAGCAAAATCATTTTTTTCCCAATTAATTTCCAATCTATCTCGTGGATAAAATGTTCCATCTAGAGAAACGCGAAGTTGTTTCACCTTAGCATTATCACTCAATGCATTATTCTTATCAGTCGCAGTATCACCATCTGGCTTTTTAAAAATCATCCACAGATATCGTGGCTTTCCTTCCAGAACACCCAAATTCCACGTGTAAGTAGTTTGATTGAGTTTAACGTGTTGACATCTTCTTTTGAGGTATGATACACTGAGTGGTTTTTTTGAGTTAAGTCTTCGATTCAACATCTCTTCTGTTTTAAGATTAGGAGTATATTCACTGATATACCAACTCATCTCCTCAATTACAAATTTATTCTGATCACCAAAAGCATTACCAACACCAAAAAGCAATCTATTTTCATTATCATTCCTTTGTAGTTGAAATCTAATTTTAAGACCATACAGAACTTTATCATAATCACAAAATCCAAATATACCTTTAAGAGGAACTGCCACAGTAAAACTATTTTCTGCTTTTGTATCATCATTATACATTCCTTTCCTTTGAGTATACCCAGGGTCTGTGTTTGTTCCCGTTGACATATCAGGAATAAAACCTTCGACAGACCCCTTTCCCATTCTATCACTGAATGTATAGAGTGTAAATTTCATCATTTCAGATACAGCAGAGACATAATCAACCGCTTCAACTTCTTGTGTTCCAATATACAATCGCACACTATCAAACATTTTCCAGAAGAAATCATTTACAAGTGTAGCGTTTGTGTTATTCCCAGCCTTAGTGAATTTAAATTTACACAACAAGAAACTTTCGGAGAGATTCAAATAGGTTTGTTGATTATTTATTTCAAAACTTTTTGTACCATTTGTATTCCAGTCTGTTCCAGTTATTGCATTTACCTTGAAGTAATCTTCTTTTTTAGTGGAGTTTGAGATAATAATAGTATCATCCAAATCATAGATACTATCAATTGCTTCCATACTTGTATTTATTTAGGAAAAAAGATGTTAAAACTTTTGAAACCCTGATCCAAGTATTTGAATTATTTTCTGTCGTTCTTGGGGGACAACTGAGTTTTACCTTTCTTAATTTCTTTTATTGCTTGTAATTTATGAGATTCTTTCTGAGCATCTTTTATACTCTTTACAGCACCTGCTACATTTCCCACAGCAGAAGCAGTTGAACCAATTAGGTCTTTATGTTTAAGAATAGTTGAACCAATACCCATGAGAGTATCAATTATCCCATCTCCTCTAAATTGATGTCCAACACCCCTTTGTCTCTTAGGTTTATAGTATCCTCTACCAAGATACATACCTTCACCCTTGTAGTACGGGAAAGGAACATCCCATCCCCTGTAATTATTTTATATTTTCCCAACTCGTGCTTCCTCACAATAACCATCGTATTTATTTATTGAAAAACTTCACGTAGGTGAATTCTGATGGATATAACTTCTCCATTAAAAGAGATCACACGATTATCTTGGTCGGTTATCCTAAAATTTACTCTGTGTATGGTTTTTCCTGACACAGGTAGATAAACCAAATTTTTAGGCTCCATATTGAATTTATAACCAATTGGGGTTGAGTATGCGCTGAATGAAAATATTGTATTTGTTTTTAATCCATCATTATAAGCACCATCAATCAAATCACAGTGAATTAACACCGAATTTATTCCTGAGGATATTTGAATGACATTATCACTGTAAAACGTCCCATTAGTTTCAATCTTTTTGAGGAGAAACCTAATAACTCTCTAAATGAATTATCAATTGTGAAATCAACCTTGTAGTTATTTTTAACTTTAATCGTTGATTTTGAAGTATGTTTTTGAATGTTTATAACAATATTTTTTGGTTCATCACCCTGTTCTTTCATAAGACGAGCAATTTCGGAAGATATTTGAGAAATCTCGTATGCTCCGGGTGAGACTGTTATCGTTTTGTATCCACTTCCCGGATTATAACTAAACTTGTCATTTTTCTCGGTTATATTAAATAAGGTATTATAAGTCTCCATGGACAATAAAGATGCCTCATATTCTTTTGTTGTGTCAAGTTGTAGTGGGTATGGGAATGAAGATGTGTGGTCGCTTGTTGTGAAATTAAAACTCAGGATTGTGCTTCTCATCTTATTTAATATGAGATAAAATGTCTTTATATTGAGATTTATTAATTATTTTCATGTTCATCAACTGGTCTAAAATGGCTGATGCTTCATTAAAACAATTGTTATTTCCAGCCTTCTTACTGCCGAACAACAATAACAGTCTATTAACTAATTGCGATGGGTCATTTGGAAGAAAACTAATACCTGAACCAAGGATACTTAAAGCCTGAATAATGTGTTTCTCCTTCTCATTCTTCCTACTTTTACCAGAAAGAATAACCTTATAATTTAGAGTGTTCAGCAAATCAATATATACTCTATCATCATTATTTTCCATATCCAATGGTTTATCAATATACTTTGATTCATCCCTCACAGTTGAACCTTGTCTTCCATCTTTTGTGAGAAGAAACATTAATCTCGGAGTTAGTTTAACAGGGGTTGAGCAGAACTTAAGAACCTTAATTCATCATTAAATATCAATACCTTTTCTTTAACAAGATGAAATATTGCTGGTTGTTCTGTTGGAATGAGTCCTGCTTTGGTTTTTGAATCCGCTGAATATTCATTGTTTTGAACAGCATTCACAATATAATCAGGGGGTTGATTAATCTCTTCCAGTTGTTGAAATAAACCTTCATCATCATATTCTAATTCTCCTAAATGCTCTAATTCTTCCTCCGTCATTTGACTGAAATCTTTTAACATTTGAAGCTTTCTAGGAGTATATTCTACTGTGGGAACTGTGGAAACATCTTTCATTTTTCTTGGGAAGTTTTTAAAAGTGGTTTAAAAAATTTCTCTTGTTTTTTTTCAAATGCTTCTTCGCCCGTTAGTTTCTGTCTGCGTTTCTTCTTTATGTCTTCCTGTTGTTTTACAACTTTTGAAACCAACTCTTGATGTTCCTTAAATCTTCTTGCTCTTTCTTTTGTATCCATTTATTTATTGTAAAATATCATTTAATGAATTGTAAAGATCAACAGGGAAATTTTCCTTTTCTTCATCATTCAAGTAGATGTGTTCAAATAAATCCTTTTCTTTAAATATTTCATCAAATTCTTTATTAACATTAATGCGAGTTGTAATTTCTTCTTCACTAATCCTTGCATCTCTGCTTTTCATACGTTTGTGTTGAGTTTCTTCATCAACATCAAAACCGAATGATAAAATCTTCACTCCGCTCAGATATTTAATAATTTGTCTCGTTCCTTCTGGATTAGTTTCTAATATCCCAACACCACCAGATTTTAGTTTCTTTAACTCACTCTTACAATGTGAATATTTTGTTGTACCAAGAGAAACCTCCTCAAATATTTGTCCTTCATTCCTCAATCGCATATGTTCCTCCACTGAAATATAGTGATAATCTTCACCTTTTACTTCTCCAGGTCTTATTGCTCTAGTTGTTGTTGATACAATGCGTATCACGGGGTGTTTTTTAAGTAAATTTACAATATTCTCATTTGTACTACACAAGAACCTTGATTTATGAAAGTTTTTTCCAGAAGCAGATTTACCCACAAGATTTATAATAATAGTTGTCATTTATATATGTAATTGTTTATAAAACAAAAAATATATCCCTTAATATCTCATCTTGTTTCACAACAATATATTTATATTTTTCAGTCGTGTGCTTCATATAATCCTCAAATTTCTTTTTACTACATAATGTAGAACAATTATCTCTCCAAAAATTATTGATATCTATTGAATTTAACTTGAATAAAATAAAAGTATTAGCATTGTTTCTGATGGAACGACGAGGAAGTTGAAAGTACGATTGACTAAGATAAATACAATTACAAGAAGAATGTCTCCCTCTTGTGTAGTAGCTGTCCATTACCGTTTGGTTTCTCTCATTAACACAATCATCAAAGATAACGAGGTTCTTTTTGATTTATCCAAATCTTGGGGAGACGGTATATCATCCGTATTATCACTAAGAATACAAGTTATAAGATTTGATTTCTTTTTACATCTCTGTGTATCACAAAATAGTTGAATTATATCTTCAATGTTATAATCATTTAGGTTTTTTTGACGTTTAAATAAACCTATTATATCTTCTTTTTGAAGACCAGCATTAAAACCTTGTGAGAGTAGTTGATACTCTGGTTGAAAACTCGACTTTGTGAAAATTATTAAATTATCATAATCTAAAAAGTTGGGAGTGAGGAGCATTTTTAAAAGTAAGCAGGTTTTTCCACATCCACTTGAACCAACTATGAGACATCTTAATGAATTTGGGAGATTTTTATGGTTGTTAAATTTTATCTTATTTTCCCAAATAGGTAAAAAATCATTCATTTATATATTTGAAAAACAGGTTATTTAATTTATTATTGGCTTTTTAGAAACTCTATATTTTATCCTAAGTTCAGGTTTAATTTCAAGATAATCCATTATTTTATTTATACAATATCTTGTGTTGATATTTCCCTGAAAATTACATCCATGAATAATATACAACAACAATCCTTTGAACATTTCTCTTATACGTTCAGTTTCTTCCCTTGTAAGGAAAGGTGTGTTATCATCCTCATACTTTACATTCATTTCTCTAATCAATCTTGTAAAGTAATTCATTTTTGGTGTAAATCTAAAAGAATTATTTTCCTTTTTATATTTTTTATTATCATTAATTAGAAGATAATCACAGAATATACATTGTTTATAGGCTTTTGACTCTGTGTTTAATCCCTGTCTTTCACACGCAGGACAATTCTCAAATTTGTCATATGGAGAATCAGGAAAGTCTAGCATATTTATAAAGTAAAACTTTACTTAAACTGAAATTCATCTATACTTTCAGTTGTATATTACCATCGATATCGATATACTTTTTTCATTATCAGATTCAACGACAACATTTTTTATATTAAAGGTAATTTTAAAATTATCGTTAACTACTATTGAACGAAATGTCATTTCACCTGATATATTAACATCCTTTATTTCATCAAGATTTACATCTTTAGGGTTGTTGAAAAAAATACAAATTTCTCCTTGCATATTACAGATGGTCTTATCTTTTCTTTCTAAAGCTTCATCCATAAGGTTTTTGTTCTTTGATACTTTTTCTTGTTTCATTGCTTTTTCTAGTTTTGAATATATTACTAGAAGGAGAGGAGAAACTTTTGTTAGAGATACTTTAATTGATGTTCTACCAGGTATACTAAAAGCCCTTCCACTGAAGGAAATTGAAGAACTCATATTATTTACCATAATAGTTTTTATCCAATAGTTGTTATATTTATCTTTGTTCAATTTTACATCCTTGACATATTTCTCAGTATCTTTAACAGATGAAGAGATTGATTGAAACTTGTCTTTTGTGTCTTGAAACATTGTATTTATTAAGTGAAAAAGTTGGAGGATAAAATGTTTTTAAGCACAGATTCACCTATAAATTAAACGAAATTTTCATCAAGAAAATTTTAGTTTAAGCAAAGTTTTATTCTATAAATATGGTGAATACAACGTACTGCGATGTTTGTAATCACGAATATAAACATTATAGAAAACACCTCCGAACCAACAAACACACATTTAATCTATTTCATCAAATATCTCCTCTTGAGTTGGAAAGAAAACATTGTGATATCTGTTCAAAGGATGTTTTGAAGAGTAGTTATAATCAACATCTTCAATCACAAAAACACAAGAAAAATGAGTTTAAAGTAAAGGGAGACTATTATATTAAAAACACTGATGAGGCATTTAAAGGGCATATAAAAATAAGGATTTTTCAATTTGGAGAACCCAGTCCATCATCAATAGCTGAATCAATTGAAATAGTGAAACCCGATGTTGAAAAATTTATTAAAAAGACATTAAAAGAAATAAAAACTTTAAAGTTTTATATGGGAGTGAAAATGAATATGAAAAGACAAGATGAAGAACAAACTCCTTATATGAGAACAGATCTTCATTTTATAACATCATTTCAAGATTTTTTGAATAGTGGGGTTTATGAAGAACTATCAAGACAAGAGGAGGATGTTGATAATACAGTGGTAGGAAGTGGATTCAATATTAAAAAATCATCTTTTTAGATATACACATTCTAAAATCAAACCCTCTTAAAGCTTCTTCTTATATTGAATTACCAAAAGAAATAAAACTAAAGAAGGCAGTTGTTAATATTAAGAACAATGATAATAAATGTTTTCTCTGGTCTGTTCTTGCTCACTTACATCCACCAAAATGTAATTCAGAAAGAGTAAAACAATATATGAAATATGAGAATACCTTGGACATTAAAGATTTTAAATTCCCAATGCCATTAACAGATATTCCTAAATTTGAGAAAAAGAATAATCTTTCTATTAATGTATATGGATTAACGGATACAAACAAAGTTCAAATATTAAAAATTTCAAACAACTATAAAAATGAAGAAACACACATTGACCTTTTATATTTTAGTGTTGGAAAGAATTCACATTACACATACATCAATAATTTATCAAGATTAATCTCTTCTCAGGTATTCAGAACAGCAAACAAAATATATCCTTGTAAGCGATGTCTTAATTCATTTCATACAAAAGAACGATTAGAACAACATTCAAAATATTGTAGAAATCATAAATCAGCTGTAATTACAATGCCTAAACCTGGTGAAAAGATTTATTTTGAAGATTATAATAAATCTATCATGCACCCATTTGTGATATACGCTGATTTTGAATGTATCCTTAAAAAGATAAATACTGCTTCTCCTAATCCAAAAGAACCATATACAAATAAATATCAAAAACATATTCCTTGTGGTTTTTGTTATTATATCAAATCATCTGTTGGAGAAAAGTATAACAAACTTGAACATTATCGTGGAAAAAATGCTTCACAAGAGTTTGTAAAACGATTAGAAAAGGATTGTATAAGACTCACTAAATTAATGAAAGAAACAAATGAACCGATGAAATTAACCAAAGAAGAAAAATTAGAATTTAGAATGAACAATATCTGTCATATTTGTGAGGGGGAAATTAAGGAGTTTAAAGTTAGAGACCATTGTCATCTTACTGGTAAATATAGAGGTCCCGCTCATTCCTGTTGTAATCTTAATTATAAATTACCTTCTTTTATTCCAGTCTTTCTTCACAACAGCGCCAACTATGATACACATCTATTTATAAATGAACTTTCAAAAACACCAGGGAATATTTCTGCTATAACAAACACAAGTCAAAAGTATATTTCATTTTCAAAAATGATATTCACAAAACCTTTAACTCGTATTAGGTTTTTAGATTCTTACAAGTTTATGGGAACACCACTAGCCTACCTCGCATCAAATCTAAGCTCCACAGACTCTTTTCCAAATCTTAATTCATTCTTTCCAAAAGAGGAAATTCTCACTAAAGAGGAAATTCAGATTAAAGATGAAATTCTGATTAAAGAAGGAATTCTTACGAGAGAGGAAATTCAAACAAGGAATGAAATTCAAAGTAAAGAGAAAATTCTTACAAGTAAGGGAATTTATCCTTATGATTATATGGATTCATTTATGAGATTTAAAGAAACACAACTTCCTTCAAAAGAAAGTTTCTATAATAACCTTTATGAAGAAGAGATAAGTGATAAGGAATATAAACACGCACAAGAAATATGGAAAATATTTAAGATAAAGAACCTTGGAGAATATCACGATTTATATCTAAAAACAGATGTTTTATTGTTAGCTGATGTGTTTGAAGCTTTTAGATCACTCTGTCATAATAAAAATTGTTATGGATTAGATCCTGCCCACTATTTCACAGCTCCTGGTTTAGCTTGGAGTGCAATGTTGAAAATGACAAAACAAGATATAGATTTAATCAGTGATGTGGATATGCTTTTGATGATTGAGAAGTCCAAGAGAGGTGGAATATCACAAGTATGTTCAAAAAGATATGCTAAAGCAAATAATAAATATCTCCCAAATTATGATAGTGAAAAAGATAGTAATTATTTGATGTATTTTGATGCTAATAATTTGTATGGATGGGCAATGTCTCAATCTCTACCTTATGGTAAATTAGAGTGGGTGGAAGAAAAGAATTATGAAAAGGCTTTGATGAATATTGTTATTTCTTCTCAAGAGGAATTGAATGACGAAGAAGAAGGTTATTATTTTGAAGTTGATTTGAGGTACCCGAGTGATCTTCATAATAAGCATAAAGATCTTCCTTTTGCATGTGAGAAAGAAACTCCAAAGAAAGAATGGTTAAGTGATTATCATAAAAGTTTTAATATTAAAGGTAAATCAACAGAAAAGTTATTAACAACATTCTATGATAAAGAGGGATATGTTTTGCATCAGAGAAGCTTAAAACAGTTTTTGAGAGAAGGATTGAGAGTAGCTAAAATTCATAGAGTTTTAAAATTTAAACAAAGTCCTTGGGTGAAAAAGTATATTCAATTCAATACAGATATGAGAGCAAATACAAAAGTAAAATTTGAAGGGGACTTTTATAAATTAATGAATAATGCTGTATTTGGAAAGACTATGGAAAATGTTAGAAACAGGCAAAACATTAGATTCGCAACATCTTGGAAAGAAGCTTCGAGATTGATAAATAAACCAAGTTTTGAGAGAGAAGAGGTTTTTTCAGAGAACTTTTCTGCAATTCATATGAAAAAGGAAAGTATTGTAATGGATAAACCAATTTATATTGGAACAGCAGTTCTTGATTTATCAAAGATATTGATGTATGATTATTTGTATAATGACTTAAAGAAAGAGTATGGTGAAAATGTTTCATTGTTGTATATGGATACTGATAGTTTTATCCTAGATATAAAAACTGATGATGTTTATGAAGATATGAAGAAAAATATTGGAGTATATGATACAAGTAATTTCAGCAAGAAGAGTGAGTTATTTTCCAAAAAGAATGAAAAGGTTATTGGTAAGTTTAAGGATGAGTTGGGTGGAAAAGTAATGAGTGAGTTTATTGGATTGAGAGCAAAGGCATATGCTTATAAGTATGGTGAACAGATTGATAAGAGGTTAAAGGGAATAAAGAAATATGTAATAAAGAAATCAATAACTTTTTAGAAATTATTATAATTGTTTGATGAATAAGAAAGAAGAATATAGGAAAATGAATACAATAAGAAGTTATAAACATAACATATATAGTGAAGAAGTAAATAAAAAGGCATTAGGAGCCTTTGATGATAAGAGATTTATTTTAGATAATGGAATAGATTGTGTTCCATATGGATATTGTATGATAGAGTGTATAAAATAGATTATGTTTTAACGATGGGAAGATGGGTTAGGGTTTTTAAGGGCTACCGCCGCGTTTTTTCACAATATATAAATGGTTAAACCAAGTATTAATCAAACTAAAGAGTGGAGAAAATCTCAGTCTTGGTATATAAATGGAAAACATAATGAATGTGAAAAATATCAAATAAGTCTTATTGAAAAAATAACTAAAACAAAGGTAAATAAAACAAATAAGCGAATTAATTTAAAAACTAGTAAGTTAGAGGATGTAAAGAAAAAAATGAATATCCTTGAATGGACTGAAAACTTTGATGGTTATCAATTGAACAATGAAAAAACAATTTACTATAATCTCAAAATGATATGTGGCTCAGGAGGTGGTCAAACAAGAGCATTAAGAGAAGTTTATCATTTCGTAATGGCACAAATGGGGTATCTTAAAAAATATAAAGATTCAAATGTTTTGTTTGTCAATATTTTAGATGGGGATTATTGTGCAAAGAAAATTAAACTATTGAAGGAATTTGAGAATGAACAAATCTTTATAGGTTCAATGAGTGAGCTGTTCAACCCCCAGGTGTTCAATTCAATGAGGTTCAACCTCCAAGTTAAAAGGGGAGACAAATAAATATACCTTGGGATAAAAAGGGGATTTATTTTTAGGGAAAAAAATATAAATCGCTGAAAATCCCCCATTCATTTACATGGGGCAAAGTGAGCCAGAATCAGTATTCTTACCCTACTGTTGTCTTTTTGCCAAGTGTGAATAAAATCGGCCCATACATGTCAGAGATATGGTTGCTTATGCACAGACACACGCATGGGCATGAAAATCGACACCAAATCCATAAGCCCCCGTTTGGGACTCAGTCCAACGGAGGCTAATAATTATTATAAGGTAGGGTTAATAATCTATATATAATGGAGCAAGTATATGTGATTATGTATGTATGTGTGTATGTCCACTCTTCAAGCATGGTGTTGGTGCAGTGGTTAGGGCAGCGGCTTGGGATCCAAAAGGTCCTGAGTTCAAGCCCCGTTGGGCTACTGAATTAATACACCAGGGGGTTGACTCAGCCTGTCATCCTTCCGAGGTCGGCGAAATGAGTACCAGTGTACTGGGCCGGTGTATACCCCGGTTAAAATAGGTGTACCATATCCCTGTGTCGTAAGAGGCGACCAGGGTTGCGTCAGGAAGGGCATCCGGCGTAAAACATGTGCCAAATCACTATGCGGATCATACGGATGATCCGATCCGCTGTGGCGACCCCGAACGAGAGCAGCCGAAAGAAGAAGAAGAGAAGAGGAGGTGTGTATGTCCACTCTTCACCCATTGGTTGGACAACTAACCTGACGTCACCCACAATTGTAACCTGAAATACTTAACCTAAAGTACCCAGAGGACCCATAAGACCCCACCCCCTGAGAACCCAAAAGATGCAAACGACCTTGAGGAACTAAATGACCCTGAGGACATAAATGACCCTTAAGACCCAAAAGACCTAAAGGACCCAAAATACCTCAAACACACAAAAAACCCAAACAGCCCCAAAGACCCAAACAACCCCGGAGACCCAAAAGACCCAAACAACCCCGGAGACCCAAAAGACCCAAACAACTGTGAAGACCCAAAAGACTGTAAAGAACCTGAAGACCCTTAAGGACTCCAAAGACCCTGAACACCAGAAAGACCCAAAATGTGCTGAAGACCCTTGAAGACTTAAAAGACCCTGAAGACACAGAAGACTCTAAAAGACCTAAAAGACCCAGAAGACCCAAAATATGTGAAGGACCCAAAAGACCCAAAAGGTGAAAAGACGCTGAAGATCCTTAAATACCCAAAAGACCATCAAAGACCCAAAAGACACTGAAGACCCAAAAGACCTAACACACCAGAAATACCAAAAAGAACAAAAAGACCCCACAGACCGAAAAATAACCCAAAGACCCCGATGACTTTGACCATAACATTGTGTGTGCAAAAACTCTGTTAAGAGTTACAGTTCAGGATAGTAGGGAAAGGCTATTGGATTTCAGGAAGGCAAACCTTGAGGGAATGAGTATAGAATTGGGTGATGCAGATTGGGAGACTCTAACAACAGGACAATCAGCATCAGATAAATGGGAAACCTTAAAGGAGCAAATGTGTAGAGTGCAGAGTTAGTACATTCCAATGAGGTGTAAAACTAGAAGTAGAAAGAGACCAGGGTGGTTGAGCAGTGAGATAAGGAACGCTATTAAGGAGAAGTAAAAGGCATTTATTAGGTTTAAAATAACAGGACTGGAGTTAGATTTATGTCACTATCGAAGTAAACAGAGGCAAGTGAAGAAAATAACTCGGTAATCCAAAAGAGAGTATGAGAAGGACATTGCTAACAATATTAAACATAACAGCAAGGCTTTCTTTAAGAATATCAGGGGAAAAGAACAGGTTCGGACCAGTGTGGGCCCATTGAGGAATAGCACCCGGAGAGTGGTTAGTGATGAAAGTGAGATGACAGCCTTATTAAACAGATATTTTGCTTAAACTTTTACACAAGAAGAGTCAGAAGAATTGCCAATAGCTGAGAATATCTATCAAGGATGTGAGGAAGGGCTTTTACAGAAGATCCAGGTTGGAGTGGAGGAAGTAAAGGAACAGCGAGGTAATCTAAGAGTAGATAAGGCTCCGGGGCCAGATAATAGGCACCTGAGAGTATTGATGGAGGTGCCTGAGCAGGAAAGCGAGATGTTAATGAATATTTTCAACAGTTCACTGGAGTCAGGACAGGTACCGGAGGATTGGAGAGTAGCAAATGTAATACCATTATTTAAGAAAGGATCCAGAGAACAATTGGGAAACTATAGACCTATTAGTTTGACTTCAGTTGTGGGGAAGGTGTTGGAGACATTAATTGAGGACCAGATGAGGAACCATTTGAATAAATACAAACTAATTAAAGGGAGTCAGCATGGGTTTACCAAAGGTAGTTCCTGTTTTATAAATCTTTTAGCGTTCTATGAAGCAGTGTCTGATTGGGTGGATGGGGGAAAGGCAGTGGACAAAGTATATCTAGATTTTATGAAAGCATTTGATAAGGTACCACATCAGAGGTTGTTAGCCAAAGTGAGGGCTTCTGGAGTGGTTGGTCACGTAACGAATTGGTTTGCAAACTGGCTTAGTGATGGGAAGCAAAGAGTGGCTGTGAGCAGGAGGATGTCTTTCTGGGAGGATGTAAGTATTGGGGTACCCCAGGGATGAGTACTTGGACCATTACTATTCATCATTTATAGCGATGATTTGGATAGTGGGGTGAAGAGTAAGCTTTCCAAATTTGCATATGACACAAAGCTTGGAGGTAAGGTGGATAGCAGAGGGGGTGGTGATCAGATTCAGGAAAGTATTAATACTTGCATAGATTGGGCAAAGATGGATGGAATTTAACCTGAGCAAGTGTAAGGTGTTGGGGATGGGAAAGAACAATAAAAATAGAGATTAGAGGATGCAAGGGGTAATTTTGGAGCGTGTCACACAGGAGAAGGATCTGGGGTGGTAATAGATATGGGAGGTAAGCAAGAAGCACAGTACCCTGCAGCTGTAGGTAAAGCAAATAGGGTTTTAGGTTGTATAAGGAGGGGGATCATTTATAAATCAAAAGACGTGGTGTTAACATTGCACAGGAATTTAGTGAGGGCCACATCTCGAATATTGTGTGCAATTTTGGTCAACACAGTTCCGGAAGGACATAGATGCCATGGAGAGTGTTCAGCGCAGGACTACTAGATTGATTCCGGGCCCAGATAGACTTAGCTATGAGGAGCAGCTGAAGGAGACAAGGCTTTATACATTAGAAAGGAGACGGTTATTTGGAGATATGATAGAAATCTTAAAGATAATGTAAGGTATAGATAAAATAAGTGCAGATTTTTTCCCATCTTCAAAAGAATAGACAGTGATTGGAACAGGGGCCATAGCCTGAGAGTAAGGAAGAGGAGAGTTAAGACGGTATTAAGGCAGGGGGACTTTTACTCAGAGAGTAGTTAATGCATGGAATGGCCTCCCTGGAAAGGAAGTGGCAGCAGAAACAGCAGATAAGTTTAAATTGGAATTAGATAGGTACCTGGAAGTTGTGGAGATAGAGGGGAATAGGGATGTTGGCTGGACTTTTCGGTGGTTTGAGCATTGATGGGTGATTGTGTGCATGTGTGAGGAGTGTTGTTGGTGGGGGTTTCGTCAAGGGGTGTTGTGTGGTTGATGTGTTTTTTAACCAATCCCATGCTCCCTCCTCTGAGGAGAAGAAAAAAAATACAAAAAAAGTGCAAAATAACAATAAAAAAAAACAAAAAAAATACAAACAAAAACTTATAATAAATAAATAAATAAATAACCCACAAAACCACAGAAAAATAAATCTATTAATTTTGCATTTTCTTCTTCGGATCTTGTGTTGATAAATTAGTGTGGTGTTTGTCGCACAGGAATGATGGGCTGAATGGCCTCCACTTGTGTCTGATTTACTTGTATTTTCTTGACTCAAAAGACCAAAAATACCCCGAAGACCCAAAAGACTGAAAAGTCCCCAAAAATACAAAAGACCTCGAAGACCCTAAAGACCCAGCGGATCCAAATGACCCGAGGACCCAAAATAATGAGAGGACATAAAAGACCCTGGAGAACCCAAAATACCCAACGGGACTATCTGCGACCCACCCGATGGAAATTTTGAGTAATGTAAAATATGACTTCATGTCTCCAATCCCCACCCCTCCCCTCCTCCACACACACACACACACACACACACACACACACACACACACACACACACACACACACACACACACACACACACACACACACACACACACACACACACACACACACACACACACACACACACCAATCCTCATTCCTCAACCCCTCCCAAATCTGTCCTATCTCTGCACCCACTACCACCACACCAAAACTCTGTCCTCCCCTCCCCCTCCAAATCTTCAAACCCCCTCCCAACCCAATGTCTGTTTTTTTTTGTTGTTTTGTTTTTTCCTATACCAAGCTGATGCCCGTGTCAAAGCTGATACATAGAAACATAACAAGGGTAGAAGAGGGTAGCACAAAATCGTGGGGAACAAAGACAATAGGAATATTGTTGCAGTGAGAGGGATAGGGTGGTGTACACGGCATAACCAAGATGGGGTACACGGGGAAAGTACTACAGGGACTTTCAGAAAGGAAAACGGGGAATTTGAAGGAGGTGGGTTTGGGGTGGATTAGTGTAGGTAGAAAAGATCAAGATTTTGGGTGGGAGAAGATAAGAGATGGTGGTGAACAGCTGTTTTTAAGACTTGGAGGGAGGAGTGCGATTGAAGAGAGTTTTTGGAGTTTGTTCCAGAGGTGGTAAAAAAAAAAGGGGAATGAAAGAGTGAAGGTGAGCAGTGATTCTTGATTTTGGCAGTTTCACCAGAAGGGGTTTTTTGGCAGACCTTGAGCGACCTGAGGAAATATAAGGGGACAGATCACAGACAGGGCAGGGGGGGTGGGGGGCAAAGCCGGAGAGGAGATGTTGGAAGACAGAAAGACCGCCAACCTACCTCCGGTGAGAGACCCAAAGACTCGGCTTCATTACGCGGAGATACCAATTATCCGAAAAAGACTTTTTTAACCACAGCGTGAAGTCAAGCTAGGTGTGAGGCAGGAACACCATACCAAAGGGGGGAGCAGTACTCCATCAGACTGTAGATGAAAAATTGTAAGTGGTTAGAAGCTCGTGTGCCAAGGATGGACTGTGCATGACGTCAGAGCCTCAATCCTCCCCCCTCAAAAATCTCAAACTCCTCAATTCAAACTCTATCCCCTCTCTGCCCACCCTCCCCCTACCAAACTCTGTCATCCCCTCCCCCTTTCTTCATCAAGTCCTCAACTACCCAAAACCACAAATACTCAACCCTCATTACAACCCCAAGTCCTCAACCCCTTCCCCCCCAACCAAGTCAGGTGAGGTATGGGAGCATGCGCCAGAGCAGCACGTCGCTGCACCCACTTTCCGCCGGTACTCCAGGGGCCTCAATCTGGCCATGCCCCAGGCAGATGCCTGGCCCATCCCCATCTCCTTGAGATGCTGATCAACCGACTGCAACCACGAGGCACGTGGTCGGCCCATTGACCTCCTCCACTCACGAGGCTCCCTCGCTGAGATAATCTGGTGAGCAGGATCAGCGTCAGGAAAACGAGCCACAAGTCCATACAGCTATGGCTGGTGCTCATGGACTTTGCAGGTAACAAATCTAATTTGAGTCTCTCTCTGCAACCTGCTCGTTGGACAGAAAGTCCGACCAGCGAGAGCCAAGGATTCTCCGAAGAGACCTAATACCAAAGGAATTAGGTCTCCATCTCAGATCCCTGGCCAGAGTCCAAGTCTCACACACATAGAGCAAGACTGGAAGCACCAAGTACCTGAAGACTCAGACTTTTGTCCTACCGCATAGGTACCGACAGTGCCACACCCCATGATCCAGTGAATCCATGACTCCCCAGGCCAATCCCAGACGTCTGTTGACCTCTGGCTCACAGCCAGCAGAGACACGAATATCACTGCCAAGGTAAGTGAATCTCTCCACGACCTCCATATCCTCACCACAAACAGGTACAGACAGGACAGCAGCATCCAAGATGTCATTGAAAGCCTGGATCTTAGTTTTGCCCCAGGAAACCCATAATCCCAGTGGCTCCGACTCCTCATTCAGCACCTCGAGGGCCCCCAAAAGGCTATCTAGAGTGTCCGCAAAGATGACTGCATCATCTGTGAAATCAAGCTCAGAGATCTTGATATTCCCAAACGATGCATTGCACATTGATTTCTCCAACATGCTCCCCAGAATCCAGTCCAGACAAGTGCTGAAAAGTGTGGGGTCCAGTACACACCCCGAACAAACTCCAGCAACAACTGGAAATAAGTCAGAGATGGTACCACCACATCTCACAGCACTCTCAGTACCAGAGTAGAGTTCAGGCATCAGATCGATCAGTTTTGGTGGCACCCCACGAAGACCAAGAATCCTCCAGAGGGCATGCCGATTCACTGAGTCAAATGCTTGACAGGGATTAACAAACGCTACCCCCCCCTTTCCAAAAGCCTCAATCTTCCTCTCCAACTCCATGCACCCTCACCCCCAACTCTCTATCTTCCCCTCACAATTGCTTCCCATTGTTAACAACATTACACAAATATGCACCTGATTGTCAGGTCAGGCCAGATTAGATCTGTGTCTTACCACAGATACCATGTAAACCTGTACTAACATGTTTCATGGTCGGGTTGTTGGCAACTAAACAGACTCCACCGCCAGTTTTCCTCGTGAGGAGGGTGTACGGATATGGACACTCAGCAGGATTAAAAACAAAACCTGTCAAAGGGCGGAGGAGCTCCTCGTGAGCCAACGGCCATCCAAATCTAATGCCAAACTGTGTCTGCGGATGTCGTCCTGCAGTTAGGGTTATGTCTTTTCTCGGAGGTCAGTGACAGGATTTGCACTCTGGCCACCGTAAAACACTTCATTCCGCAAAACCCACAAGCACAAAGAAATCTGAAAACCCATTTCGTGGGAGTACCTCCTGTGCTGCTGCCCTTCGCAGGGCAGCTCACCAGATGACAGGATTGGGGCAAAGCCTTTGGGACTCCCCATTCCTTGATGATAAGAGGAAAAACACGAGGTAAACTTCCTGGGTCAGATTGCGGTGATGTGTAGTGGATTGGTGCTGAGGTGTCGTCCACCAGACAGAGGTCTCTTTGGGTTAACCTGAGGTCGTTACTTTGGGTGGGTGCCTGGAATGTCCCATCCCTAAAAGAGGGTCTCTGTTATCATCTGAGCTCAAGCATTTAAACATCGGTATTGTAGCACTCTTTTATGTTCAGACACCGGATAGTGGCGAGATCATGCCAGTTGGTTACACCCATTATTGGTCTGGTCACGATTATGGTTACCATGCCCAAGGAGTTGCTGTTGCTGTGTCCAATAAGCTGAATCCAATGATAATTGAGGTAACACCAGTCAACGAGCGTATTGTTGCGGTTGAGGAAATTTGCAAACCACCATTCAGGTCCCGTAGGTGAGATATTTCTGTAAGTACATGTGTAGTTAGCCCCAAACCCGTTGTTTAGAGGGAATAAATGTGATTCATTTGGGCTGCGACCCTTTGAGATAGTCGTTTTTCTGTTCTATCTTTATTTTGAACCAACCACGTCTCAACCGCCATCACACAACAACCACCAACCACAACGCCGCTTCACAACAACAACAACGCCAACAGCCACGATCTTTACCTTCACAACTCGCTCCCGCAAACATCGCATCACCGCCATTCCAAACGGCACCATGGCCATAAACCACCACCATAAACCCTCCACCACCTTCACCTCTCCTCCTTCTGTGGCCATTCCCGCACCACCTGGGAGCACCGAGCGTCGGGCTGTCCTGGGCTCGTACAAGGTGTGCGCTGAACCGCGAGTGCAAAATGCGGCCTTTCCGAGGAGAATTCGGATCAGGAATGCTAAACGCCCACTTCTGATCCGTCCAATCAGCAAGCGCGGGGCGGTTTGGCCCCACCTTCAGGCGCGTCGGTGTCAAATCGAGATATGCAAATTCGAAGATCAGGGGAGATTCACGCCCCTTTTTCTCCGTCCAATGGGCGAGCGTGGCTCCACCCCCGATCTCGTTCTGATCCATAAATTTGCATATGGGTTCTCCTGCCGGCCTATAAAGCGCCGAGCGCGGGGCGAATCCGTAGCAGTCAGTTTTAGCAGAGTCGGTCTCGGTCGAGTCGGTTTGGGTCGAGTCGGTCTCGGTCGAATTGGTTTGGGCAGAGTCGGCCTCAGAAGAGCGGAGAGTGTTTTGGGCAGAGTCGGGTTGGAGCGCGGAGTGGAGTCGGGAGGCGAGGGCATACAGGTGGTTAGCTGCAGTCGGCTGAGGAGAATTGGGGAAGAGACCGAAGAGCTCGGGTCCGAGGCAAGGAAGACTGCGGTCGGCGACGAGGTCGCGGTGGAATCGCTCGTCGCGGGACCCAAGCAAGCCAGCTATACTCTTTCCCCAGAGCATCAACAATTCCCCCCCCTTTTCCCCCGCGCTGAGATACTGCGAAAAGGGGGCCCCGTTCGCACCCCACTCCAAGCAGTGCCAACGAAACCCGCGAAGGAGCACGAAGTCGGGGCACCGCCGTGCTGCCACATTTGCGGCTCATCACAAAGACACGGGTAGGATCCACCCGGTATCGCGGACCTGACTGCTCTTTCAGGTCCCGCGCAAATATTGGCCCACAGGCCCCGTCTGCCCCCTTGTCTTTGAGGGTGGCCTTTTCTTTTACTTTTGAGTAAATGTGTTGTTGGTGCCGTCTGCAAAGTAGAATTGTTTAAGTGTTGCCGTGTGCTCGCGTAGTCGGTAGTAGATCTGCATTGTTGTGTTTCTTTTGTTGCAATTGCTTTAGGTGCATAATTGTTTTAATTGTATATGTGTGCTTTCCGTGTGCCGTGGAATAAATGTGCATTATGTTGAACTGTTTTCCCGTTTCGCTTCGTCTTTTCTTTAATTGAATCTCCATCTTGCTTCATGTAAAGGGTTGGTAGTGGGCTTAATACGCCCGATAATTAATTGGAACCGTCGAGGCCGACGATAACACCGCTCGGTTATCCCGATAGTACGGAACGGGTCGCTTAAGCGGCCCGTGTCCGGGGTCGACCTGTGGCGAGGTGCGATCGCCGGTCTACCCTCCGCGTGGGTACTCAGGTAGGTCGAGTTTGGCGAACAACCCTATCCCACGCGGGTGGCCGATTGGCACGATCGTGGTGAGGCCGAAAGGCCCACCCGTGACTTGCTCCCGGCGTTAGTCCGAGAGGGTCACGACAGAATTGTCCGTCCGGTGGGCGACGTGCCGCGATTCGAGTTACGTGGCTGTTCGCACGCCGGCGGGTGCGAATTCGCAACAGTATTATGACACTGAGGATTCGTCACTCTTTGGGAGTCATTTCCCTGGGCTTTGTATGTGCTCCGACTGAGGCGAGTGATCTCACTGTGAAGGATGCATTCTATGCCATGCTCGAGTCTGTGCTTGAGCAGTGCACCAGGCAAGGTACTCTTCTCATCTTGGGGTATTTCAATACATCGACTGGAACTGATAGGGATTGTTATGAGACATTTGTTGGTCCCCATTGTTCTAGAACTGTAAAACAGAATAGCACTAAGTTCCTTGACTTTGCAAGAAGTCATGTACTTGGCGTGTCTGGTTCATGGTTTCAGCACATCAGGCTCATTGCTGGACTTGGTATTCAAACACTGATGGTGTGGCAAAGGAGAATAACCAGCTGCTCATTGATGGTCACTGCAAGATGATTCAGAACTGCAGGGTCCACCGGAGTGCTCAGTTCCTCAATACCGAACACGGGCTTGTGGTAGCAACTCTGAAGTTGCAACTTAAATCCGGGAGAATGGTACCATCCCAGCCTAGGCTGGATGTTGGCAAGCTCAAGGATGAGAGGGTAGCTGATGAGTTTGTGAACAGGCTGTGTGGGGAATTGGGTGATCTGGGTGCTTTGTGGAGTCCTGAAGAATTCTGGTGTGACTTTAAGCCCACCATCCTTGATGTTGCCGGTGGATGTCTTGGAACTCTCTGTAGGACGAAGAATTTTGTCTCTCAAGGGACATTGGATACCATTGACCAGAGTCACAGTACCAGGCTTAATGGCAGAGGTGAGCTGGTCAGGGAACTGTGGCATAAAACTGTGCGTGCATTGAGGGTGGACAAGGAGGCTTTTGTGCAAGGAATCTGCGAGGAGGTAGAGCATCACCTGTGGTCAAGTGATTATCGTCTTGCTTACAGGGAATTTCATGCATTGCGTTCATCGAAGCCTGTCCCTCGGTGTATTGCAGTTTGAGCGGAAGGTGGTGGGCTGTTGACAGAGGAGTCGGAAGTGAAGGCCCACTGGGCCTATTACTTTGAGTGGCTCTACCAGGCTGATCCACCAGCTGTTGAGTTGGATGTCGGTTGTTACAATCACGTTTGCTGACCCTCCAATCAACTGTGATCCACCTTCCCTTGTGGAAACACAGGCTGCGGTGAACCGGTTGAAATGGGGGTAAAGCTCATGGGATCTGTGCCATCCATGCTGAACTTCTCAAGGCTGGTGGAAATGCTGTACTCATGTCGTTGCATGCAGTTCTGTGTTCTGCCTGGAACACAGGCATCATCCCAACTAATTGTAAGAGGGGCCTTCTTGTCCCTCTGGAAAGGGAAGGGTGATCGCCAGGACTGCAACAACAACCGAGGGGTGACAGTGCTCTCAGTGCCGTCAAGGTCTTTGCTCAGATCATTTTTGATAGGGTTCACCACCATCTGCTTGATCACCAGCGCCCAGAGCGGATGGGCTTTACACCAAAGAGGTCAACGATTGACCGTATCCTTGCCTTTCGGATCCTCACCAAATGCAGGCAAGAGTTTTGGCACGGGCTGCTTGCAGCCTATGTTGATCTCTGCAAACCCTTCAATTCGGTGAATCGGAATACCATCTAGAGGATTCTTGATCTTCACAGGATGTCACAAAACTGATCAACATGATGTCTGACCTACACTCCTGTACTGAGAGTGCTGTGAGATGTGGTGATGCCATCTCTGACTCATTTCCAGTCGTGATTGGAGTTCATCAGGGGTGTGTACTGGCTCCCACACTATTCAGCACTTGTACGGACTGTATTCTGGGGAGGATGTCGGAGAGATCAAGCTGCGATGCATCGTTTGGGAATGTCAATATCTCTGACCTTGATTTCGCAGATGATGCAGTCATCTTTGCAGAGACACTGAATATCCTTTTTGGGGCCCTCAAGTTGCTGAATGAGGAGTCAGAGCCGCTGGGATTACAAGTTTTGTGGGTCAAAACTAAGATCCAGGCTTTCAATGACATATTGGATGCTGCTATCTTGTCTGTACCTGTTTGTGCTGAGGATGTTGAGGTCACCGAGAGATGGCAGTGATATTCATGTCTCTGCTGGATGTGAGCCAGAGGTCAATAGATGTCTGTGTCAGGCCTGGGGAGTCATGGATTCAGTGCGTTGTGAGGTGTGGTGCTGTCGGTACCTAAGCAGGATGATAAAAGTCTGAGTCCTCAGGTCCTTGATGCTTCTAGTCTTGCTCTATGGATGCGAGACTTGGACTCTTACCAGAGGTCTGAGATGTAGATTTCATTCCTTTAGTACCAAGTCTCTTTGGAGAATCCTTGGCTATCTCTGGTCAGACTTTGTGTCTAACTAGTGGTTGCTGAGATAGACTCAGATGAGATTTGTTACCTGTATGGTCATGTGGCTCATTTTCCTGATGCTGATCCTGCTCACCAGATTCTCTCAGCAAGGGAGCCTCGTGAGTGGAGGATGTCAATGTGCCAACCACGTCCCTTGTCATTGCAGCAGGATGATCAGCATCTCAAAGAGATGGAGATGGGCCAGGCATCTGCCTGGTGGATGGCCAGATTGAGGCCCCTGGAGTACCGGCGGAAAGCGGATGCAGCGACAGGCTGCTCCGGCGCATGCTCCCATACCTGACCTGACCTGACCTGACCTATGATTCTGAAAGCAAGGCCGTTTTATATTTCTGGGGTATAACAACTACAACTCAAGCTCAATTAGGAGTGAAGCAACAGCACAAGTGGCATCAGAACAATCTTGCCTGACTGGAAGTTAATGCAGTTTCCAAGAGAAAGCTCGAAGGGCATGTCAAAGGTTGTGTTGCTGGAGTCAGCAGTGGTGGGTTCAAAGGGTGTGATGCCAGTGAGATTATTTTTGGGCTTATTCATGATGTCGGGTATTCTTGGTGTTCCATTGACAACCAAAATAACTTTAGCTGACCCAGATGCTGAAAATGTCCCAGATTGGGCTCCAATTCCAATTGCAGTCAGTCCCATGCAAAGTGCTCTGCCTGATGCCATCATGGTAACACCAGTATTAGAGTGGACCATACGCAAAGCCCCATTTCTGAAGGGCCACTCATATTTACCAGAAGTTAAGGGTCCATTTTGTTCTGCATAGATTGTGATAACTGGCTTTCGGGTGTTCACCAGATTTGTGAAGGCAGATTGCAAACGGCTAAACATTCTGTCAACGTATGATTTTATTGCATGTTTGGAAAGGGTTTGCATATACAGTATGTCTTTTTTTGCATATTCAGATAGGTTTTGCTCATCACTGCTGGAACTGTTGTTCCGACGACTGCGGCCGTAATCAGTGCCATAAATACTACTCATTATACTTTCAGAACAATAGAGATCATAAGCTTGTCACCATGTATATATATTTTCAAGTCATTAATTCTGCCACACTGTGCTCTGCCATCTGGGGGAGACCTATGGCCGTTCAGTATATGAGGACGTACTTGGGGGCCACAACATAGTCCCACACTAGCGACTGTAACTCCTTTGGAGCGAGCTGCACATTGCGCAAGCTTAGTACCCTCCAGCCCTCATAGCAGAGGATATGTGTTGGCGTAGTCTTGGCCACCATAGCTGTGGAGGGAATGCAGTGCACTGTGCGCATGGGGGACCATGGCATCACTGCATGTGTTCCAGCAGCTATTGCTGCAGTGGTGAATCTGGAGTATCAGGCACACCATGGTGTTCACATACTTCTCGTAAATTGCAAAGCATGCAGTGTAGTGTGGGAAGAGGGCTGGGAATTCCTCCTGCAGCAGCTGTTAGAACGACTGTTGGAACGACTGTGAGATATATGCACAAGCCATTGAATTCCATCCGATTGGTCCAATTAATATTGTCCTGAACTGCCAGAGGAGGATGTTAGTAGATGTGTCAGCGCATATAGTCCAGAAGTGTAGACCTATACAGCAGGTCCAAGTACTCACCCGTCCACTCCGGCTTGCATGTGCAAATGCTCCACCCAGATGGACCGAGCTACTATAACAGGTTATTTTTTATAGGCTGTCCAAGATTAGGCATTCCTGCAGCGTGGCCAGGGTGAGCATCTGCTGGTCAGGAAGGGTTGCCACATGGCCCAACTTTGGTGTGGCTGTCCTTGTGGGTAGTAGTCTCCTATTACTACTGTAATGCTTGGCCCAGATGGCCAGATCCACCGACTGGATATTCCATATCCCAGGTGAATCATGTTGCAAGGGGTGGAAATTGGGGTGGTGGAAGCCCACTGTGTAGCAGAAGCTGGGGTCAAAAGTGGGCAATTCAGTGCGGGTATCACTTGGGCAGAAGAGGTTATACCATAGACTCAGGCCCAATGTATATTCAGGGTCAGTTGCAGCAAGCAACTCATACATCAGTTCAGCATATATCTGCCCACCCATCCAGCAAAGTGTTGAGACTTCATAACCATTGACTGAAGCCAGGTAGCAGATGGGCCCCTTGTGGGGGTGAGTCCAGTGTAAGGAATGTGGTGACCATCATACCATCATTTACCTGTATTATGTTGTGGCAGTCCTGTGCCAGGAAGTGGTTTACCTCTTTGGCCGAGACCTGCAGGTTTGACGCCCATGGTGGCACCAACAACCGTTACGATGTTTCGGCATTCAACACCACCCCATTACACTCGATGCAGAGCAGGATGTCTGTATGAACACAATTCTGCCAGATGTTGCGGTGACAGAACATGATGACACAGCCAATCAGTTTGTGAGCATCCTCACCCTCCAGTTGGCGCGGGTTGCCACGCGGGATGCCAAAGCCCAGGATCATCCTACCATCCATGAGGTTAAAAGGGACAACTCGACCTTTATGCTTCTTGCCCTTCCAACATGGGGGTTCCCTCCTACTAGCAGGACTGTCCTCCACTTGCTTCAGCATCTCGGCATGCTGCTGTGTCGGACTTCCAGGTGCTCTTTGATCTGGGTTTGTGTTTCCACCCCTTCGTTCAGTCTTCCTTGTTGCCGAGCACTCCATCAGCAATTTCAGCGGTTGTTTCAGCAGCTGTAGCTCCTTTGGAGCAAGCGGGAACGATGGTGGTAATTCGATGCTCATCATTGCACATCCGCAGGCCATGCACATCACAGAGATCGTACAGCCTGTCCATGATCTGGTGTTGTATTTGCCCCATTGCCATCATTCCCTGAGCTTTGGCTATTAGCTCAGTCAGGGTTGTGGGGTATTTACAGATCTTGTCCAAGGACAGTTCTCTTTTAGGTGGCATTGTTTTTCCTAGTTGTACCCACTGCATCCCAATATTTCCCATAATGTTCAACACAAAGTAATAGCATATGTCATTGCTGGAACGGCTACCCAAGCCAGCTAATTATGTGATAGATGAACTGTGCAGGAACTGAGATAAGGCAGTAGGAATTGCTGTACCAGGTTTGCAAGTTCTTTAATGGTTCCACAGTTGCGCACTCTGGCAAAGGGAGGAGGTGGGATTCACAGTATTTGGCTGCAGGCTGCTTCGTATGGATGCTGTCGGGAATGGCTGGCCTCAGCTGGCCCCAGCCGGCCCATCCCGTTCTTCAGCTGGGTGTTCCACTTGTATCAGTACACCATTGCGATCTCGGATAGTCTATGCCTCATTGGGAAAATGCACATCAGTGGTGATAACCCAAGCAGTGGGACCAACGTCAGCAAAGAGAGCCTGCACCCAAGTGTCTGTTTGGAAATTGTTGGATTTCCTCATTACCCAACTGCTGTAGCATCTGGCTGACAGTTATGTCCCACTCAGGTGGGGGTCCCACCCACCCAGTAAGTGTCCTCAAGCGTTTCCATGAATTGTTCTGGAACGCTATTGAGGACGGTCAACACACAACGTACAGGGGTGGCAAAAAATTTTAATGGTGTAGGGGCAGTCGTTGGCTGCTTGGTAGAGTATGTTGCCCAGCACCCATGACACTGGCAATTCCAATGATCTACAAGGGGCGTGCTTGTTTCTTATGCCCATGGAAGACCACGGTTGTCATTGTGGCAGATGGCTGCCATAGAGAAGCAACATCAAGCAAGTGCTAGCTTGTCAATGCTACAGCACAATACAAGTGATGCTACAGCACAATACAAGTGATGCTACAGCACAATTTCAGCAATGCTACAGCACAATATAAGCAAGAGCTTAGCATGCTTCTTTTCTGCGAGTAGATGGATAGTAGTTGGGTTATTTTATTCTCGTAGTTTGCGCAAGCATAATATAAGCAGGAGCTTAGCATGCTTCAGCACAATACTAGAAGGGCACTCGGAGGGGGCATACCTCCACCAAGTTGATTAGTTAACATTTTTAACCCACTGATATTCATGATCTGATTTCGGACCTGACCTAAAATTTAATTAGCTTGTTTGTGTTACCTCACCAATGCATCCACCAAGTTTATTCCGAATCTGTTGATAACTTTTTGAGATATTGTGCTATTTATCGTTTTAGCCCTATCACTTAATGGTGAAGAATCACTTTAAAAATTCTCTGATCCGGATTCATATCTTCACCAAAATCAAGTCAACTCTTCCTTGTTACATACCCAACCTGTCCACCAAGTTTCGTCCAAATCCGTCTTCAATTGTTTGAGATATCCTGCTACATGCCGTTTTTGGCCCTATCTCTGAATGGTGAAAAATCATGAAAAAATTTCTTAGGTCCAGATGCGGATCTACCCTCCCCCCTCTCCAAGGGTTGTCATGGATACATCAAATTGTCCATTTCATTAAGATTAAAATTGACAATCTTAATCAAAGCACAGGTCAATCAGATCAAAATTTATTCTTTTTCAGATAAATAGTGATGATATTAGAAGTTTGACCATGAGTTTGACCTAGTAGGGGGGAACCCCCATGTTGGAAGGGCAAGAGGCATAAAGGTCGAGTTGTCCCTTTTAACCTCATGGATGGTATGATGATCCTGGACTTTGGCGTCCCGCGTGGCAACCTGCGCCACCTGGAGGGTGAGGATGCTCACAAACTGATTGGCTGTGTCATCCTGTTCTGCCACCGCAACATCCGGCAGGATTGTGTTCATACAGACATTTGACCTTTTGGTCTCAAAATAGTTGTTTTCCGATTCAATAAAACACTATTAAATTGCTCTTTAATTTTCAAGTCAATCCGATGAAAACTGACGATTTTTCAGATAAAATAGATGATTTTAGAAGTTTGACCTCTTGACCTCAAAAATAATAATTGGTTTCCCAATTCAGTGACACAATATGCAAATATTGTTCAAATTTCAAGTCAATCAGATGAAAAATAACGATTTTAGAAATTTGACCTTTGACCTCAAAATCAATCGGCTTCTCAGTTGAGACTACCTCCACAACTCGGTAAAGTTTCATGACGATCGGTTGAGAATTGTGACCTGTAGGCGATTGACAAACAGACAGAGTAACAAAATCGACTGACCAATATACTTGAAAAATCTTCGAATTTGCAAGTAAGAAACAAACAAACAAACAAGCCGGTAGGTGACAAGGGATCCACTCGGATCGAAGCGCTGGATACGATGCTTTTCATTCTGACCGATCCAAGGACGAAGATTCATTGCCAAGATGTATTGGTTCACATACAATTGTTCCTCTGTCTGACAAGATTTTTCCTATTGCATATTTTGCCAACTGGCACTCCTCATAAAAAATGACGGTAAATAGACACCCTATTTTTGAAGGACTACCATTTGAAAAATAAAACCTAAATCAAAAATCGGCTTGAGTAAAATTTTCTAAATATCTCGATGTGTTTAATTCCGAAGTCTGTTTCTCCACATTCAAAACTGTAGGACGAGTATTGAAAATAGTGAACGCGGTTTTTCGGCCGCTGCATAGCAACGGGTGGTTGCTTAGCAACGAAACTCAAACGTGCACACTCCCAGCCCATATGGCACCTGTTCGCCAAGTTTCATGGAAATCGGTTTGCTCGTTTGTGCTGTGGAGCTTCGCGTTGCAGATACACACACACACACACACACACACACACACACACACACACACACACACACACACACACACACACACACGGAAAACCCGACAATAAGGGATATCTAGTGAATCCAACAAACACAGACAGACAGGAGTGAAAATATAACCTCTGTCCACCTTCGGTGGAGGAGTTAATAAAATATATGCAGCAAGGGTAGTGGATCATAACTGCAAAGTTTCACATCATTAAGTTAAGCAGCATCAGGTAAATAAATAATTTTTTTACTTTGATCGACTTTTGCATGGGGAATATTGGTTGAAAATTTCAACATCATTGGTCAAATGGTCTCGCAGCCACATTGAATAACAAAAACCTTATCTGATCAATGTTAACCTTTAACGATGTGATCGACCACCCATTCTGAATTCAGTTCACTAAAGAGGATGTCATGGGTCAGGTGTCCAATCAAAGCAGGGCAGCTTGGTACCTGGCCATAACTGCTCGCAGTTATAAAGCATGCTTCTAGTTATTATTATTACTGTTTGTATTTGTAGTATTAGTTTATTAATTTTTTATTTTAAAATTACATTTAATAACGTTTTATATAAAAAAAACAATAGGGTTGAATTTGTGTTCTGGAACCCATTAATCACCTTTTACATGTATTTAAAGGGGATTTCTGGATGCAGTTTCTGAACCTTCAGCTTAAGAACACATTTTCAGGAACACATTGTGTTTGTAAATCGGGGACTCCCTCTACTTGCGAATCTTCATTTTCGCAAGTAATAAACAGGGATGAAAACATATAACCATTGTTCACCTTCGGTGTCAGAATTAAATAGCAATTTTTTGGTGCATTTGGTGAAATATATTTGGTGAATCGAAACAAATTGTTTATCAGGATAGAAATTAATCTGAATTTTGTATATTATACATGTTTCCAGTCATCTTATTACAGGAAATATATTATTGTATCCCACATAATTTTGCAAAATGGAATTTACAGTGAGAAGGATGGAAGTATTTCTCTGTTTAATTCTGGTGGAAAACAATTTTGACTCAAAAAAAATTTTTTTTTTCCAACCCCAGTTTAAAACAGCGTTATTTAATTTGTGTACTTTTTGAATGAAATGTGTTCAATGCATTTCGTTTTGAATGATTTTTGTGTTATAGGACACCAGAGACATCCAACGTCTTGCAATGGTCATTATCTGCCACATCAGCTTAAATTTAGAGTTTCGAGCAACACTGCGACAGGAGGGGGTGATGGAAATCACTGCAGATTATGTGAACAGGCGAGACATTGTATGCAAGATGGCGAGTTTAGCAATACTCTGCCATATTGCAAATGCTGTGGAATCAGAGATCTACTGCAATGACACAGGTACCAGAGTGTATTTATTTAAAGAACAAAGCAGGATTGTTTGCATTTCTATTATGAATTGACAAGTAGACATGGCAAGGATAGTTATGAAGATATGAAGCATCAATAAATTAATAATTATGGTTTTAGATTTTTATGGATTTTTCTCTGCTATCCATATCAATACCTCATTTGATCCAAACACAATATATATATATTTTTAAAGTTTTGAATCAGACTTTTAATCAGCGACACTACCATGTGAGGAGGTCCCTTAACATGTTCAGGCTTTACCAACACAAGCCAAGAACACATCCTTTTGAACAGGATTATTCCCCCAGAATGTGTGTATTTTAGTATGAATTGTAAAATCCCCTCCCTCTGGACTGACACTTTGCCATACATATTTGCAGAGCATTCCATCCATCGAGTTTATCAAACTAAACAATTGGCACCATGTTGTTAGCGAATATGAATGTACACTCTCCTCTATCTCTGATCTTTCTCATCCATTGTCAATGAATTGGGAGAACAAAAAAACAGGGTGTGATGCGATGCCGACTGCGAAATACGTGCAGGTGGTCAAACCTCAGCCGGCGAGCCAGGTGCCCGAGCCTGCGATGTGTGGGGTGATGGGTGAGCCTGCTCTTGGTGGGAGCAAGGCCAGACTGCTGATGTGCAGGTCCGAGCTCGCGCTGTATAGCAAGTCCACGTCCATTGTAGTATGTGAGCTGGTGTTGTCAGAGGTTGTGTCGGTACCCAAGTTGTTCAGGACGGACTCTGTCAGGGTCGGCGCAGCGCCCAGGGTTGTTGCTCTGCAACGTGATGGGTGTGTGTTTGCTACCACGGGGCAGCGGGAAATAAAAAAATGTAACGGTAGGGCATTGCAAAAGAGACAGGCCACCAAGAGCCTGTGTCACTCTGAGTCCAATTCGGTTTTTAAACACACTTGTTTGTGTGATGTAGGAGCTGTGAGTCATGAGCAGTTGGCGACTCATGACAATGGAGAAAGGTTGGAAGAGCGGGTGGCTCAAGGCAAGCAGTGGCTGCAGGAGGGGGCAGAAAAGCCTGGTATTAATCATGGGGTTATATGCAGCCACATTTGGAAACACAAGACCAGAAATTTTAAACTTAAATGGGAATTAATTGTGGAACAGCCTTGGTGGGAATTGATCCACAGGTTGCGGTATTTGGACCGGGTTGGGTTAAGGGGGTCGGCCTCGTGGGGAATTGCCCCCCCCCCCGCCATGGAGATTGGGTTATGCTCGGCAGCTGGGGAACTGCACTGGCAGAATTTGGATGTGGGGTCCCACCATGGGTGCTGTGGCACGACCCGGGCCACACGGGGAGTCTCGTGGAGTGTGGCATCCCTTGTCCATCGGTGTGCCTTCCGATCAAGTGTCTCGAGCTGATGGGGTCATTGGACTCTGGAGGGGGTTGCGATCTCCGGGGATCCAAGGTGGTTCCGATCATGGTGTACTATGAGAACCACTAGGGGGAGGAGTTGCTGGTTGTGCTTTGGTGGAGGCACCATTGAGGACCAGTCAGAGCCTGACAAGGTGACTGCCCAGGCATGCAGTCTGGCAGCCTCTGCCTGAGGCTCTGGGACAGCCACCATGTGGCGACCTGCCATGCTGCACAGGTCTATGGACGCGGGTCGATCCGCATGGGCTGCTAGGTGTGAATACAGCCCACCAGACACCAATGGAGCATCTGGTGAGTGTTATTGAGTGTTTGTGAAGGCCCAGAGAGGACTGTGTAACCTTCGTCAGATGGTCCACTATGATTTATGGGCTCTTAGTTTGGGAAGAGAGTCCTTGGTTTTATTGGCATGGGTGACTTGGGAAGAATGGCTGCAGCAGGCAATGCTGGTGTTGAATGAGCCAATCAGTGGTGATTGGATTTTGACTAAATTTACCTTTCCCCATTGTCAGGACTCACCATGCTTTGCTATTAGTGGGGCAGATAACTACAATTTTTAAGAGAAATCGTGCAAATGATGATGGAAGCATCAAATTTGGCACATTTGTTCTCCAGGGGATTCTAATCAAATCTGCTTGATTGGCCATTTGAAAATCCAAATTTTGAAAAATTTGAAAAAAAAAAAAAACTTCAAAAAGGTCAAGATCACGAATCAATGTTGGATGCTGGCTGAGATTGGTGAATGTTTCAGAAACATCATCAAAGACGTTCCAAGTCTGGCATGAAGTTTTCTTCCCCTTACCACGGAAGGCAGACACGACGTCACATCCAGTGAACGCATGGAAGTATGGGATCCCTCTCACTTTCTCAGGCCCTATTGCAGAAACTACCTCATGGACTGGAATCCATCGCGCCTTGGCTCCTTAGCCAAAGGCAATCCACGTGTTCTCAAGACCTAGTTCCTGTAAGGATGGCAGTACAGATATTGCTATGACTAGTACGTCCGTGTCATTCGCCTTAATGATAATGGACTTGCTACCATCCGTCGTTGCATCCCTGGCATGTATAAATATTTGAGTGTCAGCTGCTTCATGATAACATGGAGACACAGCATCCAGTGACTTCCTTGTGTTGCTAATGGCATCTTCTCCTTTTGTGACGATGACTGTGCTTGTCGTCTGTGCTTCACACATCTTTTCCGCAAGGAAGTGAAACAGCTCAGTCTTGTTGCTGTCATGTCGAAGAAAGCTTCTCCAGTTACTTGGGGCCTCACTGGTTCCTGTCACTCTTCTTCTGATTCCTTGCCCCCTTTTCGACCTTGCCTCGGACTTCAGACTTGACTTCTTGTACACATCAAACACTACGTCCACCCTCTCATACCTGGCACCATAGGATTCCACCTTTGGGATGATGTCTTTTTTAGCATAGTCAACAAATATGTTTGAAGTGCATGGAGGTAGGGCATTGATAAGTGCTGAGCCATCAATGATGACTGCATCTCCTCTTGGTTCTCTGTCTGGGATGTTCACTTGCGCTTCAAGAATTTCAGCCAGCTGTGACTTCAAATAATTTTTTTTTTTTCAAAATTTGGATTTTCAAATGGCCAATCGAGCAGATTTGATCAGAAAGCCCTGCAGAACAGAAATGCCAAATTTGATGCTTGTATCATAATTTGCACGATTTTTCTACTATCAACTACACAATATTGGGGATAAGTAGGTGAGTTGGGGAATTAGTATGGGTGACGGGTCAGAGTGGCCATGAGAGCGAAACATGTGGATTGGGTGGAAAGGGTTAAAATGTGTGCATTGTAAATTAAGAATTGCATTTTATTTGAGTGTGTGTTGATGATTATTGTGTTTGTAGGCCATGGCAGGTGAGGTACACCATCGCGTGTATTGCAAGTGGTGGAGAATTGTATGGCCATGGGGGAGGGAGTGACATTTGGGGTTTTGTGGGTGGGGAAGGTGTGTATGGATGAGGGTCTGGAGGAGTGGTGACTGCAGCTTCTCTTGAGGTAACTCACCCCTGGCAGCTGGTGGTGTCTCGAGTTTGGGGGCCCGTTGGAGGAGGGTGTGTGTTCGCGACCATTGGATAGGACCGTGATTATAGTATGACCAGTGAAAATGGATTTCAGACATTATTACACTCCACCACACATCTGCCTTCCCTTCCTCTCACCTCATACTGTCTTCCCTTCCCTCACCCCTCCTCGCTCGCCCTTCCTCCTCTCTCCTTTCCCCTCCACCTTTTCACTTTTCCTGCTCACTCTTCCCACCTCTCTCTCTCTCTAACTCTCTCTTCCTCCCTCTTTTTCTTGAGTCGTGCCTTTTGGACACACCGGAATTGAGGTCGTGCCTTTTGGATAAGTGTGAAAGGCACGGGTTCCTTACTGCACCATGAATCGCCAATAATTTGACCGCGTGGGGTAGGGTCAATAGCCAAACTTCAATATACCTAATTACCCACGCGGACAAAGCTACCGGGGAATTTACACCCTCGACGGACCTCGAGCGGAACGAGCCGTTACCGAGCCCGATCCGTGTGTAACCCGAGCGGAGATTACCAAGGCCCGTCGGACCGAATGAACAATTTACGGCCTCGCTATTTCTCAATACACACCGTGCCAAGCCAATGAAAGAAACACAGAAACGAGCTGGAACATTTAACAAAAGGGATATTTATTTATTTATAATGGGGCAGGGGAGCATGCAAGAAGGCAGAGTTAACCTAATACTGAAGGAATAGCAATTTATGTACAAGCACTTATGCAGTTTTACTGAAGAGACTGGCGCCACAAACACACACACATGTACACCCAAAAAGAAATGGACCCGTCAGGTCTTTATTGGAGGCCTCCAGCTCGAGGAAAGGCGGGCTGAAGGTCAGAGCCTATTCTTGGACCTTCCTACCTCATGCAGTCTTCGACGATCCGGTGTGGCAGGACTCGAACCCGCCACACAATGCCGCTCCAAGCCCAGGCAGGTGATCCTCGCGGGACAGGTTCGCAGGCACACAGGCCACAAGAGAAGACGCTCTGTTGGCGTGACCCCAGGAAGGCGACGACTGGCTTCAGAAAACCACCAGACGTCCGAAGACCGAAGACCAGAAGACAATTCTCAACAACTCTCAAGACCAGAAGACAACTCTCAACAACCACTTTCGTTTGGCCCATGCGCGCTTCTCTTATCCCCCGCTTGCACTTCCTCATTGGGCAGAGAGAACGCTCTATGCCCATATTTGGAGCCAAGCCAGAACGAAACGCTTGTGCCCATATTTGGGGCTAAGCCAGAGCGCAATGCTTGTGCCCATATTTGGGGCTAAGCCAGAGCGTAACGGTTGTGCCCATATATGTGGCGAAGCCAGCACACCAACGTCCAGAGAAACCCCGCCTCGCACATTGGACTCTGCCCACGTACGTGCCAACAGGCACGCATGCAATGGTGCCGGTGGATGATGGTGGAAGGAAGCCAGGGCAGGTGTCGTTGTCGTTGGTAATTTAAATCCTATCAAAATAACTCACAGTGCACGTACAATTAATCACCCATTAAACATAGGATTGGACCCTAACTGGAAACACATACTTACCAATATAGCTGATCTATAGGACCTGGCTGTTGTGTGCAGTAAGCTTCCAAATCCGCAACAATATTTGCTGGTATATATATATATATATATATATATATATATATATATATATATATATATATATATATATATATATATATATATATATATATATATATATATATATATATATATACCAGCAAATATATATATATATTTTTTTGTTAAGGTTCAGACGGTGTCGGGGCTTGCACCCGACTCTTGACCCCAGTGTTAAGGATTTGGACGAGTGATGGGGTTCGCACCCTACTCTCGACAGCCAAATGTTGAATATTCGGCGTCACTTAACAGCACCACCGTCTCCGTTGTTATAACGCCGGCTGGTTCGGCACAGGCCTCGGGTCACGCGCCTTGAATCACGATACCAACGTACACCTGGACCTTACCAGTTGGGGGAATAGACCCCGGTTACAGACTGGTTTTGTCAGAGACTGAGCGAATTCTGTCAGTCTGTAACCATTTTGGTTTTATATACCTATCGAGCGAATTGTTTCTCAGCACAGCACGAACAAACCCAAAGCAGCAACTTCATACGAATCAGCCTGATTTATTGGGGACACATCGGGGAACACAACACAAGCAAGCATGCACGATAATGTTATAATCAATCTATAACCCGTTCTTAACTAGGGAGCTACGGATTACGGGTTTTGAAGGGGACCCCAGTGAGATAAACCTTAGACAACATGCAGACAAGACACGGACCGCATGCAGACAAGACACAGAGTACTTGGTGATGCTTCCTGTACGAGAGGAAAAGTGTCGAAGAAATGAATGTGGCTCGTGACAAGCCGATGTCTACGGATTCGAGCGCCCAAGCTCAAACACACCGCGTGGCAAAAATGGCGTTGTCGTCTTTTTTCTTCTCCCGGCACTGCTTGCGCATGCAGCCTCGGCGCGTCCAGACCCTGCGAGGTCGATGGACCAAGTCAAAAGATCGATGATATACTCCAGCTGGCTTTTCACAAGGTCCAGCATGCAAGTCCAGGCCTGGCCTGTTCAACAGATCAGGCCAAATCGGGGTGTTGGGCTCCGCATGCGGATCGACGGGATTACAAGACATGTCGAGCCGTCCGTGTTGGGGTGTTGGGCTCCACAGGCGGATCGACGGGATTACAAGACATGTCGAGCTGTCCGTGAGTAGGGACAGTCAGAGGCTCCATGGTTAGATGCAGGTTGAACCTGTCGATGACCTCCTCTTGAAGCCGACTCCAGACTCACACAGCAGCCAGTTCTATTCTAGCCGATCGCAGACTGACCCTCAGGTTCAGGTACTCCCTCAGCAGATCGCCGACTAATCCTCAGGTTCAGTTTCTCTCCCAGCCGATGGCAGACAGACCTCATGCAGTCCCTTCCCTGCCTTTCTTTCGGCTCGCTCCTCACGAAAGCCAATTGCAAAACAGACACAGCCGTCCCTTGTACTGCCGATCGAGCCCCATCTCGGTGCTCTCCCGGCACCGTTTGCCTTCCCGGCGACTGCTCGCCTCCCAGCCGACTGCTCGCCTCCCAGCCGACTGCTCGCCTCCCAGCCGACTGCTACTCCAGCAGATTGAGACTCGACACTCTCCCAGTTCCACCCTTTCCTTCCGGCCCTCGCTTCTCTAGGCCACACCCTCTCAGAGCACTGGGTGGAGACTCGTTCGGAGAGGGGAACGAAGAAGAAGAACCTCTCGGTGCACCACCACTGCACAAACAAAAACACGCCTCCTACACCTGCCGACACACATGTAACGTACATTTACCGAATAACCTGCCTAAACATGCATTTAATGGGGGATCTGGGCTAATCCTATATTTAATAACACACTAAGGGCCATTTCCGCAACAATATATACATACATATATATATATATATATATATATATATTGGAAACTTACCCCGGGGGAGAGCATACATGGACATTTAGGGGGCCCAAAGATTAATTATTTCATTAGTCTGTCTAGATAGTCCTTGGCCCCTAGTCTAAGGGTTGTTAGGGTGGCACGTGTTGAGGTTCGTTTGTGTTTTCCTTGTGTGATGTCTTCCCTTCCCCAATCCCCTCCCCACTCCCCCCAACCCCCTCCCACGCCCCGCTACTTTCAATCTCTCTTCCTTTACCCATCAGTGCGTTCTCTCCTCTGCCTTTCTCAATCCACCAATAACCCCCTTTACCAAACTTGCCAAGCACCTCCCTTAATCGCTTTCCCCGCTTGCCAAGTGGCTTTTAAAGTGGTTGGTAAAGATGTCTGGCTTGGCAAATGACAGCTAGCCACTTTCTAATGTAACACAGCCCTGTTTATAGATACTACAATACTAGATGTTTATATGTACTACAATAAAGAGGTGTAAGTGCCAAACTACTCACCAGATTCTCAACTTAATCGATTTTAAATGCTGTGCAAATGCCTCTGTAGTTGTAACCGGTAACGCTTCTCAAGGAAAATAAAATTGAAGTGGAGAGAAGGAAGGCTGGTACGTGCGCTATGTCAACGTGTGCACTATGACACATGCACATGGCTGTAAAATGCTGACATGCTGTCAGCTTCCATCGCCTAAGATTGAGCATAAGAAGATGAAGGAAAGAGGGAGGGAATGAGGAAGAATGAGTGTGAGTGATGCAAAATGAGGATGTGATGAGAGATTGGGCAAAATGAGGATGCGGGGGAGGGGAAACTTGTCAGAGCTATCAAAACAAAGTGGTAAGTGCGTCAGGGAAAGTCGTAAATCATTCATATGCGAACCATCCATAGCATTTGTGAATATTTTATGTTAAAAAGTACACGTAAATCATTTGCAGGTGAATTTGGCCTTATAAATGCCACCGAGTCCAACATTTAAACCTATCTAGCATTTGTGAGGGACTACTGAATACATCTTTTTAAAATCTAAATGTCAAAAAATGCATGATAGCATCGAATAAATGAATAAATAAATAACGTTGACAAATTTTGTTTTTAAAATGGAAATTTGATTTTCCCACCGGTCTTTTTTATGCTGTTATGGAGCTAAGCTCTGTCTCGGATGGACTGAGGTGCCGGCGCGGTGCTCCAGTGCACTCTGGCAGCACTCCGCTCCAGGTTCTATTTTCAGAGGGAATTAGTAACAAAATGGTGCCATATGGTGACATAAGTGCCTTCAACCAATCACAGTCAATTCCTCCCCAAACTAAGTTGGCCAAACTATCTTTAGAAGGTGCTGCATATTTACATAAAGAGAATTGGTATCCCTCCCCTACCATATTGTCGCAGATCTGGGGTTTGAGGCTTGCCATGAAGGGAAACACTCAAGTCCCTGCCGAACACCCGGTCCTGAGGTCGCCAGGCACAGATAACTCCATGCACCGGCAGGTTGCTAGGCAACCAAGAAGCCGATTGACAGCCAATCCGGGCAGAGTTACACTACTTTGTGTGATACCTTATTGGCTGCTCTTAGAGCACCCTTATTCTGGACATTTCCATCTGTCTGTCTGTCTGTCCGTGAAACTTTGGTCAAGCCGAGGGGCTAAACCACTCAACCGATTCCAATGAAATTTGGGAGGTAGGACCAATATTGACTTGACTTCCGGTTGACCTCTTCCGGTTGACTTCCGGTTCCGGTTTTGGAACGGCGAGAGGTCTCCTTCGGGGCTCCCTGCTGACGTTCTCAAAGTTAAGTTTCCGGTTGTTATTTGTCCCATTTTAACTGTTTAATTTTCTCACCTACATGTTACTGTGTGTTCCTAGTTCGGTTTTGTTTCAAAAATCGTGCTATTTTGTGAGTGTGGTGAATTGAGGTGAATTGAGGGACATGACGCGGGATCACATGTTGTGCGTCTCGCGTATAAGGGGAGGTCTCCGCGGTGCGGGGTGATTGTCCCCGGGGCATTGCCATTTACATCGGCTGTTCACTTGGTGCTCATTGACTGAAGGTGCTCATTGACTGGTGAGAATGGAGATTATATCGAACTCCGTGCTTACGCGGATTTATTCTGCGATGATTAATTGCACATGTATACGTTACTGCTTATGTACTCCTAGCTGAACCTGTATTCCCCGGTGTGCCCGTAGAAGCGGCTCCAATCAAATGGAATAAAGCCTAAACTCTGAAGGTTCTTCTCTCGCTCTCACTTCAATTTATTCCATTTGGTTTTCTCGGCTCTCTCAACCAACGATGGACAAGATCTACAAACCAGAGAGGTTCGACGCAGACCCAAACGCGACTGACGCAGAAATGAAATGGTCGCATTGGTTCCGTTCCTTCTCCCACTATCTGACCATCATAGAGGAGGGAGCTGACAAATTTGCCGCTCTCGTGAATCATGTCTCGCCCGGCGTGTACAGGCTCTTCTCGGAGTGCGACACTTACGAAGCAGCGATCGACGTGCTGCAGGCGCTCTACGTGAAGCCCAAGAACGAGGTATACATACGACATCTTCTCAACACACGCAAGCAAGCAGCCGGGGAGACAATCGATCAGTTCCTGCAAGCTCTGAATCAGCTGGGAAAAGACGGCAGCTTCCGGGCCGTAAGCGCCGAGGAACACCGAAAGGAAGCGACACGGGAGGCATTCATCCAAGGACTCAGATCAGCCCACATACGGCAACGCTTACTAGAGAAAGCGCAACCCACTCTAGACAAGGTAGTCGATCAGGCACGAGCGATGGATATGGCTCAGCAGCAATCTGAGTCATTTGGGACACCGATGCTGCTAATGAACGCTGCTACGATGGGAACCCAAGGAACCCCACTGGCACAGACACAGCCAGACATAGGGGATGGAGAAACACCCGAGGAGCCGGATACCCAGGCCACGTCAAACTCCTCAGCAACTGCTCTGGTTGGTAAATGCTTCTTTTGTGGGTACAAAAGGCACCCTCGTCAAAAATGCCCCGCCAGAGATGCCACATGCATGAATTGCGACAAGAAAGGGCATTATGCCAGGGTATGTAAATCTACTCTAAGGAGAAATAAACCCACTTCTGCGGCTCTCTACTCGCAAAATAAATTAACTGCAGCCTCCCCGGGGAATCTATCCAAGGCTATCATCAACGTACGAATTAACGGGCATATGGCTGAGGCACTGATTGATACCGGTAGCTCTGAAAGTTTCGTCAACAGCTCGCTAGTAAAGGGCAGGAAATGGATAATCCACCCGACAGACAATACGGTATGCATGGCCGCCACCTCACTACAATCCCGCGTACGAGGGTACTGCAATGTTGAATTGGACGTAAAAGGGTACACGCATCGGGATGTAAGGGTACTGGTGCTTCGTGATTTGTGCGCAGACGTAATTCTGGGTCATAATGTCCTCAAGCAGCACACGAGCGTCGAAATACCCTTTGGAGGAAGCAAGCCTCGTCTAATTTTAAATGCGTTGACCACTGCGGAGGTGACGTCCCCCCAGCTGTTCGCTAACCTGTCGCCGGTCTGCAAACCGATAGCGATCAAATCGCGGCGATATACCACTGCTGACATGAATTTCATCACTTTGGAAACCAAGCGATTACAGGAAGAAGGAATTATAGAACCGAGCGATTCGCCATGGCGCGCACAGGTGTTAGTAACCAGCAGTCAGAACCATAAGAAACGAATGGTTGTCGATTATTCCCAAACGGTCAATCGCTTTACCCAACTCGATGCCTACCCCCTGCCGCGCATAGACGAGATGGTCGAACGCGTGGCCAATTATAAGGTATTCAGCACCATCGACTTGCGAAGCGCCTATCACCAAATTCCCATCCGAGAGGAAGACAAACCTTACATCGCATTCCAGGCAGGGAGGCGCCTCTACCAGTTCAGAAGGATACCATTCGGTGTCACGAATGGAGTAGCTTGCTTCCAACGAGTTATGGACGACATCATTTTTGATGAAAACCTCAAAGACACTTTTGTTTACGTGGACAATGTCACAGTGTGCGGTAGGGATCAGGGGGAACATGATATGAATCTGGACAGATTCTTGGGCATTGCTAGAAAATATAATCTGACTCTCAACTATGAGAAATGCGTATTCTCGGCAAGGTCAATTGACCTTCTCGGCTACACAATAGCCGACGGCACAATTAAGCCTGATCCTGAATGATTGCGCCCGCTCCGTGAGCTACCACCACCTCAGGAACTGCAGACGATGCGCCGGGTGATCGGCATGTTTGCTTACTATGCGAGATGGATTTCGCAATACTCCGAGAAAATACATCCCCTAGTGCATTGCAAAAACTTTCCACCAGATGCCGCTGTTGTGACAGCTTTCCACAACCTCAAAGACGATATCAGTAATGCCGTGGTTTTATCGATCGATAGCTCGGTGCCCTTCGTGGTGGAAACCGACGCTTCAAATCACGCCATAGCTGCTACGCTTAATCAGTCTGGGAGACCCGTCGCGTTCTTCTCGAGAACTCTCTCTGGAAGCGAGCAGAGACACTCAGCGATAGAGAAGGAAGCGTACGCCATCGTCGAAGCACTGCGGAAATGGAGACATTATTTACTGGGAAACCACTTCACGCTCGTTACGGACCAACGATCCGTGGCATTCATGTTTGATGGGAAAAATAACGGGAAAATTAAGAATGAAAAAATTATGAGATGGCGGATAGACCTAGCTTGCTACAGTTACGACATTGTTTACCGGCCCGGGAAGGAAAACCCTGCTGCAGATACCTTCTCTCGGGTCTACAGTTCGGCAACAATCAGTCAGGCTTTGCAAGACCTACACGTGTCTCTCTGCCACCCAGGGGTAACCAGAATGGCACATTTCGTGCGCAGACAAAATCTTCCCTATTCTGTTGAAGATATTAAACAAATGAATGCTTCATGCCCTGTTTGTGCTGAACTAAAACCCAGATTCTATGGCGCGGCATCTGGCAGACTGATCAAGGCCACTTCCCCCTTCGAGAGATTAAACATCGACTTCAAAGGGCCCCTGCCGACTGAGACAGACAACAGATACATATTCACCGTTGTTGATGAATATTCAAGGTTCCCTTTCGCATTTCCGTGCTCGGATATGACCTCGGGCACTGTCGTGAGATGTCTCTCTGACCTCTTCGCTATGTTTGGGAAACCTTCGTACATACATTCAGACAGAGGGCCGTGTTTCATGTCGGCCGGGCTAAAACAATTCCTACTCGAGCTCGGCATAGCAACTAGTCGAACGACGGGTTACAACCCACAGGGTAACGGGCAGGTGGAACGGTATAACGGGGTTATTTGGAAAGCCGTAACTCTGGCGTTGAAATCAAGAGGACTGGGCCCCGAGCGGTGGGAGGTTACCCTACCCGACGCTCTGAATTCCATACGCTCTTTGCTCTGCACGTCCACCAATGCAACTCCTCACGAATGAATGTTTACTCACCAGCGACGTTATGTTGACGGCCAATCGGTGCCCGACTGGCTGACCCATCCCGGAACAGTGTTCATGAAACGCCCGGTACGACAAAACAAGTATGAACCCCTGGTGGAGGGGGTCGAACTCATTGACACTAATCCAGAGTATGCTCATGTCAGGCTCCCGGATGGCAGGGAGACCACTGTGTCGGTTCGCCATCTGGCTCCCTCAGGTACTCCTCCCGCAGGTACACCACCTTCTGGCACTCCTCCTTCTGACATCCCCTCCCCAGGTGTTCCCCCCCCAGGAACTCCACCGGGCGACGGGGCTGCCGCGTTCCACCCGAGAGCGATCGAGGAGTCATCCCCGGCACAAGTCGAGGCTCACCAAGAGGATCGGAAGCCTCCCTCAAGTGAAACTGCCATTTACTCCCGGAGAGGTCGACGAATAAGGCCCCCTCGACGACTCGATCTGTAAAGGGGATTATCGGCATTCTCGCTGCTCATGCTCCTACATGCTCATTATATCATATATCGATGCTCATTACCATGCTCCTACAACTCAAAATAATCACTGCTTGGCATGTATGCTTTTGTAGATCTATTAGTCCGCGTTGCTTGAAATGTATACTCCTATAGTGCTAAAGCAATCATGGTGCGTAAGATGGGTCCCTAGTTGCATTTTAAAGGTGGGGAGAATGTGGTGAATTGAGGTGAATCGAGGGACATGACGCGGGATCACATGTTGTGCGTCTCGCGTATAAGGGGAGGTCTCCGCGGTGCGGGGTGATTGTCCCCGGGGCATTGCCATTTACATCGGCTGTTCACTTGGTGCTCATTGACTGAAGGTGCTCATTGACTGGTGAGAATGGAGATTATATCGAACTCCGTGCTTACGCGGATTTATTCTGCGATGATTAATTGCACATGTATACGTTACTGCTTATGTACTCCTAGCTGAACCTGTATTCCCCGGTGTGCCCGTAGAAGTGGCTCCAATCAAATGGAATAAAGCCTAAACTCTGAAGGTTCTTCTCTCGCTCTCACTTCAGTCCCATTTTAACTGTTTAATTTTCTCACCTTCATGTTACTGTGTGTTCCTAGTTCGGTTTTGTTTCAAAAATCGTGCTATTTTGTGAGTATTTTTGTCGACGTTCTTACCTGGTGTTTGAGGCCTAGGCCTAGGCTTGAGGCCTACCGGTTCCACTCGGTGTTCGATCGTTTTTTTTTGTTTGTTTGTTTGTTTTTTCTCCCCATTACCTTCAATTTCTATCCTCCCCATTACCTTCAATTTTCATCCTCCCCACTTTCCAAACATCCCCCATTCTCCCAACTAATCTCTTTCTTATCTCAAAAAAATAAAATAAAATAAAATATATATATACCCAACAACAACAACAACACGCTCACCTTCTCCCGATTCTGCTTCTTCTTCTTCCTCTCAACTTCCTCTCGTCTTCTTCCTCGATTTTTTTTTACACTTCCATCACCTAATCTGTTGAACTCTCTCATACATTAATAGTAACAACAAAAACGATCTTATAATGCTTCATCTTCCTCTCTCACACATGTGGTACTCTATACTGTTTCACAATGCACTACTCTTCTGCTATTTTAACAGACTGCTCTCATTTCGACCTCTCCTTCATTCCTTGCCTAAAAAATCCAACTATTACAGCACTTCTCTCCATTCTCTGAATTTGCCTTCATTGCATCCATCAATAATTGTGTTAAATCGCATCTCTGACCTAAAACTTTTAAAAACCACAGTTTGCCATGGATGCTCGCTTTCCATCAACCATTCTTTTTTTCCAACCTCAGTGCCAACTCACCCCCCTCACCCCTCACTCTCACTCTCAAAGCAACCATCCCACTCTTCTCCCTCCAAGCCTCCCTCTCACCTCTCTCAAAAATTCCCCCCTCACCTTTCTCCCACCTTTCATCCCCCTCACTCTTCCTTCTCTAAGTTGCCCCCCTCTCATCCACCAACCTGCCTCCCTCCACTGCCCTCTCACCTCCATCTCTTCACTCCACCTCCTCAAATCCTCAACTGCCTTCTTCCTTGTCTCTTGTCCCCCCTCTCCCCCAGCACCACAGAGCCTTTTCTCCTCCTCATTCGGCCCCCTCCCCTCGCTATTCTGCAATACCCCACACTCTTTCAGCAACCCTCCTTACCTCCCCCCCTCGCCCCTTGTCCTACCCTCCCCCTCCCCCTCCACCTCCTGCACCCAAAGCCTCCTCCCCTACCTCTTCATTAAAAGTGTGGACCTCAAATATCCGGGGCCTTCGCTCAAACCTTTCAGATCTTTCCATACAGGTTGCCACTGACAAACCAAACATTATCTTCCTCACAGAAACTTTCCTCTCCCAAGACGTGTCTGACTCCCAAGTATCTCTCCCTGGTTACTCCCTCTTACGGTATGACAGACCTGAGCCTCGTCCTGGTGGAGGTGTTGCTCTCTTCATCAAAGACTCTATTCCTCACTCTCCATGCACTGCTCTCACTCCCCCACACTCCCAGGAATACCTCTGGCTTCGGCTTCCCCTCCACTCCCACCTCATGTTTATATGTGTACTGTACCGTCCACCGAACAGTGATGACTCCATCTACACCTCACTATCCGAAAACATGGACCATCTTCTATCTTCTCATCCAAACTCTCTCTCTTCCTCTTATGTGGTGACTTCAATTGTCATCACGCCAGTTGGCTAGGTGTGGGTACCTCTCTCACCTGCCATGGCACCTCAGCAAAAACTTTCTGCGACTCATTGGGACTGACTCAATCAGTCAACTTCCCGACCCGGATCTCAACCAATGGTACTCCATCTCTTCTGGATCTGATTTTGACAAATTTCCCTGACAATATCTGCTGCTCTTCCTTCGCTCCAATTGGTTCTTCTGACCACGTCCTTGTCAAAGTGGACATCTCTCTGGCTGTTATCAGAGAACCACCTCACCGCTGTCGAGTCTGGCATTTCACTCAAGCCGACTGGCAGGGTCTCCGAGCAGCCATCAAACTTACAGACTGGTCTCCTATCACTAACTTCTCAAACATCAACTCATCCTGGGAATTCTTTCAAAGAAACTTGCTCTCCCTCATGCACAGATTTATCCCCTCTCGTGTTCAGTTGTCTTACCCTTCCTCCCGCCCTTGGTTTACTGAAGCTTGTGGCGAGGCAGTTGTCCTGAAACAACTTGCCTTTGCCTCATGGAAAGCAAACCCAACTGAGGGCAATCTCAGTTCTTTCCACAAAGCTCGGAACAAGTGTGTATCTACCCTCAGGAGAGCCAGAAAACAACATCTTTCTCATCTCAAGTCTGAACTCTCAAACCTCTCTCCCTCCTCAAAATCCTGGTGGCGTTTATTCAAATCTGTTTCTGGTGTATGTTCCCCCTCCATCCCCTCCCTTACCTCAAATGGCCGCACTGCTGATTCCACACGTGATAAAGCTGAATGTCTAAACTCGGTGTTTGCAGCTAAATCTTGTGTCCTAAACCCATCACTATCTCTACCCACTTTACCCAGTCGCACCCAACTGTCCCTGGACTCTGTATCCTTTTCTCCTGACAAGGTGGAGAGCTTGCTTTCAAACCTCGAGTCAGATTCTGCAACCGGTCCAGACAGCATCAGCCCATGTGTCCTCAAAGCCTGCTCTTCTGCTCTTGCTCACCCTCTCTCTGTTCTATTCACCCTCTCATTTTCCCAAGGTCATCTGCCATCTGCTTGGAAATCTGCTAACATCACTGCCCTGCATAAAAAAGGTGCAAAAACAGATCCCTGTAACTACAGACCAATCAGCCTTCTCCCAATCATCAGCAAGGTGATGGAATCCATCATCGCTTCAGACATGAAATCCTTCCTCTTCTCCAATGGCTTGATTTCCAATCATCAATTTGGTTTCAGACCAGGTCACTCTACCCTGGATATGCTGCTTCTGCTCTCCCATCAATGGATGGAGGTCCTCAATGCCAGACAGGAAATCCGAGCCGTATCTCTGGACATATCACGTGCTTTTGACACAGTCTGGCACCCTGCCCTACTCACCAAACTCTCTTCCCATGGTATTCAAGGCCATCTCCACTCATGGCTCGCAGACTTCCTCTCCTGTCGCAGTCAACATGTGGCCCTAAATGGAGTTCTTTCATCCCCTCTTCCTGTGCAGGCTGGAGTTCCTCATGGTAGCGTTCTGGGCCCTGTTCTTTTTCTGGTTTTCATCAATGATCTCTCGGACTGTGGAAAATCCTCTATTTCTCTTTGCCGACGACTCCACCCTCTGCCGTAACATCTGTCATCCCTCAGACCAGCAAGCAGAAGCTTCTTCGCTCACTGCAGATCTGGATAAAATCACAAACTGGTCCAACACGTGGAACATGTCTTTCAATCCAGACAAATCTCACACTCTCACTATGTCTCCTCGAAAGGACCGTTTACAAACCCCCCCCCCCCATCCACTTTCTCAACAATCCTCTGGAAGAAGTCTTTTCTTTCAAGCTTCTGGGTCTCACTATCTGCCATGACCTTTCCTGGGAAAGTCACATTTCCAACCTCGCCTCAAAAGCCAGTCGCCGACTGGGAATCCTCTGTCGTGCAAAGTCCTTCCTCGGCTCTCTTGAGCTCCTGACCACTTACAAAGCTTTTGTCCGTAGCCTGATGGAGTACTGCTCTCCCCTCTGGGCTGGTGCTCCTGCCTCCCACCTTTCTCGGCTTCACGCTGTCGAAACCAGGGCATTTAAGATCATCGGCATCTCCCGCAATGAAGCTGAGTCTTTCGGCTTCTCACTCAATCACCGCAGGTTGGTCGGTGGTCTTTCTGTCTTCTACCGACTCCTCTCCAGCCTTGCCCCCCCTGCTCTCTCTGCGATTTGTCCCCATCACATTTCCACCGGGCGCTCAAGGTCCGCCAACAACCCCCTTCTGGTAAAACTACCAAAATCACAAATCCCTGCTCATCTTCACTCTTTCATTCCTCTTTTTTCCCGCCTTTGGAATTAACTTCCTCACTCTATTCTTTCCCATTCTTCCCTCCAGGCTTTCAAAACAGCTGTTCACCACCACCTCTTATCTTCCCCCATCCAAATCCTCGATCTTGTCTACCCCCGATAATCCACCCAAGCCCACTTCCTTCAATTCTCCTGCTTTCCTTCCTGAAAGTCCCTGTAATGTCCATCTTCTCTTCGCCATGTTCCCCGTCCCATCACCATCCCTCTCCCTTCCACAGTTCACCTAATGTGTCTGTTCCCCACTGTTTTGTCCCTTCCACTCCTGCCCCTCTTGTCTCATGCCTCCTTGCTGTGAGTTGTGTGTTAGCTCTCATACGAGCCTCGACCAAGGTATACAAAAAAAAAAAAAATTCTGGGAATCGTGTGATTTCGAATATGGGACCCCGGGCCCTAGCAACGGCATAGCAACAGCCCTTTAAAGTGGTCAAAAAATCGAAAAAAATCCAAAAAAAAATCGAAAAATTGAAGCTTAGAGTTCTGTGTGCAATCTATCTCGCTCCCTTCATGCCAATTTGCAGCCCTAACAAAAAATATTTATAGGAGGAGATAGGTTTTGGGCGAGTACATGTCGAACATTTCAGAAACGGTTAATTGCGAATATCTCCAAGAGAAAGAGTCTTATTTTGATGAAACTTGGGTGAAATGTGTACAATGTGGCAAGCATGTACACAAAAATGAATGGTTGCTATGCACACCTCCGTTGCTTAGCAACAGCTAAAATACTTTATCGTACATCGTACATCGTACACTTATTGGGGACTGTACAAAAAAATCAATACCTCTGAAACTGGACCTCCGAGGGACCTGCTCTTTTTTGTGCCCAAGGAGAATGTCTTACAGCATCATATTAAAAAAAAAAATCTTTAGCGAATAGATAAATGGAATTACCAGGGCTGCCATTTGTTAGAGTCTCTTTGGAAACATGCCTGAAATTTCACAAGGCGGGTTTCTGGGCGCAAACTAAGAGGGCTGTGGTAATCATATTTATTGTGCTAAATTGATTGATAGCATGTACATGAATATCGTCTAGTCGCGTAGGCCATCTTTCCATCTAGAGCGAGCAGCCATGTCGCCTACCAGCTTGTTTATGGACGGCTGGCTTATTGGAGTCACATGCCCTCAGCACGCACTCGCATGACTGCCGAGCATTACAGTGAGTGTGCGCTGGCTGACAAAGCAAAGTATTGTGGTGGAACATCCCGTCTCACCTTACTTGTGCACTGCATCAGGCCAGTAAAGGAAAACACATCCGAGACAGGTTGGAAATAGCAACAAACAATTATGTATTACAAACACATCAGGAAGCAATCATTCAATTTGGAGGATTTATATTTCAGGTCACTGTATTCAACGAGCCAATTATTTTTGAGGTCAACATTGACGAAAAGGTCAACACAGGCAAACGGTCAACAACTGAGGTGGGGGTTCTAAAATCCTAAATTTTCATCCACTTGATTTGAAATTTGAAGAGGAGTTGCATATTTGGTCATCAAATTCAACCACCAATTCTTTTTAAGGTCAACAACTTAGGTGGAATTTATAAATATTCTCAATTTTCATCCCATTGATTTGAAATTTGAAGAGGATTTGCATATCAGGTCACTGAATTCTACAAACAAGTATTTTTGAGGTTAACATAGCTCACTCACTGGGTCAACATAGGCCAAAAAGTCGACGTTAATTTCTGAAATTGTCAATTTTAATCCATTTGACTTGAAATTTGAAGAGGATTTGTGTATTTCATCAATTAATTTAACCACCATTTCAAGGTGAAATTTGTTTTATGAATTTCGCAAGTATCGTGCTATGCATGACATCTTTCTTTATACTTTCACAATTGAAGATTTTTCAAGTATATTGGTCAGTCGATTTTGTTACTCTGTCTAAACTGTGTTTGATTATTTGTCAATCTCAAACAAGTTACAATTTTAAACCGTTCTTCACGAAACTGCACATAGTTGTGGAGGTAGTATCTACTGAGAAACCTGTTGATTTTGAGGTCAAAGGTCATCTTCAGGTCATATTTCTAAAATCGTCAATTTTCATCCGATTGACTTGAAAATTAAACAGCAATTGCACAGTGTATTACTGAATTGGGAAGCTAACTATTTTGGAGATCAAAAGTCAAAGGTCAACTCAAGGTTAAACCTCTAAAATCAAATTTCTTCTGAAAAACTATCAATTTTCATCTGATTAACTTGAAAATTAAGCAGCAATTGCATAGTGCATCAGTGAATTTGAAAACCAACTACTTTTGCGGTCAAAGGTCAACTCAAGGTCAAACTCCTGAAATCAATTTCAATCTGAAAAACAATCAATTTTCATCCGATTGACCTGAGCTTTGATTAAGAATGTCAATTTTAATTTTAATGGAATGGGCATTTTGATGTATCCATTGCAACCTTTGAAGAGGGGGAGGTGGATTTTACAAGCATCATGCTCTGCACGACATCTTTTTCATGTTTGTTTGTCTGTTTCTTTGTGTGCAGCATATCTCAAAAAGTTGTAGATGGATTTGGATGAAATTTTGTGAGCAAATTGGGTGTGTGACAAGGAGGAAGTGGTTAAATTTTGGTGAAATCCAGATCCAGATCTGGCTACTGGAATTTTTTTAATGATTCTTCACCATTGAGAGATATATAGCAAAAAAATGATATATAGCAAGGCTGCAAGGTATCTCAAAAAAGTTGTGGATGGATTCCAACGAAACTTGGTCGACAGGATGAATGTGTGATGAAGATGTATTGATTCAATTTTGGTGAAGATCCAAATCCGGATGTGGATACTATAATTATTTCATTAATAAAGTGATTCTTCACCATTGAGAGATCAGGCCAAAAACGATATCTGAAATTATATTTCAAAAATGTTATGGGCCCGATGTGTTCTCGTGGATTAGGCATTTTGTGGTGGAGGCATGCGCCTTACCAAGGGCCCTTCTAGTATATAATGTTACGTTTATGGAAATGCTCCTCTAGCCTCCCATGCTCCTCCAGTCAAAGTAGCTGTGTAAGCAGCATTTAGCACTTACCTTGCATAAGTCTTCTTGGGTTGCTTTACGCAGCGACTTTGACTAGGGGAGCATGGGAGGGGTCAATCATTTATTTAATCCAAGCCACCTGGGCATAGATGATTTGGTGAGAGCTGATTGGCTATTCCCTGCATTCATAGGTGAGAGATGTGGGTGGGTCTTTCGATATATATATATATATATATATATATATATATATATATATATATATATATATATATATATATATATATATATATATTGTTGTGGTTACCAGATTCGCAAACCACCATTCAGGTCCCTTAGGTGAGGTATCTCGGTAAGTGCATGTGTAGTTAGGCCCAAACCCGTTGTCTAGTGGGAATACATGTCATTTATACGTGCTGCGACTCTTCAGGATAGCCGTTTTTCTTTTACTATCTTTATTTTGGACCAATCGCCACCATCACAACCACAACAACAACCACCAACCACAACGCCGCTTCACCACAACCGCCATGACCTTTACCGTCACAACTCGCCACCATCGCATCACCGTCATCTCGCGCCACTCATGGGCACCGATGCTGGACTCGTGTAGGGCGCACGTTGAACAGCGTGTACAAAATCACGGATTTTGTGCTTCAAAAACGGATCCAAAACGACACACGCCCACTTTTTGCCGTCCAATCGGTGAGCGAGGGGCGAATTGGCCCCGCCCCCAGGGCGATCGATATATGCAAATTTGTGGATCAAAAAGCCTTCACGCCCACTTTTTGTCGGGCCAATGGGGAGCGAGGTGAAAGGTCAAAGGGAGGGGGTCAAAGGCGAAGTTACGGGGGGGATAAAAGGACGGTGTTCGTCAGTCAAAGGAGTAGTAAAGGTCGGAACGAGGCGAAGGAGTCGGAACAGAGAGTCAAGACTTCGCGGGCGGTGGAGCTGCTCGTCGTGTGCGTTGAAGTCGGAACGGAGGGGACGAGCTGTGGAGAGGCGGCGACACCGGACGAGGGGGTGCTCGCGTCGTGCAAGGAGCTGCGCGCCCGAAGGAGGCCGACAGCGCGACCTGGCCGAGGTGGAGACGCTCGTCGCATATAATAAAGATCCTCTATACCCCGAGCATCAGCAACCCCCTCCTGTTTCCCCCCGCGCTGAGATAGTGCGACCAAGGGGGCCCCGTTCCCACCCCCTGCCAGGCACTGTCCACGAGGCCCGCGGGTTGCGGGGCCATCGCCGCTCCGCGTCTCATCACCAGACGGGTAGGCCCGACCAGGTCTCGGCCTCAGGCCTACCCCATTCTTGAGGGTATTTCTTTTCCTTGGTTTTGGGTATGTGTTGTCGGCGCCGTCTGTGAAGTAGAATTGTATAAGTGTTGCCGTGTGCTCGGTAGTCGGTATTAGCTCTGCACTGTGTTTTCACTTTTATGTTTGCTTTTTGTGTAAATGGAATTGTGTTTTCTTTTTTGTGTGCATTTGGTGGAATTGTATTTGTGTGCTTCCCGTGTGCCGAGAATAAACGTGCTTTATTGTTGAACTGTTCTCCCGCTTCGCTTCGTCTTTTCCTCCATTGAATCCCCATCTTGCTTCACGTAAAGGGTTGGTAGTGGGCTGAGTACGCCCGATAATTAATCGAACCGTCGAGGTCGACGATAACACCGCTCGGTTATTCTGATAGTACGGAACGGGTCGCTTAAGTGGCCCGTGTCCGAAGTCGACCTGCGGCGAGGTGCGATCGCCCGGTCTACCCTCCGCGTGGGTACTTAGGTAGTTCGAATTTGGCGAGCAACCCTATCCCACGCGGGGGCTGATTGGCTCGATCGCGGTGAGACCGAAAGGTCCACCCGTGACTGGTTCCCGGCGTTAGTCCGAGAGGGTCACGACTGGATTGTCCGTCCGGTGGGCGACGTGCCGCGATTCGAGTTACGTGGCCGTCGCACGCCGGCGGGCGCGAAATCCTCAACACTGGTGTCAGGAGTGGGATACAAATTCATCGCCCTCCTCGCGGCACTGGTATCGGAGAACAGGAAAACGGGCTCTCCTGTCTCCAGCGAAATTCACGGGAATCGGTCCAGGGGTGAGAGAAGCGACCCCCGATTCCCTCCAAATTACGAGCGAGCAAATTAACCCTTCACGAGAAGCAAGATGGCGTCTCAAGGCGAGCGGGAGTCGGGGGTATTAGAAATGTATATGTGTAATAATGTAGAGTCCATGGTCCAGGATGGAATCCCCGTGCAGGAAATGTTGATTGTGCAGGAACACGGACTCGCCCAACTAAACCCAGAACCTGAAATGGGTGCGGCAGCGGCCGCAGTGTATGACACCTCCCCCCCCCCTCTCCACCAAAACCCTTCCCCAACCCTTGCCGAAACGGCTCAGCTGAGTGCATCCGGCATGGCCCAGCTATTCACCATGCTGGCACAAATGAATGCGGAAATGAAAGGCATGAACGAAAAGATGGATGCGAATATGAATGAAGTGAAAACGACGATGGATGCGAATACACAGCAAATGAGGGAAGAAATGAAAGAACTACGGGGTGAGACGCAGAACATGGGCCGATGCCTGCAGGCGGGCATGAAGGCCGTGACCAGGGAGCTCAAAATGGCGACTCCACGTGTCGGAACGAACGAGCTGGAAGGGGGTGCAACGGCTGACAGGCCCGCGGTGGAGGCGGGTAAGAAAATAATTCGGGAGACAAGAGACGAGGTGAAAGTAATTGGGAGGGAGAGAAAAGAACAATTAATACGGAAAGCAAGGATGAGGTACGCGGAGATCGTGAAAGAGCAAGGAGTGAAAAACAGGGAAGGACGGGAGCGACTTAAAGAGAAAGCAAGGTTGACCTACTTAAAGATAAGGGAAAGACGCCAGAAAGAAGCGGAGACTAATAGACAGGAGGGGACAACAGAAATTTATAAATGTATAGAGACACGGGAGACAAAAAAAATAGAGGAGAGACAACACGATGAAGACGGGGTAAGTGACGCACACACACACACGGAGGTAGTGGAGGATAGTGAGGTTGAGCTCGCGGAGCGTGTGGGGACCCGGTGCGAGCAGCTGGATGACCTCCTCCAGGAACAAGGGGAGGGAGTATGCCCCCTTGAGGCGAGTCACGACCAGGTGAGTTCGGTCGTGTTTTGCGAGGTTGAGGGGACGGGTGCTGTGGACGGGTGCACGGAGAGCTTGGGGGGTATAGAGGCCCCGGAGACCCTTGTGGGGACACGAATCCCCAGTGTGGTTGTCCCTGTGTGTGTGGTGCAAGGTGTAAGTGCCCCCGCGTGTATGAGTGAGGCACGGTGTGTGGATGAGGAACCGCGGTTGAGTGCCCCCGCGTGTGTGGATGAGGCACGGAGTGCGAGTGAGGCACCGCGGGTGAGTGCCCCCGCGTGTGTGAGTGAGGGACGGTGTGTGGAAGAGGCACCGTGTGTGGAAGAGGCACCGTGTGTGAGTGTCGCCGTGTGTGTGAATGAGGCACCGCGGTTGAGTGCCCCCGCGTGTGTGGATGAGGCACGGAGTGCGAGTGAGGCACCGCGGGTTAGTGCCCCCGCGTGTGTGGGTGAGGCACCGTGTATGGAAGAGACCGCGTGTGTGAGTGTCGCCGTGTGTATGAGTGAGGTACCGCGGGTGAGTGCCCCTGCGTGTGTGGATGAGGCACGGAGTGCGAGTGAGGCACCGCGGGTGAGTGCCCCCGCACGCGTGAGTGAACGGCCGTGTGCAAGGGAGACCGTGTGTGTGAGAGAGCGGTATGTGAGGGAGATGTCGGTTGGCATGCGGGAGCACGCAGCCGCGTCTCCCGGTGTGAATGTGATTGAGTGGACTGTGTGCGTCGTAACACGCAGGTATGCGTGTGTGGAATGGAGGCGACGACGGCGACATGTAAAGAGAGAAAGCCGAGTAGCGGCTGTAGTTGTTTCGAGGACCGTGCCGGGTTCACCCAGCTGCGAGCACGAGGTTCGTGCTGTGCAACGCACGAGACCACCACGTGCTCGCTTGCGAGAGTGAAGTCCCGGTCCGGAAACGCACGCGGTGGATTTGCCGATCCCGCGGACGGACAAAGTTAGGCAGGTAAATGGATTTGGACCGGACGGGTTCTCCACGCGATCGTGTGTGTTAAGCTCCAACGGGCAAAGCACATGTGTTCGCGTGGGGAACCCCTCGAGACGTGTGGCTTGTGTTTTTTTTTATGCGCACGGTGACGTCATGGCTGCACGTGGGGTTGGAATCCGGCAGGAGAGGTATCTCTGCCGGATGGTCCCGTCCAAGGAGGGACGAGGAACACGTGCAGCTGCATGACGTCACGGGCAGTTGCAAGGTGCAAAGAGCGCGAGTTGCCGCGCAGGTGCTGCGCATGAAAAAAAAAAAAAGGGAAAAGCAAGCCTCACTTTCGGGTGTACAGGATTCCTGGGCAAGGGGTAAAAGACCCCCTTGACCTGGGCACAGGATGAAAACTAGTTAGGGGGAAGGGTTAGCTTAGCTAGACCGACTCCATGGGGCAGGGGTAAGTCCTCATGGAGTCCGTGGAATGGATTAGTTAGAGGGATTTAGTGAGCTTTAGGTTGGGAAATAAAATGATTATTTTGGAGACAGTGACTGACAGTGAATGTGTAGAGGGGACGTAGTTTAGCTACGTAGGTTAAAAGGGAACGTGCTATAGTTTAAGGGACGACGTGGGAGCACGAGTTAGTTAGGGGAGGTAGTTAGAAGGATGGCAGAGTTCAGTGGTGTGTGTGTTGAAGAGTTGTTGGTGAGTTATGATGTGGAGACATGTTGAGTGAGTGAGGCCAGTGGGTCTGTGTGAGTGGAGCGAATGGGGAATGCATGGTGCGATGAGTGATTGGGGGGAGGAGTGACTCCCGCCCAAGGGACCCCGGGGTCAGTGTAGAGTGAGTTAGCTGGGTTAGTCAAATTGAAAAATGGAGGTCGTTTTGTTGTTGGTGGGAAAGTAGGCTCGAGACCCATTTGGAGGGGTGCAGGAGCCCTGTTGACGGGCTTGGGAGCGTGGCTGCGAAAGGTGAGTATCGCTGAGTGGGTACCCCGGGCACCAGGCTAGTCGGCCGCGGTAGGCCATGGGCCCATGGGGGGGCCGGGATAGAGTAGTGGGCACGGGTGCGCCTGCTTGGTGCGGGGGCCCGGGGCGCCATTAGCCGCGTGGGCAGTGTTGTGGGCACGGGTGACCCTCGGAAAGGGGCCCGGGAGGCCGGCCTGCCACGTGTGCGTTTCAGGGGAGGTGCCATGGGGGCACGCCGCGGTGTTAGGGAGCTGGTAGGCTCGGAGGCAGTGTAGTGCCCGGGGGTGCCATAGCGGGAGATTCGGCAGAGGGTCGTGCCTGCCGGAGGGAGCCACGTGTCCCAGCCAGGAGACCGTGTGAGGGCACGGAGAGAAAATTGGGGGGCGAGGCCCGAAATTGTAAGGACACCAACACAGGCGACGGGAATCTGGGTTGTTAGAACCAATAGTTTAAGCGAGAGGCGCTTGTTGAAAGCCCCGGGGTAGTTTAACAGTTAAATGGTTAGGATAGATTAGGAGATGTACCCCTCCGCACCATCCATCCCCTCGCTGTCGTTGTGGGCCACTGGACCCACTTGGTGTTAAGATCGCCGAACTCTGGGGAGGCCATTCTGAGGCTTCGTTGGGCCTCGACACAGGACGTCAGCTCTCCCTTATTCCCCTCCGGGAAGGGAACGTAGGGGTTGGGAGTAGGCTAGGTGACAGGATAGGTTAGCCGAACAAAGACGATAAAGGGGGTTAGGGGACGATTTATAGTGGGGGAGTAAAAATAAAAAAAAAATAAAAAAAATTAAGGGGGCTAAATTGGTTTTTCACAAATTAAGGGAGTGGGTATGTACAGTGACAGGCAAAGGCGATAGGTTGGGAGGGAGACAGGAAGGTAGGTCCGAGCCCGCCTTCCGAGTGGCCAGCACCACCGCACTCCCTCCACCAACCTCCACTGAACGGCAAAGGCTGGCCAACTTCATCGGCTGGCCGTGTTTTTCTTCAAGGCGGAGGCCGGCCAACTTCATCGGCAGCTGTTGTTTTGCTGCAAGGCCTGTGCCATCGGCTGGCCGTGTTTGCTTCAAGGCCTGTGCCGGCCAGTTCGTCTGCAGCTGTGGTACTTCAAGGCCTGTGCCGGCCAGTTCATCTGCCGGCTGTGTTTGCCTGCAGCGGCCTTCTTCTGCGGGCTGTGTTTGCCTGCTGCCTTTGCCATGCCATGCCCACTGCCCACGTTCACCAGCCCCGTTCAATTTTTGCTTTGCCCCCCCCCCCCTGTTCGTTTCCATGTGCGCCAGGATCAGAAAGCAACAGTTTGCAAGCTGCAAGAACTGCCCTGTTGGCAGCTACAACACGGGCCTGCAGTGGCGGCCCGTGCACCGTGTTTGTGTCCATGCATCCATTCGTTGTGCTCATTGCGTGTGCCACTTGAGCTGGCACGGAGACTGCGTTTGTGCAGCCCATGCACCGTTGTGGTTCACTGCATTCAGTTCAAACCGTTCATGCATCCATTCGTTGTGCTCATGGCGTGTGCCACTTGAGCTGGCACGGAGACTGCGTTTGTGCAGCCCAAGCACCGTTGTGGTTCACTGAGTTCAGTTCAAAAGGGAAGGCCTTGGACTGCGTGTGAGCAGCCAGCCACGTTCCCTGTCACCTGCATTGTTTGAGCCAGAGACTGCATGCGGGCAGCCTGGCTCCCTGCTAACTGCTTTCTTTTTGCAGAGTTCAATGATCCTGGGCCATGGTTTAGTGTAAAATTTGTAAGTTAAGGTTAAGATGTACTGTAAATATGAGTGCGCCCCCGGCATGTCTGTCTAGCGCCGGCAATTTTATTTAAGTCGTCCGTGTGAGTGAGTTTGTTTAGATAGTTACGCAGCCCTCAGGTTATTTATTTTGGGGACACGAATACCATGAATGTCGCACTCAGGGATCCGTAGGTAAAATGTACTAGGGGAAAACTACACATGATGGCACACGAAAATTTGACGACTCGGGACGAGTCTGTAAAAAGGGAAGGGGGTAGTGTTGTGGTTACCAGATTCGCAAACCACCATTCAGGTCCCTTAGGTGAGGTATCTCGGTAAGTGCATGTGTAGTTAGGCCCAAACCCGTTGTCTAGTGGGAATACATGTCATTTATACGTGCTGCGACTCTTCAGGATAGCCGTTTTTCTTTTACTATCTTTATTTTGGACCAATCGCCACCATCACAACCACAACAACAACCACCAACCACAACGCCGCTTCACCACAACCGCCATGACCTTTACCGTCACAACTCGCCACCATCGCATCACCGTCATCTCGCGCCACTCATGGGCACCGATGCTGGACTCGTGTAGGGCGCACGTTGAACAGCGTGTACAAAATCACGGATTTTGTGCTTCAAAAACGGATCCAAAACGACACACGCCCACTTTTTGCCGTCCAATCGGTGAGCGAGGGGCGAATTGGCCCCGCCCCAGGGCGATCGATATATGCAAATTTGTGGATCAAAAAGCCTTCACGCCCACTTTTTGTCGGGCCAATGGGGAGCGAGGTGAAAGGTCAAAGGGAGGGGGTCAAAGGCGAAGTTACGGGGGGATAAAAGGACGGTGTTCGTCAGTCAAAGGAGTAGTAAAGGTCGGAACGAGGCGAAGGAGTCGGAACAGAGAGTCAAGACTTCGCGGGCGGTGGAGCTGCTCGTCGTGTGCGTTGAAGTCGGAACGGAGGGGACGAGCTGTGGAGAGGCGGCGACACCGGACGAGGGGGTGCTCGCGTCGTGCAAGGAGCTGCGCGCCCGAAGGAGGCCGACAGCGCGACCTGGCCGAGGTGGAGACGCTCGTCGCATATAATAAAGATCCTCTATACCCCGAGCATCAGCAACCCCCTCCTGTTTCCCCCGCGCTGAGATAGTGCGACCAAGGGGCCCCGTTCCCACCCCCTGCCAGGCACTGTCCACGAGGCCCGCGGGTTGCGGGGCCATCGCCGCTCCGCGTCTCATCACCAGACGGGTAGGCCCGACCAGGTCTCGGCCTCAGGCCTACCCCATTCTTGAGGGTATTTCTTTTCCTTGGTTTTGGGTATGTGTTGTCGGCGCCGTCTGTGAAGTAGAATTGTATAAGTGTTGCCGTGTGCTCGGTAGTCGGTATTAGCTCTGCACTGTGTTTTCACTTTTATGTTTGCTTTTTGTGTAAATGGAATTGTGTTTTCTTTTTGTGTGCATTTGGTGGAATTGTATTTGTGTGCTTCCCGTGTGCCGAGAATAAACGTGCTTTATTGTTGAACTGTTCTCCCGCTTCGCTTCGTCTTTTCCTCCATTGAATCCCCATCTTGCTTCACGTAAAGGGTTGGTAGTGGGCTGAGTACGCCCGATAATTAATCGAACCGTCGAGGTCGACGATAACACCGCTCGGTTATTCTGATAGTACGGAACGGGTCGCTTAAGTGGCCCGTGTCCGAAGTCGACCTGCGGCGAGGTGCGATCGCCCGGTCTACCCTCCGCGTGGGTACTTAGGTAGTTCGAATTTGGCGAGCAACCCTATCCCACGCGGGGGCTGATTGGCTCGATCGCGGTGAGACCGAAAGGTCCACCCGTGACTGGTTCCCGGCGTTAGTCCGAGAGGGTCACGACTGGATTGTCCGTCCGGTGGGCGACGTGCCGCGATTCGAGTTACGTGGCCGTCGCACGCCGGCGGGCGCGAAATCCTCAACAATATATATATATATATATATATATATATATATATATATATATATATATATATATATATATATATATATATATATATATATATATATATATATATACTAGCGATACCCGTGCACATGCACGGGATAGCAGTACAACATAGCTGGTAGCAGACGACAGACCGTACACGGGGAATGACAAAAATACGCATTGTGCAAAATGCAAGTGGTACTCTGGAACGCCAAGACTTCCCAAACATTGTCGGCATGTCCGCTAAGTGCCACAGCAATTTCATAGGGATCGTGTGACAGTGAGCCGAGTTTTTAGTGTCCAAGCTTGGTATTATAATAGAAATAAATGTATGTACACATACACATAAACATATTGTTACGGATTCGCGCCCGCCGGCGTGCTGACGGCCACGTAACTCGAATCGCGGCACGTCGCCCACCGGACGGACAATCCAGTCGTGACCCTCTCGGACTAACGCCGGGAACCAGTCACGGGTGGACCTTTCGGTCTCACCGCGATCGAGCCAATCAGCCCCCGCGTGGGATAGGGTTGCTCGCCAAATTCGACCTACCTAAGTACCCACACGGAGGGTAGACCGGGCGATCGCACCTCGCCGCAGGTCGACTTCGGACACGGGCCACTAAAGCGACCCGTTCCGTACTATCGGGATAACCGAGCGGTGTTATCGTCGGCCTCGATGGTTCGATTAATGATCGGGCGTATTCAGCCCACTACCAACCCTTTACGTGAAGCAAGATGAGGATTCAATGAAAGAAATGACGAAGCGAAGCGGGAAACAGTTCAACACAAAGCACATTTATTCGCGATGAACGGAAAGCACGCATATTCAATTCCACCAAAAGCACATAGAAAAGGAAAAGAAACACAATGCAATTTTACACAAAAAGCAAATGCGACAATGCAGATCTAATACCGATTACGCGAGCACACGGCAACACTTATACAATTTTACTTCACAGACGGCACCGACAACACATATCCAAAACCAAGAAAAAGAAAAGAGAACCCTCAAGGATGAGGCGGGCCTGAGGCCGAGACCGGGTCGGGCCTACCCGTCTGGTGATGAGACGCGGAGCGGCGATGGTGCCTCAACTCCGCGGGCCTCGCGGGCAGTGTCTGGTAGGGGGTGGGAAAGGGGCCCCCTTGGTCGCACTATCTCAGCGCGGGGGGAAACAGGAGGGGGTTGCTGATGCTCGGGGGATAGAGGATTTCTACTCTGCCTCGAGTCCCGCGACGAGCGTCTCCACCTCGGCCAGGTCGCGCCGTCGGCCTCCCTGGTGTGCAGCTCCCGGCACGACGCGAGCACCCCCTCGTCTGCCCTCGCCGCCTCTCCACAGCTCCGTCCCCTTCGCTCCGACTCCAACGCACACGACGACGACCAACTCCTTCTTGGCTTCTTCTTCCCAACTCCACCGACTGCGAAGTCTTAACTCTCTCTTCTTGACAAACGCGGTCGCTTATATAAGCCCCGTGGCTTCGCTCTCTCATCTTTGACCCCCTGCCTTCGACCTTTCACCTCGCTCCCCATTGGCCCGAGAAAAAGTGGGCGTGAATGCATTTTGATCCATAAATTTGCATATAGCGATCGCCCTCCAACGCCCTAGAGGCGGGGCCAAATCGCCCCTCGCTTACCGATTGGACGGAACAAAAGTGGGCGTGTGTCGTTTTTGATCCGTTTTTGAAGCGGAAAATCCGTGGTTTTGTACACGCTGTTCGGCGCGCGCCCTGCACGAGTCCAACACCGGTACCCACAAGCGGCGCAAGAACGGTGGCGATGCGACGGTTGCGAGGTGTGACGTGAAGCGGCGCCGCGGTGGGTGGTTGATGTTGTGGTTGGTGGTGGTAACAATGGCGGTTGGTCCAAAATAAAGATAGTAAAAGAAAAACGGCTATCCTGAAGAGTCGCAGCACGCATGAATGACATGTATTCCCACTAGACAACGGGTTTGGGCCTAACTACACATATACTTACCGAGATATCTCACCTAAGGGACCTGAATGGTGGTTTGCGAATTTGGTAACCACAACACTACCCCCTCCCCTTTTTACAGACTCGTCCCGAGTCGTCAAATTTTCGTGTGCCATCATGTGTAGTTTTCCCCAAGTACATTTTACCTACGGATCCCTGAGTGCGACATTCATGGTATTCGTGTCCCCAAAATAAATAACCTGAGGGCTGCGTAACTATCTAAACAAACTCACTCACACGGACGACTTAAATAAAATTGCCGGCGCTAGGACAGACATGCCGGGGACGCACTCATATTTACAGTACATCTTAACCTTAACTTACAAATTTTACACTAAACCATGGCCCAGGATCAATGAACTCTGCAAAAGAAAAGCAGTTAGCAGGGAGCCAGGCTGCCCGCATGCAGTCTCTGGCTCAAAACAATGCAGGTGACAGGGCACGTGGCTGGCTGCTCACATGCAGTCCAAGGCCTTCCCTTTTGAACTGAACGCAGTGAACCACAACGGTGCATGGGCTGCACAAACGCAGTCTCCGTGCCAGCTCAAGTGGCACACGCAATGAGCACAACGAATGGATGGATGAACGCAAACACGGTGCACGGGCCGCCACTGCAGGCCCGTGTTGTAGCTGCCAACAGGGCAGTTCTTGCAGCTTGCAAACTGTTGCCTTGCGGATCCTGGCGCACATGGAAATGAACAGGGGGGGGGGGCAAAGCAAAAATTGAACGGGGCTGGTGAACATGGGCAGTGGGCATGGCATGGCAAAGGTGCAGGCAAACACAGCCCGCAGAAGAAGGCCGCTGCAGGCAAACACAGCCGGCAGATGAACTGGCCGGCACAGGCCTTGCAGCAACACAACAGCTGCCGATCAAGTGGGCCGGCACAGGCCTTGAAGTAACACAGCCAGCAGATGAAGCTGGCCAGCCTTTGCCGTTCAGTGGAGGTTGGTGGAGGGAGTGCGGTGGTGCTGGCCACTTGGAAGGCGGGCTCGGACCTACCTACCTGTCTCCCTCCCAACCTATCGCCTTTGCCTGTCACTGTACATACCCACTCCCTTAATTTGTCAAACCCCAATTTAGCCCCAACTTATTTATTTATTTTTTTACTTCCCCACTATTAATCGTCCCCTAACCCCCTTATCGTCCTTGTTCGGCTAACCTATCCTGTCACCTAGCCTACTCCCAACCCCTACGTTCCCTTCCCGGAGGGGAATAAGGGAGAGCTAACGTCCTGTGTCGAGGCCCAACGAAGCCTCAGAATGGCCTCCCCAGAGTTCGGCGATCGAACCCAAAGTGGGTCCAGCGGCCCACAACGAGAGCGAGGGGATGGATGGTGCGGAGGGGTACATCTCCTAATCTACCCTAACCATTTAACTGTTAAACTACCCCGGGGCTTTCAACAAGCGCCTCTCGCTTAAACTATTGGTTCTATAAACCCAGATTCCCGTCGCCTATGTTGGTGTCCTCACAATTTCGGGCCTCGCCCCCCAATTTTCGCTCCGTGCCCTCACACGGTCTCCTGGCTGGGACACGTGGCTCCCTTTGGCAGGCACGACCCTCTGCCGAATCTCCCGCTATGGCACCCCCGGGCACTACACTGCCTCCGAGCCTACCAGCTCCCTACCACCGGGGAGTGCCCCCCATGGCACCTCCCCTGAAACGCACACGTGGCAGGCTGGCTTCCCGGGCCCCTTTCCGAGGGTCACCCATGCCCACAACACTGCCCACGCGGCTAATGGCACCCCGGGCCCCCGCACCAAGCAGGCGCACCCGTGCCCACTACGCTATCCCGGCCCCCCATGGGCCCTTGGCCTACCACGGCCGACTAGCCTGGTGCCCGGGGTACCCACTCAGCGATACTCACCTTTCGCAGCCACGCTCCCAAGCCCGTCAACAGGGCTCCTGCACCCCTCCAAATGGGTATCGAGCCTACACTCCCACCAACAACAAAACGACCTCCATTTTTGTTAATTTGACTAACCCAGCTAACTCACTCTACACTGACCCCGGGGGTCCCTTGGGCGGGAGTCACTCCTCCCCCCAATCACTCATCGCACCATGCATTCCCCATTCGCTCCACTCACACAGACCCGCTGGCTTCACTCACTCATCATGTACTCATCTCACAACTCTTCAACACACACACCGCTGAACTCTGCCATCCTCCTAACTACATCCCCTAACTAACTCGTGCTCCCACATCGTCCCTTAAACTAGTAGCACGTTCCTTTTAACACTACGTAGCTAAACTACGTCCCCTCTACACATTCACAGGTCTGTCACTGTCTCCTAATCTCTTTAATCAATTTCCCCACCTAAATCTGGCTACAATCCCTCTAACTAATCCATTCCACGGACTCCATGAGGACTTACCCCTGCCCCATGAAGTCGGTCTAACTAAGCTAACCCTTCCCCCTAACTAGTTTCCATCCTGTGCCCAGGTAAGGGGGTCTTCCACCCCTTGCCCAGGAATCCTGTGCACCCGAAAGTGAGGCTTGTTGTTTTTTTTTTTTGTTTTTTTTTGTTTTTTCATGCGCAGCACCTGCGCGGCAACTCAGAGCTCGCGCACTTTACACTTGCCCGTGACGTCATGCAGCTGCACGTGTTCCTCGTCCCTCCTTGGACGGTACCATCCGGCAGAGATACCCCTCCTGCCGGATTCCAACCCCACGTGCAGCCATGGCGTCACCGTGCGCATAAAAAAACACAAGCCCCACGTCTCGAGGGGTTCCCCACGCGAACACATGTGCTTTGCCCGTTGGAGCTTAACACACACGATCGCGTGGAGAACCCGTCCGGTCCAAATCCATAATCCTGCCTAAACTTTGTCCGTCCGCGGGATCGGCAAATCCACCGCGTGCGTTTCCGGACCGGGACTTCACTCTCGCAAGCGAGCACGTGGCGGTCTCGTGCGTTGCACAGCACGAACCGCGTGCTCACTGCTGGGTGAACCCGGCACGGTCCCCGAAACAACTACAGCCGCTACTCGGCTTTCTTTCCTCACATGTCTCCGTCGTCGCCTCCATTCCACCCACGCACACCTGCGTGTTACGACGCACACAGTCCACTCCATCACATTCACACCGGGAGACGCGGCTGCGTGCTCCCGCATGCCAACCGACATCTCCCTTACATACCGCTCTCTCACACACACGGTCTCCCTTGCATAACTCATACCACTCACACGTGGTGCTCCATTCATACAAACCACTCCACTCACACCCGCGGGGGCACTCACCCGCGGTGCCTCACTCACACACCGTGCCTCACTCACACACGCGGGGGCACTCACCCGCGGTGCCTCACTCACACACGCGGGGGCACTCAACCGCGGTTCCTCATCCACACTGGCCGTTTCACTCACACACACGGCCTCTTCCACACACGGTGCCTCATCCACACACGGCGTGCTGGGAAGCACGTACTCTGGCACAATCACCACCTCACCACTCACACACGGGGTCGCTTCCACACACGGGGACGCACTCACACCTTGCACCACACACACAGGGACAACCACACTGGGGATTTGTGTCCCCACAAGGGTCTCCGGGGCCTCTATACCCCCCAAGCTTTCCGTGCACCCGTCCACAGCACTCCTCCTCTCAACCTCGCAAAGCACGACCGAACTCACCTGGTCGTGACTCGCCTCAAGGGGGCATACTCCCTCCCCTCGTTCCTGGAGGAGGCCATCCAGATGCTCGCACTGGGTCTCCACCCAGTCCGCCAGCTCACCCCCATTATCCTCCACTACCTCCGTGTGTGTGTGCGCGTCACTTACCCCGTCTTCATCGTGCAGTCTCTCCTCTATTTTTTCTGTCTCCCGTGTCTCTGCCAACTCTTCACCCTTTACCTCCCTTGTCTCCACTATTATTTCCGTTGTCGTCACCTCGTGTCTCGTCTCGCACGTTTTGGTCTCCCCATTTAATTTTCCCCTTTCGGTCACCGTCGATTCCTCTGTCACGACCCTCGCCCAACACGCCCCCCGAATTATTTTTTTACCCGCCTCCACCGCGGGCCTGTCAGCCGTTGCACCCCCTTCCAGCTCGTTTGCTCCCACACGTGGAGTCGCCATTCCCAGCTCCCTGGTCACGGCCTTCATGCCCGCCTGCAGGCATCGGCCCATGTTCTGCGTCTCACCCCGTAGCTCTTTCATTTCTTCCTTCATGTTTGCTTCCATTCCGTTTATTTGCTGTGTATTCGCATCCATCCTCGTTTTTACTTCATTTGTATTTGTATCCATCTTTTCGTTCATTTGTTGTGTATTCGCATCCATCTTTTCGTTCATGCCTTTCATTTCGTTTTTCATTTCATTTGTATTGGCATCCATCTTTTGTGTCATTGCCGCCAGCATGGCGCATAGCTGGGCCATGTCGGATGCACTCAGCTGAGCCGTTTCGGCAAGGGTTGGGGAAGGGTTTTGGTGGAGAGGGGGGTGGGGAGGTGTCATACACCGCGGCCGCTGCCGCACCCATTTCGGGCTCTGGGTTCAGTTGGACGAGTTCATGTTCCTGCACGGGCATTCCATCCTGGGCCATGGATCCTACACATTCTACATCCATTTCTAATACCCCCGGCTCCCGCTCGCCTTGAGACGCCATCTTGCTTCTCTTAAAGGGTTAATTTGAATCGCTCGTAATTTGGAGGGAATCGGGGGTCGCTTCTCTCACCCCTGGACCAATTCCCGTGAATTTAGCTGGAGACAGGAGAGCCCGTTTTCCTGTTCTCCGATACCAGTGCCGCGAGGAGGGCGATGGATTTGTATCGCACGACCTGACACCAGTGTTGCGGATTCGCGCCCGCCGGCGTGCTGACGGCCACGTAACTCGAATCGCGGCACGTCGCCCACCGGACGGACAATCCAGTCGTGACCCTCTCGGACTAACGCCGGGAACCAGTCACGGGTGGACCTTTCGGTCTCACCGCGATCGAGCCAATCAGCCCCCGCGTGGGATAGGGTTGCTCGCCAAATTCGACCTACCTAAGTACCCACACGGAGGGTAGACCGGGCGATCGCACCTCGCCGCAGGTCGACTTCGGACACGGGCCACTTAAGCGACCCGTTCCGTACTATCGGGATAACCGAGCGGTGTTATCGTCGGCCTCGACGGTTCGATTAATTATCGGGCGTATTCAGCCCACTACCAACCCTTTACGTGAAGCAAGATGAGGATTCAATGAAAGAAATGACGAAGCGAAGCGGGAGACAGTTCAACACAAAGCACATTTATTCGCGATGAACGGAAAGCACGCATATTCAATTCCACCAAAAGCACATAGAAAAGGAAAAGAAACACAATGCAATTTTACACAAAAAGCAAATGCGACAATGCAGATCTAATACCGATTACGCGAGCACACGGCAACACTTATACAATTTTACTTCACAGACGGCGCCGACAACACATATCCAAAACCAAGAAAAAGAAAAGAGAACCCTCAAGGATGAGGCGGGCCTGAGGCCGAGACCGGGTCGGGCCTACCCGTCTGGTGATGAGACGCGGAGCGGCGATGGTGCCTCAACTCCGCGGGCCTCGCGGGCAGTGTCTGGTAGGGGGTGGGAAAGGGGCCCCCTTGGTCGCACTATCTCAGCGCGGGGGGAAACAGGAGGGGGTTGCTGATGCTCGGGGATAGAGGATTTCTACTCTGCCTCGAGTCCCGCGACGAGCGTCTCCACCTCGGCCAGGTCGCGCCGTCGGCCTCCCTGGTGTGCAGCTCCCGGTACGACGCGAGCACCCCCTCGTCTGCCCTCGCCGCCTCTCCACAGCTCCGTCCCCTTCGCTCCGACTCCAACGCACACGACGACGACCAACTCCTTCTTGGCTTCTTCTTCCCAACTCCACCGACTGCGAAGTCTTAACTCTCTCTTCTTGACAAACGCGGTCGCTTATATAAGCCCCGTGGCTTCGCTCTCTCATCTTTGACCCCCTGCCTTCGACCTTTCACCTCGCTCCCCATTGGCCCGAGAAAAAGTGGGCGTGAATGCATTTTGATCCATAAATTTGCATATAGCGATCGCCCTCCAACGCCCTGGAGGCGGGGCCAAATCGCCCCTCGCTCACCGATTGGACGGAACAAAAGTGGGCGTGTGTCGTTTTTGAAGCGGAAAATCCGTGGTTTTGTACACGCTGTTCGGCGCGCGCCCTGCACGAGTCCAACACCGGTACCCACAAGCGGCGCAAGAACGGTGGCGATGCGACGGTTGCGAGGTGTGACGTGAAGCGGCGCCGCGGTGGGTGGTTGATGTTGTGGTTGGTGGTGGTAACAATGGCGGTTGGTCCAAAATAAAGATAGTAAAAGAAAAACGGCTATCCTGAAGAGTCGCAGCACGCATGAATGACATGTATTCCCACTAGACAACGGGTTTGGGCCTAACTACACATATACTTACCGAGATATCTCACCTAAGGGACCTGAATGGTGGTTTGCGAATTTGGTAACCACAACAATATATATATATATATATATATATATATATATATATATATATATATATATGTATATATATGTATATGTACACACACACACACACACACACACACATATATATATATATATATATATATATATATATATATATATATATATATATATATATATATATATATATATTGTTACGGCTGTGGAAATTTGCATTACACCATGAAGGGCCCGTAGGTGAGATATCTCTAAGTACATGTGAAGTTAGCCCTAAATCCGTTGTCTAGAGGGAATTTATGTGATTCATTTGGGCTGCGACGCTTTGAGATAGCCATTTTTCTGTTCTATCTTTATTTTGAACCAACCACGTCTCAACCGCCATCACACAACAACCACCTTAACCACCACGCCAGCCATCGTCACCAACTACAACCACGCACCAACACTCAGACAACAACAACAACAACGCCAACAGCCACGACCTTTACCTTCACAACTCGATCCCGCAAACATCGCATCACCGTCATTCCCAAATGGCACCATAACCATCAAACCACCACTGATAAACCCTCCACCACCCTCACCTCTCTCCTTCTACGGCCATTCCTGCATCACCTGTGAACACTGAGCGTCGGGCTGTCTTGGGCTCGTTTAGCGATACGCACCGAGCCGCGAGGAAAATAGCGGCCTTTCCAAAGGAGAATTTGGATCAAGAACGCTACACGCCCACTTCTGATCCGTCCAATTAGCAAGCGCGGAGCGACTTGGCCCCACCTCCAGGCGCGTCTGTGTGAAATCGATATATGCAAATTCTAGGATCAGGGGAGGTTCACGCCCTGATCCTCTGTCCAATTGGCGAGCGTGGCTCTGCCCCCGAGGTCATCCTGATCCGGAAATTTGCATATTGTTTTCTCCTGCCGGCCAATAAAACGGTGAGCGCAAGGCGAATCGTGGCAGAGTGTGGCAGTAGCAGTGTGTGTCGGCAGGGCAGAGTGAGTCGAATCATCGGTGTGGCAGAGAGTGGAGATGGGTGGTGAAGGCATCGAGTTGGGTTCTGCAGTCGGTTGAGGAGAGTTGTAGGAAGAGGCCAAGGAGCTCGGGTTCCAGGCGAGAAGGACGGCGCTCGGCGACGAGGTCGCGATGTGAGATTGCTCGTCACGGGACCCAAGCCAGCCAGCCATTCTCCCTCCCCCAGGGCATCAACAATCAACAACAATCAACAATCAACATCCAGCATCAACAACCCTTTCCCCCGCGTTGAGATAGTGCAACAAGGGGGCCCCGTTCCCACCCCACTCCAAACATCATGCCAACGAAACCCGCCAAGGAGCACGGAGTCGGGGCACAGCCACGCGGCCACATCTGCGGCTTCTCTGCCAACGCGTCACGAGGACGCGGGTAGGACCCCCCGGTCTCGCAGACCTGGCCGCTCCTTCAGGTCACGCGCGCATATTGGCCTACAGGCCCGTCTGCCCCCTTGTCTATGAGGGTGGCTTCTTTCCTTTGCTTTTGAGTAAATGTGTGCTGGCGCCGTCTGTAAAGTAGAATTGTTTCAGTGTAGCCGTGTGTGCACGTAGTCGGTAGTAACTCTGTGTCATTGTTTCTTTTCTTTTAACTGCGACATGTGCATTTTGACTGTTCGGCTGTATCTGTGTGCTTTCCGTGTGTCGCGTAATAAATGTGCATTGTGTGAACTGTTTTCCCGTTTCGCTTCGTCTTTTCTTTATTGACCCTCCATCCTGCTTCACGTAAAGGGTTCGTAGTGGGCTTTATACGCCCGATAATTTAACGGAACCGTCGAGGCCGACGATAACACCGCTCGGTTATCACTGCAGCACGGAACAGACCGCTTAAGCGGTTCGTGTCCCGAGTCGGCCTGTGGCGTGGTGTGATCGCCCGGTCGACCATTCACGCAGGTACTTAGGTAGATCGAATTTGGCGAGCGACCCTATCCTGCGCGGGTGGGCAATTGGCAGGATCGTGGTGAGGTTAAACCCCCACCCCTGACTAGCTCCCAGCGTTGGTCCGAGAGGGTCACGACTGAATTGTCCGTTCCGGTGGGCGAGGCGGCCGCCATTCGAGTGACGCGGCCGTCCGCATGACAGCGGGCGCGAATTCGCAGCAAAAAAAAAATATATATATATATATATATATATATATATATATATATATATATATATATATATATATATATATATATATATATATATATATATATATATATGCATCTTGGTAGGGGAGTTAGCAGAGAGAATATGTTATGTGTTATGAACACACACACACACACACACACACACACACACACACACACACACACACACACACACACACACACACACACACACACACACACACACACACGTGCTTGGACCTTATTGCGAATTGACAAGTTGGATTCAGTGCGATTACCAACTCCAGTACTTACTCTATGCAATCCAGAAAACTTGAGTAGCTTTAGCCGAAAAACAAGCTTGCAAATTTGTAGATGTTTCAGGGATATGTTTACAAACATTATTCTTTAAAAACAGCTGCATGTGACAGGTGGAAAAAATATTTGGCTCGGTAGTAGAGAAAACATTAACACCGCAAACGGGTTGGAAATTGGGAGTTATTTCACAACTTGCGAAGGATGACGGACAGGAACCACTCGCTCAGCATGACGGAGCATACACGAACCACTCACTCAGTGTGACAGAGCATGAACCACTTGCTCAGAATGACGGAGCACTAACCAAGCTCTCAGAGTGGCTGAGCACGAACCACTCGCTCAGCATGGCGGAACACAAACCACTCACTGAGGGTGACTGAGCACGAACCACTCGCTCAGGGTGACAGATCACGAACCACTCACTCAGGCTGATGAAGCACGAACCACTCGATCAGGGTGACGGAGCACGAACCACTCACTCAAAATGACGGAACACGAACCACTGGCTCAGGGTGTCGGAGCATGGTCACTTACTCAGGGTGGCGGAGCAGGAACCACTCACTCAGGGTGACAGAGCATGAATCACAGGCTCAGGGTGACGGAGGATGAACCACACGCTGAAGGTGATGGAGCATGAACCACTCGCTCAGGGTGACGGAGCATAATCCACTCGCTCAGGGTGATGGAGCATGAACCTCTGGCTCAGGGTTACGGAGCATGAACCTCTGGCTCAGGGTGACAGAGCATGAACCACTCGCTCAGGGTGATGAAGCACAAACCACTCGCTCAGGGTGATGGAGCACGAACCACTCACTAAAGATGACGGAGCACAAAGCACTCGATAAGGGTGACGGAACAGGAACCACTCACTCAGCGTGACTGAGCACGAACCACTCACTCAGGGTGATGGAGCACGAACATCTCGCTCAGGGTGACGGAGCATGAACCACACGCTCACGGTGATGGAGCACGAACCACTCGCTCAAGATGATGGAACACAAACCACTCGCTCAGGGTGATGGAGCACTCAGCACTCGCTCAGGGTGACGGAGCTTGAACCACTTGCTCAGGGTGACGGAGCACGAACCACTCGCTCAGGGTGACAGAGCACGAACCTCTTGCTCAGGGTGACAGAGCACAAACCTCTCGCTCAGGGTGACAGAGCATGAACCACTCACCCAGGGTGATGCAGCATGAACCACTCGCTCAAGGTAATGGAGCACAAACCCCTCGCTCAGGGTGCCAGAACACAAACCACTCACTTAGGGTAATGGAGCACGAACCACTTGCTCAGGTTGATGGAGCATGAAACGCTCGCTCAGATTGATTGAGCATGAACCACACACTCAGGGTAATGGAACATGAACCTCTCACTCAGGGTGATGGAGCATGAACCACTTGCTCAGGGTGACGGAGCACGAACCACTCGCTCAGGGTGACAGAGCACGAACCTCTTGCTCAGGGTGACAGAGCATGAACCACTCACTCAGGGTGACAGAGCATGAACCACTCCTTCAGGGTGATGGAACAAAAACCACTCACTCAGGGTGACGGAGCACGAACATCTCACTCAGGGTGACGGAGCATGAACTACCCGCTCGGGGTGACGGAGCATGAACCACCCACTCAGGCTGACAGAGCACGAACCTCTTGCTCAGGGTGACAGAGCACGAACCCCTTGCTCAGGGTGACGGAGCATGAACCACACACTCAGGGTGACGGAGCATGAACTATCCGCTCGGGGTGACGGAGCATGAACCTCCCACTCAGGGTGACAGAGCACGAACCTCTTGCTCAGGGTGACGTAGCATGAACCACTCGTTCAGGGTGACGGAGCATGAACTACCTGCACAGGGTGACGAAGCATGAACCACTCGCTCAGGGTGATGGAGCATGAACCACTCGCTCAGGGTGACGGAGCACGAACATCTCGCTCAATATGACTGAGCACAAACCACTCGCTCAGGCTGACTGAGCACGAAGCACTCGCTCAGAGTGACGGAGAACGAACCACTCGCTCAAGGTGACAGAGCACGAACCACTCGCTCAGGGTGATGGAGCATGAACCACACGCTCAAGGTGATGGAGCACGAAGCACTCGCTCAGGGTGACGGAGCATGAATCACTCGCTCGTGGTGGCAGAGCAGGAACCACTCACTCTGGTTGACAGAGCAGGAACCACTCACTCTGGTTGACAGAGCATGAATCACACGCTCAAGGTGATGGAGCACGAACCACTCGCTCAGGGTGACGAAGCACGAACCACTCGATCAGGGTGACGGAGCATGAACCACTCGCTCAGAATGACGGAGCACGAACCACTGGCTCAGGGTGAAGGAGCATGACCCACACGTTCAGGGTAATGGAGCACGAACCACTTGCTCAGGGTGACTGAGCATAAACCACTCACTCAGTGTGATGGAGCATGGACCACTCACTCTGAATGATGTGTTGGGCAAAAGCGTCCACAGCGAGTGAACGATTTGCTCTGAAGCACATCCTGCGGAACCGCTGTCGACTCTTCGGCATTCGGCAAGTGGCTTAAGCACTCATGCAAGCACTCCAATTAAATGGTTGATAAGGAACAGTTGGCCAGGCTGTCGCTGCAAATCATTGAGGATCCCTCTAACTTTAAAGCTTGAATTCACTGCACATGCAGCAGTTCATGAAGTAGAATGAATTTGTTCAAATCATGATTTTATCCACAAAAGATTTGCAGCTTAATACAGAAAATCCCTGGAGACATCGCAAAGTTCATTCGCCAGTGAAATAAACATTGCAGATAATCCTACATCTTGTCTGCTTGTCTGTGCACCTGTCACGTACATCGGTTCGTGGTCCGCGCAAACGTTATAAGTTATTTTTTAAAACGTCCGTTTTTTTAACAGATTTGCTTTGATTCCCTGTAGAGCACCTCACGAAACTTTCGAAAATATAGACACAGATCTGGCAGATTTTAGGATAGGCAGTTCCTCTGGGAGATAGGACGTGAGGTCTTGCAGTGAATGCATTAAATCATATAGCCTAATGAAGCTGGTTAATTTTGACGCGTTCCTTAATTTTTTGTTCACTCAATATAATTCTCAAAACAGTAGAAAAAGACAATTATAATGCTTTGGAAATTTCACTTTTTCTTGTGTATCTATGGAGAAGTAGGGACCATAGCCTTGCTTGCTTAAAGTAAATAGGTATATCGGCTTAGTTATAAGACTCGGTATTTCTTTAAATTATCACATTTTGCAACACATTTTGACATTTATTTAGTCCGGACGATATCCGATCCTCAAAACCGAGGACAAAGGAAAACCTGAAATAACCTCCAATAAGATACGGTATGAAACTTTGTCACCATGGCACCCTTAACAGGCATGGCATGCCCACACGCCCACTGAGAGTCACCACAAATCAAAATCTACCCATATGTAATACGTCCGTGTGCTCTGAACGTACCTCTACCTTGTAGTAACTGTCGACTGTACATCCCGATCGGGACACGAACTGTACAACTGGGTAAGTTGCTTAAGCACTCAAACAAGCACTCCAACAGAATACTTGCTTGGCAGCGATTACCAATTACCGTCGATACAACGTTGCACTCCGGAAACGCCCAAGCAATATCCAAATTGGACAAATCAACACTTTTTTTAGTAGTCAGAATTGTTGATACTTTCAAATCTGGAGTTTATATTTTGTAATTCTGCTTAGTTTATGAGATTCTCTTGTTTTTTCATATGTGCAAATGAAATAAAGCCATGAACGCTGGTGTCTCCATGCGTTTATAAGCACTGTAATATACCCAGCAATTCATAGCTATGATGAACAAGCATTCGATAATATGAGTGAATAAAGTGAAAAAAAACAACTTTATCGTTAAGAAATCGTTGCGGCCTGTTCCAAGTCAAGGAATGGTTAAGCAGGTGAAAAAAACATGGCAGCTTCAGACCCCAGCGAGGTTACCCAGGAAATGCCTTAAGACCCCAGACAGTGAGGAGGCCGAGGATCGCCTGAAGAAGGATATAATTAAATGAGGCCATTAATTATCTTCAAAAGGGGTGCTTTAATTCACCCAAACATCCAGTTTTCACTCTTGAGTCATTCCACCTCATATCACCGGAGGCCTCCCAGTTGACCCCCTCAGATTTACTTCAAACTTTCATAAAATAGTTCCCAGGTATTTCCCAGGTTCCCAGGTATTCCCAGGTATTTCCCAGATTCAAATTTCAAAGTATTGTGTTCATGGTATCCTAATAGCAGATGATATGTATGTACATTGTATATACATGTACTACATGTAAAAGGACTGTTCATTAAATAGCACACACAACGCGCACAGCACTGGCAGAACATCATTTATTCAAATATTTTTAAAATATTGATAGAAACATTATACCACTTTGATATTTGACACTTTTGTAAATTTGAATTTGCAATCCTCACCTGCATTTCGGGGAAAAATGAAAATGTTCAATTTTTGAGGGATCATGACTGTATTATATATGACTGATTAAGAAAAGTAAACATCTATTTTAATACTACTACCATACAGTTTTTACCTGAAAAAATGTCAAGCTTCTGGGATGGGTCAATAAAAATATATGGGGTCTCAAAGTTGGGTCTTCATACAAAACCAACATTTTTTTCTGGATTTCAACTGATCAGGTCATAAAAATTAATAGAGCTATACTCCGTTTTATGTTTGTTTCTTACAGAGCAGTTATAGAAGAATAATCTCTGAAAATTTCAAGGCTCTAGCATTAATATTTAAAAAGTTGTGGGAGTTTAAAAGTAGCCGTTCATTTTGTGATGCTCGCAACGACCATAAAAATGGGGCCACAACCACAATTTCAACCCTCAATATCTCGGAGTTGACCGCATCTATGGACCTAAAATTTTACGCAGCTTAATTTTGATACCTGGGAACTATTTTATGACAGTTTAAAGTAAATCTGAGGGGGTCAACTGGGAACATTTTCTTAAATTTGGTGATTTCAGATGGAATGACTCTCTTGCATTTCCTTTGAGTTTTCTTAGTGTACATACAAAGTTTCAAGCTGCTAGGTTTTATAATTTTGTAGTTATGGAAGAGACACACTGACACACACACACACACACACACACACACACACACACACACACACACACACACACACACACACACACACACACTGACATTTTTTTAGTATAGATATGTATTTATTTATGAAAAGCAATGACGCACTCACATCTCTCACATCTCTCACATCTCTCACTTGTGAATGGAGGCAATAACCAATGAGGTTTCACAAAATCATTTAAACCCAGGTGGTTTGGATTGTATAAATAAATTGATGCCTCCCATGCTCTTCCAGCTGAAGAAGCTGCATAAAGCAACCATGAAAGGTAATCCAAGGTAAGCCCTTTGCTGTTTCAAACCCTTCCTGGAGTTACTCCACAGCTGTGAAAATGTTCACAAATAGTGCACACATGAGAATCCTAATGCTATACACACACTCAGCTGTTGGACCGGGTTCATCACTTGTTGGTGAATCATCGGTGACAGCACAGACAGCAATGGATACCAATGAGGCTCGCAAGCATGTGTGATGTGTAAATGTCAAAAGCAGTCAACATATCAATGAAAAGCAAAGACCCACTCACATCTCTCACCTGTGAATGGAGGGAATAACCAAGTGTAGCTCTCGCTTAATCAATTGAACCCAGGTGGCCAGCATGATATCAATAAATCAACTGGTCCAGCAGCTGAGGGGGGTGTGAAGCAATGGCATTCTCATGTGTGTACTATTTGTGAACATCTTTACAGCTGTGGAGGAACTCTGGGAAGAGTTTGAATCAGCAAAGAGCTTACCTTGGGTAACCTTTCATGGTTGCTTTATTCAGCTTCTTCAGCTCGAAGAGCATGGGAGGAGTCAATTTATTTATATATTCTTAACCACCTGGTTTAAAATGATGAGATGAAACCTCATTGGTTATTGCCTCCATTCGCAGGTGAGAGATGTGTGGGTCTTGTTTTTCATTGATATGTTGACTGTTTTTGATGTTTGCACATGATACATGCTTGGGAGCCTCATTGGTATGCATTGCAGTCTGCGCTATCCCTCATGATTCGCCAATAAGCGATGAAACTGGTCCGGCAGCTGAAGGGGTGTGTAGCATTGGGATTCCCATGTGTGTACTATTTGTGAACATCTTTACAGCTGTGGAGGAACTCTGGGAAGGGTTGGAAACAGCAAAGGGTCTACCTTGGGTAGCCTTTTATGGTTTATTTATGTTGCTTATGCGGCAAGAAGAGCATTGTAGGAGTCGATTTTTATATATCTTTGTATATATTCTGTATATGTAGAAATATAATATATATTTGGCACTATCTCAAAGGAGAAGAATCACGTAAAAAATAAAAAAAAAATTTTTTCGTATCCACATGCGGATCTTCACTAAAATCAAACAAATTCGTCCTGGTCACACAACCAACCTGTCCACCAAATTTCATCCAAATCCATCCCTAACTTTTTGATATATCAACGGAGGTGTGAAGAGCTCCTCCCTTTATTAGGCCATCTCTACCGAGATGACCTAATAAATCCGGACCAAATGTCCGTCCGTCCGTACGTCCGTCAACAATTTTTCTTTCCGATCTTGATGAAACTTAGTATGTGGGTAGAGGTCGATGAGTGTTGCACAACGATATAACTTTTGTCCGGGTTCAAGGTCAGGGACGAGGTCACGAGGTCACGTAAGTAATAAAAATCGCCATTTTCAAAACCTATCTCGTCTGCCATTTTACAAGATATTCGGCAACTATTTATTGATTATGATAGTAAAAAATATTATCTTGTATCTAACCAGACAGATTTTTGAATTTCCTTCCCGTTTGATCGTCACGTGATCTGGAAGATGGCCAAAAACGCCGATGCGATTCGCAAAGAAGGAAGGAAGGACAAATGAAATATAAATATAAAACACATTTTTAGCCTTTTATATTTATACATTTTCCGCCGAAGGTGCAAAAGTTTCAAAACCCGAAATGTAAACGTCAGCATTTATTTTCAAAATATAATTTCGTGAGCGCGCGCCAAAATGCCGAGTCATCTTTAACCAAACTGCTCAGTAGAACTGCGCAGTCGTCCGGTCATGTTGTCTGAGCAGTGGCCAGCGTGGTTCAGATTGACTGTGGTTTCTGGGGTGAAGGTGATTGTTAAGAAGTATGTCGGCGGTATAAATTTGAGTGACTGTATTGGTGATTTAATCACGCAACATCTTGACAACGAATATTCTGGCCGAACGATTGCATCAATTCAGTGCATCAGCAGGGATGATTCGCAGGCTCCTCTCGATCGTGCCGATATCTAACATAATCACTGGCGGACATTGGGCTGCAGGCTGTGGGGTGAGGCCACGGATCCCGGATGAGGGGATAAGTGATAAATTATGCTACATGCTTCGGGCTTTCTGATTAATATATCAATGAGTACATTCCATAATTAATGAATTAATAATTAAAAAATCTGGCATACAAAATGTTTTTCATACCTGACATGTTACCTTGTGCAGTGTCACGAAACTTCTGTGGAATTAATAATGAATGAATTTGCAAGCTCTAACGATTTTTCAAACCTCAATATCTCTATAAATACTTGACCAATTTTCATTCTGAAAGTTGCATTATAATCAGTGAAGAATAACCTACAGGATTATCATAATCTCCGAGAGCTAAGCCTATTTTTTCGTTTTTTTTCTACAACCGGAAGTGAAATGTCCCCAGAGAGTGGACGGACCGGAAAACCACGTATTGCGCTTCCTGGTGATTCTGATGTGTTTATCCGGGTGCTAAATGAACAATACATATTTATTAATTATGTCATTAGTAGTATTATCCCAGTGTATCTCTGTGAACTATTTCAATCGAAACGGTTAGTTAGGACTGTTTCGCGGTTACCTGAACTGAACATTGAGAACTTGTGGTATTATAGAGATGACCGTCACCCCCACACGGGAGTAATTTTATGGAGCGGTTTCTCTGTTTGCAACTTTAACACAGGGATTTAAAATTCGTATCTCAGCTTCTACGAGATGAAATTGGTTGCAAATTTCAGAAGTAAATGCTTTGCACATTGAGGTGCAGTATATGTTCCAAATTTCAGCAACGTCCATTTCCGCACTCTTGAGTTTTTAACCTCAGTGCCATATTTTTTACTTTTTGCTCATTAGCTATGAGTTTGAGTTCTGTTCTTATGCAGTACAAGTATGCAATGGCAGTGTTGTTAGAAGCAGAGACTCCTGCAGCAGTCAAGAGAAGTCCGGAGCACCCCTCCATCTCCATTTATATGGAATGGTTTCTCTGCACCCAACTTTAACACAGGTACTGAAAATTCATTTCTCGACTTCTACTGGACAAAATCGGCTGCTAATTTCCGAAGTAAATCCTTTGTACATCGAGGTCATATGTTCCAAATTTCAGCAACGTCCGTTTCTGCATTCTTGAGTTTTTAACGAAAACCCTCGACATCAATATTGGTGACTGTCAGTCTGTCCATCCGCCCAAAATGTGTTGGCGCTCATATCTCAAAGGCTCTTCATTGAAATTCGCTGAAACTTGGAATATACATCAGACAATACGTCAAATTAATGGCTTATGAAACAAATTCCACCTAAATGCCATGGTGTTTGCTTTTTTGCGAGTTTTGCTCATACGGGAGAACTCCATAAACTTTGACATTGAAAAATTTCGACCCCAGTAGTAAAATAGTCAAAGGCGAGGGCTCATAACTTATGAACTGTTGGATGAATGTTCATGAAATTTTGAATATGAATAGAGGGACACTTGTTGATACTTCAAAGTTACCCGCAGCCACATAATTAGGACATGGCAAAAATTTAGGGACACTGTAAAAGTGGACTTTGGAAAAAAAAATCAGTTTTTTCTTGTGCTCTAATTCTAGAAGAAAACTGGCTGAAACATTTGAGAAAAAAATAAAGAGAGACCATTCCATTATTGGGGAAAATGTAAGGGGCATATAAAAGGCCCCTTTATTTGCTATGTGGCAAACTATAGAAAAGAAGGGGCATTGCATAGCTTGTGGAAAATGCCACACGATAGAAAATAAGGCACATTCAAAAAATCTTGTGTGCATGCGGTACTACCCTTCTGTTCTTCGGAAGAACAAAGTAATGATCTGGAAAAGTTCATATAAAGGGGCACCCTACATATATAGGTTAAAACCCACCAGCACGTAAAGTTTTTTTTTGTGTGTGTGTGTGTGTGTGTGTGTGTGTGTGTGTGTGTGTGTGTGTGTGTGTGTGTGTGTGTGTGTGTGTAACTTGAAAACGAAAACACATAAGATAATGTATGTGCATGTGTGTGATGAATTTGTTAAAAAAAAAAATTGGCACCCCTATATATAAACTTTTCTAGAGTCTTACTTGGTTCCTCCGAAGAACACAAGGGCAGCATGCACACATTATTTTTTTGAATGTGTCTTATTTTCCATTGTCTGGCATTTTCCACAAGCTATGCAATGTCCCTTCTTTTCTATAGTTTGCCACATGGCACATACCACATAAAGGGGCCTTCTCTATGCCCCTATAATTTTCCCAAGATTGTTTTTTTTCCCAAGATTTTTCCCAAAACAAGATTGTTTCCCAAGATCATTTTTAGGTCTATCTCTCACTGGTGAAGAATGATGCATCGTCATCCTCGATGCTTAATTAAAGTGGATTAATGTGCCTATATCTACTGCAGCTACTTCTACCTCAACCAATAAGACATTGTTATGTACCTGATGTAGTGGTTTCTGACAATGGTTCAAATTGATATCACTGCTGAGTTTGAGGACTTCATGCCACAAAACGTATTGAGCATATCAAAATTGCTCTGTACTACCAAGCCTCCAATGGTTTGGAAGATAAGGCAGTGAGCATTATCAAGTCTGGTCTGACTAAGATCAAGAGTGGAGCTCTCATCATAGAACTTGCTCATGTGCTGTTCAAGTATCAAGCAACTCCCCATGTGTCTTCCAATGAGACTCCTGCAAAGTTCATCAATGGGTGTCGACTTAAAATTCCACTAGATCGACTTCATCAAGACCTCACCGCTCATGTGGAGGGGCAACAGATGAAACAGAAACCGCAGCATGACAGACACAATTAAGCGTGCTTTGTCAAATGGTCTTGTGCTCTATGGAGGGAATTATCAAAAGGTGATCGATGGTTATGTGGGATGATTGTGTCACAAACCAGCCTGTTTCATTTGGCATGGAACTGAAACATTGTGGTTTTGTGAGGAGGCATCAAGATCAGCTACAAAAATGATTTCTGAGAAAGTTGGAGGATGCTGACCATTTAACTCCATCAGTTGGTAGCACACTGACTTTGTTGCCCTCTCTACAGTCAGAACTTCTTCCAGTTTCAATTCCAGAACTGACGGTCAAAACAACTGCAGTGCCTCCTGCTTGTACGGGAGCTGCAGATGCTCCTCAATGTCCAACAACAGTTCAAGAAGACAGGATTCCATTACCTCTGTGAAGGGAATCCAAGGTCAAATGCTGAGGTTCCCTGCAGCAAGTTAAATGCTGCCAACATTTTATTACCCTCGCCAAAGGAGAGGGTATTGCATTTGGGTCCGTTTGTCTGTCTGTTTGTCCGCACAGAACTTTTGTGTTTTTCTCTGCAACCGCTTGTCGGATTGAGACGAATTTTTTGACTATTGGTGCGACTATTCATGAGGAATATTATAATGATAATTATGACCATCATAGTTCACGTGGTGTGGCAGCGATATTGAAAAAACGGAAAAACTTTGGACCTCTGTATCTCTGAACCCGCACCAAGGAAAAAATTGAAACTTGGCACACAGCAAGTACTCCTCATGGGAACAGAGTGATTGTTATGACGTCGTATGGGCTCTCGTTATGACGTGATAATTGCGTATGTAGAACGCCATATCTGCTGATCAATATGAAAAATTTTCAGTTTCATCTAGGGTAAAAATGATCCACAGAAAAAAATTGAATGACGTTATCGGTCACGTGATTCGGCAGCCATATTGTTTTAAAAAAACTTAAATATCTTCTTCTCTGAAATGGCTGAACAAATTCAAAGCGAAACTTTACACGTATAACTGCCTGTCCATGAGGAACAAAAGGTTCATACATATTATATCATAGGTCACATGCTTTCGCAGCCATATTGGATTTACCCTCAACCTTATAAAAAATACACCACTCCAAAGAAGTCCTGGCGAGGGTCTGCAATCTCTGATTGCTCTTTTCTTGTTTGTTTTGTGAGCATTTGACATCCAAAAAATGGGAGGGTGAGACATTGGGCAATTCAACTACAGGGTGAGCTAATAGCCACTTGGCGAAATAACTCAGAACTGCAATACATGGCCACTTTGGATGGAAAGGAAAGAATAACACACTCAGGGCAAAAGTTTGCAGTGTTATCAACCAGGTCAGCCTGTTTCTATGCAGTGAGCAAGACCTTTTTCAGAGTAAGATATCCCTTTTATCAAAATTGTTATGAATCTGGAAACCCTGCGCACTCAACATTCAGGTCCCAAAGTTAGTTATGCCAGTAAGTATGTGTGTAGTCAGGACCCCGTCTTTTTGTTTAGTGGGAGGATTAAATGTGTGCATTGTGACGTCTTTAGTTCGGTTTTACATCCAACGAATCCTCCAACAAGCCATCTAACAACCAACAACCATCCCATCTGCATGATCCAACCTGCCCATCACGTGCCATAACCACCCGTTGGCTGCTTGTACCTTGACTTGCCGAGAGGGGGGGGGCTCACGGTTCCAGTCCTCGGCTCGTAGTTCTTGTATGGCTTTTTCAGCATTGACCCTGTTACTCTTCGCAAGCAAAGCCACTTGGAGAATATGGGGTCTCCGAACAGGGGCCACGGCTCCGCCCTGGTAGCGTGCGGCCGTAGGCCAATGAGGGATGGACAGCAAGATGAATCTCGCTAAGGCCCCTCCCCGTGTGGGAGGAGATGTATATCCCCGAGCAAACTCGTTTGTCGGTTGTCGTTGGCGTTGGTGCTGGGAGATCTTGAGTACTTGAGTGGTGACAAGTTGGTTGACGGTGGTTGGGCTGGAGAGTGAGTGAACCAGCCTGTTCATGGAGCCTTGGTGGGTCCCGTCCGTGACCCTGATCTCCGCCCCGGAGCTCCGATTGTTACACGCGGCTGCTGCCACGAGCCACGAGTCCCACTCGTGCGGCTGGGACCTTTGAGGACCCACAGGTGCCCATCCAAACTCTGACCCCCAGCTCGTCTCTCTCATCGGCTGGAGGGTCCAATAAAAACTCTGGGGTTTCTTTTCTTTTTGTGTGTGTGATTGTGTGTGGACCATCTATCTGTAGAATTGTTTAAGTGTTTATTTCATCATTGTAAATACTGCATTGCATATTCGCGATAAGTCTCGCCTCTTCTGTCTTTTGATTTTATTGTAAATAAATTATTAGAAATGTTCCCAGCTCATTTCTGTCCTTTCTTTATTTGGTCCAGCATGGTCCGGGTCTGAGTTCAGATGGGGTTTCATCCCCGATAATCCGTTAATCCTAGCCGGCAGGGCTTTGGCAGTTTTCGCTCGGCTGCAACCGAGCTGGAGTTGGTAGTCACGAGTTGGAACTCTACCATAGTCGGTAGAGTGACCCGGTTCGAGAAAGACGTTCCGAGGGCGTGAATCCCCGGTAGCCAAGACTGTGTGGTTATTTAGGTGTATTGGGATCTAGACAATTAACCCTACACCACGCGGTCAAGAAATTGGCGTTTCACGGTCGATTAATCGACCCGCCGGCTTCGGAGTTATCCGGAGCGACGGCCTATAATTCCTGGGAGACGGTGTAAACTTCCCCACCTCGCGGTCGTTCTTGCCACCGACCCCCGGGCCACAACAATATGTAGGTCAAAAGACTGTTGGGAAAAGAGAAACATTACTGACGGCCAAATCAACTGTAGTACAAAAATAATATTCATGTATTCTCAATTAAATTCACTTGTTGCTGGTACATTATACATTTAATGATTTTTCTTCCACAGTATGAATTCCATTTTTTGTGCACATAGTACAAACAGGTGTATTCTGAACACGTGATGATCGAAATTCTGACCACATGTGATTAAAAAAAGAAAGTGGAATTCACCATATTTAAGGTCATTTGTCATAAAATAGCTCATTTTGAGTGTTGACTAAAATCATATTGCAAATCATTTTTCCATTGAAGTTTGTTTTAAATGGTAATAAAGGTGTTTCTGTTCTGTTCGTAAAACTTACATTGAATTCCAACATGGTTATGAGTTTTCCAAAGTTTCCCGGAAACATGATTGATAGTAATGTTCTGCATTCATGATCGATCTCTCAACATCTGTACATCTCTATATCTACATCATTATTGGGGATTCACCACATATTCATTCTCTTTCGATCAGGAGTGAAATGATGGACCTTAATCTCATAACATGTCAGAGTCTTCTCTGAAAAATATATAATTTCCTTCCAACTGATCATATTCCAAAAACAATGATACAATAACCACACAATTTGCCTTTTGACCAAGAGTGAAGTTGGTCTTCATCTTGCACTAACCTGACTGTATTTCAAGGGTGAATTAATTATTGTTTCCACACTTCCAACACTGATATTCAAATCATCGACAATTTCATGTATTGCTCAGTGATTCTTCAAAATTATTTGCGTTCAACACGATTAATGTTTGCTCCATTGATATAATTTGGTTGTATGTGAGAATGCTGGAGATAACATGACTTCATGGCCCTTTTTGAACCCACTGCACCAGTTAAAACACAACAAAATGAGACGCATATATGATTAAATTGTCCACAGTCTCCTGTGAATTTTAACATCTTTGATGTTATATTTCACAAATAACTTCAATACACCTCTGTGTTCACCTGTTCTGCAGAAAGCCTGAAGATTTTGATCAGAATTCTGAACAATAAAGCTCACAATGGCATGGTCTACTTTGAAGGCGCGAGGTTCCCAGCATCCTATGTCATTCAAACTCTCGCAATCTTGTCCTCTGGCTGCACTTCTCGTAAAAAGGTGAAGTCCTTTTTTGTTTTTTTGCATCACCTTTATATGCTAAGTATTTTAATTTTCCATCCTGAATAGATCTACACATTGTTTAATATTTTCAATATATAACCTTTCTCATAGATGGTTGGCCAACTCGACTCCAGGAGCAGTCCATCTGTGGACTGATTCCTTTCCTCAGCTCATGGAGAGGAGGTGGCAATTTGCTAATAAAAAGCTTTGAAAGCCAAGTAGGCCGACAGTTCTTTCATAATAATGATCCTTGCACTGATTCTTGAGGTACACCTGATTACTTATGAGGCCAACCTCCCAACCAAGCATCCTGTTATTTACACTCTTTGCTTCCTATCACTGTCAGTTTTCAATCCAGTTTGTTACTTTACCAGTCATTGCACGGGCACTCACCCTCACTAACATTTTTTTCAGATCGAACGTTATCAAATGTCTTCTGAAAGTGTAGATATCCATTCCATCAGAAACTGCTTAATAGAACTCCAATATATTTGTGAAACACAAACTTCACTTTAGTAAATCCATCCTGACTGCCTTTAACTAGTTTACTTTATCTCAATGGCTCCCAGCTCATTACTAATTGATATCTCTCGGATCTTCCCAACAAATGACGAGCAACTGACATGTCTGAGTTGTCTTATTCCTCTTTGGATCCTTTTTAAATATTGGTATTGCATTTGCTACTCGGTAGATACTAAACAGAAATAGATAGTGAAACATGATCTGGGTGTCAACAACATAAAAATGATGGTTTGCATTTAAATTTTTCAAAACAATACCAAGTGGATGCAGATAAGAGAAATTGAGTAGATCAAGAACCAGTTCCGAGAGAACACCAACAGATCGATGAATTGGGTCTGATGAATAAACGGCAATGTCTGGAATAGATATAATTAAGATTCCAACCATTCAAGTCAAAGCAATAATTTAAAGATCAGGTGCAGAGATACAGATGGGATACGTTATAAAAGAGAATGCTTGTGCAAGTATTCCATTATCAATCACATGTTCTATAATCTTGGAAATAAAAGGTAAAAGAGAAACAGGTGTGTAATATTGAAGATCGTTTGGGCCCATTGTTGGGTTTTTCTCTCTGAGTACTCAGTCATTTCTCACTTTTATCGTTCCTTTGTTCAAATCTTCACATCCAGTACAGCCAATGGCATACCATCATTTTAAGGACATTGAAACCCAGCACTTCGACTTTAAATGTCCGATGCCATGAGAAATTATATTTGTTGGTATGATTGAGGTAGTTGGAAGCAAACTAAGATGATAAATTTCCACATTGCAACTTCCAAGTTCGAACTTCCAAGTTTGAGTGAATATGAGAATAAACATTTTGTTGACCAGTTTCTGTAAAATAAATTTGAGATCATTGTCACACCACAGTGAACTGCTTCCGAGTCATTCTGTGATTGAGCGAACCAAACTATCAGCATCCCAATCGATAGAGGAAATAGTGGTCTACCAAACTCATTCTTTAAACACTCACTCTCTGACTTTAAATATGAAAGTACTCTTTTTGGCAGCAATCCCTTGGAAAGATATATTTCTTCTGTTTGTGTTAAATCTCTGAGAGTTGTCCCACATGAAGCATTTTATTGAAATTGTTGAGGTTCATGAAGGAAATACAAACAACACAAGGTGGATTATTTACAAAATCACGAGTAGTGGAGTCAGTGTAAACAGATGGACTGCATGTAAGGAAGACAAAACTATGTGGAGGAAACAAAGACATGGGATGAAGATGTACAGCTTGGAGCTTGAGTGGAGAAATGGCTAAAAGAGCAAGACTTGATGAGAAAGTGAAATGACTTACAAATGAACCCAGGATGAGTTGTAAAATTATATTTAAAAAGAAAACATTTTCAATGAGCCATGATACCACCTTTATGTGGTCAATTATACAAATTGATTTTTTGTGGTGTGTGTGTGTGTGTGTGTGTGTGTGTGTGTGTGTGTGTGTGTGTGTGTGTGTGTGTGTGTGTGTGTGTGTGTGTGTGTGTGTGTGTGTGTGTGTGTGTGTGTGCGCGCGTGTGCGCGTTTGTGTGGTTTCCTACTTCCATAATTCGGGTTTCAGAATGTGGAACAGAGTCCTCCCAGAACTCAAAGTATCCACCTTCACTTTGGTGAGGGATTGTGATTCATGGGCTAAGTTGTGAAGTTTTGTTGTTCTCAGAGTTTTGTTCTGAGGGCTTTTTTCATGATCAACACCGAGCACCAGACAGCCTCCAACTGTACTTCATTTGTGGTAATGTTCCCAGGAATGGTTTGTAGGATATTTATAAGGTTCTCCTTTCTCATTCCCATTGCTCCAGTTATCACTGGTACAATTTTGGCACTCTTCAACTTCCAGGATCTTTCATTTCATTGTTGAGGTCTTGATATTTGGTCATTTTCTTGATCTTTGCTTTATTTAGACCAAAATCACTGAGTACTGAAACCTCAATTAGCAATCTCTTATTTTCCTGTTTTTTTTTTCTATCTGAGTACTATGTCAAGCCACATAATTTTTGGTTCACGAGCACCAGCCAGTGACCACTATATTCATTATGTCTGTGTGTCTGTCTGTCTGTCTGTCTGTCTGTATGACTGTTCTGTCCAGTGCTCCGTTAATACAATGGCGATTTCGATGAAACTTGGTTGGCAGGTTCATACCATGACCTAGTTGTGTGCAAATGAGAACCGTTGCTATGGACCCATCCGTTGCCTAGCAACGGACCTTTAAAATTTTCAAAAAAATCTCAAAAATTTATTTTTCAGAAAATCAAAAATATGGCCACGAGCAACTGTGGGCAGTACATTCAGCCATATTGTCAAATATTTCCAGCCGGATCCTATGAAAACTGTCGGAGAAGATAGACTTTGAATGAACCCTGGTCGAAAACTAAAAAAACGAAGTTCGTTATATCTCAGAGACTATGAGTTAGATATACATGAAACTGGTATGGTCGGGTCATGGTATGTCCTAGTTATGTATGAGAAAGGACTGTTGCTATGGACGCTTTTGTTTGCTAGTAACGGCTGAAAAACGACTAAATTCGACTTGATCGACTACCCATGTCTGCCTACCAGCTTGTCTGTGTGTCTTTCGTTATATTTCTGTTCTGTTAGGAGCATAACTCCGTGGACTTTGATCTGATCTTGATGAAACTTGGTTATGTGTTCGATATCAATGTCTAGTTGTGTTTTCCTGGATAAGGGTGTGCTACGCCCATTGTGGGCGCAGCCGCGCCCAAAAAATAGCCATTTTTAGGGGGTAGTGGGATTAAAATCTATCTTCTCCTCGGGAATTGACTGAATGGAATGGGTTCTTCGGTATTTGAATCGCAAAATGAATTATCTAAAACTTGTCGTTCTCCGATTTTTCATTTTAGTCCCAAGGTCAAAGTCACAAGGTCAAAAACTTAGAAAATTGCGAATTTTGACATAAAAATCATACGACCGCCCAAACTTTGAGAGCTAGGATGACAATATTTTTTATGCATAATCTTGAGGTCATTCCTCACCTGAAGTCTTCAAACTATTTTCTCTATCTCGAACACCTTGCCCGTGGCGCCCCCTTCAAGTTTGTTTTTACGCTGATTTCATCAAAGTATGGATTATCCGAGGAGTGTGAAATGCCTTATAGCCTATATGACATTATATTGTTCCTGGAATGTTCCAGAGGAAGTTTTGCACCAAAGGTCATAATCATTGACCTTTGACCTTTAAAGGCCACAAAGGTCAAAATTTCAAAGTTGTGGGAATCAAACCGGGTTTTCAACCTTCTTCGACGAACTAACTCCAATAAGCTAAAGCATGTATCCTGTTTCCATATTTTAATGTCCACATTGTTTTGTGACCTTTAAAGGTTATGCAAAGGTCAAATTTTGAAAGTTGTTGAACGAAACCAGGTTTTCAACATTTTGCAGCTAATAACCTGTCACCTGTACCACATCATGTTGATCCTTTTTATCAATCAAAAAATCATGTTTTATTAATCATCATGTTGATCCTTGGTCAAAAATTATCACATTGTCTCATCCTTGACTTCTGAAACAATCTACATCATCAAATACCACTCGTGAACCATTGTCGTCTTCAGACTTGTGTTTTCTGTGTTTATGCTGGATGGGATCATCATTTTGTATGTGTGCATTACGTTCTTGTTTTAAATTATTGCTTTTGGTTCATGTTTCCATGAGTTTTGTGGTATTGGCATATTGAAATTTCTTCAGGTGTCAGTGGATTACTCTACATACCTTGCTGTGCCTTTTGTGTGTACAGCTGTTCTGACGTGAGTTGTTTTTCACATCGTGATAGGAGGTGACTCGTGCTGTTTCTACCTTGCAAAATATACACTTGTCCAATTGACTCAGTCCCACCATTTTATTAAAGCCATTGGTGTCATGTCCTTGGTCCTGGGCATTTACAATGATCCGTTCTCCGTTGCAATTGAGCTGACCTTATCTTAGCCATTCCAATTAGCCTTCATTGTCAATACCCAATCTATCCATTAATTTTTTTATGTATGACAGCTCTTTTGTCTTTCTCCCAGTTGTCATGATATACAGTGTCTTCAGAAAGTATTCACACCCCTCAACTTTTGTCATTTTGTTGTGTTTCAGCATGAATTTAAAATGCATTAAATAAAACTTTTTTGTCACCGATATACACAAAATAGCCCATCATGAAACAATATCCCCCTTCCGCCATGCGGCGGGGGATAAAAATGAAAACACGTTTTTAGAATTTTTTACAAATTAATCAAAAATGAAAAGCTGAAATGTCTGGCATCAATAATAATTCAACCCCTTTGCTATGGCACTCCAAATTGAGGTCAGGTGCATCCAATTTACTTTGATCATCCTTGAGATGTCTCTCCACCTTGAATGGAGTCTACCTGTGGCCAATTCAATTGATTGGACATGACTTAGAGAGAAGCACACCTTTCTATATAAGGTCCCACAGTTGACAGTGCATGTCAGAGCAGAAACTCAACCATGAAATCCAAGGAACTGTCTGTACAACTCTGAAATAGAATTGTGAAGAGGCATAGATCTGGGGAAGGGTATAAAACAATTTCTAGTGTTGAAAGTTCCCAAAAGCACAGTGAGCTCCATCATTAGGAAATGCAAAGAATATGGAACTACCCAGACTCTTCCTAGAGCTGGCTGTCTGACCAAACTGAGCAACTGGGAAAGAAGGACCTTGGTCAGGGAGGCGACCAAGAACCCAATGACAACTCTGACAGAACTACAGAGTTCCTTGGCTGAAATGGAAGAACCTGCCAGAAGGACAACAGTCTTTATGAGAGAGTGGCCAGATGGAAGCCACTTCTGAGAAAAAGGCACATGACAGCATGTCTGGAGTTTGCAAAAAGGCATGTGAAAGACCATGAGAGCTGTTTTAACACCACCCCTACCATGAAGCATGGTGGTGGCAGCATCATGCCATGGGATGCTTTTCAGTGGCAGTGACAGGGAGACTTGTAAGAATAGAGGATACAATGAATGGAGCCAATAACTGGCAAATCCTTGAGGAAAACCTGCTTCAGAGTGCAAAAGAACTTAGTCTTTGGCAAAGATTTATGTTATTACAGGACAATGATCTCAATCATACAGCCAAAGTAACACTGGAATAACTTCAAACCAAGAACGTGAGAGTCCTTGAGTGGACTACCCAAAGCCACAACTTCATTCCCTTTGAGAATCTGTGGAAAGACTTGAAGATATAACTTACTCTCTCTCATGCACAGACTTATCCCCTTTTGTCTTCGGTTGTCCTACCATTCCTCCTGCCCATGGTTCACTGAAGCTTGTGGTGAGGCAGTTGGCCTGACACAACTTGCATTTGCTTCATGGGAAGCAAACCCAGCTGAGGGTAATATCAGTTCCTTCCATAAAGCTCAGAACAAGTGTATGTCTACCCTCAGAAGAGCCAGAAAACAACATCTTTCTAATCTCAAGTCTGAACTTTCAAACCTCTCTCCCTCCTCCAAATCCCAGTGGCATCAAATCAAATCTGTTTCTGGTGTATGTTCCCCCTCCATCCCCTCCCTTACCTCAAATGGCTACACTGCTGACACCGCACGTGAAAAGGCTGAATGCCTAAACTCGGTGTTTGCATCTAAATATTGTGTCCGAAACCCATCACTTTCCACACCCACCTTACCCAGTCGCACCCAACTATTCCTGGACCCTGTGTCCTTTTCTTCTGACAAAGTGGAGAGTTTGCTGTGAAACCTCGACTCAGATTTTGCAACTGCTCCAGGCGGCATCAGCCCACGTGCCCTAAAAACCTGCTCCTCTGATCTTGCTCACCCTCTCTCTGTTCTATTCACCCTCTCATTTGCTCAAGGTCATCTGCCATCTGCTTGGAAATCAGTAAACATTACTGCCCTGCATAAAAAGGTGCAAAAACAGCACCCTGCAACTTCAGACCAATCAGCCTTCTCCCTATAATCAGCAAGGTTATGGAATCCGTCACCACTTCAGACATTGAATTCTTCCTCTTCTCCAATGGCTTGATCTCCAATTATCAATTTGGTTTCAGACCAGGTCACTCTACCCTTGATATGCTGCTTCTGCTCTCCCAACAATCGATCGAGGTACTCAATGCCAGACATGAAATCAGAGCCATATCCCGAGACATATTGCGTGCTTTTGCTCATGGTCTGGCACCATGCCCTGCTCATGAAACTCTCTTCTATGGTATCCAAAGCCATCTCCACTCATGGCTCGCAGACTTCCTCTTCTGTCACAGCCAATGTGTGGCCCGAAATAGAGTTCTCTCATCCCCTCTTCCTGTCCAGGCTGGAGTTCCTCAAGGCAGCGTTCTAGGCCCTGTTCTTTTCCTGGTTTTCATCAATGATCTCTCTGACTCTCTGGAAAATCCTCTTTATCTCATTGCAGATGACTCCACCTTCTGTCCTACTATCCGTCATCCCTCAGACCAGCAAGCAGCGGCTTCTTCGCTCTCTGCAGATCTGGACAAAATCACAAACTGGTCCAACACGTGGAACATGTCTTTCAATCCTGATAAATCCCACACTCTCACTATGTCTCTCCAAAAGGACCTTTTAGAACCCCCTCCCCCCCAATCTACTTTCTCAACAATCCTCTGGAAGAATACTTCAATTCAAGCTTCTGGGTCTCACTATCTGCCATGAGAACTATCTCACTTTCCTGGGAAAGCCAAATTTCCAAACTTGCCTCCAAAGCCAGTCGCCGACTGGGAATCCTCTGTCGTGCAAAGTCCTTCCTCGGCACACCTGAGCTCCTGACCACTTACAAAGCTTTCGTCTGCAGCCTGATGGAGTACTGCTCTCACCTCTGGGCTGGTGCTCCTGCCTCCCACCTTTCTTGGCTTCACAGTCTGGAAACCAAGGCATTTATGATCATTGGTATCTCCTGTGATGAGGCTGTGTCTTTGGGCCTCTCACTCTCTCACCGCAGGCAGATCAGTGGTCTTTCAGTCTTCTACCATCTCTTCTCTGGTCTCGCTCCCCCTGCTCTGTCTGTGACATGTTCCCACCATATTTCTGCAGAGTGCTCAAGGTCCACCAACAACCCCCTTTTTTATTATATTGTTGTGGTTACCAAATTCGCAAACCACCATTCAGGTCCCTTAGGTGAGGTATCTCGGCAAGTATATGTGTAGTTAGGCCCAAACCCGTTGTCTAGTGGGAATACATGTCATTTATGCGTGCTGCGACTCTTCAGGATAGCCGTTTTTCTTTTACTATCTTTATTTTGGACCAACCGCCATGATTACCACCACAACCACAACATCAACCACCAACCACAACGCCGCTTCACCACAACCGCCACGACCTTCACGTCACACTTCGCAACCGTCGCATCGCCACCGTTCTTGCCCCGCTGTGGGTACCGGTGTTGGACTCGTGCAGGGCACGCGCCGAACAGCGTGTACAAAATCACGGATTTTGTGCTTCAAAAACGGATCAAAAACGACACACGCCCACTTTTTGCCGTCCAATCGGTGAGCGAGGGGCGATTTGGCCCCGCCTCCAGGACGATCGATATATGCAAATTTGTGGATCAAAAAGCCTTCACGCCCACTTTTTCTCGGGCCAATGGGGAGCGAGGTGAAAGGTCAAAGGGAGGGGGTCAAAGGCGAAGCTCCGGGGGGATAAAAGGACCGTGTTCGTCAGTCAGGAGAGTAGAGTGGAGAGTCGGAAAGTCCAGAGGCGGAGAGTAGGAGAGTCGAGAGGCGGAGGGTGGAGAGTCGGAGAGTCGGAGAGTCCAGAGGCGGAGAGTAGGAGAGTCGGAAGCAGAGGGTCAAGACTTCGCGGGCGGTGGAGCTGCTCGTCGTGTGCGTTGGAGTCGGAACGGAGGGGACGAGCTGTGGAAAGGCGGCGACACCAGACGAGGGGGTGCTCGCGTCGTGCAGGGAGCTGCACCCGAGGGAGGCCGACAGCGCGACCTGGCCGAGGTGGAGACGCACACCAGGGATAATAAAGATCCTCTATACCCCGAGCATCAGCAACCCCCTCCTGTTTCCCCCCCGCGCTGAGATAGTGCGACCAAGGGGGCCCCTTTCCCACCCCCTACCAGACACTGCCCGCGAGGCCCGCGGGGTTGGGGCGCCATCGCCGCTCCGCGTCTCATCACCAGACGGGTAGGCGCGACCCGGTCTCGGCCTCAGGCCCGCCTCATCCTTGAGGGTATTCTTTCCTTGGTTTTGGGTATGTGTTGTCGGCGCCGTCTGTGAAGTAGAATTGTATAAGTGTTGCCGTGTGCTCGGTAGTCGGTATTAGCTCTGCATTGTGTTTTCGCTTTTACATTTGCTTTTTGTGTAAATTGCATTGTGTCTTTTCTGTGTGCATTTGGTGGAATTGTATATGTGTGCTTCCCGTGTGCCGCGAATAAATGTGCTTTTGTGTTGAACTGTTTCCCGCTTCGCTTCGTCATTTCTCCAATTGAATCCTCATCTTGCTTCACGTAAAGGGTTGGGAGTGGGCTGAATACGCCCGATAATTAATCGAACCGTCGAGGTCGACGATAACACCGCTCGGTTATTCTGATAGTACGGAACGGGTCGCTTAAGTGGCCCGTGTCCGAAGTCGACCTGCGGCGAGGTGCGATCGCCCGGTCTACCCTCCGCGTGGGTACTTAGGTAGGTCGAATTTGGCGAGCAACCCTATCCCACGCGGGGGCTGATTGGCTCGATCGCGGTGAGACCGAAAGGTCCACCCGTGACTGGTTCCCGGCGTTAGTCCGAGAGGGTCACGACTGGATTGTCCGTCCGGTGGGCGACGTGCCGCGATTCGAGTTACGTGGCCGTCAGCACGCCGGCGGGCGCGAAATCCGCAACAATATTTTTCCCATTTTAAATTCAGGCTGTAACACAACAAAATGTCACAAAAGTCAAGGGGTGTGAATATTTTCTGAAGTCACTGTATCTGTTGGTATTTTGTCTTGTGTTTTTCTTTTGTCTTTTTTGCAATCATTGGGGCTGCATTTGTTGCTGTTTTGGTTTGGTGCGTGACATCTTCTATTCACACCTGTTTTTGGAATTTTATGCAAGGTGAGTGGATATGTTTTCTGGTTTGTTGTATTCATGCTTGTATACAAATTTCATTCGATGGTCTGTTGAACTTTCAGATACTCTGCCAATTTTCATCATCACTCGATGTACTTAGTTGAGTTCAATCAAGCCGCCAACTCCTTCTTTCCTCGGCAGATACATTTTTTGGGATGCTTTGGTTTTTCATCGAACATTTTGTGGATAATGAAGAGTTTCCTTGTTCTGATATCTCGTTTTTTTATCTCTGCTTTGGCCAGTTTACTATCCCACAGCTTTATTGGAGCACTGGTATTGCTGGTTGGTTTATGGCTTTGATTTTGTTCCTTGGAGAGAGGTATGTTTTCAGATCAGCCTCGTTCTACGCAGGTATTCTTTGGGAATTGTTCTGTGCCTTTTCACGACAAATTTGGTGGCCCTCTTCTACTCGAAGGTATTTGTAAGATGCTTCATTGTCTAGCTCCTATATTGTTGTATTTAGGTCATTTTTATGTTGTCTATTTTTGTTTGTCTGCCTTACATGAATGTGTACTTGACACACTTATCCAGGCCACATTCCATTTGAATCTCATCAGAGAACCATTTCACTCATTTCAGTTGTTTTGCCAGTTTTTCATCGTTCAGTGCAAAGAGTTTTACATCATCTGTGTAAAGTAGATGTGTCACCGTTCTTGTTTCTTTGGATGTTCCTTTGTTGGTTGTTAGGGTGTGTCCATGTCCTTGCTCATTAATGAGGTTACTTAGTGGATTCAGTGCCAGGCAAAACTGGAGTGGGGGAAAGGCTCTTTCCTTGGAAGATCCCATGTCATATCTTCACTCCTGGTATTTCAATCTTTCCTTGTGAGTCAGATCAGGTACGGGAGCATGTGCCCGAGCAGCGCGTCGCTGCCTCCACTTTCCACCGGTACTCCAGGGGCCTCCGTTTGGCTATCCCCCTAGGCAGATGCCAGGCCCATCCCCATCTCCTTGAGATGCTGGTCAACCTGCTGCAACCATGAGGCACGTGGTCTGCTCTTGGCCTCCTCCACTCACGAGACTCCCTCGCTGAGAGAATCTGGTGAGCAGGATCAGCGTCAGGAAAATGAGCCACATGTCCATACAGCCGCAACTGACGCTCACGGACTATGCAGGTAACAAATCTCATCAGAGTCTCTCTCTGCAACCCCTCGTTGGACACAAAGTCCGACCAGCAATAGCCAAGGATTCTCCAAAGAGACCTGGAACCAAAGGAATTAAGTCTCCATCTCAGATCCTTGGTCAGAGTCCAAGTCTCGCATCCATAGAGCAAGACTGGAAGCACCAAGGACCTGAAGACTCGGACTTTCGTCCTCCCGCACAGGTACCGGCAGCACCACACCCCATGATCCGGTGAATCCATGACTCCCCAGGCCCGACCCAGACATATATTGACCTCTGACTCACAGCCAGCAGAGACATGAATATCACTGCCAAGGTAAGTGAATCTCTCCACGGCCTCAACATCCTCATCACAAACAGGCACAGACAGGACAGCAGCATCCAAGATGTCATTGAAAACCTGGATCTTAGTTTTGACCCAGGAAACCCGTAATCCCAGTGGCTCCGACTCCTCAATCAGCACCTCGAGGGCCCCCAAAAGGATATCTAAAGTCTCCGCAATGATAACTGCAGCATCTGCGAAATCAATGTCAGAGATCTTGACATTCCCAAACGATGCACCGCAGCTTGATCTCTCTAACAACCTCCCTAGAATCCAGTCCATACAAGTGCTGAAAAGTGTGGGCGCCAGAAAACACCCCTGACGAACTCCAGTAACAACTGGAAATAAGTCAGAGATGGTACCACCACATCTCACAGCACTCTCAATACCAGAGTAGAGTTCAGACATCAGATCGATCAGTTTTGGTGGCACCCCACGAAGACCAAGAATCCTCCACAGGACATCCCGATTCACTGAATTGAACGCTTTCCAGAGATCAACATAGGCTGCAAGCAGCTGCAACCTGCCGAAACTCTCGTCTGCGTTCGGTGAGGACCCAAAGAACAAGGATATGGTCAATCGTTGACCTCTTTGGTGTAAAGCCTGACTGCTATGGACGCTGGTGCTCAAGCAGATGGTGGCGAACCCTATCAAGAATTATCCGAGCAAAGACCTTGCCCGGCACTGAGAACAGCGTCACCCCTCGGTAGTTGTTGCAGTCTTGGCGATCACCCTTCCCTTTCCAGAGAGGGACAACAAAGCCCATCTTCCAATCAGTTGGGATGATGCCTGTGTTCCAGGCAGAGCACAGAACTGCATGCAACGACACGAGTGCAGCATTTCCACCAGCCTTGAGAAGTTCAGCATGGATGCCACTGGTCCCTGGAGCATTACCCAGTTTCAACCGGTTCACCGCAGCCTGTGTTTCCACAAGTGAAGGTGGACCACAGTTGATTGGAGGGTCAGCAACAGGGATTGTAACACCCCTGACATTCAACTCGACAGCTGCTGGATCAGCCTGGTACAACTGCTCAAAGTAACCGGCCCAGCGGGCCTTCACTTCGGACTCCTCTGTCAAGAGCCTGCCATCCTCTGCTCTAACTCCAGTGCACCGAGGGATGGGCTTGGATGAACACAATGCGCGAATTCCCCTGAAAGCAGGACGAGAATCACCTGTCCACAGGTGATGCTGTACCCCCTCACAGATTCCTCGCACATAGGCCTCTTTGTCCACCCTTAGCGCACGTACAGTTTTACACCTCAGCTCCCTAAACAGCTGAGCTCTGCCATTCAGCCTGGCCCTGCGACTCTGGTCAATGGTATCCAGTGTCCCTTGATAGACAAAATTCTTCTTTGCCCTTTGGTGAGTTCCAAGACATCCACCGGCAACATCAAGGACGGTGGTCTTGAAGGCACTCCACAACTCTTCAGGACCCCCCAAAGCACCCAGACACCCCAAATGTCCACTCAGCCTGTTCACAAACTCCTCAGCTACCCTCTCATCCTTGAGCTTGCCAACATCCAGCCTAGGCTGGGATGGTACCATTCTCCCAGATTTAAGGTGCAATTTCAGAGTTGCTACAACAAACCGGTGGTCACTATTGAGCAACTGAGCACTCCGGTAGACCCTACAGTTCTGCATCATCCTCCAACGACCATCGACGAGGACATGGTCAATCTCCTTTGCCACACTGCCAGCGTTGGAATGCCAAGTCCAGCGATGAGCTTGTGGGCGCTGAAACCATGAACCGGCTACCCTAAGTCCATGTCTTCTTGCAAAGTCAAGGAAGTTAGTGTTATTCTGGTTCGTAGTTCCTGACCCATGGGGACCAACACATGTCTCAAAACCATCCCTATCAGTTCCAGTCGATGCATTGAAATCCCCCAAGACTAGAAGTGTATCTCATCTGGGGCACTGATCAACTTCAGACTCAAGCGTGGCATAGAATGCATCCTTCACAGTGAGATCACTCGCCTCAGTCGGAGCATAAACAGAGACCAGGGAAATGACACCGAAGGAGTGACGAATCCTTTGTCTCATAATACGCTCGTTGACTAGTGTTGCCTCAATTATCATTGGGGTCAGCTTATTAGACACAGCTACAGCAACTCCTTGGGTATGGTAACTGTCAGTGCGACCAGACCAATAGTAGGTATAACCACCCACCATGATCTCACCGCAATCCGGTCTCCGAACCTCAGAGAGTGCTGCAATACCGATGTCCAAACACTTGAGCTCAGATAATAACCGAGACACGTGATCATCCTCTCTTAGGGATAGGACATTCCAGGCACCCACCCGAAGGGACCGCCTCAGGTTAACTCAAGGAGACTGCCGTCTGGTGGACGACACCTCAGCACCACTCCGACACACTCTCCCGCAATCTGACCCAGGAATGTTTCCCCGTGGTTTCCCTCCTATCGTCAAAGATTGGGGGTCCTGAAGGCTTTGCCCCAATCCCATCATCCGGTGAGCTGCCCTGTGAAGGGAAGCTGCACAGGAGGTACTCCCACGGAGTGGGTTTTCAGATTTTTTTGCGTTTTTGTGTTTTGCGGAATGAAGGATTTTACGGTGGCCGGAGTGCAAATCCTGCCACCAACCTCCTAATAAAAAGTAATCCAACTGCAAGAGGACATCTTCAGACACAGTGCTGCAGGATGAGTGTCAGATTCCATAGATCCATGGCTTTCTCATTCCGATTGATCATTTAGGAATTTATCTTGTACATTAGCAAGTACTTTTTCATCCATGAATGTGGGACACTGTCGCAAACTTTTTTGTAGTCTATCCAGGCTGTGGACAATTTGGTGCTTCTTGTATTGCAGTTTTTGAGTACGGCCCTGCTTTGTAGTAAGTGGTCTATTGTTCCACAGCTTCCTCTCTTCCATTCCTTCTGTTCTGCCTGTAGGCCTCTTTGTTGTGTTTGGTGGTGGTACATCGTTTCTGTGATGATTCCTGTTAAAAGTTTGTATGTTGTTGGTAGGCAGGTTATTGGCTGGTATTTGTGAGATTGTGGTGGGTTTTTCAGATTTTGGGGATGAAGACGGTGTTACCTTCTGTGAGCCATTCAACCATTTCCTGATCCCCTTGGATAAGTTCAATAAATGCTCGAGCGTAGTGAACATGGAGAGCATCAAATTTCTTAAGCTAGAAGTTTGGGATCCCATCTGGACCAGGGATTTTGAAGTTCGCTATCTTTGCAAGTTATTGTCTTGTCTTTTCTGCATCATTTATTACTGGGGGATTTCTTCGTGATGCTGCTTCTTCTCTTCCAGGTTTGGGACCCATTTCACCTCCTTATTGTGTTCTTTTTGATTTTCATAAATTCATTTCCAGAATTGTTAAAGTCCATCGTTTTCAGGAGGGGATGACACATTCTGCTTTCATTTCTCCAGTTCACGGTGGAATCTTTTCACGTTGTTTTCAAACATCTGACCTTGTTTCTCTGGTTGTTAGCTTCATCGTCGTTTTTTTTTTTTAAATTATCCTTGCTATCATTTCTATTTTGAGTTTGTTTTCAGTAACCATTACCTCTAGGTCTTTTTCTTCAATTACATATGTATTTTTTTTTATATTTTTTGGGATTCTTCTCTTTTGTTTTAGGCTTTGATTTCCTCTTTGGAATTGCTGAATCTGTCCTGTCTCCTTTCTGACCATCTCTCTCCATCTCTCAAGTCTTTGCTTCCATGGTGGTGCTTGGTTTTTATTTGTGGAACCTGTTCTGTTCTTGTGGTGTTTTGTTGTTACTTTTTGCTGAATTAGTGGTGCTGCTGAAAAATTCACTGTTTATTTCTTTCAGGTGGCCCGATTTTGGTAATACATGTTTAAAAGATTTGTTTGTTCTGCTGATTAGTGTTTTTGTGGATTTCTTATTATGTAGTCAAATTTGTCATGGTCTTTCTTCAGTTGGTGTCATTCTCACCTCCTCTGCCTTATAAGCCAGCACCTTAATCGGTCTCCTCCACCGCCCATTCTCCACGCTTCAAATGTAGAGCACGTTCTGCATCTGAGGACATCCTATCTCCCTTCAGCATTCCGTCTTTCATTGTGTTTTTGTTTCCTTTCCTGCTGAGGTGTTTCGTTTGAGATGGGCAGCATTGTTCTTGCTTTGCATTTGATGCATGGCTCTGCCACTTTTGGAGGAAGGTGTCACCATTTATGTTAGCAGGACAGAACCAGCTGCATGGTGTGTCTGCAGACTACACAAAGCTTTCTCTGTCGGGGGGCCTTTGACCCTTTGTTCAGAGTTGTTTTTTTCATGTTCTCCAACACACACGTCCCGTTGTGCATCAGGCATGGGGATTCTGTTGCACCACTCAAGGCCTCGCGAGAGCTCCTTCGGCGATTCTCACCATGCGCTATGTCCGCCACAATGGTCCCATTTACGCTTGCTTTCTTCCTGCTCCGGGTGCTGCCATATGTACCATTTTTCGTCACGACTGATATGGTAGCCTCGCCACTTCACTCAAGGCCGCATGTCCTGTTGCTATGATCCATGCGCATCTCTCTCACTTTATGCTCCATGTGGCGACATCTGTTTGAGCACTCCATGTCTCCATTTTGTGAGCGCGCCGTGGAGTTCCCATGTCAGCAGTTTGGCGCAGGCCTCCTCTCCATGTCACACCGCCTCGTGCTTTGTAACTTCACAATTCTATTGTCATCTCCTTCTTTACTGCCTCTGCTACCTTTTGAAATCTTGACTCTTTCCTCTTCAGAATGTAGGTACGTGAATCATCACAGGTGGGTTCATGCGGTGGAATCGTCGAGAAAAACAGGGAGGGAGAAACGAGGTGTCCTTGTTGCGCTGCCATTGTGTGTGTGTGTGTGTGTGTGTGTGTGTGTGTGTGTGTGTGTGTGTGTGTGTGTGTGTGTGTGTGTGTGTGTGTGTGTGTGTGTGTGTGTGTGTGTGTGTGTGTGGTGTGTTTAAATATATTTGAAGGAATAATGTTTCTGTCAAGTTCTAGTTCAGCGTTTCTCAACCTTTGATGGCCCATGGCCCCCCTACAGAGTTGCTGAACATTCGTGGTCCCCTGCCCTTCAATAAAAGATGCAGATTTCGTTTTATGAAATGTATTTACTCAGTCTTAAAAGATAAATCAAAGTAAACATTTGTCTAAGCAATACAATCAATGAGACACTTGCTGTTGGGCTTGTCTGACGAGGCCTCTTATGTCCGGCTCCGTCTTGGACACAGCAAGGCGAATATCGTTCCCAACGTCAAGACGGTTTCTGGACTTCGTTTTAATGGTCGCAAGGTCAGAAAATCCAGATTCGCAAAGATATGTTGTGGCGAATTGAATGAGCATTATGAATGCCTTCTTGCTGAGTAGTGGATACGTATCCTGAACAGACAACCAGAAGGTGGAGTGGTCTTCTTTGTTACTGAATACCAGCTTCATTGCTTTTCAAACCTTCAACTCTGCCAGCTCCTCTGCTTCGTCTTCAGTAGATTCAATTTTGGCGTTAAACGGGTCTTTGTGCCAAGGAACATCCAACGGTGCATCGTCGAAATACGATTTGAACTCAGCGGAGAGATTGTCGAGATGTCTGGTGAAGCAATCTTTGTTGCCGACGGGAAGCTCAATCCTCTGCGTCTGCAGGTGCTCGTCCAAGAAAGGAAACGAGGCTGTGGACCCGGCCTTGATTCATGCCTACCAGACTTCCATTCGAGCAGACAGTCCGGCAAGCTTGTCTTGAACGTCACTGACTGTCACATCACGGCCTTGCAAGGACTGGTTCATTTCGTTGAGTCGGCCGAATATATCGGCCAGGTAGGCGAGTATCATGATGAACTCTTCATTGTCGAAGTGGACATGGAGGTTGTTTTCGTTGTCTCGCAGGAAGATTTCCACCTCAACCCGGAGTTCATACAGCCGAGAGAGGCATTTCCCCATCGATAGCCAACGGACTTTGGTGTGGAACAGAAGTCCAACATGTTCCGCTCCCATTTCGTTGGCCAGGAGTTGGAACAGCCGATGATTTTTGGCCTTCGCACGAATGAAGTTGATCACTTTGACCGCGACGTCCATGACTTCCAGCAAACGAGGCAGAAGAGTCTTTGACGCAAGAGCGTATCAGTGTAGCGAACAGTGGGAGGACGTCACATGGGGCCATTCGTTCTTCACAAGTGTGACGAACCCTCCTCTGATGCCGACCATCGCTGGGGCACCATCAGTACAAATGTGCTTGAAATTCTGCCAACCGAGTCCATTAGCTTCAAAAGAAGAGTCCACAATAGCTTTGATATCTCTCGTTGTGGTTGGTAGGGTATTGCAGAACAAGAACTCTTCCTTCATCTTTCCCTTTCTCTCATAGCGAGCGAAGGCGATCAACTGGCTCTCCAGGGCAGTGTCAGTAGACTCGTCTAATTGAAGTCTAGCCTGGAGCGTGCTTTGTTTGATTTCGGAGCAAACTTGACGTCACACATCAGCAGCCATGTCGTCAATCCGTCGTCGGATCGTGTCATTAGAGAGCGAAACTTGCTGGATCTTCTTTTTCGCCTCTGGTCCGATCATCAATTCCACCATTTTCTTTGTACATGGCTTGATAAGGTCCTCAGCAATAGTGTGCGGCTTCTTGCACTTCGCAATTCGGTATGCCACTTCGTAGCTGGATTGAAGAGCAGGTTTTTCTTCTGGCCGGAATCCAAATTTTGGAAGTGTCGCGTCATGGTCATATCGTGATCGTTTCGCAGACAGAGCGTCGATGTTATCTTCCTTTCTTCCGGGATGCATCTTGTCGCGATGGTTTGAAAGTTTGGAAGGACGTAGTGACGCATTTGACATCACGACCGAGCAGTGCAGACATTGCGCGCAGTCCACGCCATCTCGACTGACATTCGTGAATCCAAACTTGACATAGCTGTCATTCCATTTTCGAACCTTCGACATCTGAGAAAAAAATTGAAAAAAACAAAATTCTAACGTTTTTGTAAACATTGGTTTACTATGAATGTTCTGTGGGCTCTGCCTTCTCTTTTAAAATCGTGGTTAAACTCATCTACCCTTTTTACTTTGACACTATGACCAGAGACTCGTCACCTTAATTGTACATTACAAGCTTCTGCATTCTGAATCGCAGTTTTTCGGCGTCCGCTCATGGCCCCCCGGTCGAAGGCCGATGGCCCCCTTGGTGGGCCACGGGCCCCCGGTTGAGAAACGCTGTTCTGGTTCATCTATTGATGAAATAATTTATCATCTGTAGAGGCCTAACTCCGAGTATGGACCGGTCTATATATCTTGTACACCCTGTAGTGTTCACCCTATACTCTACATTATCTGTTTGTTGTGGGTAAGAAAACTCATAGATCTTGATGTGGAGTCGGTTTTTGATCATGATGACGGCTCTTCCTTTCATTCAGATTCTCATGGCTGCACCAGTTCCATTGACTGCTGATGAGGATAAAGTTAAGGTGAGTAGGATTTAAAAAAAATTGTTAACCACAGTGTTGGTAAAGATTCATTCACAATCCAGTTGGTCACTTTTGATTCACTTTTGATGATGAAAATACAGTGTGAGCTTGGGAAGCAGTTATCCCTCATCGTGAACCTTTGGGTTTTCCAGAGCAATCATTGAACTATTTTACATACAAACCTGTGATTATGACCTCAGGTGTTGCTTCACAACCACACATCGATTACAGGATTGTTGGAATTATATAAATTCATATTTTCTTCCAGAAATTTCCAAAGCATTCAATCAACCTGGATAAAGCCATCAATGAGGTTCTTTCAGAGGTAAGTTTAATGTGGTCACTATTTGTTCACCTTTCTCGAAGTGTGAATGCCGATTGGTCGTTACATAATGAGATGGCCATTATGGTTCTTTATCAGACAACACTGCTTGTGGTTTTGAACAGAAGGCCAAAGTAGATTTGTTTTGCTGATAAACCGTGAAGGCACAATCACTGGATCGACCTTGGTTTATCCTATCCTTATTTGAATTGTAATATTCCTTGCTACTTCTCCAATGACAGACAGGACATTGTGAAGCAGGAAAATCCTGTTCGTTGGTCTCAAACAATGTCCAATAGCAGGTGGCACATGGTTCATTGTACCATATAAGTGAATGGGGTTTGTATTTGAGAGTCATTTGGCCTCTTTGGTACTCCCATTTTAGCACATACAGTGCTGTTGATGTTGGGATTCCAGGTTCAAATCCCAAAATTCACTCTGATGGCATTACTGCAGTCTATGGCAGGAACTCCCTTCCCCATAGCCCTTGCATTACCCCAGGAAATGTTTCGAGATCAGCATCCCTCTCCACAACAGTTCTTCTTCTGTGCATGGTATGTCACCTTCCAGTGAACAGTAATATCCTTCACAGCCAACATACACTCTCTGTTTACCCTCCCCCCCCCCATCCCAGCTCTCTTTGTGAGATTTATTCTCAGGCAACTTCAACTGCAAACATCCCAGCCAGTTTGGAGTTTGTCCTCAAACCATTGGCCACAGTGTTTTATCCTGAAATGTCCTGAAAACCCCAACTGTTGGATTTCCAAATCATATCATCTTCTGACATCCAACTGTGTTATGTTTGATTTTGTTTAAGTTACCCTCAAATCTTTTCTGTTCTTCCTGAGCTCATATTATCTTGAAAGTCTGTTTTTCTGACTGTCTTAAAGGGAACCACTGAAGGGGTGTCACATCTGGCAGTTTCATCAGCCAAATTGATTTGACAGAATGGCACAGACGGAGCACACTTGTCTTTTGTGCTGTCATCTTTTGATTGCACTGGGGTTGATTCCAAACCTGACAATAAACGGTATGATTGATGCTTTGCAGACAGGTCGTTGCATAGATGAGTGCACCATCCCTCAAATTGATGTTTAAGCTGGGGACCTACCAGTGTGTGCTCTTTCATGTAAAACATCCCAAAGCATTAAAACTTAGAGTTGGCGATTGTCTCTGGCTTCCTCTCGACTTGATTTCCATATGTCATCATATCTTCGTCCCCTAAGTGTCTTCATTCCAATCAGGTATTTCCATGCACCAGACACTTCTGGTATGTCACCATCACTGTTCATCCCTCCTTTTTGCCTGGTGTCTCATCCCTCCCCTGCCTGTTACAGAGTTAATTCATACTACCCTGTCAATTGAATTTGTCATTATTCTTGTCACGTCCTTGTTATAACGAGAATTTATTATACAAACGATTATAGTTTACATACGAAGTATTTGCAACTTCGAAATATTGGTGAACAAAAAGCTTTGTTTACTAAATTTCACAAAATATCTTAAAATGTCACTAACAATTCCCAGATCAAGTGGCCTTAATAAATACGTCTCCTTTAAAATTGAAAACTCTGTTGTCGGGTTTATAATAATCACATAATAACTGTAAATTCAATGAATTTATTCCGTTGTGCAAAGATTTTGTGGTTGCTTATGTTGCAGTTCTGTGAAGATCGTGACATCAAGGATGGTGACATCAAGGATGGAACTGAGGGTAAGGCACCATGTCTGTCTACTTGTGTCTGTCTGTTTCATGACTTTTGCAAAAGCACATGTACCTTGACCAAAAGTGTTGGAGCAACAAGGGAATATGCAAGGCTTTTTAATGGGACACTATCTCAAACACACCACTTATTCTTTCCTCTTTTCTTCACATTCTCTTCACATGTGCAACCAACTTCCACATTCTCTTCAATGTCATTCTTCTGTCCAGATTTTCAAGACAGCTGTTAACCACCATTTCAGATCATCCCAAATCCCAAATTACGATATTTTATATGTCAAAAATTCTTTTTTCCACTTTTTTCCTAATTCTTGTCAAAAATAGCAGCATCTACAAAGGCACCACTCCTTGTGCCAACTCAGATCCAATCAAATTATGTTGCAGTGCAGTAATTTGGGTTGTTGTTGAAACCTTAAACTATATTCACACAAATAATCCATAATAACTCATGTATTAATTCCCAATAATTTTGATCCGTATTCAGGTGTTTTGCGTTGACAAGATCATAAATGATATGGGCCAAGCCAGAAGCAGTAAATTTATTATTTATGTGTTAGGCAGTGCACCATCACGTGACTGCTGTGAGAATGAGAAATTGCTGCAAACAATGCTACAAACAATTTATCAATTCAAATTTCCTCATTATCTCAGGCAATCCCCCACGAAGCTTAATAGTGAGAACAAAACAAAAGTGCTGAGTGATTCACACATCATTACTTTCAGTACATCACACAGCCTTGATCAGTGAGCTCCAGAGATTGCTCGTATTATCTTGTGAAGCTGGAATGTGAATTTTCCAACTTGGTGTTAACAAGAGGAATTTCAATCCAGAATGTTTTTCTCCAAAAATACACAATCAGGACACAAAGCTAAGCTAAATGAACTTTTCTCGTGAGTAAACGTGAAATCGAACAATAATTAAGCAGGACACAGGATGAGGGCTTTTGTTTTACTTATTGAAGTTTTTCTCCTGCAGATGGAAGATTCAAAAAGATGAAGAGGTAAGTTACCCAGTCAGCATGAATATGTTATCCAAGTGGTGGTTAAACATCAACCGATTTGTTCATCCAACAGTAACTTTGTCGTTGGCACCATGTCTGTGACTGAACAGGGTTATTATCAACAGATTGTACAAGTTTGGCCCCAGTTTGCAAGTAATTTAATGAAGTACAAGTTGTTTGAATGTCCAACGTCACATCGATCTTCAACCAAATTCCATTTGGGATTACCTGTTGGTTGATATAAAATTGCTATTGTGCTCACCTGCCCTTGCTGGCTGGTGAATTCCAAGCACAATAAAATACATTTATTAAACTGTAACAACTACTTTGTGAAATAGGGATTAAGAACCACAAGAAATGTTAAGCATCGACTTACTTGGATAACCGATCACCTCTATTTCCCAAATGGTAACTTATTTGTTTTATTACATCAACAACTTTCTATTTACAGAACTCTGTCCAATGTGTACCAAAAGCTGCTGCGTTCCTGTTGCAGAGGTCCTCGTGGAAGCGACTAGGCAAACAGGGAGAAGGTTCCATATTACCGAATGAAGTGGAAGCATAATCATAGTTTAGAATCTTTCACAGCTGGTTTTATTATTAGCCCGTCCACCGTGCAGAGGAAGAGGGCGTTTTGCTTCAAATCAAAATCATAATCTTACAGAAACATAATGATTGCTTAGAATATTTCACAGCTGGGTTTATTATTAGCCCATCCATCATGCAGAGGAAGAGGGCGTTTTGCTTCAAATCAAAATCATAATCTTACAGAAACATAATCATTGCTTAGAATATTTCACAGCTGGGTTTATTATTAGCCCATCCACCATGCAGAGGAAGAGGGCGTTTTGCTTCAAATCAAAATCATAATCTTACAGAAACATAATCATTGCTTAGAATATTTCACAGCTGGGTTTATTATTAGCCTGTCCACCGTGCAGAGGAAGAGGGTGTTTTGCTTCAAATCAAAATCATAATCTTACAGAAACATAATCATTGCTTAGAATATTTCACAGCTGGGTTTATTATTAGCCCGTCCACCATGCAGAGGAAGAGGGTGTTTTGCTTGAAATCAAAATCATAATCTTACAGAAACATAATCATTGCTTATAATATTTCACAGCTGGGTTTATTATTGGCCCGTCCACCGTGCAGAGGAAGACGGGGTTTTGCTTAAAACCGAAATAATACTTTTACAGAAACATAATCATTACTTAGAATATTTCATAGCTGGGTTTATTATTAAATTCTGCAATATCATTCATTAGTATCCACAGATTAATTCATTATTATTCATAATACCGATGGAATGGGAGATAAACTCATTAACATTCTCTAATTAGGATCTTATCACACATACTGTTCTCATGCTGTGCTGTTGGGTTTTTTTGTGGCAGGTATATCGATGATTATCAATTTAAATCTACATAAATGCTACATGCTGTGTTATTACAATCATACATCCTTCAACAATATAAAAATAATGCATTGTCAAATCAATTTTTTTTATAAATGTTTCCATTGAAGATTATCAATAAAACACAAATTACTTTGAAGCTTTGTCTCAATTAATTATCATAAATTATACAATTGATCAATGAATTATCAGAGGTTACAGGAAAGTGTTTCAGTGGTGAGGCAGAGATTTGAAATTAAACGAAGATTCTGGACAAGTTTATTGTCATTGGTTGTGCAGTTTTATGGGGTGAGAAATGTGTTCACCTCGTGATGAAGAAGTGGAATTATATTTTGTGCCGAAGTTTCAAACTGAGCCGATTGTAACTCCATCGGCACATTGAGGTAGTAATCGTGTAAGAGAGAGGATGGGGGGTGGTAAGAGAAGGGATAGTCAAGTGCTTGTCCTGAAAAATGGCAATGAGAAGATAAGTCATAATGCAGACCAATTACCATCGAGTAAGGTACATTGTGCTCTAAATGTTGTGAATACGCACCTGTCCCGTCCACCTCATCGGGTAAGCATTGCATTTTTATGGGAAATCATCATCAGAGAAGGAATCAAGAACTTCTGTTAATACTTTATTGATGAGCTATAACTGTGAACACAAATGTGATATCTTATCCAAACTTATTCGCCGTGTTGCTTCCATGAACTGTTATTGTCCAATCAACCCGCCAAAATGATAAGATACTACTTGTAATGATGTACTCCTTGTAATGATCCCCCATATCTCATCCTGCCACAAAGGAAAATGCATTCAAATCAATTCACAATAACAACATGAAGAAAACAAATAATATGCTTATTGATAGCATGGGTTCCCTTCTCCCATCTGGAGCAGAAAAAAGGAAAGGTTTTCCGTGGATTTCAACAAATACTCCTCATAAAAGAAACCGTTTTTTTTCAATCAAGTTTTTCTACCCTTCTTCCCACCAATGGTACACTGAATCTTGTGGTGAGGCAGTTGCTCCGAAACAACTTGCATTCTCTTCCTGGAAGGCAAATCCCACTGAGGGCAGTCTCAGTGCATTACAAAAAGGCTACAACAAGTGTGTCCACTCTCAGGAGAGCCAGAAAACAACATCTGTCCAACCTCAAGAATGAACTTTCAAACTTGTCTCCTCCTCTAAATCCCGGTGACACCTTGTTAAGTCTATATTTGGTCTATACTCCCTGTCCTTCTCTTTAAATGGCACCACAGCCGACTCCACTCGTGACAACACTGAATGCCTCAATTCTGTGTTTGCTTCCATACATTGTGTCCCTAAACCCTCACTCTCAGTACCCATCCTTCTCTGTCATACCCAACTACTCCAAGACTCTCCTCAACTCTGACTCTGCAGCTACACCGGACAGCATCAGCTCACGCATCCTAAAAACTAGCTCTGCTGCTATTGCATATCCGCTTTCTGCTCTTTTAACCCTATAACTTGCCCGAGGTAATCTATCATCTGCTTGGAAATCAGCCACATCACTGCTTTGCACAACTCAGTGGAGCACATACCTCCGTCAGGCTGTACAGTTTATGTTTTGAATCCTGCTGATAAGCCTGATCTGGATCCGGACCTGCACCAAAATCAAATCAGCTTGTTGTCACCAAACCAACTCATCCACCTCGTTTTGTCTTAACTCATCCCACAACGTTTTGAAATAGCATGCTATATATCATTTTTGGTCCCATCTCTCAATGGTGAAAAATCACAAAAAAATTAGAAAATACTTGGATCTGGATTTTCACCAAAATCGAATCAATTCCTCCTTGTCATACTCCCGACCTGTCCACATAGTTTTGTCTGAATCCGTTCATCACTTTTGAAAAATCATGTTATATATCATTGTTAGCCCTTTCACTCAATGGTGACGAATCAATAAAAAAATTTATCGGATCCGTATGTAGATCCAGATCGTCACCACAATCGAATCAATTCTTCCATGTCACACACCCATCTTATCCACCAAGTTTTGTCCGAATCCATCTGCAACTTTTTGAGATATCATGCGATATATCATTTTTGGTGCTATCTCTCAATGGTGAAGAATCACTTACAAACTTCTTGTTTCTCGATGTGGATCCCAATTCTCACCAAAATCAAATTAACTTGTTCTTATCAGGCACCCAACCTGCCCACCAAATTTAGCCACTAGTCTGTCTGGGGATTAAGCAGGACACAAAGCCCTTAACAAAGAACTGTCTAGCCACTAGTCTGTCTGTCCCACTGTCTGTTTGTTGGCTACAGGTCACAATTTTAAACCGGTTTTCACGAAACTTCACTACATAGTCGAGTTTGTCATAAGGAAGAAGCATATTGTTTTTGAGGTCAAAAGGTCAACATATGCCAAAGGTCAACAAATTAGGTGAGATTTCTAAAATCCTCCATTTTCATCTGATTGACTTGAAATTTGAAGAGGATATATATTTCAGGTCAATTAATTCAACCAAACAATTATTTTTGATGTCAACATCGACCAAAATGTCAACATAGGCCCAAGGTCAACAACTAACGTGGTATTTTTAAAATCCTCAATTTTCATCTGATTGACTTGAAATTTGAAGAGGATATATATTTCACATCACTGAATTAAACCAGTGAATTATTTTTGAGGTCAACATAGACCAAAAGGTCAACATAGTCGCAAGGTCAACAACTAAGGTGGTATTTCTAAAATCCTCAATTTTCATCCGATTGACTTGAAATTTGAAGAGGATACATATTTCAGGTCACTGAATTCAACCACCAATTATTTTGGAGGTTCAACATCGGCCAAAAAGATCAACATTGGCCGAATTTCTAAAATTATCAATTTTCATCCAATTCACTTGACATTTGAAGAGGAGTTGCATATTTGGTCTTTGAATTCAACCACCAATTATTTTTGAGGTCAAATTTGTTTTATAGATTTTGCAAGTGTCGTGCTCTGCAAGATGTCTTCTTCTTTGTTTGTTTGCTTGTCTGTGTATAGGATATCTGAAAAGTTGTTGACAGATTCAGATGAAATTTTGTGGACAGGTTGGTTGTGTGACAAGGATGAACTGACTAGATTTTGGTGAAGGTCCTAATCCGGATCTGAGTACTAGAATTTTAAAGTGATTCTTCACCATTGAGAGATAGGGCCAAACACAACATATATATATATATATATATATATATATATATATATATATATATATATATATATATATATATATATATATATATATACAGTAGTACCTCTACTTACGAATTTAATTCGTTCTGGGAGTAGTTTCGTAACCTGAAACCTTCGTAAGTAGAGACGCCTTTTGAATGTAAATGCGCTAATCCGTTCCAAGCCCCGCAAAATTCGGACATTTTTTTTAATAAATCATAAAAATGCATCAGAACATGAAACAAATACATGTTAAAATTAGATTACCGCACAATAAACATAAAACGAGAGGCACATAATGTAAAAAACAAAGAATAAAGGAAATAATAAAAATATTCATTTACCTTTTAACTGCTATTCTCGTTACTTTTTGGCCTCTTTGTTTACTGGTCCTTATCAGCAGTGTTTTTTGCCTCGCGTTTCGTGAAGAATTGATCCAATGACGTCTGCTTTTGCCGGCTTTTAACAATCCGTCGGAAATGCGCGAGGCAGACATCGTCATAGTGCGTGATAGCCCGACTTGTGAACACTTTTTCCGGGTGATTCTTTTCAACAAATTCCGCATCTTCATGGAATTTTCCTAAAATGTCTTTGATTTGGGCTGATGGAATAATGGCTGCCTCCTCCTCCTCCTCCTCCTCCTCCTCGTCCTCTTTGAACTCCTCCTGCACCGCGGTGTGTTGCATCACCTCCAATTCCTGCAGCTCCTTCGTCGAAAGCTCCTCGTTGTGCTCCTGAATCAGCTCGTTGATGTCCTCGTCATCCACCTCAAGACCCATTCCCTTTCCCAGCTAAATAATTTCGCCATGGCGAAGAACAGAGTGAAGTCCAGTCCTCCTTTTAAACTTCTCGAACCACTCACGCGATGCCTTAAACTCCTGGTGTAGTCCTTGCGCCGAATTTCCCTCGCCTGTATCCTCCTTCACGAGGTCAGTGAAGATGGCGGTTGCCTTTGCGCAAATTATGGCCTCTGTCACTGTGTCACCAGCGATCTCTTTCTCCTTTATCCACATGAGTAACAACCTCTCCATCTCATCGTTCACTGCCGACCTCCTTTTGGAAATGACAAAGAGGCCTTTGGAAGGAGCCGTAGCTTTTAGGGCTTCCTTTTGTTTTATTATCGTGCCGATCGTAGATATATTACGGCCATATTCTTTTGCGAAATCAATCAAACGCATCCCCTTTTCATACCTTTCTATTATCTCTTGCTTTGTTTGTATGGCCAGAAAAACTCTCTTCTTCTTCTTTTCTCCTTGTCCACTTTTCTTCATTGCTTTCTTGGGGTCCATTGTGAATAAAAGTTACTGTAATCCACACGCGCACTGTACTGTAACACTGTTCGAGCACTTCGTAGCGGGACCATAGACTGTATACAGTATAACTATATTTACAGAGCGGGACGGGGACACGAAGAGCATGCTGGGATACACGCATACGCAAAGGGTTGCCAGGCAGATTTTAGGCGATAGCCAATGGCAGAGCAGCTACAAGTTTGTTTACATTCGGGAAACTCTGGGAGCAGCGAAAAGCAGCGCGTACTGTACTGTATTTTTGACTTCGTATCCTGAAACGCCTTCGTAATTAGAGGCAATATTTCCCATTCAAGCGCTTCGTAACCTGAAACATTCGTATGTGGAGACATTCGTAAGTAGAGGTACCACTGTATATATATATATATATATATATATATATATATATATATATATATATATATATATATATATATATATATATATATATATATACGATATCTCAAAAAGTTGTGGATGGATTCGGATGAAACTTGGTGGACAGGTTGGGGGTGTTCACGGACAAATTGATTCAATTTTGGTAAGATCTGAATCCGGATCTGCATATGAGAATTATTTATTTTTAAAGTGAATCTTCATCATTGAGATATAGGGCCAAAAACGATATATAGCATGATATCTCAAACATGCATTGGGCCCGATATGTTCTCGTGGATCAGGCATTGCGTGATGGAGATATGCTCTCCACCAAGTGCCCTTGCAGTTTGTTTGTTTCCACTTTTATGCCGGCCCAAGTCCCCTTGACTTTAATCTGCTGAACCCTGACCTTTTTTCTCATATCAGAATGAGCCATTCGCATCCAACGTGCTCCCTGACCACTGACCCTTCTCTTGATGCATGCACCTCTGACTCACTCCCATCATATAACAACCCTCACCCCTTTCCCCTCAACCGATTTTGCTCTGCTCCATCGATGGGTTAACACCCAAAATGTCAGTTTCTCCTTGAGTCTCATCGCATCACACATTTTTTCTTGATTTTTGTCAATGAAGCAGAATCCCCAAAGGCACCAATCCTTCAGCCAACTCAGATCCAATCAAATCAAATGATTCAGGTCGTAGTTTGGGATGGTATTTTGATCAATGTTCTGCGAATTATTTTCATTGTAACTTCTATTATTTGCTTATTTATTAGGATGAGGACCAAGATATGGTTTGGTGGAGCACTTCGTCTTGGCTCCTCCATATTCAAACTTTAATCTCAGTTTTTTCTTGATTTTTGTCAATCGAAGTAGAATCACCGAAGGCACCACTTCTTGAGCCAACTCAGATCCCATCAAATGACACAGGTTAGTTTGTAGTTCGAGTTGTTGTTGGAAACTTAAGCTATGGTCACACATACACCGTCGTAATGATACTGTATTAATTTGCAATAATTTTGATCTGTGTTCAGGTTTTGGTGAAAATATCAAAACTGATATGTGCCAAGTGGTAAGCAGTGAACCTATCGATAATCTACACTATAATAGTCTGTGTGTGTCGCCATTTTTCTCAGAGATGGTTGAACAGATCTTCGTCAAACTTCTGGAGGTTCATCAGTGAGTGTCTGCGAGTGTTTTAGGTTTAAAAAAAAAAAAAACGAAGAAAATCGAAAATTTGGAAGATAAAAGTTCGTTATTTTTAGTTTTTTTTTTTCTAGTCGCTGTATCGTGCCGAAGCCTTTTTGATTAATGACAGTTAGATTCAAGTACACACATATAAATAAATACAAAACAATCACGAGACATTTAATTACAAATAAACCTCTAACGGAAGCATAGTGAGTGGTACATCTTCTTTTTCCTGAACGGCACTATATTTATAGATCGGGGTCAAACATAACTCAGAAACATCAACAGGACATTCACGAGCATCTATTCGAAGAATAACATGTAATTCCACTTCTCAGGTAACACTTTTACAATACCTCTTCACCAATAATCTACAGGGTGTTTACAAAGTCCCGTAACCCCCTCCACAGAACCTGATAAATTAATACAATGAACACACAAATGGTATAAAGGTAAACTATGAATAAACCAGACTTATTGTCATAAAAAAAACAAAATATTAACATTAACATGAACATATGTATATATCTTCTTCTTCTTCTTTCGGCTGCTCCCGTTAGGGGTTGCCACAAAGGATCATCCGTATGATTTGGCACGTTTTACACCGGATGCCCTTCCTGACGCAACCCTGGTCGCCTCTTACGACACAGGGATATGCTACACCTATTTTAACCGGGGTATACACCGGCCCAGTATACTGGTACTCATTTCGCCGACCTCGGAAGGATGACAGGCTGAGTCAACCCCCTGGTGTATTAATTCAGTGGCCCAACTGGGCTTGAACTCAGGACCTTTTGGATCCCAAGCCACTGCCCTAAACACTGCACCAACACCAGGCCAACACCATGTGTATATATATATATATATATATATATATATATATATATATATATATATATATATATATATAAATAAATATATATATATATATATATATGTATATATATGTATATATATGTATATATATGTATATATATGTATATATATGTATGTATATATATATATATATATATATGTATATATATATATATATATATATATATGTATATATATATATATATATATATATATATATATATATATATGTATATATGTATATATATATATATATGTATATATATATATATATATGTATATATATATATATATATATGTATATATATATATATATATATATATATGTATATATATATATATATATATATGTATATATATATATATATATATATATATGAATGAATACTACCGAGGTAGACAATGATTTGGGGAGGGGGGGAGGAGTGGTGGTATAACATGAGTTTGTGACCACCCTGTCAGGTCCAGTACATTTCTCTATGTGTGAAGTTGATTTTACGATCTCTTACTTTCAAGTCTCATGATCACTTGACAGTTGCAATTCCATGGGTTTCCTCAAATCTCACGGGATTGTGAGTTGGACAGGTGACCGTGACGGCCATTTTAAATCTCTCTATGGTTCATAAGCCTTTGTAGCTATGTCAAAGGTAATATAAAATTATTATCCTTGACCCCATTCCTCAGTGGGAGTAGAGAAGTGTTTTTGGCCCCCACAAAAAATATACCGGGCAATGCCGTGTATCCCTGCAAGTAATAAATGTCAGTGTGTCAGTCAGTCAGTCAGTCAGTCAGTGTGTAATAATATTTGGCAATAATATCATCGATTCCCTCTGCTGCTCCTGTAGTGAGCGGGTGTACCAGTAATATAAAACAAAACACCGAACCACTGTCTACCTGCTTTAGTCTGAGGGGCTAAGGTAAGGTCCTTTTGTACCAGTTCCTCTCATGGATTAGTCGAAACAGAAATGCTTGGCCGACCAGAAATATTAATTTGGTGTCCCCATTTTGACCTTTGACCAATCATGGAATTTTGAGAAAAGCACCAAATGATAGTCTGTCTACTTCATTTTCTATCAGAACCGTGGTGAGGCATTGTTTTGCTGATTCTTAGCTTAATTGCACCCCAATTATCTTAAATACAGAGGTATGATAGGCCAAAAAATGTAATTTGTTTACTGATTTGACCTTTGACCTCCATATAGTCGATAAAATGATTTTCATCCAAAAATTTCCCCATCCCTATTGGGGCTGTTTGAGAGCACCCATGTGAAAATCCTCATCTCCATCGACTCAAATGCAAGGGAATAGCAAAACTCGTGCTTTTGCTGTTTCATCTTAGACCCCTTAAAATTGGAACTGGGGTCCGAATAGAAAACGTACAAAATGTATCTGAGTGTATCAGACCAGGACACTGCCATTCATATTTTGAAAAGAATTGGCTCAGAAATGAAGGATTGGGGTGCAATTGTATTTGTTGGAAAGTAAGAAACAAGAAAAGCAACAAATCTCCCCCTCCCTGTCGAGAGTAAACAACTATATAATGACAGTTCAATTCATGCCTTTCCTCAGCTTTTGCGTCGTGTGGAATGATGCAGTGAGTCTTTGGGTGATGACTGTTTCATAAGTTTCCTTTCTGCTTCAGGTTCTTGAAGCGTTCTTTCAATTCGGTAATGACTGCTGAGGTTTTGTGGTCTGCACCATCAAATCTTTCCTTCTCTTGAACCTGCCTTGAAGCTGAAGTGATGTTGTACTCAATTTCTCCAGCATGGAAATTCTGACATTTAGGCAAGATGGGTGTTATTGTAGTTAGTTGTGCTGGAGGTAGTGGTGGTGGAGCAGGTGTAGGAATTTGAGCAGGAGGTCCAGGGAGGCCACAGATGTTATGAATGGTATCGTGGTCAGGAAGAGGAACTCGGGAATTATTCCTGTGCGGTCGCGACGGCAGATGCTCAAACCTGTTGCAGGCTCTTCGTGTATTGAGCGGTTTACCAAGAACCCTTTGCAGGCATCGGATGTAGCGTGGTGTTCGATCCTTGGGCCTCGTGAGTATGATGAGGCAAACTGGCGCAACGCGTTTTGAGCACTTGTTCCGACAAAAGGTTAGCGAGGATATCAAAAGTGCAAGGAGAATGAGGAAGACCGGAAGTGCACCCGTGACGCCTAGTGTACGCATTGGGTTGTTTTGAACGTTCTTCATGAAATCTGCTTCAGACCTTTCTTGAGATGTCTGGAAAATAAGGTACCATGCACACACAGACACCAGGTATAACTTGAAGCATGATAAGCATCTACGTGTTGAGCTGTGCCTATAAATTTGGAAGTTTGCTGAAGGGATTTTAATCTCCTCCATTCAACATTGCTTCTCAATTACAGGAAGTGTAAGTCTGTTAGAGAAGATACACAATGAGTTAGGGCAAGGGGCATTGGGATGTAGAAACACAATGCTGCACCCCCTTGACTACTGCAATCGGTATGTGGCACAACCCTCCTCCATTTGGTGAAGAATTTTGGAAGGGGGTGGACCCCGGCACACAGTACTGATAATCAAACGTTGACAGCCCCCCGCATGAACACGGGAGCGCTTGATGCTGCGCCAATAAGAGACTGTAGAAATTGCTGCAATCAAGGCTACCAGACCAGCTACGATTCCCATGAAAATGGTCACCAGAGTCCAGGACTCTTGCTTGAGACTCATCACGAAGGTGTTTATGTGGGTCTTCTGAAAGACAGCACAGGAAATTTGAAGCAATATATTTGAGACAACATTTAATGAGACATTAGTAATGATAACTGATCTATCGTATGGCTCAGTCTCCACAAGAGCCACATAGCTTGCATAGGTTGTACTATTCTGCTGATGATCTGCGTTAGCACCTCCCTGTGTAGACTATTTTGGTTTTCATGACTTTCCTCAAAAATGAGATTGAACCTTATTCTGGTATTGTTAAACTATTTTGTCTTATGGAATCAGTTCTTGGACTTTTGAAATGCTGTCTGGAAAATTAGTTTCTGTTTCACTGGGAAGGAAATTAAGTTGATTTTCACCTCCAGTGCAAAATTATGAGCTCGCTCTTCCACTTTACCCCAAACACCAATTCACTGGGCAAGCATTCCAGGATGTGGGAATCTCACCTTTTCGATGACTTTGTTGAAGGTGATCAGCATTGTGCAGGTGAAGGCTAGCAATCCACAGTCATGTGCACGTACCAGCTGTGTCCAGTTGCATCGCTGGTTGTGAACAAAGTTCTGCAAGGTCTTGGGGTTGCACACCTGAGGCTGCAGGTGCAGTTGACCCGTGAAGTTGTTTAGCTCAAACACGTTGAGAGGCTCGACCTTGACAAGTGATTGCTGTACCACATTGTTGGGCCATGACATCTCTTCATCATTTGCCTGGGTAACACCAGTTAAAATAAAACGTCATAAATGAAAAGCACGATACAAGTGCCATTCTAGTTAATGCATTTGATCTATAATATAACAGAAGCACTCAATTTTTACAAATAAAATCATGGGCAATATGTGATTGCATTTGTAGAAATCTGGGAACTATAGATGTACAATACTGTACTTTGTCAGATTTTCCAGATGGAATACCTCAATGTGAAATGGGACATCCTTGGTCATTACATTCCAGAGTACACGGCCTGGGAAGGTCGTTGGATGGTCTTTCATGGTGGTTGCTATGATTAGGACTTTGGCAAAGCTGAACAAGCCTCCACCGTCCATGGCCCGGATAAAGAAGTGGTATTCGGGACTGATCTCTGCATCCAACTTTGTCCACGGCTGTGTAAACAGCGTTCCTTTGCTTGGGTGTATGAGGAAGCTGTTTATGGACATCGCAATTCCAGAGAGAGAGAGAGAGAGAGAGAGAGAGAGAGAGAGAGAGAGAGAGAGAGAGAGAGAGAGAGAGAGAGAGAGAGAGAGAGAGAGAGATAGACAGATAGATAGAGGTGGACACTAAACTGCATGAGATGGCGCATATAGCATTAGAGCCCAACAAAGTCACAATAGTTTAACAATGTTACGTACAAGCATGATCATGGTACTGTGCTTGATTGCATTAAACTATTTTTTTTAAACATACTTATGGAAAGGACCTCACTCCATAGTTTTTAGCTCGCCTGTTCGAAGAACAGAGTTATAGCGATACCCCCGGCGTGAGCGTCAACATCAGCGTGAAAATGTTAAAGTTTTTGGTGCAAGTTATGTAAAAGCTTGCCATTTATTTAATATGTGTACTCGGATGCTGATATTTGGCATGGAGGTTCCTTTGGGGTACATTATTGATGTAGTGAAGTTGAAATTAAAAAATAATTTCAAATGTTTGAAATTGTTGACCTGTTTTGAACTTAACTTTTTTTGTAGCACATCAACGTTAAACTTTTTGGTGCAAGTTATTTAGAAGCTTGCCATCCATATAATATGTGTACTTGGATGCTGATATTTGGCATGGAGGTTCCTTTGGGGTATACTATTGGTGTGGTGAAGTTGAAATTAACAAATAATTTTTAAAAATTTTAATTTCAACTTAAGATGGTATCAAAACCACCCAATGCTCGCCTGTTTATACTAGACGCTTGCCATTCATTTAGTATGTGTACTCGGGATGCAATGAAGTCCAAATGAAATAAATTTTGTTGGTGCACCTTTTTCAGAGACTCAATATTTGTGAAGTCAAAACACTACATATTACTTTTTCTTTTAGATGTATTTCTCATGGCAAGGAAAGTAGATAATGTATTATTGCATAATGTTGATAAATACCATTGCACATGCACTGTTATAATTGTGATGCCATCATAATTACAAATAATAATGTATTATTGCATAATGTTTATAAATACCATTGCACATGCACTGTTATAATTGTGATGCCATCATAATTACAAATAATAATGTATTATTGCATAATGTTGATAAATACCATTGCACATGCACTTTTATAATTGTGATGCCATCATAATTACAAATAATAATGTATCATTGCATAATGTTGATAAATACCATTGCACATGTACTGTATTATTGTGATGCCATCATAATTAAAAAAATAAAAATGATACTGCATGGTAGTTCGACTTATTCATTAATAATGCTGCCACTGTAATATGATATGCTCTCGAGATGTCACTTTCCATTTTCAGCATTGTATTAATTATATTTTTGCATCCTTCTAGTTTCCTTTCTAATGTTTTTATCCACCACACTATTTTTACTGATTACAATATACAAATACATACATTGCTTTAAAATTATTTGGATCAGACTTCACTGCAATGCTTTATAAAAAATATTATTAGACAAGTCTTTTAAAAACGATAAATGTATAAACAGGCGAGCATTAGGTGGCTTTGCACCGACTCTCTGGTTATGTATTGTTTCAAGAAAATCATGGAGAAGATAAAAGGCTGTTATTTTACGGAGTTCACAAAACTGGTTGCAGTTGGGAAAGTCCATATTAAACCAAGGAGTTGGTGTCAAAGCCACCCAATGCTCGCCTGTTTATACATTTATCGTTTTTAAAAGACTAGTCCAATAATTTTTTTTTTATAAAGCATTGCAGTGAAGTCTGATCCAAATAATTTTAAAGTAATATATGTATTTGTATATTGTAATCAGTAAAAAACATAGTGTGGTAGATAAAAACATGAGGAAGGAAATAACTTGCACCAAAAACTTTAACATTTTCACACTCATGCTGACGCTCACGCCGGGGGTATCGCTATAGCTCTCTGTTATTTGAACAGGCGAGCTAAAAATGAAGGCACCAGCAAACAGGATAGCTTTCGAACAGTTAAGGTTCATGTCTGATGTTTTGACCACTCTTATAAGCTAAGGGTTGCATATTGTGAGCAATTTGATGTACGAGCGAAGATCCCGTCCTTACAGATTGGTTAATTCCCACACAATTACAGATGGGTCAATTCTCTGAGAATTGGTGTGTATTAATGTGGCTTGTAACTTTGAGTGGTGCTATGCCATATACATACAGGATATCTCAATAAAATGTTTTTGATCTGGACGATAAGAGAGCTATTTGTCTGTGTGTCTGCGTGTGTGTGTGACCATTTTTTTCAGATGGCTGAACGGATCTTCGTCAATCTTTCAGAGGTTCATCAGTGAGTGCCTGGAAGTGTTTTAGGGGGGGGGGGGGGTTGAAAAATTTGAAAAAAAAGTTCGATTTTTTTTGGAGGAGGGAGGGATTTTTTTTTTTTTTTTTTCATCGCTCTATAGTGCCGAAGCCTTTGTAGCTATGTGAAAGGTAATATGAAATAATCCCCACCACATTCCTTAGTGGGTGTAGGGAAGTGTTTTAAGCACCCACCAAAAAATTGAAAAAACATAAAATTGATTTCTTCAAAATGCCAACAGGATGAGAACATCACCGGACAATGTCGGGTACCCGTGCTCATTCTGCATATAGTAATTATAATATATTGTCGTTCTTCACTGCCTTATGGGTCACAGCTTACTGATGATGTGCAATAATTACATCACACGCTAACGCCATCTGTTACGTATTAGTAACACTCAACATCGCCCCTTTCTCTCCCTGCTATTTTCGTGGTTTTATTGACTATTAAATAGAAAACAAATATTTAAGTGAAAACACAGGCAGACAGAAAGGATGAAAATATAACCTTCGTCCACCTTTGGTGGTGGTGACGATAATTATCGTATGATTGATTGATTGTGTATGGAGTATATAATTTGCTTTTCTAATTACCCCACGCTTCTTTAATGGCGAGGATATTGTAATCCGCTTTGTATGTTTGTCTGTCATGCTATCTGCTATATCTCATAAATAGTTGTGCAGAAATTCACCAAACTTGGTCATTATGATCACCACGTGGCAATATGGTGAGAGAGCAGTGTCGTTGTTGGCCTCACTTCTTTGGCCCTGGGTGGGGTCAAAAGGTCAAATACCAACAAATGTAATTACGAGCACATTATAAATCGTTTTTTGATGAAACTTTGTACATGCAATCAACATTTGGGGAATCATGTAATATGAAACAATTTTTTTGGATTTGATCTCTGGTTCATGCACCAGGGGTGTGGGGACTTGAAGTCATTGGGGCCAAAACAGAAGATTTTTTTTTCCACTCAAAATTTGATATTGGGTAATTACCGATGGAACTTTTTAGGGTTAGCATGAGGGTTTTGCAGGAAGCGTGGGGATTTGCTATTTTGCGCCATCGACTTCGCTTTTGTTTGCTTTGTTTATATACCGCCAGTACAATTTGCGTTGTGTTTGCTCTTTAAGATTTTGCAAACTTGTCTCATGTCTTTTGCCTCAATCTTAATGTTCATGAACAAAAAGTTGATATCCAAGATGCGGCAAGTCCCATTCGCCGTTCTCTGGCAACGGCCTATGAAAAGGTCTCATAAGAAAGATTTTGGTTTCCAAAGCTGAAAGCAGTTGGTCATTGTTGAAATAAATACCACCCTTGGCCGGTCCAGGATCAGATATTTACTGGAAGCAATAACTGCCAGAGCATCACCCATTGTTTAGAAATCAGAGTCGGTTTGGCTTTCTTACATTGGAGAAGCCACCAACCTTCGCTAGTGACTATTGACTCACAGCGGTAAACAGGATCTTCAGACAAGTGAGTTGGGTGCAGACTTCTGTTTCTTGCACGCCATCTGCCAGACATTTCTATGATGATAAAGAAAACACCCAGACGTGTAGGTGTGGCGAGAGGAGTAATGTTTACAACACTGATGATCGAGCAAGGGGTAGCCCTGCCTTTCTGTTCATGCGAGCATAAAGTAATGTCTTGGCGAGCAGTTGGAGATCAAAAAGAAGAAGCCAGTGACATTATAGAAGATGAGGTCATGGGGAAGAGCAGGTTGGTACACCATACAGCAGGTTTGTACGGAGCATTGGCACATGAAGACCACAGCTGAATGCTGATGAACGAGAGCATGGGTTCAACCTCTTGAAGCCCAAAGGTGACACATGCAGTAAAGGGATGGGACCCAGGTGATACTGCAATACATGACAGGCCTTTCTGCCATGTGGCAGCCCGAGGGCACAATAGGCAGTGCCACATAAAGTGGCCACGAGTAGGTGGCTCTAATTATAATTATCAGAGAAACCAAGCCATGTTGCTTCCTTCTACCCCCTTTCAATGTCAGCATAATTAACAAGCTGAAATTGATGTTTCAGACAACAGCTTGGTCCAGGACACTAAGTTCCAGGAACGTAATATCTAAAACAGTCCCGGATGAAGATCACTCAGTGGTCGAAACGCCAGAGCTGAGTCTCACTTGCTGGGAAGCTACTCTATTGGTGTTTTCCTCATTTTTGAACGTGTTCTTAAAATAGATGCTTCACTAACTCTTCATGTACCTTTAGTGTAGTGTACCATAGTGGCAAAAAAATTTTAGTGTACACTAAAATAGTGTACCTTTAAGATACCGTATCTTTAAAATTCGCCCTGACGTGAGATTCTAAATCTCGAAATTAAATTTTTAATATCCACTCAGATTAATTTCCAACGATCTCAAAATGCTGATTACAAACATTCAAATGTTTTTTTCTGCTTGAACTCACGATGTGCTGTCTTCACCGTAAAGTGAGTACGAAATTTCCCCGAAATCACCGGAATCTGGATCTGTGGCCTGAAAGAAAACCTTGGTATCAGCATTAAGAACAACAAGGCATAATGTTAATTTAACACACGCACAACACTCACCCTCATTTCCTTACTTTGAAATTACATCAAGTAATGAACGAAAAATTCTAACATTTCCTGCAAACATCTAGTTTGTTGCGATATCGCCCTCTCGTGGACAGGAAAGAACCTCCTCAAAATGTTTTGGGCCATTTTGTTTCGGACAACAAGCGTGTTTTGGTTCAAATATATTTAACACTGTTGGAGCACAAAAAATTGAGCGGGTGTTTAAATGGAGAAGTAAAGAAAGGGTTAATTTGTCCTTTTTGAGCGATCGCCTTCCTGTGTGTTGGTCTTCTTGGGGTGCCACCAAAACTGATCGATCTGATGTCTGAGCTCTACTCTGGTACTGAGAGTGCTGTGAAGTGTGGTGGTACCATCTCTGACTTATTTCCAGTTGTTACTGGAGTTTGTCAGGGGTGTGTACTGGCCCCCACACTTTTCAGCACTTGTATGGACTGGATTTTAGGGAGGATGTCGGAGAGATCAAGCTGCGCGGCATCGTTTGGGAATGTCAAGATCTCGGACCTTGATTTCGCAGATGATGCAGTCATCTTTGCGGAAACTTTAGATATCCTTTTGGGGGCCCTCGAGGTGCTGAATGAGGAGTCAGAGCCGCTGGGATTACGGGTTTCTTGGGTCAAAACTAAGATCCAGGCTTTCAATGACATTTTGGATGCTGCTGTCCTGTCTGTGTCTGTTTGTGGTGAGGATGTTGAGGTCGTGGAGAGATTCACTTACCTTGGCAGTGATATTCATGTCTCTGCTGGCTGTGAGTCAGAGGTCAATAGACGTCTGGGTCATGCCTGGGGAGTCATGGATTCACTGGATAATGGGGTGTGGCGCTGCCGGTACCTGTGCAGGAGGACGAAAGTCCGAGTCTTCAGGTCCTTGGTGCTTCCAGTCTTGCTCTATGGATGCGAGACTTGGACTATGACCAAGGATCTGAGACGGAGACTTAATTCCTTTGGTACCAGGTCTCTTCGGAGAATCCTTGGCTATTGCTGGTCGGATTTTGTGTCCGACCAGCGGTTGCTGAGAGAGACTCGGATGAGATTTGTTACCGACATGGTCCGTGAGCTTCACTTGCGGCTATATGGACATGTGGCTCGTTTTCCTGACGCTGATCCTGCTCACCAGATTATCTCAGCGAGGGAGTCTCGTGAGTGGAGGAGGCCAATGGGCCGACCACATTCTCCGTGGTTGCAACAGGTTGACCAGCATCTCAAGGAGATGGGGATGAGCCTGGCATCTGCCTGGGGTAAGGCCAGACGGAGGCCCCTGGAGTACTGGCGGAAAGTGGACGCAGCAACGCGCTGTTCTGGCACATGCTCCCATACCTGACCTGACCTTCCTGTAGCTGTTGTCCTCTTCATTTCATCCTTTAAATCGCACTGCCTATCACCTCCTCACACACCCACCTGTTTATATCCATGATCTCTTCTATACTCTGTTCCTCTCCAGGACATTGTTACTTGTTTTTTTAATTTTCCAGGACAACCCCTCCACCTTTGTAGTTTGTGAACTTGCTGTCCTTTTGTGGTTAAGTTACTCCATGAGCCTCGACACTTGTATAAAAAGTGGTGGAGAGATTCAGGTGGAATTGGAAACATTTGGAATTAAAATCAGAACTACATTTAAATCCCGTGGTGACGCACGAAGAGGACATGAGACAGGGTCGATCAGGCTTAACTACAGACTGGGTCGTACAAGACATTTAACTGCTTTATAACTGGATTATTTTGTTCGTTCATTTTCTTGCAACTTCATGAGAATTCTAAAGGTTATCAGAGAAAATGTACAAAGATACAAAGACACAGGAGGAAGTCAATGGTTCACCATGTCTCTGACTTATCCATCGGTCTGGAAGGATAGTCTGGAGGTACACAAGGTCCCCTCTGAAATGTCTAGTCTGGGTTCGATTCTTAGCTGATCTATAAACTGTCACTCTAGTGTTTTGTAGGCAGAGCGATTCATCAATGTGTGTGCCGTCCCTCAGATAGATGTTAAACTGGCGTCCTGTCTGCTGGCATTACTTGGTGGACCTGAAAGATCCCATGATGACTTTTGCGATGAATAGGTGAATTATCGCAGGTACGCTGAACAAATTCCAATTCCTGCCTTGATGACCAGTAGAATGTGGTTTGGTTTTGTTGAAGGTTCCTTTACATCAGATGACACTATATTCTATCTTTGAGTGTGGCTCTTGCCTGGGCAGAAGCTTCCATCCTCTAAAGAAAATCGACCAGGTGGTTCACATGTTTCATGTGAACGGCCTTCTTCAGATATGAAGGGCAACCAATACACACACATCCATTCTCCATTACCTTGATTTATCAACTGACCTGTCACTGACTTGAGGAATTACCTCAATTTTCAACCAAATGGTGACAGGTCATGCTAACCACCATGAGAAAACGGGATCTTTAACATCCATGATCTAAATGTTGTTTCTAAGGTAGCCTCTGGCTGCTGGTGGCATCATTTCTGGAAGTGCAGCTATGCCGCTGATGCAGTGCCGCTGTTACCGGTAAGCTGGTACTCATTTTGATGACCTCGGAAGGATGACGGGCTGAGTCAACCAACCTGGTGTTATTTCAACGGAACAAACAGGAGCTTGAATGGAAGACCCTGGGATCTTAAGTCAGCGACCATAACTATTAAGCCAACACCAGGCCTACGGTTGAAATGAAGATGTATCAACTAGATTTGTGCACCTGTTCAAATGCCGGTGTGTTCTGAAGTGCAGCGCTACCATCTGGCATTGCATCACGACTGACGTTTTCTTCTTTTTGGAGGTTTTAGTCTCCTTATGAGTTCCAATCCAAGAGCAAATAGGTCAGAGGTGAGCACGCTGCGAACCATCACTGAGCCAAACTCCACCAGGTGCTTCATGAAGTCTCCGATCGAACTATTAAACAGCCTGACTCTGCTGTGCCTCTGAAATCCGAAGGGGTTACATTCGGTTAAGCAATTGGTCATCAACTTTTTGTAGTTTTTAAACCAAATGTGAGTTCTTAGACCAAGCTTTTTTAACCTGAGAGTGCAGGAAACACCATAGGATGGATAAAAACATGACTCCGAGGAATTGAACTCACAAGGATGCTGATTATTGAAGAGCTTCCGGGTGAGTTCTCTCGCACACGGGCCACGTAGTGATCACGACTGAAGACCGGAACATTGTCATTGATATCGATGATGTTCACGACAATATCTGCTACAGAGGTGTGTAGTTCCACCGTTTCCATTTGTTCAGCAAGTATCTACAAGCAAGCCAAGTAATCACAGAATAAAGTTCTTATTTTTGGACCACTGAAGTCTTGAAGTATTCTTCTGTTTTAGAAGAATAAAGTTCTGTGGATCTTAGTGACTTTGGGACATGGTATTTCTCTGAGGAACCTGATGTTGTGGGTATCTCTTCTGCGTAAGTCACAGATTGTGGCTGAATCCTTGACTTCAGTCTGTCTATTTTTTGTGCGTGAGTAAAGTCACTATAGCAGAATTTGTGCCATTGAATCTTTTCGACGTGCTCCGGTGCAGAATATTTTCTGATTCTTGAGAATGAGTCAACATATTTAGCGTCATTATATTTCTCTCTTTCTTTGCAACATTCAGCTACAGTTTTCACACCAACGATTGTAGTCTTTCGAAGTGGCGTTGACTTGCTAGTTTTTGAACTGTCCTGGCAAATAAAGCATTTATTCCAGTCTACATGCTCTTCTTCTTCTCGATCCCTTGAACCCCCTGTGAGAAATCTTGCGGCTTTCATTTTTCAGTTAGTCCTGGGTAACAGAAAAACACACAGTTATGTAGTTTAGGTTCATTTTAGAGCAAAGTTGTAAAATTCATTGATTGTGGTTTGTATAATCAGACATTCTAATTAGAGCCTGAACATTTCTTTAAAAATAATATAGTGAAAAACAAGTCATATTATTTTTAGAAAATGGATGGAGCAATGTTTTTTTCTATACTCCCATCAGCTCAGGCATGCTCAAAAACATGGAAATCGACCCTAATTTTGTAATTTCATGTCAATTTGCGGCTGAAATATGACGAAAAGTGTATTTAATGGCGACCATTTTGTAAACTGTCATGGCGGCCATACTATCCATATCCAGAGTTGGCAACAAGTTGATTCACGTTTCTGTGTGTCTGGACAGTCAATTTACACCTGTTGCACTATTCTAACACGGAATCAGCAGGGTCGTACACTATTCTGCATTGGGCCTCCTGACTATTACCGGGAGTGATTTTGAAACTCTTTCCGGAACTTTTAATTTCTTTTATTCTTGACCAGAAGTGATTGTTTATTTATTCAATTATTTTTTTCCCAAAGTTAATTTTAATAAAGATATCTCCCGCATCATCAAAAAATATTTTTAATCGTGATTTACATTATTTGATCGCTGATCCCGAATCCAGGCCGAAGTAACCGGAAATTGCGTCAAAATCATCAGCTGTGCGGCGCTTACACGTACCACGGTATAGTTGGCAAGTATACAGTTGTAAACAAGTTTTATGTAAAGTCAGAAGCGAATATAAGAAGAATTCTATGTTCGCTTCTAGGCTTTGCCTATTCCATATTAATAATAAGACTAAGCAACAGCTTTATAAGAGCACTAGATGACCCGTGAACCTGTTGGGTTCCCGTTGTGACAGCGGTTGATGAAAAAAATAATTTCAAGAAAAAGAAAAGATAGCTCCAGCGAACAATAACACCAAGGTTGTTTGCATTTATCAAATACTCCTGAAGAGTACTTGACTGAATCAGGAAATAATTTTTGAATAATTTTTTTCGTTTCCCGATTTGAACGAAACTTGATACTGCACACCGCAGGTGAATGATGAGTACATTGGCCCTAAAAGTTTTGTTCTATCATATACCGTTTTGGCTGTATTTTGGGAACATACATACATACATACATACATACATACATACAAATATGAGAGTTTTAGTAATATATAGATAAAGCAATACCTCAAGGTTCATTCTTGCTCATCAGTTTGAATGAAGGAGCTCTGTTTGAAGGTATTTGATTGCCGGTCTTTGTTACCTCTGGGGACGAGTTGCTATAACGGGCAGCAACTCGAGCTAAAGGACGGCCTTTAAAGCAACACTGCAGGAAAGCCATCCAGCTGGCTTTCCCAATAAACCTTGTACAGACATCATGCCAGGAGACGCTGTGGTCCACTTGAGCCAGTACATGGTTATAGAACACACACAACTGTGAATGCAAAAGTATTTGCCAAACAATATCAAGAGATGCGTTTCGATGCATCATTAAACAAAGCAGAGATGATCAAGGATATTAAGCTGTCCGTCTTTTTTGCACAGATTATCCATTTTGCAATTCATATGGATGGGGGCATCTTTCAAGCAAAGGAAACCGAGGAATTAGGAGGATGTCAGGGAGGACAAAACATGAAGACACACATCTAAATTAGTGTCGTTTTGAGGAGATACTGAGATTTACTTACAGTCAATTTTCTTGGCGATCAGCTGGTACGGGAACTTATCACCCAGGATCTGTATTGCCTGAACACACCGCACACAGTGCACACAGCACACGGTCTGTAAAGTGATGGTGGCAAAGTCTTAACCTAGACCCTTTGAAACGATCAGTCGCACCAAGCTGTCATCACATGAGCATCTTGCGTAACACTTCCATCAAACACACACACACACACACACACACACACACACACACACACACACACACACACACACACACACACACACACACACACACACACACACACACACACACACACACACACACACACACACACACACCAAGTTATTTACTTTCTTGTCATGGACTCTTTTTGCTGCCTTCTCTCAATTGAACCATTTTGTTTGGTTGTTTGGAGAGGAAACCACAGTTGGGTAGAAACACATCAACAACTTGTCTTGCCTGTTATAGTTGGTGCATGTATGAGGTATGATGGCATCACCATTCCAACTATAGCAAGATCCGTACTCGTGAGACCGCTTGGCAGTTCCTCGTGTATCGCTCGCTACACCCTCTGGTATGCTTTTCCGGTGTGAAAACGGTGATTTGAGTAAAATAAATAAACTACTGTGTAAACAATGTTCTCAAAGTACAAACAAACAATCGGTTAAAAGATTTGTAATTAATTGCATTTGATTTCCCTGCACAATGTTTGATGAAAATCGCCCATTAAAGTTCGATGGTTATTAAGAAGGGTGCTGAGGGAATCGAACCCGACGAACCCTCGAGTTTGCATCTTGACAATGACAATGAAAGTGCTCGGTTTCACAGCACGTGCAATGTATGACGTCATGTGCTGACCACACAGAAAAAACTGATTGAGACAATCACCTCCTTCATCTTGTTGTCATTTCCTGTGACGAATGTGATCACCCTCCGGCCCGACGCCATCTCACTGCAAGCAACCTTCCCTCGCCGCCAATGCAACTCACCGACTGACTGCAGCTTCCTGTTCCAGACGCTGTCCCCGCCTTCCGACTATTCCCCGCCTTCTCCATGCTGAATGAGTGAATGACTCCAATTAAGCACGCCCCTTCTCCTCAGGGCGCCCCCTTCTCCTCAGGGCGCCCCCTTCTCCTCAGGGCGCCCCTTCTCCTCAGCGCGCCCCTTCTCCTCAGCGCGCCCCCTTCTCCTCAGCGCGCCCCTTCTCCTCAGCGCGCCCCTTCTCCTCAGCGCGCCCCCTTCTCCTCAGCGCGCCCCCTTCTCCTCAGCGCGCCCCCTTCTCCTCAGCGCGCCCCTTCTCCCTCAGCGCGCCCCTTCTCCTCAGCGCGCCCCTTCTCCTCAGCGCGCCCCCTTCTCCCTCAGCGCGCCCCTTCTCCTCAGCGCGCCCCTTCTCCTCAGCGCGCCCCTTCTCCTCAGCGCGCCCCTTCTCCTCAGCGCGCCCCTTCTCCCTCAGCGCGCCCCTTCTCCTCAGCGCGCCCCTTCTCCTCAGCGCGCCCCTTCTCCTCAGCGCGCCCCTTCTCCTCAGCGCGCCCCTTCTCCTCAGCGCGCCCCTTCTCCTCAGCGCGCCCCTTCTCCTCAGCGCGCCCCTTCTCCTCAGCGCGCCCCTTCTTCTCTCCTCAGCGCCCCTTCTCCTCGTGCCCCCTTCTCAGCGCGCCCCCTTCTCAGCGCGCCCCCTTCTCAGCGCGCCCCCTTCTCAGCGCGCCCCCTTCTCAGCGCGCCGCCTTCTTCTCAGCGTGCCCCTTCTCATCAGCGTGCCCCTTCTCATCAGCGCGCCCCCTTCTCAGCGCGCCCCCTTCTCAGCGCGCCCCCTTCTCAGCGCGCCCCTTCTCCTCAGCGCGCCCCCTTCTCCTCAGCGCGCCCCCTTCTCCTCAGCGCGCCCCTTCTCCTCAGCGCGCCCCTTCTCCTCAGCGCGCCCCTTCTCCTCAGCGCGCCCCCTTCTCCTCAGCGCGCCCCCTTCTCCTCAGCGCGCCCCCTTCTCCTCAGCGCGCCCCCTTCTCAGCGCGCCCCTTCTCCTCAGCGCGCCCCTTCTCCTCAGCGCGCCCCTTCTCCTCAGCGCGCCCCTTCTCCTCAGCGCGCCCCTTCTCCTCAGCGCGCCCCTTCTCCTCAGCGCGCCCCTTCTCCTCAGCGCGCCCCTTCTCCTCCGCGCGCCCCTTCTCCTCAGCGCGCCCCTTCTACTCAGCGCGCCCCTTCTCCTCAGCGAGCCCCTTCTGCTCAGCGCGCCCATTCTCGTCAGCGCGCTCCTTATCCTCAGCGCGCTCTTTCTTCTCAGCGCGCCGCTTCTCGTCGTGCCCCCTTCTCAGCGCGCCCCTTCTCCTCAGCGCGCCCCCTTCTCCTCAGCGCGGCCCCTTCTCCTCAGCGCGCCCCCTTCTCCTCAGCGCGCCCCCTTCTCCTCAGCGTGCCCCTTCTCATCAGCGTGCCCCTTCTCATCAGCGCGCCCCCTTCTCAGCGCGCCCCCCTTCTCCTCAGCGCGCCCCCTTCTCCTCAGCGCGCCCCTTCTCCTCAGCGCGCCCCTTCTCCCTCAGCGCGCCCCCTTCTCGTCAGCGCGCCCCCTTCTCCTCAGCACGCCCCCTTCTCCTCAGCGCGCCCCTTCTCCTCAGCGCGCCCCTTCTCCTCAGCGCGCCGCTTCTCCTCAGCGCGCCCCCTTCTCCTCAGCGCGCCCCCTTCTCCTCAGCGCGCCCTTCTCCTCAGCGCGCCCCCTTCTCCTCAGCGCGCCCCCTTCTCCTCAGCGCCCCCCTTCTCCCTCAGCGCGCCCCCCTTCTCCTCAGCGCGCCCCTTCTCCTCAGCGCGCCCCTTCTCCCTCAGCGCGCCCCTTCTCCTCAGCGCGCCCCTTCTCCTCAGCGCGCCCCTTCTCCTCAGCGCGCCCCTTCTCCTCAGCGCGCCCCCTTCTCCTCAGCGCGCCCCTTCTCCTCAGCGCGCGCCCCTTCTCCTCAGCGCCCCTTCTCCTCAGCGCGCCCCTTCTCCTCAGCGCGCCCCTTCTCCTCAGCGCGCCCCTTCTCCTCAGCGCGCCCCTTCTCCCTCAGCGCGCCCCTTCTCCTCAGCGCGCCCCTTCTCCTCAGCGCGCCCCTTCTCCTCAGCGCGCCCCTTCTCCTCAGCGCGCCCCTTCTCCTCAGCGCGCCCCTTCTCCTCGTGCCCCCTTCTCAGCGCGCCCCCTTCTCACCGCGCCCCTTCTCCTCAGCGCGCCCCTTCTCTCAGCGCGCCCTTCTCTCAGCGCCCCCTTCTCCCCAGCGCGCCGCCTTCTTCTCAGCGTGCCCCTTCTCATCAGCGTGCCCCTTCTCATCAGCGCGCCCCCTTCTCAGCGCGCCCCCTTCTCAGCGCGCCCCCTTCTCAGCGCGCCCCCTTCTCAGCGCGCCCCCTTCTCCTCAGCGCGCCCCCTTCTCCTCAGCGCGCCCCCTTCTCCTCAGCGCGCCCCCTTCTCCTCAGCGCGCCCCCTTCTCCTCAGCGCGCCCCCTTCTCCTCAGCGCGCCCCCTTCTCCTCAGCGCGCCCCCTTCTCCTCCGCGCGCCCCCCTTCTCCTCAGCGCGCCCCCTTCTCCTCAGCGCCCCCTTCTCCTCAGCGCGCCCCCTTCTCCTCAGCGCGCCCCTTCTCCTCAGCGCGCCCCCTTCTCCTCAGCGCGCCCCCTTCTCCTCCAGCGCGCCCCCTTCTCCTCAGCGCGCCCCCTTCTCCTCAGCGCGCCCCCTTCTCCTCAGCGCGCCCCCTTCTCCTCAGCGCGCCCACTTCTCCTCAGCGCGCCCCCTTCTCCTCAGCGCGCCCCCTTCTCCTCAGCGCGCCCCCTTCTCCTCAGCGCGCCCCTTCTCCTCAGCGCGCCCCTTCTCCTCAGCGCGCCCCTTCTCCTCAGCGCGCCCCTTCTCCTCAGCGCGCCCCTTCTCCTCAGCGCGCCCCTTCTCCTCAGCGCGCCCCTTCTCCTCAGCGCGCCCCTTCTCAGCGCGCCCCTTCTCCTCAGCGCGCCCCTTCTCCTCAGCGCGCCCCTTCTCCTCAGCGCGCCCCTTCTCTTCAGCGCGCCCCTTCTCCTCAGCGCGCCCCTTCTCCTCAGCGCGCCCCTTCTCCTCAGCGCGCCCCTTCTGCTCAGCGCGCCCATTCTCCTCAGCGCGCTCCCTTCTCCTCAGCGCGCTCTTTCTCCTCAGCGCGCCCCTTCTCCTCGTGCCCCCCTTCTCCAGCGCGCCCCCTTCTCCAGCGCGCCCCCTTCTCCTCAGCGCGCCCCCTTCTCAGCGCGCCCCTTCTCAGCGCGCGCCGCCTTCTTCTCAGCATGCCCCTTCTCATCAGCGTGCCCCTTCTCATCAGCGCCCCTTCTCCAGCGCCCCTTCTCCTCAGCGCGCCCCTTCTCCTCAGCGCGCCCCCTTCTCCTCAGCGCGCCCCCCTTCTCCTCAGCGCGCCCCTTCTCCTCAGCGCGCCCCTTCTCCTCAGCGCGCCCCCTTCTCCTCAGCGCGCCCCCTTCTCCTCAGCGCGCCCCCTTCTCCTCCTCAGCGCGCCCCCTTCTCCTCAGCGCGCCCCTTCTCCTCAGCGCGCCCCCTTCTCCTCAGCGCGCCCCTTCTCCTCAGCGCGCCCCCCTTCTCCTCAGCGCGCCCCCTTCTCCTCAGCGCGCCCCCTTCTCCTCAGCGCGCCCCTTCTCCCTCAGCGCGCCCCTTCTCCTCAGCGCGCCCCTTCTCCTCAGCGCGCCCCCTTCTCCTCAGCGCGCCCCTTCTCCTCAGCGCGCCCCCTTCTCCTCAGCGCGCCCCTTCTCCTCAGCGCGCCCCTTCTCCTCAGCGCGCCCCTTCTCCTCAGCGCCCCTTCTCCTCAGCGCGCCCCTTCTCCCTCAGCGCGCCCCTTCTCCTCAGCGCGCCCCTTCTCCTCAGCGCGCCCCTTCTCCTCAGCGCGCCCCTTCTCCTCAGCGCCCCTTCTCCTCAGCGCGCCCCCTTCTCCTCAGCGCCCCTTCTCCTCAGCGGCACCCCTTCTCCTCAGTGCGCCCCTTCTCCTCAGCGCCCCCTTCTCCTCAGCGCCCCTTCTCCTCAGTGTGCCCCCTTCTCCCCAGCGCGCCCCTTCTCCTCAGCGCGCCCCTTCTCCTCAGCGCGCCCCCTTCTCCTCAGTGTGCCCCTTCTCCTCAGCGCGCCCCCTTCTCCTCAGCGCGCCCCCTTCTCCTCAGCATGCCCCCTTCTCCTTAGCGCGCCCCCTTCTCCTCCGCGTGCCCCTTCTCCTCTGCGCGCCCCTCCTCCTCCGCCCGCCCCTTCTCCTCACCGCGCCCCCTCTCCTCCGCGTGCCCCTTCTCCTCTGCGCGCCCACTCTCCTCAGCGCGCTCCTTCTCCCTCCAGCGCGCCCCTTCTCCTCAGCGCGCCCCTTCTCCTCAGCGCGCCCCCTTCTCCTCAGCGCGCCCCTTCTCCTCAGCGCGCCCCTTCTCCCTCAGCGCGCCCCCCTTCTCCTCAGCGCGCTCCTTCTCCTCAGCGCGCCCCTTCTCCTCAGCGCGCCCCTTCTCCTCAGCGCGCCCTTCTCCTCAGCCCGCCCCCTTCTCAGCGCGCCCCCTTCTCAGCGCGCCCCCTTCTCAGCGCGCCGCCTTCTTCTCAGCGTGCCCCTTCTCATCAGCGCGCCCCCTTCTCCTCAGCGCACCCCCTTGTCCTCAGCGCGCCCCCTTCTCCTCAGCGCGCCCCCCTTCTCCTCAGCGCGCCCCCCTTCTCCTCAGCGCGCCCCTTCTCCTCAGCGTGCCCCTTCTCCTCAGCGCGCCCCTTCTCCTCAGCGCCCCTTCTCCTCAGCGCGCCCCTTCTCAGCGTGCCCCTTCTCCTCAGCGTGCCACTTCTCCTCAGCGCGCCCCTTCTCCTCAGCGCGCCCCTTCTCCTCAGCGCGCCCCTTCTCCTCAGAGCGCCCCCTTCTCCTCAGCGCACCCCCTTCTCCTCAGCGCGCCCCTTCTCCTCAGCGCGCCCCTTCTCCTCAGCGCGCCCCTTCTCCTCAGCGCGCCCCCTTCTCCTCAGCCCGCCCCTTCTCCTCAGCGCGCCCCTTCTCCTCAGCGCGCCCCCTTCTCCTCAGCGCGCCCCCTTCTCCTCAGCGCGCCCCCTTCTCCTCAGCGCGCCCCCTTCTCCTCAGCGCGCCCCCTTCTCCTCCGCGCGCCCCTTCTCCTCAGCGCGCCCCTTCTCCTCAGCGTGCCCCTTCTCCTCAGCGCGCCCCTTCTCCTCAGCGCGCCCCTTCTCCTCAGCGCGCCCCTTCTCCTCAGCGCGCCCCTTCTCCTCAGCGCGCCCCTTCTCCTCAGCGCGCCCCTTCTCCTCAGCGCGCCCCTTCTCCTCAGCGCGCCCCTTCTCCTCAGCGCGCCCCTTCTCCTCAGCGCCCCCTTCTCCTTAGCGCGCCCTTCTCCTCAGCGCGCCCCTTCTCCTCAGCGCGCCCCCTTCTCCTCAGTGTGCCCCTTCTCCCTTCTCAGCGCGCCCCTTCTCCTCAGCGCGCCCCTTCTCCTCAGCGCGCCCCTTCTCCTCAGTGTGCCCCTTCTCCTCAGCGCGCCCCTTCTCCTCAGCGGCCCTTCTCCTCAGCGCCCCCCTTCTCCAGCGCGCCCCCTTCTCCTCAGCGCGCCCCTTCTCCTCAGCGCGCCCCCTTCTCCTCAGTGTGCCCCTTCTCCTCAGCGCGCCCCTTCTCCTCAGCGTGCCCCTTCTCCTCAGCGCGCCCCCTTCTCAGCGCGCCCCCTTCTCCTCAGCGCGCCCCTTCTCCTCAGCGCGCCCCCTTCTCCTCAGCGCGCCCCTTCTCCTCAGCGCGCCCCTTCTCCTCAGCGCGCCCCCCTTCTCCTCAGCGTGCCCCTTCTCCCTCAGCGCGCCCCTTCTCCTCAGCGCGCCCCTTCTCCTCAGCGCGCCCCTTCTCCTCAGCGCGCCCCTTCTCCTCAGCGCGCCCCTTCTCCTCAGCGCGCCCCTTCTCCTCAGCGCGCCCCTTCTCCCTCAGCGCGCCCCTTCTCCTCAGCGCGCCCCTTCTCCTCAGCGCGCCCCTTCTCCTCAGCGCTCCCCTTCTCCTCAGCGCGCCCCTTCTCCTCAGCGCGCCCCTTCTCCTCAGCGCGCCCCCTTCTCTCAGCGCGCCCCTTCTCCTCAGCGCGCCCCCTTCTCCCTCAGCGCGCCCCCTTCTCCTCAGCGCGCCCCCTTCTCCTCAGCGCGCCCCCTTCTCCTCAGCGCGCCCCCTTCTCCTCAGCGTGCCCCTTCTCCTCAGCGCGCCCCTTCTCCTCAGCGCGCCCCTTCTCCTCAGCGCGCCCCCTTCTCCTCAGCGCGCCCCTTCTCCTCAGCGCGCCCCCCTTCTCCTCAGCGCGCCCCCTTCTCCTCAGCGCGCCCCCTTCTCCTCCAGCGCGCCCCCTTCTCCTCCTCAGCGCGCCCCCTTCTCCTCAGCGCGCCCCTTCTCTCCTCAGCGCGCCCCCTTCTCCTCAGCGCGCCCCTTCTCCTCAGCGCGCCCCTTCTCCTCAGCGCGCCCCCCCTTCTCATCAGCGCGCCCCCTTCTCCTCAGCGCGCCCCCTTCTCCTCAGCGCGCCCCTTCTCCTCAGCGCGCCCCTTCTCCTCAGCGCGCCCCTTCTCCTCAGCGCGCCCCTTCTCCTCAGCGCGCCCCTTCTCCTCAGCGCGCCCCTTCTCCTCAGCGCGCCCCTTCTCCTCAGCGCGCCCCTTCTCCTCAGCGCGCCCCTTCTCCTCAGCGCGCCCCTTCTCCTCAGCGCGCCCCTTCTCCTCAGCGCGCCCCTTCTCCTCAGCGCGCCCCTTCTGCTCAGCGCGCCCATTCTCCTCAGCGCGCTCCTTATCCTCAGCGCGCTCTTTCTCCTCAGCGCGCCCCTTCTCCTCGTGCCCCCTTCTCAGCGCGCCCCCTTCTCAGCGCGCCCCCTTCTCAGCGCGCCCCCTTCTCAGCGCGCCCCCTTCTCAGCGCGCCCCCTTCTCAGCGCGCCGCCTTCTTCTCAGCGTGCCCCTTCTCATCAGCGTGCCCCTTCTCATCAGCGCGCCCCCTTCTCAGCGCGCCCCCTTCTCAGCGCGCCCCCTTCTCAGCGCGCCCCCTTCTCAGCGCGCCCCCTTCTCAGCGCGCCCCTTCTCCTCAGCGCGCCCCCTTCTCCTCAGCGCGCCCCCTTCTCCTCAGCACGCCCCCTTCTCCTCAGCGCGCCCCCTTCTCCTCAGCGCGCCCCCTTCTCCTCAGCGCGCCCCCTTCTCCTCAGCGCGCCCCCTTCTCCTCAGCGCGCCCCCTTCTCCTCAGCGCGCCCCCTTCTCCTCAGCGCGCCCCCTTCTCCTCAGCGCGCCCCTTCTCCTCCCCTCGCCCCCTTCTCCTCAGCGCGCCCCCTTCTCCTCAGCGCGCCCCCTTCTCCTCAGCGCGCCCCCTTCTCCTCAGCGCGCCCCTTCTCCTCAGCGCGCCCCTTCTCCTCAGCGCGCCCCTTCTCCTCAGCGCGCCCCTTCTCCTCAGCGCGCCCCTTCTCCTCAGCGCGCCCCTTCTCCTCAGCGCGCCCCTTCTCCTCAGCGCGCCCCTTCTCCTCAGCGCGCCCCTTCTCCTCAGCGCGCCCCTTCTCCTCAGCGCGCCCCTTCTCCTCAGCGCGCCCCTTCTCCTCAGGGCACCCCCTTCTCAGTGCGCCCCCTTTTCACCAGCACGCCCCCTTCTCCTCAGTGTGCCCCTTCTCCCCAGCGCGCCCCTTCTCCTCAGCGCGCCCCTTCTCCTCAACGCGCCCCCTTCTCAGTGTGCCCCTTCTCCTCAGCGCGCCCCCTTCTCCTCAGCGCGCCCCCTTCTCCTCAGCATGCCCCGTTCTCCTTAGCGCGCCCCCTTCTCCTCAGCGTGCCCCTTCTCCTCAGCGCGCCCCTTCTCCTCAGCGCGCCCCTTCTCCTCAGCGCGCCCCTTCTCCTCAGCGCGCCCCTTCTCCTCAGCGCGCCCCTTCTCCTCAGCGCGCCCCTTCTCCTCAGCGCGCCCCTTCTCCTCAGCGCGCCCCTTCTCCTCAGCGCGCCCCTTCTCCTCAGCGCGCCCCCTTCTCCTCAGCGTGCCCCTTCTCCTCAGCGCGCCACCTTCTCCTCAGCGCGCCCCCTTCTCCTCAGCGCGCCCCCTTCTCCTCAGCGCGCCCCCTTCTCCTCAGCGCGCCCCCTTCTCCTCAGCGCGCCCCCTTCTCCTCAGCGCGCCCACTTCTCCTCAGCGCGCCCCCTTCTCCTCAGCGCGCCCCCTTCTCCTCAGCGCGCCCCTTCTCCTCAGCGTGCCCCTTCTCCTCAGCGCGCCCCTTCTCCTCAGCGCGCCCCTTCTCCTCAGCGCGCCCCTTCTCCTCAGCGCGCCCCTTCTCCTCAGCGCGCCCCTTCTCCTCAGCGCGCCCCTTCTCCTCAGCGCGCCCCTTCTCCTCAGCGCGCCCCTTCTCCTCAGCGCGCCCCTTCTCCTCAGCGCGCCCCTTCTCCTCAGCGCGCCCCTTCTCCTCAGTGCCCCCTTCTCCTTAGCGCGCCCCCTTCTCCTCAGCGTGCCCCTTCTCCTCAGCGTGCCCCTTCTCCTCAGCGCGCCCCTTCTCCTCAGCGCGCCCCTTCTCCTCAGCGCGCCCCTTCTCCTCAGCGCGCCCCTTCTCCTCAGCGCTCCCCTTCTCCTCAGCGCGCCCCTTCTCCTCAGCGCGCCCCTTCTCCTCAGCGCGCCCCTTCTCCTCAGCGCGCCCCTTCTCCTCAGCGCGCCCCTTCTGCTCAGCGCGCCCATTCTCCTCAGCGCGCTCCTTATCCTCAGCGCGCTCTTTCTCCTCAGCGCGCCCCTTCTCCTCAGCGCGCCCCTTCTCCTCGTGCCCCCTTCTCAGCGCGCCCCCTTCTCAGCGCGCCCCCTTCTCAGCGCGCCCCTTCTCAGCGCGCCCCCTTCTCAGCGCGCCCCCTTCTCAGCGCGCCGCCTTCTTCTCAGCGTGCCCCTTCTCATCAGCGTGCCCCTTCTCATCAGCGCGCCCCCTTCTCAGCGCGCCCCCTTCTCAGCGCGCCCCCTTCTCAGCGCGCCCCCTTCTCTCAGCGCGCCCCCCTTCTCCTCAGCGCGCCCCCTTCTCCTCAGCGCGCCCCCTTCTCCTCAGCGCGCCCCTTCTCCTCAGCGCGCCCCCCTTCTCCTCAGCGCGCCCCCTTCTCCTCAGCGCGCCCCCTTCTCCTCAGCGCGCCCCCTTCTCCTCAGCGCGCCCCTTCTCCCTCAGCGCGCCCCCTTCTCCTCAGCGCGCCCCCTTCTCCTCAGCGCGCCCCCTTCTCCTCTGCGCGCCCCCTTCTCCTCAGCGCGCCCCTTCTCCTCAGCGCGCCCCCTTCTCCTCAGCGCGCCCCCCTTCTCCTCAGCGCGCCCCTTCTCCTCAGCGCGCCCCTTCTCCTCAGCGCGCCCCCTTCTCCTCAGCGCGCCCCCTTCTCCTCAGCGCGCCCCTTCTCCTCAGCGCGCCCCCTTCCTTCTCCCCTCAGCGCGCCCCCTTCTCCTCAGCACGCCCCCTTCTCCTCAGCGCGCCCCTTCTCCTCAGCGCGCCCCTTCTCCTCAGCGCGCCCCTTCTCCTCGGCGCGCCCCTTCTCCTCAGCGCGCCCCTTCTCCTCCGCGCGCCCCTTCTCCTCAGCGTGCCCCTTCTCCTCAGCGCGCCCCTTCTCCCTCAGCGCGCCCCCTTCTCCCTCAGCGCGCCCCTTCTCCTCAGCGCGCCCCTTCTCCTCAGCGTGCCCCTTCTCCTCAGCGCGCCCCTTCTCCTCAGCGCGCCCCTTCTCCTCAGAGCGCCCCCTTCTCCTCAGCGCGCCCCCTTCTCCTCAGCGCGCCCCTTCTCCTCAGCGCGCCCCTTCTCCTCAGCGCGCCCCTTCTCCTCAGCGCGCCCCTTCTCCTCAGCGCGCCCCTTCTCCTCAGCGCGCCCCTTCTCCTCAGCGCGCCCCTTCTCCTCAGCGCGCCCCTTCTCCTCAGCGCGCCCCTTCTCCTCAGCGCGCCCCTTCTCCTCAGCGCGCCCCCTTCTCCTCAGCGTGCCCCTTCTCCTCAGCGCGCCCATTCTCCTCAGCGCGCTCCTTATCCTCAGCGCGCTCTTTCTCCTCAGCGCGCCCCTTCTCCTCGTGCCCCCTTCTCAGCGCGCCCCCTTCTCAGCGCGCCCCCTTCTCAGCGCGCCCCCTTCTCAGCGCGCCCCCTTCTCAGCGCGCCGCCTTCTTCTCAGCGTGCCCCTTCTCATCAGCGCGCCCCCTTCTCCTCAGCGCGCCCCCTTCTCCTCAGCGCGCCCCCCTTCTCCAGCGCGCCCCCCTTCTCCTCAGCGCGCCCCCTTCTTCTCAGCGCGCCCCCTTCTCCCCAGCGCGCCCCCTCCTCCTCACCGCGCCCCTTCTCCTCAGCCCGCCCCCTTCTCCTCAGCGCGCCCCCTTCTCCTCAGCGCGCCCCCTTCTCCTCAGCGCGCCCCCTTCTCCTCAGCGCGCCCCCTTCTCCTCAGCGTGCCCCTTCTCCTCCAGCGCGCCCCCTTCTCCTCAGCGCGCCCCCTTCTCCTCAGCGCGCCCCCCTTCTCCTCAGCGCGCCCCCTTCTCCTCAGCGCGCCCCTTCTCCTCAGCGCGCCCCCTTCTCCTCAGCGCGCCCCCTTCTCCTCAGCGCGCCCCTTCTCCTCAGCGCCCCTTCTCCTCAGCGCGCCCCTTCTCCTCAGCGCGCCCCTTCTCCTCAGCGCGCCCCTTCTCCCTCAGCGCGCCCCTTCTCCTCAGCGCGCCCCTTCTCCTCAGCGCGCCCCTTCTCCTCAGCGCGCCCCTTCTCCTCAGCGCGCCCCTTCTCCTCAGCGCGCCCCTTCTCCTCAGCGCGCCCCTTCTCCCTCAGCGCGCCCCTTCTCCTCCAGCGCGCCCCTTCTCCCTCAGCGCGCCCCTTCTCCTCAGCGCGCCCCCTTCTCCTCAGCGCGCCCCTTCTCCTCAGCGCGCCCCCTTCTCCTCAGCGCGCCCCTTCTCCTCAGCGCGCCCCTTCTCCTCAGCGCGCCCCTTCTCCTCAACGCGCCCCCTTCTCCTCAGTGTGCCCCTTCTCCTCAGCGCGCCCCCTTCTCCTCCAGCGCGCCCCCTTCTCCCTCAGCGCGCCCCCTTCTCCTCAGCGCGCCCCCTTCTCCTCAGCGTGCCCCTTCTCCCTCAGCGCGCCCCTTCTCCTCAGCGCGCCCCTTCTCCTCAGCGCGCCCCTTCTCCTCAGCGCGCCCTTCTCTCCTCAGCGCGCCCCTTCTCCTCAGCGCGCCCCTTCTCCTCAGCGCGCCCCTTCTCCTCAGCGCGCCCCTTCTCCTCAGCGCGCCCCCTTCTCCTCAGCGCGCCCCTTCTCCTCAGCGCGCCCCTTCTCCTCAGCGCGCCCCCTTCTCCTCAGCGCCCCTTCTCCTCAGCGCGCCCCCTTCTCCTCAGCGCGCCCCTTCTCCTCAGCGCGCCCCCTTCTCTCAGCGCGCGCCCCTTCTCCTCAGCGCGCCCCTTCTCCTCAGCGCGCCCCTTCTCCCTCAGCGCGCCCCTTCTCCTCAGCGCGCCCCCTTCTCCTCAGGGCGCCCCCTTCTCCTCAGGGCGCCCCCTTCTCCTCAGGGCGCCCCTTCTCCTCAGCGCGCCCCTTCTCCTCAGCGCGCCCCCTTCTCCTCAGCGCGCCCCTTCTCCTCAGCGCGCCCCCTTCTCCTCAGCGCGCCCCCTTCTCCTCAGCGCGCCCCCTTCTCCTCAGCGCGCCCACTTCTGCTCAGCGCGCCCCCTTCTCCTCAGCGCGCCCCCCTTCTCCTCAGAGCGCCCCCTTCTCCTCAGCGCACCCCCTTCTCCTCAGCGCGCCCCTTCTCCTCAGCGCGCCCCTTCTCCTCAGCGCGCCCCTTCTCCTCAGCGCGCCCCCTTCTCCTCAACGCGCCCCTTCTCCTCAGCGCGCCCCCTTCTCCTCAGCGCGCCCCCTTCTCCTCAGCGCGCCCCCTTCTCCTCAGCGCGCCCCTTCTCCCTCAGCGCGCCCCTTCTCCTCAGCGCGCCCCTTCTCGTCAGCGCGCCCCTTCTCCTCAGCGCGCCCCTTCTCCTCAGCGCGCCCCTTCTCCTCAGCGCGCCCCCTTCTCCTCAGCGCGCACCTTCTCCCTCAGCGCGCCCCTTCTCCTCAGCGCGCCCCTTCTCCTCAGCGCGCCCCTTCTCCTCAGCGCGCCCCTTCTCCCTCAGCGCGCCCCTTCTCCTCAGCGCGCCCCTTCTCCTCAGCGCGCCCCTTCTCGTCAGCGCGCCCCTTCTCCTCAGCGCGCCCCTTCTCCTCAGCGCGCCCCTTCTCCTCAGCGCGCCCCCTTCTCCTCAGCGCGCACCTTCTCCTCAGCGCGCCCCCCTTCTCCTCAGCGCGCCCCCTTCTCCAGCGCGCCCCTTCTCCTCAGCGCGCCCCTTCTCCTCAGCGTGCCCCTTCTCATCAGCGCGCCCCTTCTCCTCAGCGCGCCCCCTTCTCCTCAGCGCGCCCCTTCTCCTCAGCGCGCCCCTTCTCCAGCGCGCCCCTTCTCCTCAGCGCGCCCCCTTCTCCTCAGTGCGACCCCCTCTCCTCAGCGCGCCCCCTTCTCCTCAGCGCGCCCCTTCTCCTCAGCGCGCCCCTTCTCCTCAGCGCCCCCTTCTCCTCAGCGCGCCCCCTTCTCCTCAGCGCGCCCCCTTCTCCTCAGCGCGCCCCCTTCTCCTCAGCGCGCCCCCTTCTCCTCAGCGCGCCCCCTTCTCCTCACCGCGCCCCCTTCTCCTCAGCGTGCCCCTTCTCCTCAGCGTGCCCCTTCTCCTCCGCCCGCCCCTTCTCCTCACCGCCCCCCTTCTCCCCAGCGCGCCCCCTTCTCCCTCAGCGCGCCCCCTTCTCCTCAGCGCGCCCCCCCTTCTCCTCAGCGCGCCCCCTTCTCCTCAGAGCGCCCCCTTCTCCTCAGCGCGCCCCTTCTCCTCAGCGCGCCCCTTCTCCTCAGCGCGCCCCTTCTCCTCAGCGCGCCGCTTCTCCTCAGCGCGCCCCTTCTCCTCAGCGCGCCCCTTCTCCTCAGCGCGCCCCTTCTCCTCAGCGCGCCCCTTCTCCTCAGCGCGCCCCTTCTCCTCAGCGCGCCCCCCTTCTCCCTCAGCGCGCCCCTTCTCCTCAGCGCGCCCCTTCTCCTCAGCGCGCCCCTTCTCCTCAGCGCGCCCCTTCTCCCTCAGCGCGCCCCTTCTCCTCAGCGCGCCCCCTTCTCCTCAGCGCGCCCCTTCTCCTCAGCGCGCCCCTTCTCCTCAGCGCGCCCCTTCTCCTCCTCAGCGCGCCCCTTCTCCTCAGCGCCCCTTCTCCTCAGCGCGCCCCTTCTCCTCAGCGCGCCCCTTCTCCTCAGCGCGCCCCTTCTCCTCAGCGCGCCCCCTTCTCCTCAGCGCGCCCCTTCTCCTCAGCGCGCCCCCTTCTCCTCAGCGTGCCCCTTCTCCTCAGCGTGCCCCTTCTCCTCAGCGCGCCCCTTCTCCTCAGCGCGCCCCTTCTCCTCAGCGCGCCCCTTCTCCTCAGCGCGCCCCTTCTCCTCAGCGCGCCCCCTTCTCCTCAGCGCGCCCCTTCTCCTCACCGCGCCCCTTCTCCTCCAGCGTGCCCCTTCTCCTCAGCGTGCCCCTTCTCCTCAGCGCGCCCTTCTCCTCAGCGCGCCCCTTCTCCTCAGCGCGCCCCTTCTCCTCAGCGCGCCCCTTCTCCTCAGCGCGCCCCCTTCTCCTCAGCGCGCCCCCTTCTCCTCAGCGCGCCCCCTTCTCCTCAGCGCGCCCCCTTCTCCTCAGCGCGCCCCCTTCTCCTCAGCGCGCCCCCTTCTCCTCAGCGCGCCCCTTCTCCTCAGCGCGCCCCCTTCTCCTCAGCGCGCCCCCTTCTCCTCAGCGCGCCCCCTTCTCCTCAGCGTGCCCCTTCTCCTCAGCGTGCCCCTTCTCCTCAGCGCGCCCCTTCTCCTCAGCGCGCCCCTTCTCCTCAGCGCGCCCCTTCTCCTCAGCGCGCCCCTTCTCCTCAGCGCGCCCCTTCTCCTCAGCGCGCCCCTTCTCCTCAGCGCGCCCCTTCTCCTCAGCGCGCCCCTTCTCCTCAGCGCGCCCCTTCTCCTCAGCGCGCCCCTTCTCCTCAGCGCGCCCCTTCTCCTCAGCGCGCCCCTTCTCCTCAGCGCTCCCCTTCTCCTCAGCGCGCCCCTTCTCGTCAGCGCGCCCCTTCTCCTCAGCGCGCCCCTTCTCCTCAGCGCGCCCCCTTCTCCTCAGCGCGCCCCGTTCTCAGCGTGCCCATTCTCCTCAGCGTGCCCCTTCTCCTCAGCGTGCCCCTTCTCCTCAGCGTGCCCCTTCTCCTCAGCGTGCCCCTTCTCCTCAGCGTGCCCCTTCTCCTCAGCGTGCCCCTTCTCATCAGCGCGCCCCCTTCTCCTCAGCGTGCCCCTTCTCCTCAGTGTGCCCCTTCTCCTCAGCGCGCCCCCTTCTCCTCAGCGCGCCCCCTTCTCCTCAGCGCGCCCCCTTCTCCTCAGCGCGCCCCCTTCTCCTCAGCGCGCCCCCTTCTCCTCAGCGCGCCCCCTTCTCCTCAGCGCGCCCCCTTCTCCTCAGCGCGCCCCCTTCTCCTCAGCGCGCCCCCTTCTCCTCAGCGCACCCCCTTCTCCTCAGCGCGCCCCCTTTCTCCTCAGCGCGCCCCCTTTCTCCTCAGCGCGCCCCCTTCTCCTCAGCGCGCCCCCTTCTCCTCAGCGCGCCCCTTCTCCTCAGCGCGCGCCTTCTCCTCAGCGCGCCCCTTCTCCTCAGCGCGCCCCTTCTCCTCAGCGCGCCCCTTCTCCTCAGCGCGCCCCTTCTCCTCAGCGCGCCCCTTCTCCTCAGCGCGCCCCTTCTCGTCAGCGCGCCCCTTCTCGTCAGCGCGCCCCTTCTCGTCAGCGCGCCCCTTCTCGTCAGCGCGCCCCTTCTCGTCAGCGCGCCCCTTCTCCTCAGCGCGCCCCTTCTCCTCAGCGCGCCCCTTCTCCTCAGCGCTCCCCCTTCTCCTCAGCGCGCCCCGTTCTCAGCGTGCCCATTCTCCTCAGCGTGCCCCTCTCCTCAGCGTGCCCCTTCTCCTCAGCGTGCCCCTTCTCCTCAGCGTGCCCCTTCTCCTCAGCGTGCCCCTTCTCATCAGCGCGCCCCCTTCTCCTCAGTGTGCCCCTTCTCCTCAGTGTGCCCCTTCTCCTCAGCGGGCCCCGTTCTCCTCAGCGCGCCCCCTTCTCCTCAGCGCGCCCCCTTCTCCTCAGCGCGCCCCCTTCTCCTCAGCGCGCCACCTTCTCCTCAGCGCGCCCCCTTCTCCTCAGAGCGCCCCCTTCTCCTCAGCGCGCCCCCTTCTCCTCAGCGCGCCCCCTTCTCCTCAGCGCGCCCCCTTCTCCTCAGCGCGCCCCCTTCTCGTCAGCGCGCCCCCTTCTCCTCAGCGCGCCCCCTTCTCCTCAGCGCGCCCCCTTCTCCTCAGCGCGCCCCCTTCTCCTCAGCGCGCCCCCTTCTCATCAGCGCGCCCCTTCTCCTCAGCGCGCTCCTTCTCCTCAGGGCGCCCCCTTCTCAGCGCACCCCCTTCTCATCAGCGCGCCCCCTTCTCCTCAGCGCGCCCCTTCTCGTCAGCGCGCCCCTTCTCGTCAGCGCGCCCCTTCTCGTCAGCGCGCCCCTTCTCGTCAGCGCGCCCCTTCTCCTCAGCGCGCCCCTTCTCCTCAGCGCTCCCCCTTCTCCTCAGCGCGCCCCGTTCTCAGCGTGCCCATTCTCCTCAGCGTGCCCCTCTCCTCAGCTTGCCCCTTCTCCTCAGCGCGCCCCTTCTCGTCAGCGCGCCCCTTCTCCTCAGCGCGCCCCTTCTCCTCAGCGCTCCCCCTTCTCCTCAGCGCGCCCCGTTCTCAGCGTGCCCATTCTCCTCAGCGTGCCCCTCTCCTCAGCGTGCCCCTTCTCCTCAGCGCGCCCCCTTCTCCTCAGCGCGCCCCCTTCTCCTCAGCGCGCCCCCTTCTCCTCAGCGCGCCCCCTTCTCCTCAGCGCGCCCCCTTCTCCTCAGCGCGCCCCCTTCTCCTCAGCGCGCCCCCTTCTCCTCAGCGCGCCCCCTTCTCCTCAGCGCGCCCCCTTCTCCTCAGCGCGCCCCCTTCTCATCAGCGCGCCCCCTTCTCATCAGCGCGCCCCCTTCTCCTCCGCGCGCCCCCTTCTCCTCAGCGTGCCCCTTCTCCTCCAGCGCGCCACCTTCTCCTCACCGCCCCCCCTTCTCCTCAGCGCGCCCCCTTCTCCTCAGCGCGTCCCCTTCTCCTCAGCGCGCCCCCTTCTCCTCAGCGCGCCCCCTTCTCCTCCAGCGCGCCCCCTTCTCCTCAGCGTGCCCCCTTCTCCTCAGCGTGCCCCCTTCTCCTCAGCGCGCCCCTTCTCCTCAGCGCCCCCCTTCTCCTCAGCGCGCCCCTTCTCCTCAGCGCGCCCCTTCTCCTCAGCGCGCCCCCTTCTCCTCAGCGCGCCCCTTCTCCTCAGCGCGCCCCTTCTCCTCAGCGCGCCCCTTCTCCTCAGCGCGCCCCTTCTCCTCAGCGCGCCCCTTCTCCTCAGCGCGCCCCCTTCTCCTCAGCGCGCCCCCTTCTCCTCAGCGCGCCCCCTTCTCCTCAGCGCGCCCCCTTCTCCTCAGCGCGCCCCCTTCTCCTCAGCGCGCCCCCTTCTCCTCAGCGGCCCCCTTCTCCTCAGCGCGCCCCCTTCTCCTCAGCGCGCCCCCTTCTCCTCAGCGTGCCCCTTCTCCTCAGCGTGCCCCTTCTCCTCAGCGCGCCCCTTCTCCTCAGCGCGCCCCTTCTCCTCAACGCGCCCCTTCTCCTCAGCGCGCCCCTTCTCCTCAGCGCGCCCCTTCTCCTCAGCGCGCCCCTTCTCCTCAGCGCGCCCCTTCTCCTCAGCGCGCCCCTTCTCCTCAGCGCGCCCCTTCTCCTCAGCGCTCCCCTTCTCCTCAGCGCGCCCCTTCTCGTCAGCGCGCCCCTTCTCCTCAGCGCGCCCCTTCTCCTCAGCGCGCCCCTTCTCCTCAGCGCGCCCCCTTCTCCTCAGCGCGCCCCGTTCTCAGCGTGCCCATTCTCCTCAGCGTGCCCCTTCTCCTCAGCGTGCCCCTTCTCCTCAGCGTGCCCCTTCTCCTCAGCGTGCCCCTTCTCCTCAGCGTGCCCCTTCTCCTCAGCGTGCCCCTTCTCCTCAGCGTGCCCCTTCTCATCAGCGCGCCCCCTTCTCCTCAGCGTGCCCCTTCTCCTCAGCGTGCCCCTTCTCCTCAGCGCGCCCCCTTCTCCTCAGCGCGCCCCCTTCTCCTCAGCGCGGCCCCTTCTTCTCAGCGCGCCCCGTTCTGCTCAGCGCGCCCCCTTCTCCTCAGCACGCCCCCTTCTCCTCAGCGCGCCCCCTTCTCCTCAGCGCGCCCCCCTTCTCCTCAGCGCACCCCCTTCTCCTCAGCGCGCCCCCTTTCTCCTCAGCGCGCCCCCTTTCTCCTCAGCGCGCCCCCTTCTCCTCAGCGCGCCCCCTTCTCCTCAGCGCGCCCCCTTCTCCTCAGCGCGCCCCTTCTCCTCAGCGCGCGCCTTCTCCTCAGCGCGCCCCTTCTCCTCAGCGCGCCCCTTCTCCTCAGCGCGCCCCTTCTCCTCAGCGCGCCCCTTCTCCTCAGCGCGCCCCTTCTCCTCAGCGCGCCCCTTCTCCTCAGCGCGCCCCTTCTCCTCAGCGCGCGCCTTCTCCTCAGCGCGCCCCTTCTCCTCAGCGCGCCCCTTCTCCTCAGCGCGCCCCTTCTCCTCAGCGCGCCCCTTCTCCTCAGCGCGCCCCTTCTCCTCAGCGCGCCCCTTCTCCTCAGCGCGCCCCTTCTCGTCAGCGCGCCCCTTCTCGTCAGCGCGCCCCTTCTCGTCAGCGCGCCCCTTCTCGTCAGCGCGCCCCTTCTCCTCAGCGCGCCCCTTCTCCTCAGCGCTCCCCCTTCTCCTCAGCGCACCCCCTTCTCATCAGCGTGCCCCCTTCTCCTCAGCGGGCCCCTTCTCCTCAGTGTGCCCCTTCTCCTCAGTGTGCCCCTTCTCCTCAGTGTGCCCCTTCTCCTCAGCGCGCCCCTTCTCCTCAGCGCGCCCCTTCTCCTCAGCGCGCCCCTTCTCCCCAGCGCGCCCCTTCTCCCCAGCGCGCCCCTTCTCCCCAGCGCGCCCCTTCTCCCCAGCGCGCCCCTCATCCCCAGCGCGCCCCTTCTCCCCAGCGCGCCCCTTCTCCTCATCGCGGCCCTTCTCCTCAGCGCGCACCTTCTCCTCAGCGCGCCCCTTCTCCTCAGCGCCCCCTTCTCCTCAGCGCGCCCCTTCTCCTCAGCGCGCCCCTTCTCCTCAGCGCGCCCCTTCTCCTCAGCGCGCCCCTTCTCCTCAGCGCGCCCCTTCTCCTCAGCGCGCCCCTTCTCCTCAGCGCGCCCCTTCTCCTCAGCGCGCCCCTTCTCCTCAGCGCGCCCCATCTCCTCAGCGCGCCCCTTCTCATCAGCGCGCCCCCTTCTCATCAGCACGCCCCCTTCTCCTCAGCGCGCCCCCTTCTCCTCAGCGTGCCCCTTCTCCTCAGCGCGCCACCTTCTCCTCAGCGCGCCCCCTTCTCCTCATCGCGCCCCCTTCTCCTCAGCGCGCCCCCTTCTCCTCAGCGCGCCCCCTTCTCCTCAGCGCGCCCCCTTCTCCTCAGCGCGCCCCCTTCTCCTCAGCGCGCCCCCTTCTCCTCAGCGTGCCCCCTTCTCCTTAGCGCGCCCCCTTCTCCTCAGCGTGCCCCTTCTCCTCAGCGTGCCCCTTCTCCTCAGCGCGCCCCTTCTCCTCAGCGCGCCCCTTCTCCTCAGCGCGCCCCTTCTCCTCAGCGCGCCCCTTCTCCTCAGCGCGCCCCTTCTCCTCAGCGCGCCCCTTCTCCTCAGCCCGCCCCTTCTCCTCAGCGCGCCCCTTCTCCTCAGCGCGCCCCTTCTCCTCAGCGCGCCCCTTCTCCTCAGCGCGCCCCTTCTCCTCAGCGCGCCCCTTCTCGTCAGCGCGCCCCTTCTCGTCAGCGCGCCCCTTCTCGTCAGCGCGCCCCTTCTCGTCAGCGCGCCCCTTCTCGTCAGCGCGCCCCTTCTCGTCAGCGCGCCCCTTCTCGTCAGCGCGCCCCTTCTCCTCAGCGCGCCCCTTCTCCTCAGCGCTCCCCCTTCTCCTCAGCGCGCCCCGTTCTCAGCGTGCCCATTCTCCTCAGCGTGCCCCTCTCCTCAGCGTGCCCCTTCTCCTCAGCGTGCCCCTTCTCCTCAGCGTGCCCCTTCTCCTCAGCGTGCCCCTTCTCCTCAGCGTGCCCCTTCTCCTCAGCGTGCCCCTTCTCCTCAGCGTGCCCCTTCTCATCAGCGCGCCCCCTTCTCCTCAGTGTGCCCCTTCTCCTCAGTGTGCCCCTTCTCCTCAGCGCGCCCCCTTCTCCTCAGCGCGCCCCCTTCTCCTCAGCGCGCCCCCTTCTCCTCAGCGCGCCCCCTTCTCCTCAGCGCGCCACCTTCTCCTCAGCGCGCCCCCTTCTCCTCAGCGCGCCCCCTTCTCCTCAGCGCGCCCCCTTCTCCTCGGCGCGCCCCCTTCTCCTCAGCGCGCCCCCCTCTCCTCCCCGCGCCCCCTTCTCCTCAGCGCGCCCCTTCTCCACAGCGCGCCCCCTTCTCCTCAGCGCGCCCCCTTCTCCTCAGCGCGCCCCCTTCTCCTCAGCGCGCCCCCTTCTCCTCAGCGCGCCCCCTTCTCCTCAGCGCGCCCCCTTCTCCTCAGCGCGCCCCCTTCTCCTCAGGGCGCCCCCTTCTCATCAGCGCGCCCCTTCTCCTCAGCGCGCTCCTTCTCCTCAGGGCGCCCCTTCTCCTCAGCGCGCCCCTTCTCCTCAATGCGCCCCCTTCTCCTCAGCGCGCCCCCTTCTCCTCAGCGCGCCCCCTTCTCCTCAGGGCGCCCCCTTCTCCTCAGGGCGCCCCCTTCTCCTCAGCGTGCCCCTTCTCCTCAGCGTGCCCCTTCTCCTCAGCGCGCCCCTTCTCCTCAGCGCGCCCCTTCTCCTCAATGCGCCCCCTTCTCAGCGTGCCCCTTCTCCTCAGCGTGCCCCTTCTCCTCAGCGTGCCCCTTCTCCTCAGCGCGCCCCCTTCTCAGTGCGCCCCCTTTTCACCAGCGCGCCCCCTTCTCCTCAGTGTGCCCCTTCTCCCCAGCGCGCCCCTTCTCCTCAGCGCGCCCCTTCTCCTCAGCGCGCCCCCTTCTCAGCGTGCCGCTTCTCCTCAGCGCGCTCCTTCTCATCAGCGCGCCCCCTTCTCCTCAGCGCGCCCCCTTCTCCTCAGCGCGCCCCCTTCTCCTCAGCGCGCCCCCTTCTCCTCAGCGTGCCCCCTTCTCCTCAGGGCACCCCCTTCTCAGTGCGCCCCCTTTTCACCAGCACGCCCCCTTCTCCTCAGTGTGCCCCTTCTCCCCAGCGCGCCCCTTCTCCTCAGCGCGCCCCTTCTCCTCAACGCGCCCCCTTCTCAGCGCACCCCCTTCTCCTCAGTGTGCCCCCTTCTCAGCGCGCCCCTTCTCCTCAGCGTGCCCCCTTCTCCTCAGCGTGCCCCTTCTCCTCAGCGTGCCCCTTCTCCTCAGCGTGCCCATTCTCCTCAGCGCGCCCCTTCTCCTCAGCGCGCCCCTTCTCCTCAGCGCGCCCCTTCTCCTCAGCGCGCCCCTTCTCCTCAGCGCGCCCCTTCTCCTCAGCGCGCCCCTTCTCCTCAGCGCGCCCCTTCTCCTCAGCGCGCCCCTTCTCCTCAGCGCGCCCCTTCTCCTCTGGGCGCCCCTTCTCCTCCAGCGCCGCCTTCTCTTCAGCGCGCCCCTTCTCCTCAGGGCGCCCCTTCTCCTCAGCGCGCCCCTTCTCCTCAGCGCGCCCCTTCTCCTCAGCGCGCCCCTTCTCCTCAGCGCGCCCCTTCTCCTCAGCGCGCCCCTTCTCCTCAGCGCGCCCCTTCTCCTCAGCGCGCCCCTTCTCCTCAGCGCGCCCCTTCTCCTCAGCGCGCCACTTCTCCTCAGCGCGCCCCTTCTCCTCAGCGCGCCCCTTCTCCTCAGCGTGCCCCTTCTCCTCAATGCGCCCCCTTCTCAGCGTGCCCCTTCTCCTCAGCGTGCCCCTTCTCCTCAGCGTGCCCCTTCTCCTCAGCGCGCCCCCTTCTCAGTGCGCCCCCTTTTCACCAGCGCGCCCCCTTCTCCTCAGTGTGCCCCTTCTCCCCAGCGCGCCCCTTCTCCTCAGCGCGCCCCTTCTCCTCAACGCGCCCCCTTCTCAGCGTGCCGCTTCTCCTCAGCGCGCTCCTTCTCATCAGCGCGCCCCCTTCTCCTCAGCGCGCCCCCTTCTCCTCCGCGCGCCCCCTTCTCCTCAGCGCGCCCCCTTCTCCTCAGCGCGCCCCCTTCTCCTCATCACGCCCCCCTTCTCCTCAGCGCGCCCCCTTCTCCTCAGCGCGCCCCCTTCTCAGCGTGCCCCCTTCTCCTCAGTGCGCCCCTTCTCCTCAGGGTGCCCCCTTCTCCTCAGTGTGCCCCTTCTCCTCAGGGTGCGCCCCCTTCTCAGCGCGCCCCCTTCTCAGCGCGCCCCTTCTCCTCAGCACGCCCCTTCTCCTCAGCGCGCCCCTTCTCCTCAGCGCGCCCCTTCTCCTCAGTGCGCCCCTTCTCCTCAGCGCGCCCCTTCTCCTCAGCGCGCCCCAGTAGGGTGAATATACTGATTCTGGCTCACTTTTCCCCATGTAAATGAATGGGGGATTTTCAGCGATTCCCTTTTTTTTTCCCTAAAAATAAACCCCCTTTTTATCCCAAGGTATATTTATTTGTCTCCCCTTTTAACCTAGGGGCTCTCTATTCAAATAACCCATACAACAAGATAAAGATTGGTTCAAGGTGATTCTAAAGAAATATCTGAAACGTCTAAGCCTCGGGACACTCTTTATCAAATAACCGATGCATATTGTTTAGCTCACTCATTGAACCTATAAAGATTTGTTCATTCTCAAATTCCTTCAATAGTTTAATTTTCTTTGCACAATAATCCCCATCTAAAATATTGACAAACAAAACATTTGAATCTTTATATTTTTTTAAGATACCCCTTTCGTGCTATTATGAAATGATAAACTTCTCTTAATGCTCTTGTTTGACCACCTCCTGAGCCACAGGTTATTTTTTGTTTAGCCCCGCCCACTTTTCTTTAAGCCCCGCCCACTTTTGCTAAGCCCCGCCCACTTTCCACAAGGTATTCAATAAGCCACGCCCACTTTTGTTTAAGCCCCGCCCACTTTTCTTTATGCCCCGCCCACTTTTGCTAAGCCCCCGCCCACTTTTCGTGAGGTATTTTTTCTAAGCCACGCCCACTTTTTCTAAGCCCCGCCCACTTTTGCTAAGCTCCGCCAAATTTTCATGAGGTATTTTTTCTAAGCCACGCCCACTTTTTCTAAGCCCCGCCCACCTACTCTTACATCATTTCCAGTTCATCTCTGACTCACAAAGAAATCACTAGAAAATTCCAGCATGTTATGGTTTTGAAAAAATTGCTCAAAGAAGGCCTGCGTGAGCTTGCCCAGGGAATTTCCACAGGAAACCACACCCAACAGTCTTTCCCTATAAAAGCCTCATGCCCAGGCTCCATTTTAAACATTTGTTTTTGCTGACAATGGTGTGCTGTGTGCTTGCCTGGAACTCTCTGGCTTGTATGGAACTAAACCTTCAAGTTGATGAACTGGATTCAAACCTCTTTTCCATTGAGGTAAGATTTTATTTTCCTATTTTTAGTTCCTTTTAAACATCGACTCGTTTAATAATTAAATAACTTAATTAATACATTATTATTATTTTCTCTCACAGGAAATTGTATCTGAAATGCAACAAGAAAATACCGATTTTGCCACAACTTGGGGTGAAATTGTTGGCTTGGTTGAAGACCTTATGAGCGACCAAGACCTTGAGTGGGATGACTTTGGGGTTCCTTGGAACTCTCTGACTTGTATGGAACTAAACCTTCAAGTTGATGAACTGGATTCAAACCTCTTATCCATTGAGGTAAGATTTTTATTTTCCTATTTTCAAACTTTGATTGAAGCATACTCATTTAATAATTAAATAACTTAATTAATACATTATTATTTTCTCTCACAGGAAATTGTATCTGGAATACGAAATGAAAATACTGCTTTTGCTACAACTTGGAGCGAAATTGTTGACTTGGTTGAAGACCTTATGAGCGACCAAGACCCACAGAACGAGTTCGTCCTTGATGATCCAACCAAAGAGTTATACCTTGGAGACCAGCAAAGTCCTGAAAAAGAGTTTTTCAACAATAGTACTCATTGTGAGTTATCAAGACAATACCCCCTGAACAAGTTATACCTTGATGAGCCAGAATACAAGTTTTACCTTGGAGACTCACAATTTTCAGACATTTTGAAAAATGGAGTTTTCCTTGATGATCCACAGTTATACTATGTGAGATCTATCACTGAAACCCATAAAAATTGGAAAAATGGAGATTTCCTTGATGATCCACAGTTATACTATGTGAGATCTATCACCGAAACCCATAAAAATTGGAAAAATGGAGATTTCCTTGATGATCCACAGTTATACTATGTGAGATCTATCACTGAAACCCACTATATTTCTGGAAATTGTGATTCTACCTTGGAGTCTTGGATAGATGGTTATATTTTTGGAGACTTGAAATGTGGGTTCTGGCTTGATAACTCACAATGTGATACATATCTTGGAAACTCAACAGGAATGTGGTTATACCTTGGAGACTTGGAAAGTTGGGTTTATTTTGAAGACTTGAAATGCTACCACTCTTTGGGATCTAAACCTATCAAGAAAGTTCTTATTCCCTCTTTCTACGTCATCAAACCTGAAAGCTTTAAAAGACAGAATTGGAAGAAGAGAAAAAAAACATAAAAAATATGCATTGTTCGTTCTGGGAAGAAAGTGCAGGCTTACTCCCCCTTTCTACGTCATCAAACCTGAAAGCCTTAAAAGACAGAATTGGAAGAAGAGAAAAAAACATTAAAAAAAATACATTGTTCGTTCTGGGAAGAAAGTGCAGGCTTACTCCCCCTTTCTACATCATCAAACCTGAAAGCCTTAAAAGACAGAATTGGAAGAAGAGAAAAAAAAAAAAAAACGTAAAAAAAATATATATATATAGGTGGAAATCTCATTTTGAAAAAGACATTGTGTTGGGCGAGGATTGTGTTGGGGTTGAGATTTTGAATGTGAGGGTTGGGATTGAGATTTTGAATGTGAGGGTTGGGACACACACACACACACACACACACACGCACACACACACACACACACACACACGCACACACACACACACACACACACACACACACACACACACACACACACACACACACACACACACACACACATCAACAAACAAAAGTTAAGCCTTGACTATTCAGTTGAGGATTCTGTGTTTGGGGTTCACAGATCTAAGAACGTCCCCCTTGTCACACACACACACACACACACACACACACACACACACACACACACACACACACACACACACGCACACGCACACGCACACGCACACGCACACGCACACGCACACGCACACGCACACGCACACGCACACGCACACGCACACGCACACACACGCACACACACATCAACAAACAAAAGTTAAGCCTTGACTATTCAGTTGAGGATTCTGTGTTTGGGGTTCACAGATCTAAGAACGTCCCCCTTGACACACATTATATACTGTAATACACCTCGGACTTGTTCCTCTAGTGTCCACAAAGGTGTATAGTCGGAGGGAGTGAAGGGACAACCCATTGCTCCCATGGATATTATCTGCTTAGTTTTGTCTTTTGTAATTCCTGTGAATAAAATGAACCTAAAATCTCTTCCCCTTCCAAATCATATATTTTATAAGTCCAAGGAACCGTATCTATTACATCAACAATTTTAAAAAGTTCTTTCGTCCATCGTTCAGTAAAACCCTTTTCAAAATGAGATTTCCACCTATATATTCTTACGATATCACCAACTTTGAACTTAGGTTTTCTGACATTAATCTCTTTTTCATATTTTAATTTTGTAAATGTTTCTGATGGTTTCATATTTGTTGACGTGTGAATCGTGTCATTATACTTATCCACAATATCCTGAATAAAAGATGACCATTGTTGTGAACCGAGTTGTGTGAATTTTTTATATAGTCTCTCTTTTAAGGTACGATTAAAACGTTCAACAACAACTGCCTTCCCTTCATTAAAGGTACTGTATAATGTAATACTGTTATTTTTTAGAAAATTCATAAATGTCTTGTTATAAAACTCTCTACCCTCATCAGTCCACAATTTTTTAGGTTTTCTCTTACTTTTATTAAATATCTGTTGAAAAGCGAACATAAGAGTATTACCTGTTTTGTTTTTTAAAGGGACAACCCACGCATATCTACTCCTCAAATCAATAACGGTTAAAGCATACTTGTACCCCTTATCATTATTGAGTTCAATCAAATCAGCAGACCAGATATAATCAACTTCCTTGGAATAAACTTTCCTTCTCTGAAACTTTGTGAATATTGGTTTATGTAATTCATCAGCTAATTGCTCTTCAGTCTTAATGGCATCATTAGAGCCTATAAGTTTTTTGAATTTCCAAGTCCAAGTTTTAATTTAGCACTGATCATCTTCTTCACAATGAACCGATCAACTTTTTCTCTCAAGGTTGGATTTTGTATCAGAGACAAATTATACAACATTTCTCTATCGGCTTCATGCTTTTCTTCCAACGTTGTGGTATTCCCATAATCAATATCGTGTCTCATGCACACTTCATCAACTCTATTGATAGGCTGACTCCAGGATTTAGGATTGTCTGCCTCATCTAATCTTTTATCCAAGTTTGTGCCTGGACCACAGAAAGAATACCCTGGTAGATGTAATTCCCCTGGTATTCCAGTAGTTGTAAATTTACTTCCTGATAAAAACTTTTGTATATCTCCTCCGAGTTTGTGTTTGGAGATAAATTGATTTTTTTTTGAACCACACACCGAACATATACCTTTTTGTATAACCCTGTTATTTTTACTTTTAATATATGAAATATTTTTAGTATTAGTTTTCTTTTTACATTTGAGACAATAACTCATTTATTTATGAGAAAAATTCCTGCAGAGTGCAAAAACCTTTTTAGTTTCCAACATGCACATTTGAATCTTAATTTTTAAAACATAAAGAATCCTTAGAAATGCCTTAACTCTCTCCTCCATTTATTTCAGAAAAAACTTGAATTAAAATGAATAGCTTTTCGATGCCAATAGTTTTGTCGAAAGTATTGCAAATAGACTTGTTAATTCTTTGTATTCCTCCTCGGTGGGTTGAGTTATTTTCTGTAATACCTCTATTCTTTTTTGAATCTCACTGGTTTCCATACTATAATATTTATTTATTCTCTCTCATTCCTCCCTCTCTCTCTTCTCCTTTTCCTCCTTCTCTTTCTTCTCCCTCTCCTCCTTCTCCTTTTCCTCCTCTTCCCTCTCTTCTTCAACTCCTTCCTCATCCCTTACTATCCTTGAATCGCTTACACCCCATAGAATATTATACATATATTCATCAGGATTTCTTGTTATTCCTGTATCCAAAATATTTTTTTTACAACAGGAAACCAATAAAATTTCTTTTGAATTTCTAAAAGAGCCTTACCTTTTCTTAACTTTATAATTTTTTCATTATTTAACATTCTAATTAAATCTAAAGTTGTCGGTTTATCAACATCAGCACAATGCCAATCTTTTATTGAAAATACCTCATTCTTATGTTGTAGAACATATTTATTAAAATACCGAATACCCTTTTCTTGAAGGTATGCTTGGACACAGAAATGATAATTTTCTTGAAGCCTTCTTGCTGGCATTTATGTATTAGAAATATATGTTAGAATAATATTATGGCACGAAACACCTCCCCATCTTCCCATAGTTAAATCATTTTGTATTTCCTTACTTATTATATATAATCCTGTTTTTTCTGTTTTCATGAGATAAACAAGGGCAAAACCATTATTATATTTACCCTTATTAAATTCTTTTATTTGTTGTTTACTAATCGTGGCTCCACAAAACTCATTCTCGATCCCAAGTGGATAATATTCTTCCTTACGAGACTGATTTAATTGTTCCAGGTCTTCGAGGTTAATTTTAAATGACCAATTATACCCTAAATCATTCATATCATACCCCCATTGTTCTATTCTCATACAAACGATACGCCCTTCTTTATAAAAATTTGTTTTAATTCGAACTGTGAATTCTGTATGACCTGGAGATAATATCAACACTTCTGTATCTTTGGAATACACAGCCGTTTTATTTAAGTATATATATTGTGATAAATCACTTAATCTCACCAAGTCATTCGCGTCAGTCGGGCTTGGATATTTTTTTAATTTATAAGCATTTTTCATGTTAATATTTTTGGTTATATTATATTTATGTCGTTCAGCCTGTGCCTTTGTGTAATAATTTGATAAATCAATATCCAGTTCTTGAGATACACCAAAGATAGAACCATCTTTACCAACATAAGTCATTTATATTAGATTAAAAATAATATCATAAAATTTTTTATATTTGTTGAGTTGAAATAACACATATAGACATAATTGACCACAACACTTGGAATTTAATTCTTGGACTTGAAATGTTTGATAAACACCATTCTGTAAGAATTTTATAACTTCAACAGGTGGTGGAAGACCAAAACTATCAAAATAATATTTGTCTTGACTATTAAAAATACAAACCCAATGAGAACCGTTCCCATTATTATCTTCTAAGTTCATAATAATATTCTTTGTATGTTTCGGCACATTTGTTAATTCATCTCTCATACAAATAACCACATTATGAATTTTTAATTTCTTACAATATTTGTCAAGTTGTAAATTTGATGTTGTATTCTTTCCAAATTTTTCCAACCACTCATCAATGCTCATTTATTTATTAGAAAGATATAATCCATTACCTCTTTTCGTTAATTTTACACCTGCTTGTGCAATAGAAGAAAGCATATCTCCAACTAATAATCTCGCTTTATCAGGCAGACCTTCAAGTTTTTCAGCAAAATCTACAATTACACCACTTCCACTAATTTGTTTTCCAACTCTTTGTTATGTCTTTCCAATTCTTTTTGAGCCTGGAGTTGAGCCTTCCTTTCGTTGGCAGTTTTCACCGCTGTTGAAATACCACCCGTCAATGCTCCAACCACACTTAAACCAGCAAATAAAGGAATTAGAAATGGGAGAAATCCTCCACTCGTCTCTTATTGAATATTTTTTCAACATTGGTTTTGTCATTTTAATTTTAAGTGAGCCAGTGTCATTCAAGATTTTAACCTGTTCTCTTGTGAGCAAAACATCAATTCTTACTGCTCCTTTTCTCTGAATTGTATTAACGTTAATCGTACAAGGCTTTTGATTTTGAACACAAGATGATAGTTTATGAAGATTGATTTGATTAACATATACCCCAGTTGGTACTTTGCCACTCATTTATTTAACAAAAAATTATGTGAGACTAATCATCACACCATTATCTGTATTAATCTGCAATTCTGTTTCTTCCAAAAGCAAACAATATGTATCAACTTCTTCACTCTCTCCTCTTTCAATGTATAGGGAAGTATCCACTCGATTAGACTTTATAGTTTCCTTTTGAGCGCTCAGGTCAAACGCATAGATTGTATACAAACTTTTAAATGCTGTCATATCCAAAATAGGTTCTTTATTTCCATTACTTTCACACACCTTTTGGTAAGACTTGTATGCTTCAGCAAAATCATTTTTTCCCAATTAATTTCCAATCTATCTCGTGGATAAAATGTTCCATCTAGAGAAACGCGAAGTTGTTTCACCTTAGCATTATCACTCAATGCATTATTCTTATCAGTCGCAGTATCACCATCTGGCTTTTTAAAAATGATCCACAGATATCGTGGCTTTCCTTCCAGAACACCCAAATTCCACGTGTAAGTAGTTTGGTTGAGTTTAACGTGTTGACATCTTCTTTTGGGGTATGATACACTGAGTGGTTTCTTTGAGTTAAGTCTTCGATTCAACATCTCTTCTGTTTTAAGATTAGGAGTATATTCACTGATATACCAACTCATCTCCTCAATTACAAATTTATTCTGATCACCAAAAGCACTAGCAACACCAAAAAGCAATCGATTTTCATTATCATTCCTTTGTAGTTGAAATCTAATTTTAAGACCATACAGAACTTTATCATGATCACAAAATCCAAATATACCTTTAAGAGGAACCGCCACAATAAAACTATTTTCTGCTTTTGTATCATCATTATACGCTCCTTTCCTTTGAATATATCCAGGGTCTGTGTTTGTTCCCGTTGACATATCAGGAATAAAACCTTAGACAGACCCCTTTCCCATTCTATCACTGAATGTATAGAGTGTAAATTTTATCATTTCAGATACAGCAGAGACATAATCAACCGCTTCAACTTCTTGTGTTCCAATATACAAACGCACGCTATCAAACATTTTCCAGAAGAAATCATTTACAAGTGTAGCGTTTGTGTTATTCCCAGCTTTAGTGAATTTAAATTTACACAACAAGAAACTTTCGGAGAGATTCAAATAGGTTTGTTGATTATTTATTTCAAAACTTTTTGTACCATTCGTATTCCAGTCTGTTCCAGTTATTGCATTTACCTTGAAGTAATCTTCTTTTTTAGTGGAGTTTGAGATAATAATAGTATCATCCAAATCATAGATACTATCAATTGCTTCCATACTTGTATTTATTTAGGAAAAAGATGTTAAAACTTTTGAAACCCTGATCCAAGTATTTGAATTATTTTCTGTCGTTCTTGGGGGGACAACTGAGTTTTGCCTTTCTTAATTTCTTTTATTGCTTGTAATTTATGAGATTCCTTCTGAGCATCTTTTATACTCTTTACAGCACCTGCTACATTTCCCACAGCAGAAACAGTTGAACCAATTAGATCTTTATGTTTAAGAATAGTTGAACCAATACCCATTAGAGTATCAATTATCCCATCTCCTCTAAATTGATGACCAACACCCCTTTGTCTCTTAGGTTTATAGTATCCTCTACCAAGATACATACCTTCACCCTTGTAGTATGGGGAAAGGAACATCCCATCCCCTGTAATTATTTTATATTTTCCCAACTCGTGTTTCCTCACAATAACCATCGTATTTATTTATTGGAAAACTTCACGTAGGTGAATTCTGATAGATATAACTTCTCCATTAAAAGAAATCACACGATTATCTTGGTCGGTTATCCTAAAATTTACTCTGTGTATGGTTTTTCCTGACACAGGGAAAACCTGTGCAGATAAACCAAATTTTTGGGTTCCATATTGAATTTATAACCAATTGGGGTTGAGTATGCGCTGAATGAAAATATTGTATTTGTTTTTTTTCCATCATTATAAGCACCATCAATCAAATCACAGTGAATTAACACTGAATTTATTCCTGAGGATATTTGAATGACATTATCACTGTAAAAAGTCCCATTAGTTTCAATCTTTTTTGAGGAGAAACCCAATAACTCTCTAAATGAATTATCAATTGTGAAATCAACCTTGTAGTTATTTTTAACTTTAATCGTTGATTTTGAAGTATGTTTTTGAATGTTTATAACAATATTTTTTGGTTCATCACCCTGTTCTTTCATAAGACGAGCAATTTCGGAAGATATTTGAGAAATCTCATATGCTCCGGGTGAGACTGTTATCGTTTTGTATCCACTTCCCGGATTATAACTAAACTTGTCATTTTTCTCGGTTATATTAAATAAGGTATTATAAGTTTCCATGGACAATAAAGATGCCTCATATTATTTTGTTGTGTCAAGTTGTAGTGGGTATGGGAATGAAGATGTGTGGTCGCTTGTTGTGAAATTGAAACTAAGGATTGTGCTTCTCATCTTATTTAATATGAGATAAAATGTCTTTATATTGATATTTATTAATTATTTTCATGTTCATCAACTGGTCTAAAATGGCTGATGCTTCATTCAAACAATTGTTATTTCCAGCCTTCTTACTGCCTAACAACAATAACAGTCTATTAACTAATTGCGATGGGTCATTTGGAAGAAAACTAACACCTGAACCAAGAATACTTAAAGCCTGAATAATGTGTTTCTCCTTCTCATTCTTCCTACTTTTACCAGAAAGAATAACCTTATAATTTAGAGTGTTCATCAAATCAATATATACTCTATCATCATTATTTTCCATATTCAATGGTTTATCAATATACTTTGATTCATCCCTCACAGTTGAACCTTGTCTTCCATCTTTTGTGAGAAGAAACATTAATCTCGGAGTTAGTTTAACAGGGGGTTGAGCAGAACCCAAGAACCTTAATTCATCATTAAATATCAATACCTTTTCTTGAACAAGATGAAATATTGCTGGTTGTTCTGTTGGAATGAGTCCTGCTTTGGTTTTTGAATCCGCTGAATATTCATTGTTTTGAACAGCATTCACAATATAATCAGGGGGTTGATTAATCTCTTCCAGTTGTTGAAATAAACCTTCATCATCATATTCTAATTCTCCTCAATGCTCTAATTCTTCCTCCGTCATTTGACTGAAATCTTTTAACATTTGAAGCTTTCTGGGAGTATATTCTACTGTGGGAACTGTGGAAACATCTTTCATTTTTTCTTGGGAAGTTTTTAAAAGTGGTTTAAAAAATTTCTCTTGTTTTCTTTCAAATGCTTCTTCGCCCGTTAGTTTCTGTCTACGTTTCTTCTTTATGTCTTCCTGTTGTTTTACAACTTTTGAAACCAACTCTTGATGTTCCTTAAATCTTCTTGCTCTTTCTTTTGCATCCATTTATTTATTGTAAAATATCATTTAATGAATTGTAAAGATCAACAGGGAAATTTTCCTTTTCTTCATCATTCAAGTAGATGTGTTCAAATAAATCCTTTTCTTTAAATATTTCATCAAATTCTTTATTTACATTAATGCGAGTTGTAATTTCTTCTTCACTAATACTTGCATCTCTGCTTTTCATACGTTTGCATTGAGTTTCTTCATCAACATCAAAACCGAATGATAAAATCTTCACTCCACTCAGATGTTTAATAATTTGTCTCGTTCCTTCTGGATTAGTTTCTAATATCCCAACACCACCAGATTTTAGTTTCCTCAACTCACTCTTACAATGTGAATATTTTGTTGTACCAAGAGAAACCTCCTCAAACATTTGGCCTTCATTCCTCAATCGCATATGTTCCTCCACTGAAATATAGTGATAATCTTCACCTTTTACTTCTCCAGGTCTTATTGCTCTAGTTGTTGTTGATACAATGCGTATCACGGGGTGTTCTTTAAGTAAATTTACAATATTATCATTTGTACTACACAAGAACCTTGATTTATGAAAGTTTTTTCCAGAAGCAGATTTACCCACAAGATTTATAATAATAGTTGTCATTTATATATGTAATTGTTTATAAAACAAAAAATATATCCCTTAATATCTCATCTTGTTTCACAACAATATATTTATATTTTTCAGTCGTGTGCTTCATGTAATCCTCAAATTTCTTTTTACTACAGAATGTAGAACAATTATCTCTCCAAAAATTATTGATATCTATTGAATTTAACTTGAATAAAATAAAAGTATTAGCATTGTTTCTGATGGAACGACGAGGAAGTTGAAAGTACGATTGACTAAGATAAATACAATTACAAGAAGAATGTCTCCCTCTTGTGTAGTAGCTGTCCATTACCGTTTGGTTTCTCTCATTAACACAATCATCAAAGATAACGAGGTTCTTTTTGATTTATCCAAATCTTGGGAGACGGTATATCATCCGTATTATCACTAAGAATACAAGTTATAGGATTTGATTTCTTTTTACATCTCTGTGTATCACAAAATAGTTGAATTATATCTTCAATGTTATAATCATTTAGGTTTTTTTGACGTTTAAATAAACCGATTATATCTTCTTTTTGAAGACCAGCATTAAAACCTTGTGAGAGTAGTTGATACTCTGGTTGAAAACTCGACTTTGTGAAAATTATTAAATTATCATAATCCAAAAAGTTGGGAGTGAGGAGCATTTTTAAAAGTAAGCAGGTTTTTCCACATCCACTTGAACCAACTATGAGACATCTTAATGAATTTGGGAGATTTTTATGGTTGTTAAATTTTATCTTATTTTCCCAAATAGGTAAAAAATCATTCATTTATATATTTGAAAAACAGGTTATTTAATTTATTATTGGCTTTTTTAGAAACTCTATATTTTATCCTAAGTTCAGGTTTAATTTCAAGATAATCCATTATTTTATTTATACAATATCTTGTGTTGATATTTCCCTGAAAATTACATCCATGAATAATATACAACAACAATCCTTTGAACATTTCTCTTATACGTTCAGTTTCTTCCCTTGTAAGGAAAGGTGTGTTATCACCCTCATACTTTACATTCATTTCTCTAATCAATCTTGTAAAGTAATTCATTTTTGGTGTAAATCGAAAAGAATTATTTTCCTTTTTATATTTTTTATTATCATTAATTAGAAGATAATCACAGAATATACATTGTTTATAGGCTTTTGACTCTGTGTTTAATCCCCGTCTTTCACACACAGGACAATTCTCAAATTTGTCATATGGAGAATCAGGAAAGTCTAGCATATTTATAAAGTAAAACTTTACTTAAACTGAAATTCATCTATACTTTCAGTTGTATATTACCATCGATATCGATATACTTTTTTTCATTATCAGATTCAACGACAACATTTTTTATATTAAAGGTTATTTTAAAATGATCGTTAATGACTATTGAACGAAATGTCATTTCACCTGATATATTAACATCCTTTATTTCATCAGGATTTACATCTTTAGGGTTGTTGAAAAAAATACAAATTTCTCCTTGCATATTACAGATGGTCTTATCTTTTCTTTCTAAAGCTTCATCCATAAGATTTTTGTTTTTTGATACTTTTTCTTGTTTCATTGCTTTTTCTAGTTTTGAATATATTACTAGAAGGAGAGGAGAAACTTTTGTTAGAGATACTTTAATTGATGTTCTACCAGGTATACTAAAAGCCCTTCCACTGAAGGAAATTGAAGAACTCATATTATTTACCATAATAGTTTTTATCCAATAGTTGTTATATTTATCTTTGTTTAATTTTACATCCTTGACATATTTCTCAGTATCTTTAACAAATGAAGAGATTGATTGAAACTTGTCTTTTGTGTCTTGAAACATTGTATTTATTAAGTGAAAAAGTTGGAGGATAAAATGGTTTTAAGCACAGATTCACCTGTAAAATAAACGAAATTTTCATCAAGAAAATTTTAGTTTAAGCAAAGATTTATTATATAAATATGGTGAATACAACATACTGCAATGTTTGTAATCACGAATATAAACATTATAGAAAACACCTCCGAACCAACAAACACACATTTAATCTGTTTCATAAAATATCTCCTCTTGAGTTGGAAAGAAAACATTGTGATATCTGTTCAAAGGATGTTTTGAAGAGTAGTTATAATAAACATCTTCAATCACAAAAACACAAGAAAAATGAGTTTAAAGGAAAGGGAGACTATTATATTGAAAACACTGATGGGGCATTTAAAGGGCATATAAAAATAAGGATTTTTCAATTTGGAGAACCCGGTCCATCATCAATAGCTGAATCAATTGAAATAGTGAAACCCGATGTTGAAAAATTTATTAAAAAGACATTAAAAGAAATGAAAACTTTAAAGTTTTATATGGGAGTGAAAATGAATATGAAAAGACAAGATGAAGAACAAACTCCTTATATGAGAACAGATCTTCATTTTATAACATCATTTCAAGATTTTTTGAATAGTGGGGTTTATGAAGAACTATCAAGACAAGAGGAGGATGTTGATAATACAGTGGTAGGAAGTGGATTCAATCTTAAAAAAATCATCTTTTTGGATATACACATTCTAAAATCAAACCCTCTTAAAGCTTCTTCTTATATTAAATTACCAAAAGAAATAAAACTAAAGAAGGCAGTTGTTAATATTAAGAATAATGATAATAAATGTTTTCTCTGGTCTGTTCTTGCTCACTTTCATCGACCAAAATGTAATTCAGAAAGAGTAAAACAATATATGAAATATGAGAATACCTTGGACATTAAAGATTTTAAATTCCCAATGCCACTAACAGATATTCCTAAATTTGAGAAAAAGAATAATCTTTCTATTAATGTATATGGATTAACGGATACAAACAAAGTTCAAATATTAAAAATTTCAAACAACTATAAAAATGAAGAAACACACATTGATCTTTTATATTTTAGTGTTGGAAAGAATTCACATTACACATACATCAATAATTTATCAAGATTAATCTCTTCTCAGGTATTCAGAACAGCAAACAAAATATATCCTTGTAAGCGATGTCTTAATTCATTTCATACAAAAGAACGATTAGAACAACATTCAAAATATTGTAGTAATCATAAATCAGCTGTAATTACAATGCCTAAACCTGGTGAAAAGATTTCTTTTGAAGATTATAATAAATCTATCATGCACCCATTTGTGATATACGCTGATTTTGAATGTATCCTTAAAAAGATAAATACTGCTTCTCCTAATCCAAAAGAACCATATACAAATAAATATCAAAAACATATTCCTTGTGGTTTCTGTTATTATATCAAATCATCTGTTGGAGAAAAGTATAACAAACTTGAACATTATCGTGGAAAAAATGCTTCACAAGAGTTTGTAAAACGATTAGAAAAGGATTGTATAAGACTCACTAAATTAATGAAAGAAACAAATGAACCAATGAAATTAACCAAAGAAGAAAAATTAGAATTTAGAATGAACAATATCTGTCATATTTGTGAGGGGGAAATTAAGGAGTCTAAAGTTAGAGACCATTGTCATCTTACTGGTAAATATAGAGGTCCCGCTCATTCCTGTTGTAATCTTAATTATAAATTACCTTCTTTTATTCCAGTCTTTCTTCACAACAGCGCCAACTATGATACACATCTATTTATAAATGAACTTTCAAAAACACCAGGGAATATTTCTGCCATAACAAACACAAGTCAAAAGTATATTTCATTTTCAAAAATGATATTCACAAAACCTTTAACTCGTATTTGGTTTCTAGATTCTTACAAGTTTATGGGAACACCACTAGCCTACCTCGCATCAAATCTAAGCTCCACGGACTCTTTTCCAAATCTTAATTCATTCTTTCCAAAAGAGGAAATTCTCACTAAAGAGGAAATTCAGATTAAAGAGAGAATTCAAAGTAAAGAGGAAACTCTAATTAATGAAGAAATTCTAACTGAAGATGAAATTCTAATTATAAAGAAAATTCGAACAATGAATGAAATTCTAACTAAAGAGGAAATTCAGATTAAAGATGAAATTCTGATTAAAGAAGGAATTCTTACGAGAGAGGAAATTCAAACAAGGAATGAAATTCAAAGTAAAGAGAAAATTCTTACAAGTAAGGGAATTTATCCTTATGATTATATGGATTCATTTATGAGATTTAAAGAAACACAACTTCCTTCAAAAGAAAGTTTCTATAATAACCTTTATGAAGAAGAGATAAGTGATAAGGAATATAAACACGCACAAGAAATATGGAAAATATTTAAGATAAAGAACCTTGGAGAATATCATGATTTATATCTAAAAACAGATGTTTTATTGTTAGCTGATGTGTTTGAGGCTTTTAGAACACTCTGTCATAATAAAAATTGTTATGGATTAGATCCTGCCCACTATTTCACAGCTCCTGGTTTAGCTTGGAGTGCAATGTTGAAAATGACAAAACAAGATATAGATTTAATCAGTGATGTTGATATGCTTTTGATGATTGAGAAGTCCAAGAGAGGTGGAATATCACAAGTATGTTCAAAAAGATATGCGAAAGCAAATAATAAATATCTCCCAAATTATGATAGTGAAAAAGATAGTAATTATTTGATGTATTTTGATGCTAATAATTTGTATGGATGGGCAATGTCTCAATCTCTGCCTTATGATAAATTAGAGTGGGTGGAAGAAAAGGATTATGAAAAGGCTTTGATGAATATTGTTATTTCTTCTCAAGAGGAATTGAATGACGAAGAAGAAGGTTATTATTTTGAAGTTGATTTGAGGTACCCGAGTGTTCTTCTTAATAAGCATAAAGACCTTCCTTTTGCATGTGAGAAAGAAACCCCAAAGAAAGAATGGTTCAGTGATTATCATAAAAGTTTTAATATTAAAGGCAAATCAACAGAAAAGTTATTAACAACATTCTATGATAAAGAGGGATATGTTTTACATCAGAGAAGCTTAAAACAGTTTTTGAGAGAAGGATTGAGAGTAGCTAAAATTCATAGAATTTTAAAATTTAAACAAAGTCCTTGGGTGAAAAAGTATATTCAATTCAATACAGATATGAGAGCAAATACAAAAGTAAAATTTGAAGGGGACTTTTATAAATTAATGAATAATGCTGTATTTGGAAAGACTATGGAAAATGTTAGAAACAGGCAAAACATTAGATTCGCAACATCTTGGAAAGAAGCTTCGAGATTGATAAATAAACCAAGTTTTGAGAGAGAAGAGGTTTTTTCAGAGAACTTTTCTGCAATTCATATGAAAAAGGAAAGTATTGTAATGGATAAACCAATTTATATTGGAACAGCAGTTCTTGATTTATCAAAGATATTGATGTATGATTATTTGTATAATGACTTAAAGAAAGAGTATGGTGAAAATGTTTCATTGTTGTATATGGACACTGATAGTTTTATCCTAGATATAAAAACTGATGATGTTTATGAAGATATGAAGAAAAATATTGGAGTATATGATACAAGTAATTTCAGCAAGAAGAGTGAGTTATTTTCCAAAAATAATGAAAAGGTTATTGGTAAGTTTAAGGATGAGTTGGGTGGAAAAGTAATGAGTGAGTTTATTGGATTGAGAGCAAAGGCATATGCTTATAAGTATGGTGAACAGATTGATAAGAGGTTAAAGGGAATAAGGAAATATGTAATAAAGAAATCAATAACTTTTAGAAATTATTATAATTGTTTGATGAATAAGAAAGAAGAATATAGGAAAATGAATACAATAAGAAGTTATAAACATAACATATATAGTGAAGAAGTAAATAAAAAGGCATTAGGAGCCTTTGATGATAAGAGATTTATTTTAGATAATGGAATAGATTGTGTTCCATATGGATATTGTATGATAGAGTAAATAGAATAGATTGTGTTTTAACGATGGGAAGATGCGTTAGGGTTTTTAAGGGCTACCGCCGCGTTTTTTCACAATATATAAATGGTTAAACCAAGTATTAATCAAACTAAAGAGTGGAGAAAATCTCAGTCTTGGTATATAAATGGAAAACATAATGAATGTGAAAAATATCAAATAAGTCTTATTGAAAAAATAACTAAAACAAAGGTAAATAAAACAAATAAGCGAATCAATTTAAAAACTAGTAAGTTAGAGGATGTAAAGAAAAAAATGAATATCCTTGAATGGACTGAAAACTTTGATGGTTATCAATTGAACAATGAAAAAACAATTTACTATAATCTCAAAATGATATGTGGCTCAGGAGGTGGCCAGATGAGAGCATTAAGAGAAGTTTATCATTTCGTAATGGCACAAAAGGGGTATCTTCAAAAATATAAAGATTCAAATGTTTTGTTTGTCAATATTTTAGATGGGGATTATTGTGCAAAGAAAATTAAACTATTGAAGGAATTTGAGAATGAGCAAATCTTTATAGGTTCAATGAGTGAGCTGTTCAACCCCCAGGTGTTCAATTCAATGAGGTTCAACCTCCAGGTTAAAAGGGGAGACAAATAAATATACGTTGGGATAAAAAGGGGGTTTATTTTTAGGGAAAAAAAATATGGATTGCTGAAAATCCCCCATTCATTTACATGGGGAAAAGTGAGCCAGAACCAGTATTCTTACCCTACTCGCCCCTTCTCCTCAACGTACCCCTTCTCCTCAGCGTGCCCCTTCTCCTCAGCGTGCCCCTTCTCCTCAGCGTGCCCCTTCTCCTCAGCGTGCCCCTTCTCCTCAGCGTGCCCCTTCTCCTCAATGCGCTCGTTCTCCTCAGCGCGCCCCCTTCTCCTCAGCGCGCCACTTCTCCTCAGGGCGCCCCCTTCTCCTCAGCGCGCCCCTTCTCCTCAGCGCGCCCCCTTCTCCTCAGCGCGCCCCTTTCTCTCACTCCGCCACATTCACCTTACCGGCCAATTAAAATCTTTCCAACCCTCCATCTTACCGTCCGTCCCCTTCGCGTTCCTTCAGAGTCGATCTCCTCCCCTGCCATCCTTTTCCCTTGATCAACAACGATCCAGAATACCGTTTCACCGCACGTATATTGTCAAGGCATTCAATGCGTGTCTTTCCTCGTGTGGACATTAAATGGCCGTCCCGTCTGTTGGTGGATGTTAAAGATCCCGCTCTCTCCGACACCGTGAACTAATTACAAATTCCTGCGTTTGATCAGCAGCACAGCCCCCCTCAGCCAATGATGTGACTCGCTGCCTTGTGCTGCATACGTAATAAGTAGAAGATGGAGAATATTGTCATCACTGATAATTAAGTCATAAATATAAATTAAAAGTGTAAATGTTCGAACGTAATTGAAAGTCGAGAAACACACCAACAACAGGGAAGAAAGATAGAACAGTGGAGCAGGTGGAAGAAGGTTGACGAGGTGGAGGAAACACATCCATGGTGAGTCATAAGTCCAGGACACGGTTTTAGCTGCTCATACAAGATTTGTTCAAATCATGTATTTACAATTATTTTTCTTTTCAGATCAAACAAATACATGAAACCAAGATGGCAGACACCGGTCCATTGACGTGGAAGAGCCTGGTAGCAGGGGTGTGGCACCACGACATGAGAAACACAAACAAGAGGATGAAACAGGTGCAAGAAAACTTCGAGGAGCGTTTTGGAAATCCAGCACCATCAAAATGAAATATTCATGTTTGGGGAAAAATGTATTTCACACTGGAGTGTACGTGACAGCAAGTGCAGCGGATGACCAAAAATCATTATTATATAATTATAATTAATCAAAAATGATAAACAGCGAAACTCGTGTCCTGGGACTGGTGACACCCTGGAGAAAGGAACCAGTTTCCCCAGAAATGCACCTGCAACACAAATTAACTTGGGAATGTAACACGGCCATTATGGGCCAAATGTCCTCTTCGTTCCCTCGTTTCAGCTCGGACAGGAATGGATGAACGGGTGTTCGATTTTGTGCTGTCCCACGAAAAGGCTAACCTTACCATAACACTAACCCTAACTGTATGAATTTATATTCTGCATCCGAAAAGGGATAAAAAAAAACCCCCTTGTTAACAGAGGTAAAGATAATAGGAAATGGATACCGTTTAACCTCTTTAACCCTTCATTGTTACGGGTAGCAGAAGGAGGAGGAGGAGGAGGAGGAGGAGGAGGAGGAGGAGGAGGAGGAGGAGGAGGAGGAGGAGGAGGAGGAGGAGAAGGAGGAGGAGGTGGAGGAGGAGCGGCTTTGTAATTGTTTACGTACCCCTTTTCAAACACGTCACAGTGTTATTACTCTCCAATCGACATCACACATCCACCAGAATAACCACAGCACTTCCTGCAACCTGTTCAACGATACCACAACTCTGATACTCCATTACGATCCATTTCCTTGTTGAACGAATCACAGTCTTGCTATGTTTATTTATCTGTTTGTTTTGGTTTATATTCCACCTGTCCATCTCTCTAAGTGATGTACGAGTAATTTTGTTTCTGAAATAGTTACGGATTTGGAAACCTTGTGCACACAAGCAGCCAGAGTCCCCGTAGTTCAGTTATTTCGATAAGTATGTGTTAATAGTTAGAATCCTTCTTTCTGTCTAATGGGAATTTAGTGTGTGCGCTACAAGTTATTTTCCAGTTAGTTTTTTTTTTTTTTTTTTTTTTACAACAACTACTACTACTACTACATCCACTACAACAAGGACCGTCACCTCGCTCCACCGGTCACCATTGCCGACGTGTTTTTGGCTGAGGGCGTGGGCGGAGCCTCCGTCGCTTCCGGTGGAGGCTCCACTTCAAAGAAGGTAAGGACCGTTTCCTCCAGCCAATGAATGAAGGGCGAGCATGACACGCATGCCCCAGCCAATCGGGAGGTGGCCACGAGTCGTCCGACAACCCCCCTGGCCAATCAGGAGGCAGGTGGCGAGGAGAAGAGGCCCTCCCACCAAAAGAGGAGTAGAATGGTTGTGAGGAGCAGTTTTTCGGCAGACCGGGTGATTGTGAGGACGGCAGAGTAGTTGTGGGAAACGAGAGGACGGCAGACAGGAGGATCGTGGCGATTTCTGAGCAGTCTGTCATTGTGGCAGATGGTCATGTGTGGTGGTTGGAGCGGTCTGAGACAGAGGTGGTTGTGGTTGGAGCGGTCTGAGACAGAGGTGGTCGTGGTTGGAGCGGTCTGAGACAGAGGTGGTCGTGGTTGGAGCGGTCTGAGACAGAGGTGGTCGTGGTTGGAGCGGTCTGAGACAGAGGTGGTCGTGGTTGGAGCGGTCTGAGACAGAGGTGGTCGTGGTTGGAGCGGTCTGAGACAGGTGGTCGTGGTTGGAGCGGTCTGAGACAGAGGTGGTCGTGGTTGGAGCGGTCTGAGACAGAGGTGGTCGTGGTTGGAGCGGTCTGAGACAGAGGTGGTCGTGGTTGGAGCGGTCTGAGACAGAGGTGGTCGTGGTTGGAGCGGTCTGAGACAGAGGTGGTCGTGGTTGGAGCGGTCTGAGACAGAGGTGGTCGTGGTTGGAGCGGTCTGAGACAGGTGGTCGTGGTTGGAGCGGTCTGAGACAGAGGTGGTCGTGGTTGGAGCGGTCTGAGACAGAGGTGGTCGTGGTTGGAGCGGTCTGAGACAGAGGTGGTCGTGGTTGGAGCGGTCTGAGACAGAGGTGGTCGTGGTTGGAGCGGTCTGAGACAGAGGTGGTCGTGGTTGGAGCGGTCTGAGACAGAGGTGGTCGTGGTTGGAGCGGTCTGAGACAGAGGTGGTCGTGGTTGGAGCGGTCTGAGACATAGGTGGTCGTGGTTGGAGCGGTCTGAGACAGAGGTGGTCGTGGTTGGAGCGGTCTCGTTCGTGGGCCGTGGACTTCGGGTCGTGGGTTCGAGTCCCACCAGTGGTTCGGGTCGTTGTGACCGCATGAGGCGGGACAGGTACCCGGCTAGGCCCCTGCCCTCAGCTCGCCTTCCCTCCGAGCTGAAAGGCCAAAAATAGACCCACGAGGTCGTGTGTGTGTGTGTGTGTGTGTGTGTGTGTGTGTGTGTGTGTGTGTGTGTGTGTGTGTGTGTGTGTGTGTGTGTGTGTGTGTGTGTGTGTGTGTGTGTGTGTGGTGCCGTCCTGTAAGTTGAATTGTTCAGTGCTTTTTCTTTGCTCATTGTACATTGCCTGCCTTTTATTCGGATAACTGCTCTGTGTGCTCCCTCCCCGATTATCATTGTAAAATAAATCCCCTGTTAAATGTACCAGCTCGTTAACCTCCGCCATCGAAGATCGGAGGTTACTGTTTTCACCCCTTTCTGTTTGTTTGTTTGTGAACAGTATTACGGAAAAACTCAACGGAATTCCACGAAAGTTGGTGGGGGGATTCGGTATGGTCCAAGGATCATGCCATTAGATTTCGGACTTGGTCCAAAATCCAATATGGCCGCTATGGCGGCCATTTTGAAAAAATATTTGAAATTTTTTTTTTTTGTATTTCTACATGTTTTAAGTGATTTCCAACCCCCCCCCCCCCCCAAAAAAAAAAATTGTTAGAGAAAAAAAAAATTTTGCAACTTTTTTTTCAACAAAATTTCAATTTTTTTTTTTGCATTTCTACATGTTAAGTGATTTCCAACAAAAAAAAAACATGCCAAAATTATTGCGGCTGATTTTGGAACTTCAGGTGGATATACCCACATAAAATCAATTTCTGTCTCAAGGAATCTAGTTATGACGAATGAATTGAGTAAGTAAAAGGGAAAGTTGCAAACGATAACTCTGTGAGCACTGTTGATGTCAAATTGAATGAATAGGATATCAGGTTCACTTGAGTGACCTTGCAGTATTGGCGGCGGTGGTTTTGCACTCTACCGAGTGCTCCTCCTCTAGTTTTCTGTGCTTTCTCCCATTGGCCTTGCATGGTGCAGGTTTGAGAATTAGTAAGGCCGTTCGGGCCGGTAAATTGTTCATTTGGACCGACGGATCTTGGTAATCCCCGCTCGGTTTTGCACTCTGATCAGGCTCGGGAAACGGTCCGTTCCGCCAGAGGTCTGTCGAGGGTGTGGTTTTCCCCGGTAGTTGGACGACGTGGGTATTTAGGTATATTGAAATTAGGCAATTATCCCTACCCCACGCCATCGAAGTATTGGCGACCACTGTCCGCTAAGGGACCCGTGACCTTCGGACTTTTCCTAGAGGTACGACCTGAATTCCGGGTGTTCGGTGGGAGACGACTCCACTGCTCCACCTCGTGGTCGTTTATCGCCACCGACCCCTGGCCCACAACAATATAACCATGAGATCGACAAAACTATTACACTTCGAGATTTGTTAACAATGTTTAACTGGGTTTTCCCTAAACGGCTGGCAGGATAGCTTGGCAGTGCGCACACTTGCTTCTGAGCTGTCTATAGCCTGGGTTCGAATCTCAACCCGGTTATAAACTGCCATCCTGGTGTTTCGCAGACAGGGTGATTCACCAATATGTGCGCCGTCCCTCGGATGGACGTTAAGCTGACTGTTCTGTCTGCTCGCATTAGTTGTATAATGTATGTTAACGGTCCTACAATGTCCTTCACAAAGAGTTGGCGAGCTATCACCAGCACTCTAAACAAACTACAAATCCCTGCACATTCGGTGTAGTATCCTATGAGTGGGAACTTGTCCAGTACTGTAACACGAGTCAAGAAACTGCATTGATAGAAGACACTCCCTGTATTGAGTATGGTGCATGAGTACGAGTCTTACAAACAGCCGACTTAACAAACAATTTAACCTTTTTAACTGAATAGCACAATTTTCCTTTTTGAACTTCTATCTCAAGTCACAGATTTACTGATTGTTTTTTTTTTTGTATCATTGTCGAGGCTCATATGAAAGCTAACACACAGAACGTGCAACAAGGGAAGCAGGAAATAAGGGGGAAGGGGGAGGGATGGACAAAACACTGTGGAACAGAAGAGAGATAAGGAGATCTGTGGAAGGGAGAGGGATGGGGTGGGGTATTAAACAAGTCATAGGAAAACAAGATGGTCCAACAAGGACTTTCAGTTCGGAAAACAAGGATTTGAAGCAGTTGGGTTTGGGGTAATCAACCATCTATATATTAATACTGAAGGACCAATTCTATGCTCCTCCTAGTGGTCGCATCACGTTTTTCTCGGTACTGTGACCTGGACTGAAAGAAACTTCGTACCTGTAAGAGTGCATCGTTCATAGTGGCAATAGGCAACCTTCAACTCTGAAGCAGAATAAACACTTTTCGTTTTACATTCGTTTACATGGCGACGTGTGACGTCACCGCTGAGAGGCGTAAGGACGTCATGACATCATCGGTCATTCGCTGACGTCATTACGTCTGTCGTCGACAGACCATCACCGCTGAGAGGTGTAATTCCACTCCTCGAAAATAGCGTCTGAGATGTAAAACCCTCTTCTGCACATGCTGACTTCCTTAGAATGTGAATGTGACACAAAAAATGTAACAAGAAACATTGTATCTTCTATATATTAATACTGAAGGACCAATTTTGTGCTCCTCCGAGCGGTCGTGTCACGTTTTTCTCGGAACTGTGACCTGAGAAGTTTTGACACGGTGTTTGTGCACAAATCAGGGGACTTCTTCACAAGTAGTGTACACCAAAAATGTCGTGTACAAGGACGTTTTGTAGGCCTCATTAGGTAAGGCCATGGAGTACATCGACTGCGATCCGGCTCTTACAAGAGCCGCCACTGGTTGTCATATTGGGCTCATGGAACGTAATCAGTCTGTGACGGGGCTTCGGCTAGTTGTATGTTATTTCTGATTAATTATCTTTTATTATCACATCTCGTTTTTAGCTCGTCTAGATTGTGAAAAGAGGTGCATCTAGATTGTCTGCTTTGTCCATTTTGTTTGATTTGAACAAATGACAAGTCTGCCTCACGAAGGAATAAACGTGTTTTTTTATTGTTTAAGAAGACAAAATTTTAACCCTTGAATAAAGTTCGAGACATGTCTGCCAATGTCCACATTTAGAAAAGTCTAAAAGGTGTTGCTACATATGATGTCATGGAGTTTAATTGAATACTTTGATTCCACTACGTCGTGTAAAATAATTTTATTTGTGGGAGTTTGGAGGGAGGATGGAGGGGAAAGGGTGTAGTGGGTGTGAGGGGGACGGGGAAGAACAGGAGGAGGGAGGGGGAATGGGGCAGGGGAAGGGATGGGAGGAGGTACCGGGCGTTGCCCGGCAACGCAGGTACCTTTGCAAGTCACTAATAAATATTGAAGTGATACTGGACTCGAGTAAGAATTCTCCCATAGTGTCTGTTAACAATCTACCACACATACATTGAATGTGTAAGTGTAACATTCTGAGATGTAAGAGAGTAGATGTACTCCTGTAGTCATGGTGTCTCCAGCCATCTATCTGTATGTGATGTTTGTGTATCAGGTACTCACCATCTGTTTTCTCTCCTCTAGGTCTCCTTTTATCTCCTCTCCTCTAGTCAGAAACAATGACTGTTCAATCAGCTGGTGCAGGTCAGAGAAAAACCTTTGAAATGAACTTGAGAGAGTAATCCAAGAGAATTAAATAATTAACTTTAACTGCATGTCATGGTAACACTCCAATTATCTCTTTGTAGATGAGAAGTTACAAGAAAAGTTAACACCAATTCGCTCATTGTTGAATGAATTAAAACAACTACCTGAGTGAGTATCACTTCATTCCTCATAACATGATCATCTTTTTTTTTTTTTTTTTACATGATCATCTTTAATTGTTCCCTATTCTCACATGAAGTTATCATTTAAACATTGTCTCTCTCCTCCTTGAAGGTCTAACATCATTCGTAGATCTCCCTCCAAACATCATGTTTCTTTCCATTCCACTCTATAAAACAATTTCCCTTCCACTCTTTCTTCTTCCCACTCAATCTATTCCTTTTGTCCTTCAGTTTTGTGTGACGAGGTTTCCTCTTTCATCTCTTGTTCACATGACCCTAAAGTATTCGTCCTGTCCTATTGTGCACCCTGCAGGTTAAATGTTTCAGCATTGCCAATTATTGGAATATTGGATGCTCTTTATGATAACTACGCCCCGATTGATGAACGTGTGAAGATATCAGAGGCTTTGGCAGATGCTGGTGGGCAGGGTGAGTTGAAACAGCATTACTTAAATTATACCTTCAAAAATTACTCTGTTAATCGTGTGTGTGTGTGATTACTATACACTCCTAAACTGTTGGATGGAATGAGTTGAAAACTGCTGGTTATACCTGGGCCATGTATGGGATAGTTGTCGGTGGTTAAAATAATTAATAGCCCTGGGGGTTAAAGGTGGGGAGAGAACCCCAGTAACCTCTATGTAAATAATGTATTGTTGCGAGTTTCTCTCGAACCCATCCAGACCTGAGGCCACCGGGAGTGAATAACTTCACCCCACGGTAGGTTGCGAAGCAACTACGACGCAACTACCAACGCCAATAGAGCGACCACGAGTCCCAGTGTCCACCCGTTTAACTGGGGGCCCCGTGGCTCCCTGAAAGCACCCTCGGCAAGTGTGCTGCTTACCTTATCTGGTAATCTTGAATGTGGCTAAGCTGTACCGCTAGAACAAGCCAGATCGTGCAAACGGAACCATCGAGAATCTCAACCTCACAAACTATCTACGTGCATACAGTGCTGGACCAATGCTGGAAAAGACGGACATGAACAGATCGGAAATGGATTCATCAACTAAAAGGGCACTCGGTGGAGCACATACCTCCGCCACATAATGCCTGATCCATGAGAACGTATCAGGGCCAATACAATTTTGAACTAGAGGGGGAGCACTCGGTGGAGTGCAAAACCTCTGCCGCCAATACTGTTGGGTCACTTAAGTGAACCTGATATCCTATTCATTGTAGGTCAAAACGGATCAGACTCTACTGAACCACGATTGAATAAACTAAACTAGATCGACGCGCATGTAGAAATGCCCAAAAAAGTTGCAAAATTTGTTTTGTTTTTTTCTCTAACAAATTTTTTTGGGGGGGTTGGAAATCACTTCAAACATGTAGAAATGCAAAAAAAAAAAAAAAATTCAAATAAAATCTAAATTTTTTTGAAAAAAAGTTGAAAATTTTTCTTTTTTTTTCTCCAACAAATTTATTTGTTTTTTGGTTGGAAATCACTTAAAACATGTTGAAATGCAAAAACAAAAATTCAAATTTTTTTTTTAAAAATGGCCCCCATAGCGGCCATATTGGACTTTGGACCAAGTCCAAAATCTAATGACATGATCCTTGGACCAAACCTAATCCCCCCACCAAGTTTCGTCAAAATCCGTCCAGGAGTTTTTCCGTAATACTGTTCACAAACAAACAAACAAACAAACAAACAGACAGGGGTGAAAACAGTAACCTCCGTCCATCTTCGATAGCGGAGGTTAAATATTATGCTATATAGTACTATATCGTTTTGGCCCAATCTCTCAATGGTGAAGAATCACTTTGAAAATTAAATAATTCTCATATCCAGATCCAGATTAGGATCTTCACCAAAATCAAATCAATTAGCTTCCTTATCATGCACCCAACGTGTCCACCAAGTTTCATTTCGTGCACAACGTTTTGAGATATCATGTTACATATCGTTTCTGGCCCTATCTCTTAATGGTGAAGAATCACTTAAGAAATTCGAGTAGTCGGATCCGGATCTTCACCAAAATTGAATCAATTCTTCCTTGTCACACACCCGATCTGTCCACTTTTTCTCATAAACGGAGCACACAATTCCGATGAAACTTGATGACAACCTCCATCACCCGTGATCTACCAAAGTTTGTTCATGACAGATGAAAAATCGGAGTCGAAGGGAATATAAGGGGGTTGACCCCCAAAATATGTATTTGCATTCTTCACCGAGACTATGCACACAATTTCAATGAAACTTGACCACAACCTTCATCACTCGTGATGTTACAAAGGTTGTTCACACTAGTTAAAAAAAATCGGGGTCGACGGAGATTTATGGGAGTGGGGGGATTGCTTCCCAAAGTAGGTATTTGCTATAACATTGGTTCATTGGTACATTTTGTTCATTTTGTCCCATATTGACTTCTTCCTCAGAAACATTATTCTACCACGTTAGCACCCAGGGGTATTGCCCCTATTTTTTAGGGTTACATGTTACGTTATACTGGTGGAAGGCCATGGTAAAAACTACCATGATGTAAAAAAAAAAGGAATTGTTTTATTCTTGTGTTGATTAAAACAGCTAAAAATATGAGGTTATATGAGGAATGTCTTGAATTGCAATTCTATGTACCTGATACGTAAAGGGTAAATTTTGGTTCTCAATGTTGCACTATCTGCACTTTATAGGTGTAAATATGCAATCGTGTGTACAACTTTGGTTTTAGCTCACGTGGAACGTTGTTCCAGGGAACTTATGGGATGGCGCGTCATTCGTCCATCAGTCCATTTATCGACAACCACTTGCAACTTCTTCTCTGAAACGACACACACGATTTCGATGAAACTTGAGCACAACCTTCATCGCCTATGATGTACCAAACTTTGTTCACTGCATTAAAAAAAAACAATCGGGCCCTAAGGGGATATACGGGGGTTATTTATTCCAATTGACTCGAAATTTGTACAGGATTGTATATTGGATTTCCATCATGTGCTGCCTATTGGGCTGCTGGTTGCATCATTGGTGAGGGGTACAGCTATGCCACTGATGGAGTGCCCCTATTACCAGTATATTGGTGCTCGTTTCGACGACCTCAGAAGGATGACACTGTCATCATGACAGGCTGAGTTAACCCCCTGGTGTTTATTCAGTGGCCAACGGGGCTCAAACTCAGGATCCCAGCCACCACCCTAACCACTAAGCCAACACCAAGCTGCATATTGGGTCACTGAATTGGTTCATCAAAAATCAGAAGAGTTTGCCATTTGGACAAGTCATTGGTGTCCATGACAACAATTACATCCCATTGTTGTAATCAAATGGGATTTTTTGTGATTTAATGAATGCCAAAGCTCAATAATTTTTCAAGATATAAAATGAAACTTGCATAGCTTATTTGTATGTATCCGTCATATATGTGTGTAAAATCTTGTCAAAATTAGTCAAAGGTCAAGGTCAGGGCCAAATCAAACAAGTAAAACACCTATTAGGCCACAGTTATACAATTTACCAGACAAATTAGTTATGTTATTTACCAGCCAAATTTTTCAAAATTGCCAAATTGCTATTTCCATTGCAACTATTTATTTATTTGGATTTTGCAAGTGTCGTGCTGATATACTGAGAATCATCTGATTTGAAACTGAGAATCGTATGATTTTCTTTATTAATCTGATTTCTTCACAATTTATGTGCATTTTTTTAAAAGCTTTATCACTTTAGAGTAGTTTGTGAAGACTGTATATTAAGTTTGCTTTCAAAGCATGATGAAATAAGCTCAGGTGGCATCAAAATGTGAACTTTGGAGGGGTGAATATTTTTGCAGCCCCCTGTATATGAGTGACAATCTTATAATTACACAAGTTTGATCAATTGATCTGTTTACTTTAAATGAACAGTCTGAATTCACCAAATGAAGTTGTCAAATGTGCTAAGCACTAAAAAATCTAGCCACTCACCAGGACAATAACTTACAGAACTTTTCAATGCCCACAGCCATCAGGGTTCATACATATAGCTTGTCACTGGTTATCCAGGAGAGATGAGCACCTGAACCATGCGTTCCTGATATTCCAAGATGTCGTCGGAAAAACAGTCTGACCGCATAGATCCACAATGCACCACCAAGTTCAACATTTTAACAAAGTTGACAATTCCCTGCTTTTGGTAGTTGTCTACCACTTTTTGTATACTTCAATAGCCTACCGATTTTATTGCCCAATTATAGCAAAAAAAATACTGCTTTCACCAAATATGTCTCATCACAATTTTGATAGATTTCCATGTTGTGACATGGTTTCTGTTGGCCTTCTATTGGTTTCTCTTGATGCTATGTGAAAAATCGTATCCGTAATCTCGTTGCATTTAATTTGATCTTGGTGGAGGTATGCGCTCCACTGAGTGCCCTTCTAGTTGAATCTATTTATGATCTGTCCATGTCCATCTTTTCCACCAATGGTCCAGCACTGTATGAACGTCAATAGCTTGGGAGGTTGAGATTCCTGACGGTTCCGTTTTCAGGGTCCGGCGTGTGTTAGCGGTACAGATAATTTAATTTAGCGTGTTTTAAATTTTTTTAAACCTCTTAATGTTATTAATTGTAATGATCAGAGCAGTATGCGGGAACGGAGATCCTGCAATACTAGATCTACAAGATCTCGTCAATACACAATAACATTCCTCTCCAAACACACATACAAATCACCGTGCAAATGGATGTAAACTGAGGAGTACCAAAATTACAGACACTACATCAAGATTAGCAAAAGGGTAGACAAACTTTAGCAAATCTCCAAATAAAAACCCAATGACCTTGAATGCCTCCATGGAATCGAATAAACAGCTTTGAGAATTTTTTTTTACATCACATTGTCTTTAAAATGTTCCAGAGGTCTGGTAAGATGACAAGAACATCGGGTGTGCAGTGTGCAGTTGTGTGGTGTGGTGAGGTGAAATGTGCTGGAAGATATGTTTCTGGTGATGGAGATTCTGGTAGAGAAACAGTCTCTCTTGTTGGATCTCCTCTGGTCATGTTGCAATGTGCGAAGGAGCCTCATCCGTGTTGTGGAGTTGCCTACGGTTCCAATGGTACATGCACCCCTCTGGAGTGGTGATGAGATAGGAACGTGGTATCTGGTGTTTCGCTGTAATGAACGCCGGCTCCCAGGTCTTGTTTCGTTGTACATGAATGCTGTCCCCTGGTAGTAATGGTATTAACTCTTTGGCACCTCAATCGTAGAAGTGTTTAGCTTGTTGCTGTCACTGTAACAACAAACGTTGTGCATCAGCCAGAACTTGACGTTGCAGGACCTGGTCCCGGCATGGCGATTGATCTGTTAATCTCCTACTCATCAACGGCTGTGCTGGAGAGTTTGGAAAACCTGCCAGTGGTGTGTTCTGGAATGACAGTAACATCAAATGGGTATAGTGGCTCCCTTCGAAAGCTTTTCTGAGTCCCTGCTTGATAGTCTGTACTGCGTGTGTATTTCTGCTCAAAACGACATTTTCACAGAGCATTCAGTTTGAGATTCGTTAAAAAACAATGACTTCTTGTGCGTGCTCCTTATTGATGTCTTTTACCACACAGTGAAAACGAATCGTAATAAGAAGTAAACTGCTCAAGTACTCTATTTTGCCATTGTCCATTTATTTTCGCATCAACCCATGTGACATCAACCGAAGCTTGGCAACTATAACTTGGTAGGCCTCAGGCTTCTTGCGTTGAAGTTGCTTGGAAGGAAACTCGTATTTTATTTTCACCTTCCCGGATGCTTGATCGATTGTTTACCCGAATTGATAATTCCCTAAGGATGTATGAGATCATTGAAATACTCTCCAAGAATAATATTTAATTTGAAGCATTCCCTTTATGCTGTGTTTATCACCACTCACAAGGTGATATGCTTTGTCGGCAAAGTGAGACCCCACCCCTGGCGGCCCCGCATCATAAGAATGTGAACCATGTTCCGTAATCTGGAGAGTGGTGCCACTAAGTGGAAGAAACTGAAGGAAAAGCAAACAAGCGAAAAAAAAAAAGCTTGCTTTGTATAAATATACTTAAATTATCCAACTTTGGTTTACATTATTGCAAGATGATGTAGCAACAACACCAGTTGGTCTAACCAGTTTAACTGCCAGTGCTGATGACGGTGTTTCCAAGGAACTCAGCCTGGGTGCAGAAAATAAATGACTCACCTCCAAGCCAACCACCTTGTCCTACTCAAAACCCTGATCCTGATATTCTTACCTTCAGTAATGATCCAGCTAAATGGAAAGACGAGTCACTTCGAGTATACTGGACAAGGCGGGGACCCGCTGATTGCCAGAATTGCTGTGAGAGACATGTGATGTTGGAGAGAATATGTGAACATGGTCGAACTCGACATATTCCAAACATAATTTTAAAACGAACTCTGCAGAATGGGCAAATCGTTGATCGTGAGTGGTTGCTGTACTTGCCATCAAAGGGGTGTATATTTTGCTTTGTGCAAATTATTTTCATCAAAGAAAAGTTCATTGTCTGATTCAGGATTTAATGAGAGGAAACACGCTGCTATCAGAGTCGGGGAACATGAACAGTCGCGAGAACATACACCGATGCTTCTGTGGTGTACGAGGCGACAGGAAGTGGGAGAATTGACACCTCAATGGAAATTCAGCTCAAGCAGGAGCAACAGTACTGAAAAAACCATGCTGAAACATGTTGTTCACGTTATTAAATTCCTTGTTGAACAAGGCCTGGCATTTCATGGAGCGAATGAAACTTTCTTAGAATTTTGGAGCTCATGTCACAGTTTGATATTTTCCTTTCAGCTCATCTGGCCAGGTTTGGAAATTCAGGAAGTGGAATTTCATCGTATCTTTCGTCCAGTATATGTGAAGAGCTAATTTGACTGATGGGGAATAAAGTAAAATCTGCAGTTATTAAAGAGATTAATGATGCAAAGCATTTCTCTATCAGTGTTGACAATACACATGATATATCTCACACAGATGAGCTCACCGTCATTATATGCTATGTACATGTGACTGGGTCTCCTGTTAAATCATTAATGAGTTTCCTTCCTTTCACTGTTCATTCAGGTGAGAACCTTGCTGATGTTATCTTGAACTACTGTAAAAAAAAAAAATGGAATCGACTTTTCAAACCACAGAGGCCAGTCATATGATAATGCATCAATCATGTCTGGAAAATAGAAAGGTGTCCAAGTCCGCCTAAAATCTATAAACCCACACGCCGTTTACATTACATGTGCTGGATATTCTTTAAATTTGGTTGGAAAAAAGGCAGCTGAATTCTGTGTGGATGCCATGTCTTTCTTTGGTATTCTAACAGGAATATACAATTTATTTTCCTCTTCCTCTTTTCATTGGGAAATACTTCGTCAAAACCTTGGGGAAAATGGCATTGTTGTCAAGCGATTGTCAGACACAAGGCGGACAGCAATGCTGTGACGTGGGATACAATCCTGGATAGATTTAATGCAACTATTAAGTCAGTCCAAGCAGAAAATATTGAACAGTCACTGTTGCTTAAGTTACTGAAATCTCTAAAATTGTATCTTCAAAACATTCGTCATGATTTTGATGATTATGAAGAACGAGTTATACAATTAGCAGTTGAGAAGACATGTCGGAATGCAACACGATGGCAGAGATGATTGCCCAGTGCTTTGCAAAATGGACTCATCACACTGAAGTGTGTCTCCAAGACAGAGACAAATTTCGCTTTGAGACTTTCATAAAAATCCTGGATTCCCAAGCAACACATTGTCAGCACCGAACAGAAGCCTATGTCAACGTACACAACGTGTTTGGCTTTCTGAACGAGTTTCAAGACACATCAGCACATGATGTTCAGGAAGAAGCTGTTGCCCTCGTGTCCACTTGTCCTTCAGATTTGGATGCATCTTTCCCAGCAGAAATGCTTCACTTTGCTGAGCTTGTTGTGGGTAAGGAGAACAAAACAGCTTTTGACCTCGTTCGCCTCATTTTAAATGCCCCCATGATTTCCACATTTCCAAATGTTGCCACGGCTTTGCATATTTACCTTTCCTTGATGTGCACCAACTGCTCCGGTGAACGGCCATTCTCTCATATGGGACTCATAAAGAATGAACTGAGAGCCACAATGGGCCAGGATCGTCTCAACTGCCTTGCCATCATGACTATGGAATATGACATTTTGAGAAAGTTGGATTTCTCTGATATTGTCGCAGACTTTGCAAGTGTGAAATGAAGAAGGAAAACATTATACAGTGGTGACAATTTTCATATTGCTTTCAGAGTGAATTTTCAAATTGCTTGCATTGCAATGCAGTACAAGTGCACATAGTAACATTGTAAACTGTTTTTAATATTTTTTATAAGTTTATGTTTTTCGAATACTTAGTACAAGAAATTAGTATCAAAGTTAATGGAAAAAGTTTTTTTTCCTTTTAATTTTTTATGAGGTTTTAAAACGTGTTGTAGCGAAATGTTCATCGATCTATACACAGTGATGCAGTTCAGCTCTTTTTTTCTTTATTTTTTATTTATTCCCTCAACGTTTCGAGATTGATGGTGGGGGGGGGGGTGGGATCCTCTCCTCCTCTAATGACCCAGGGGCTGTTAAACATAAATCTGGCTCTAATCATATACAGTCACTAAATTATTGAACCAGAATGTGGCGAAAGGATAGGTACATAGTGGAAAATAAAGTGAGGATATGAAATTCACAATCAATGGAAACAACGAAATAATTCACTCTTCCCTCGCTGGTATAAGCAGTACCATACAACCTCAGTTACAGGTCACAGGGAGATATGAGGTTTTCCGTCCTTCATGGTATGGATTCACACTTTACCAACCGGACTATCTATGCTGGGCAACACCTCAATCACACGTCCATAGGGACAGTTGTTCTTGTGCACATCCGCCTTCAGCAGAACGATATCTGACACAAAGGTTGCATTTCTTGACTTTCCATCATGGATGGGGTTGCAGGGTTGGGAGATATTCTTTGCACCATCATAACCAGAAGGTATTCACCAAATGCTGTACACGTTATCACCGATGTCTAAGGATGACCAAAATCGCCTTGTGGTGCACAAAGAGGCATTGTCTTCATGGTAAGTAGTGCCGTTGGTGTCAAGATTTCTGGCACATCTGGATCTGTAGACACCGGTACAAGTAGCGAGTTGACAATCGTGCATACCTCCATCAGGAAGGTAGTAAGGAGCTTGTGGGTGAGAAACTTTGTCACCAAGAGAATCGTGTCAAGGATTCTATGATACACTGATCATTTGTTCCAACACTCCACCCATATGCGATGCGTGGGGTGCTTTGAAATTCAATTTTGAGAAACGGGTGAAACGTCATGCTCCCAATGAACATTCATGCTTGGTAGTTTATACAGCTATGGAATGAAACTACAGATTGTTAACCAACTTGACAACAAGCATACTTGGTTTAACGGGTAGTTCAGAATCCAGGAGAAATCTTGGCCCAGACAGCAATAATGACTCCATCAAGTAATAGGTTTTTACAGAGTGAGTGGCCATGTCTGCTGGGTTAATGTCAGTTGCCTCGGAGTTCCATTGAGAAGGTGATGTACTCGAATTGATCCTTTGCTCTACATCAGCCGTGATGGCAATTGGGTTCCTGTCTGAAGCATACTAATACCCTGAGGAGACTATTGACGAGGTCTGGACGAGGTCTTTTCTTTTTGTATACCTTGTCGAGGCTCGTATGAGAGCTAAGGCTCGTTCTGCACCTTATTTAGTGAGACATCATGATAGGTAGCACTGCTGTTGAATACCACACATATTTTCAGGTTTGTGTGGATGGAATACAGCAAAATGATGAAGATACCGTCACGGTCGTTTTGCCTCTGTTCCTGGTTCAAGAAGCTCAGCATATCCTTTGGTAAAGAGTTTCACCATGAAGTCCACGTACTGCTGTTTAAGGGTTGGTTTGTTATCCAGAAGCTTGCAAAGGGACTTCAAGCAGTTGATAGTAAGGGGTTGATTGTCTGGAAGGTTTACATTGTCTCTGAAAGGTAACGGAGCCACCCAATTGCCATTTTCATTCCTGCTGACATCACTTTCGGTTCCGCCTCATCATGCATGCATTAATATTCATGCAACTCCCAATACCACAAAGGGGAAGGAAGATTCTGCAGCAGAAGGATTGAAAACAAAACAAAAAAAAACATAAGGAAGAAAGAAACCCATCTGGAGAGCCACAGCCACCTCGGCAAAACCAATGCAATACCCCTCTGTGGAGGTAACACTGCCCCCATCCTTTTTTTTTTGAGCTGTCTCAGCTCTGCCATATAATCTAACTTTAGACAAAGGCTGGTCACCTACTCTAATCCCTACTTCACCCTAGAACACAGAACACGTACCAATACAAAATTCAAAACAATGAGCCATCACATTATTACCGTTTGGCCCAATTCAAAAAGTAAACAACAACAAAAAAACTCTTGGGTCTTGATGGTCTACAGCAGCATTTCTCAACCGGGGGCCCGTGGCCCCCCAAGGGGGCCATCGGCCTTCGACCGGGGGGCCATGAGCGGACGACGAAAAACTGCGATTCAGAATGCAGAAGCTTGTAATGTACAATTAAGGTGACGAGTCTCCGGTCATAGTGTCAAAGTAAAAAGGGTAGATGAGTTTAACCACGATTTTAAAAGAGAAGGCGGAGCCCACAGAGCATTCATAGTAAACCAATGTTTACAAAAACGTTAGAATTTTGTTTTTTTCAATTTTTTTTTTCTCAGATGTCGAAGGTTCGAAAATGGAATGACAGTTATGTCAAGTTTGGATTCACGAATGTCAGTCGAGATGGCGTGGACTGCGCGCAATATCTGCACTGCTCGGTCGTGATGTCAAATGCGTCACTACGTCCTTCCAAACTTTCAAACCATTGCGACAAGATGCATCCCGGAAGGAAGGAAGGAAGATAATATTGACTCTCTGTCTGCGAAACGATCACGATATGACCGTGAAGGGACACTTCCCAAATTTGGATTCCGGGCAGAAGAAAAACCTGCTCTTCAATCCAGCTACAAAGTGGCATACCGAATTGTGAAGTGCAAGAAGCTGCACACGATTGCTGAGGACTTTATCAAGCCGTGTACAGAGAAAATGGTGGAATTTATGATCGGACCAGAGGCGAAAAAGAAGATCCAGCAAGTTTCGCTCTCTAATGACACGATCCGATGACGGATTGACGACATGGCCGCTGATGTGTGCCGTCAAGTTTGCTCCGAAATCAAACAAAGCACGCTCCAGGCTAGCCTTCAATTTGACGACTCTACTGACACCACCCTGGAGAGCCAGTGGATCGCCTTCGCTCGCTACGAGAAAAAGGGAAAGATGAAGGAAGAGTTCTTGTTCTGCAATACCCTACCAACCACGACAGTGGCAGATATCAAAGCTATTGTGGACTTTTTTTTTTTTTTGAAGTTAATGGACTCAGTTGGCAGAATTTCAAGCACATTTGTACTGATGGTGCCCCAGCGATGGTCGGCGTCAGAGGAGGGTTTGTCACGCTTGTGAAGAACGAATGGCCCCATGTGACGTCCTCCCACAGTTCGCTACACTGATACGCTCTTGTGTCAAAGACTCTTCCGCCTCGTTTGCTGGAAGTCATGGACATCGCGGTCAAAGTGATCAACTTCATTCGTGCGAAGGCCAAAAATCATCGGCTCTTCCAACTCCTCACCAACGAAATGGGAGCGGAACATGTTGGACTTCTGTTCCACACCAAAGTCCATTGGCTAGCGAGGGGGAAATGCCTCTCTCGGCTGTATGAACTTTGCTCTACATCACCCATGTAATTTGCAATACCCTACCAACCAGTACAGCAGCTCAGAGATTGAGCAGCACTACAGCATGGTTGAGGTGGAAATCTTCCTGCGAGACAACGAAAACAACCTCCATGTCCACTTCGACAATGAAGAGTTCGTCATGATGCTCGCCTACCTGGCCGATATATTCGGCCGACTCAACGAAATGAACCAGTCCTTGCAAGGCCGTGATGTGACAGTCAGTGACGTTCAAGACAAGCTTCCCGGACTGTCTGCTCGAATGGAAGTCTGGCAGGCACGAATCAAGGCCGAGTCCACTGCCTCGTTTCCTTTCTTGGACGAGCACCTGCAGACGCAGAGGATTGAGCTTCCCGTCAACATCAAAGATTGCATCACTAGACATCTCGACAATCTCTCCGCTGAGTTCAAATCATATTTCGACGATGCACTGTTGGATGTTCCGTGGCACAAAGACCCGTTTAACGCCAAAATTGAACCTACTGAAGACGAAGCAGAGGAGCTGGCAGAGTTGAAGGTTTCAAAAGCAATGAATCTGGTCTTCAGTAACAAAGAAGACCACTCCACCTTCTGGTTGTTTGTTCAGGATGTGTATCCACTACTCAGCAAGAAGGCATCCGTAATGCTCATTCAATTCACCACAACATATCTTTGCGAATCTGGATTTTCTGATCTTGAGACCATTAAAACGAAGTCCAGAAACCGTCTTAACATTGGGAACGATATTCGCCTTGCTGTGTCCAAGACGGAGCCGGACATAAGAGGCCTCGTCAGACAAGCCCAACAGCAAGTGTCTCATTGATTGTATTGCTTAGAAAAATGTTTACTTTGATTTATCTTTTAAGACTGAGTAAATAAATTTCATAAAACGAAATCTGCATCTTTTATTGAAGGGCAGGGGACCACAAATATTAAGCGACTCGGTAGGGGGGGCAATGGGCCATCAAAGGTTGAGAAACGCTGGTCTACAGGATTCAAGTGACAGCAAGCAAGGTCACCAGTTTCTCCCTCTCCCTCTCCCTCTCCCTCTCTCTCTTCCCCTTAACCCTAGGGTTCCGCAAGAGGTCGCTAGGGGTTCCACGAGAAACAGTAATAAATAGGCTAATGTATTTTTGAGTAGTTTTTGTTTGAGTGAATATTCGTAATTTTACTCTACACGTACGGCATATTGTTGGAAACTCCTTGGTTGTTATAATAGAGGCTTCAACCTCTTATATTATTTACAATTATAACAACCATAGGGAATGTATTTAACGATGTCTATATGGCCCCAGTGTGAAACCGCCCTCACTGGTTAGTGGACGTCCTGTACGTGGCGGATTCGTGTATCATTGAGTGACTGACTCAAGTACGGGACGCATGCACGGTGTCCCTCTATCTTCTCTGTGCTTCCTAGCGCGAAGTCTCTCTCTCTCTCTCTCTCTCTCTCTCTCTCTCAAGGTTAGTTCTTCTGTTTACCTTTATTGCTTCAGCTTTATTTGTTTATCAAGTTACATGAGGTGTGTTTTTTAATTGTCAAACAGACTCAGGGTTGACAAACACTTTTAAAAATGACGTTTTTTAATTGACCAAGCAGCACAACCCAATTACAAAGCAAGCAGATTGGCCCAATTCAATCAGATTTTTTTAGTGGTTTGAAACGTGTTTGAACAGTGAATCGCAGAAACTTGCGAGAAACGACCTCGGACGTCATCAATGTAAACAAAACAAGAGTAGGAGTAAAAATTAAACTTTAAGGTGAAGATGACAGTGATGCCTGGAGGGATCTTTCAGTTTCTATGGAATCTCGGGGGAGGGGATGGGAGGGAATGGGGAACAAGGACAACAGGTCCTCACTGATAAACTCATCCTCTCTCTGTCTCTGTCTCTGTCTCTGTCTCTGTCTCTGTCTCTGTCTCTGTCTCTGTCTCTGTCTCTGTCTCTGTCTCTCTCTCTCTCTCTCTCTCTCTCTCTCTCTCTCTCTCTCTCTCTCTCTCTCTCTCTCTCTCTGTCGCTGTCTCCCTCAAGTCAAGTCAAGTCAAGTCATAGTCACGAAGATAGCCTGGCCACCGAATATTGTGTTTCCCCCTTACACTTGGTCCTGCAAAATTGTTCCTATCTGTTCCACCCCCTGGGTCAGGCCCTTGTGGGGGACAGGTATTCAGTGTATGGGTTTTCACCCTCTTCACCAGTGTATTTTGGCCTAATTGGACCCACCTGGGGAGGAAGACCCCTTGTATTCCTTCAGCCTGTTTCGGTGTGGGATACATGATGCTACTTGCAGCCATTGCCGCACCCGATAGATGACGTCACTTTCTTGCTTTACCACGAGACATGGACCCTGCAACGATCGGCAAACTTATGACAGAGCCCTTTCTTCCGTCCCATGATATTTAGCCACACCAAGTCTCCGTCCTTAAACTGCTTCCCCCATGCTTGTGTGTCATGTATATATATATATATATATATATATATATATATATATATATATATATATATATATATATATATATATATATATATATATATATATATAGTTTTCATGCACTGTTCAGAGCGTTGCAACCGATCCCGAGAAAATCGGTGTGCCTGCTAAATATCCCGTTGAAGGCCTTCGACGTAAAGTGGCCAAGTTGGGACATGTCGATTGGTGGGTCCGTAGTAAATCAAATCCAGTGGTTTCCTCAGTTCTCGACCGTACATAAGGAGTGTGGGAGTGCAACCGGCTGCCTCGCTCACCGCCGTTCTACACGCTAGTAAAATCAGCGGTAACCCCTCATCCAGGTCCGTATGAGTATCGTTCATGTACATCGCCAACTGGATCCCGAGGGTTTGATTGAAACATTCCACCATGCCATCGGACTGCAGATGGTAAGGAGTATTCAAAGTCTTTTGTATACCCAGGAGATCGCACATTGCTTGGAAAACCTCAGACTCAAAGTTGCTTCCTTGGTCTGAATGTAGCTCAGAAGGGATACCATACCGGGTGAAAAAACCGGACACAAGGGCCTGTGCAACTGTACTCGCATCTGTACTTGCAAACGCATATGATTCAGGCCACTTTGTAAAGTAGGCCATAGAGACCAGGATGCACCGGTTCCCCCGGATGGTTTCCAGAAATGTTCCTGTTATATCCACAGTCACTCTCTCAAAGGGCGCGCCCACTTGATACAATTGCAATGGGGCAGATTCCTTCATTGAGGAACCTTTCTTAGCAAAACATTTATCACACTCATGACACCAGGCCTCCACGTCTCCTTTATAGTGGATCTAATAAAAGTGCTGTTGGATCTTCCTGAGCGTTTTGTTTATGCCAAAGTGGCCCATCACCTTTGGCCCATGGTAACACCCACGGATCTCAGATTTCTTCTGCTGTTCTGCTACCAACAGCCACACATACTTGTTGGTAGCGGCCACCACCCAATTCCACTAAAATACTCCATAACTCAAACTGAGACTGTCCCATTGCCCTCATTATACTTTCAAGTCAGGCATTAGGGCTGCTACCTCGTCCCAGTCTGGTCGCTTGTTCGCTTCCTTCCAAGTAATGATCATGCTCAGGTCAGAGTCTTCTCGCTGTGCCACACCAAAGTCTGTCAGCAGATCGTTATCTCTCTCCATGGGTTGCACACTTCCCCACATTATGCACACATGATCCTTCCGATCATCCTTCTCCTCCTCCTCCCTTATGATGCAATGATGACAACCTTGCTCGTTGCACGGCCTTCTTGACAGGGCATCGGCATTGGAATGGAGCCGACTTGGGCGATGCAAGATGTTGAAATCAAATGCCTGTAACTTCTTCTGCCAGCGGGCTACCTGACCCTCCGGCGACTTGAAGTTCATTAGCCACCTTAGAGATGCATATTCTGTGAGGAGCTCAAATTTTTTTCCAGAAGATACAGGCAGATGTGGTGAACAGCGGTCACTCGAGCCAGCAACTCTTTTCGTGTCACACAGTAAGTAGTTCCTTTCCTGCTGAGAAAAAGCCCTGCTGAAGTAGGCAATTGCTCTCTCCATGCCCAGTTGTTCTTTTGAAAGGACCGCACCCAAGCCAAAGTGACTCGCATCTGTATCTAGGATAAACTTTCCTCACTTTCAGGAAAAGCCAATGTGGAGCTACGAATCAATGCTTCCTTTCGGGCTCGAAATGCATCCTCGCAGTCATTGGCTCAGAAAATTCGCTCTTTTTCTTTTCCGTCAATCTGTGTAGGGGCTGCGCAATGTCCGCAAACTGTTTTATAGAACGGCAGTAGTATGAACATAACCCCAGGAAAGCCTCTAACTGCCACACATTTGTGGGAGTAGGGCAATCTTGCACTGCTGAAATTTTGTCTGGATTGGCAGACACACCTTATCGGCCTATAATGTGACCGAGGTAGGCGACCCTTGCTCAAAATAACTGGCACTTATTGGGATTCAACATCAACTCCGCCTTCCTAAGGTGTAGAAAAACTTGATCCAGTTGGGAGATGGCTGGGTCGAACGTCGGCGAATGAACTAAGATATCATCCACATGAACAAGGCAGAATTTTCATTGCCACCTCTCCAGGACTCTGTCCATAAGTCTTTCAAAGGTAACCGGCACATTGCACAGACCAAACGGCATCACCTTGAATTGCAATAGCCCTGTGTCCACTGAAAATGCAGTCTTTTCACGACTGGCTGGGTCTAGTTCGACTTGCCAGTAGCCACTCTTCAGGTCTAAGATCCTATACCACCTCGATCCAGCTAATACATCAAACGTTTTGTCGATTCGAGGGAGGGGGTATGAATCCTTCCTGGTCACATCGTTCAATTTCCAGTAATCCATGCAGAATCAAACAGTCCCATCCTTCTTCTGCACCACAACCACGGGCAATGTCCATGCTTCATCAGAGGGTTCAATTATGCGCGCTGCGTATATTCTGGCCATCTTCTCAGCCATTTTCCTTTTTCCAAATCGCAACCATCTCAGTGCTTGCTTAATCTGCTTTGCTGCCCCTGTCTCAATCTGATGAGTTACCATGCTAGTCCGGCACAGCTCCTTACCCGCTAACATGAATATGTCTCAGTTACGGGCAATTAACCAGTGCACCTGTTCTGCCTGATCCTCGTTCAGCCCCACAATACTGCGTTGTTCTCGCTCTGCGAGTTCTTCAGGCCACTCGCCATCGTCATGCACTGTTGATTCATCTATTTTGGACTCCCGCTTATGTTCTACCATCTTTATCTCTGATGTCCATGTAGCTAACTGGGCACCCGCTTTTATTATCCTTGGCCGATCAGTTGCATTCAGCACTTGCACTGGTACGCAAATTCTTTCAGACCCTGCTCGTGTTTGTGCTGCTGCAATTCCGTAAGACATGGGCTCTTCCAACAGCTCAACTAATCCTAGCGGGAATGATTCATGCTGCATGACCGCTCGCTGAGCGACATTCAGCATCTCTGAGTTTGGGGGTATAGTCACGGACACAGGTGCAATGACACTTGTATCCTTCAGATCCTTTTCTCTCTGCTTCTCAAACGGAAGTGCCTGTTCCAATCCTCAAACACATCCGGTCAAAATCCAATTTACACCCATTTAGTATCGGCTCTGTGGGGGGGGGAGGGGGGGTTCGTGTACATCTCTGTTGTACAGCAAAACTTTGTATTTTCCTGTTCTATATATTAAGACCCTCATAAAAAGTTTGGGTAACACTTGCAGATCAAGTGCATTTTCCCTGTACAGCCGAATATGTGATAATGCCTTGACGCCAATGGACCAAAATGGCAAAAGTCAAATTTCATGGAATAATTCACAAGGAGACGGCATTCGATTCAAATGTTACATTTATTTATCATATTTGAACATAGCTCACAATTTTTGCATGGTTCAACACAATAAACCTGGTTTTTAGATCCTCCTGGAAGATCTTTTTTTTTTTTTTTTTTTTTTTGAATAATGTTTGTGGGAATCGAACAGGGCATTAGCAGAGATGAATTATCGCACATATGATATCACTATGACGTCATATCAATTTTTATGACGTCATTCCTATTTTTGACTTTTTGTTTGTTTGTTTCACAGCCTACAGTTTTCATCAAAACTTCCTGAAACTTGGCATATATATGTAAAAATACCCTGTGCAGACAGTAACGATCTCCGATTTTGAAAATTCCTCCGAGAAAAAAAAAAGTTATGACGTCAAAATATCTCTGCTAATGGTAATCTCCTAAAAAAATTATCTCAAACTAGGCAAGCTTTTTGAATTCTGTTTGCGGGAATTGAACAGAGCATTAGCAGAGATGAATTACCGCACATATGATACATTACTATGACGTCATATCAATTTTTATGATGTCATTCCTATTTTTTGACATTTTTTGTTTCACAACCCAGAGTTTTCATCGGATCTTCGTGAAACTTGCCATGTATATGCAGAAAGCCCACACGCAAGCAGTAACCATCTCCGATTTTGGAAATTCTTTCTAGAAAAAAAGTTAACGTCATAATATCGCCGCTAATGGAAATTGCCTCTAACATTATCTCCGAAACTAGTTTGTTTCACAGCCTACCAGTTTTCATCGAAACTTCTTAAAACTTGGCATACATATGTAAAAATACTGTGCGCAGACAGTATCCATATCCGATTTTGAAAATTCCTCCTAGCAAAAAAGTTATGACATCAAAATATCTGCGCTAATGGAAATCGCCTAAAAAATTATCTCCGAAACTAGGCAAGCTTTTTGAATTCTCTTTGCGGGAATCGTACAGAGCATTAGCAGATATGAATTACCGCACATATGATGCATCACTATGATGTCATATCAATTTTTATGACGTCATTCCTATTTTTATCTTGCCAAAACAGTTTTTGCAAGATATGTTAGTCAGCTTGTATGTTTTTTTTTTCTATCTGTAATCACGTATAAAAAATTCTGCAGAGCACAGTTATCATTGGAAATTTTTGTAACTTTGCATATCAGAGGCCTATAGAGGTCCCTTTCAGTGCACAAAATTTTGAAGGTCAAGGTCAAAGGTCAAGGTCACTTTGTCGCAAATCAGGGAGTCAACGAAACCCTTATTTTTGAGTAATTTTGATCGGATCGTCTTCAAACTTCATGGGAATATAGTTCATGGTCTGACGCTCAGCTGATTAATTTTTGGTGGCGATTGGCCTTGACCTTCATGGTTAGCGCCTCAGGTCAAACATATTTGACCCCAGGGTCAAATTTTCAAGTTTTAGGAACCATATCATGTAGTTTTGAACACCTCGATGAGTGCTTTCTAGATATGTCAAGCTTGAGACATTATGACGTAATTTGGTGACGTTATGAGGCAAAAGCATATTTTTCATGGTTACTCTGTAGAACGATTCTCATCGGAATCTCTCGTCGGCAGATATTCTTCAAGGAGTCGCTCCTAGTGGATAGCAGCTCTGTTCACCTCAGTGTGACCTTAAATAAGTCACACGTGGTCACCTTTTGGCAAGATACGGGTCACCCTGCGGGTGACATTGGTTTATTTGACTTTTTGTTTCGTAACCCAGAGTTTTCATCGGATCTTCGTGAAACTTGCCATGTATATGCAGAAAGCCCACGCACAGGCAGTAACCATCTCCGATTTTGGAAATTCTTCTGAGAAAAAAAGTTGACATCATAATATCGCCGCTAATGGAAATCACCAAAACCATTATCTCCGAAATTAGGCAAGCTGTTTGAATTTTGTTTGCGGGAATCAAGCAGGGCGTTAGCACAGATAAGTTATCGCAAATCTGATACATCACAATGACGTTGTATTCGTTTTTATTACGTCGTCATTAAGAGGACGAGGATCTTAGCTCATTCGAGCTTGTTTACCCTCAGGAGTGCAGCACGAAAAGCTTCGGTCACTATTATGTCATGTTTGTTTGTATCCATATTAAAGTTCTGTAGTACCAAACATCTGTATATATATATATATATATATATATATATATATATATATATATATATATATATATATATATATTTATGGATTCCACCAATTCGAAGGCCCACGCACGACCCCTTACGGCCCAACCGCAGCCGCACGTCCGCCGAAAACCGGAATCCAGTTGTAGCTTCCGGACAACCCCGGAAACCTGCTATGGATGCCTTAACGCACCATAAATTGCCAATATTCTGTCCACGCGGAACAGGGTTAATCGCCGAATCTCAATATACCAGATTATCCACACAGACAGAAGTACCGATAATTTATACCTCGACGGAACTCGTACGGAAACGAGCCGCTTCGCACGCATATTCCGTGTGTGATGCCGAGCAGTTTTAATCGCCAAGTTCAGTCGGACCAAATGACCACTTTTATTGGCTTTAACAGCCTGCTAATTCCCGAACGCACCGTGGAAGTCAATTGGAGGAAATGGACGCAACGAGCAGTTTTACATTCAAACAATGGGGGCATTTATTAAACAGGCAATCAATGGGGGAAGGGGACATGACATGAGCAAAGCCTACAGCCGATGTCTATTAATTATGTACAGGCACGCACTTAACCATCAATTCTACTGATAAAGACAAGGCGCCACAGAACAGAATTTCATACAAAACCCAGAAAAGAAATGGGCCCGTGAGCCTTTATTCGAACTCAGAGCTTGGATGACCGAAGGCTCGCAAGAGGCCGGGCAGGTTACCTGGCCACACCTTGTGATGGCTTGAAGGTCTTCAGGTCGGTGACCCCTGGTGTCTCTGCTTGGCCCTCATGTCGCAACGTGCCAGTCGCTTGAGCGGCCGGGGGTTTGAGCAGCTGGGCGAGCGGCTTGAGTGGCTGCTTGGTTCGCCTCGGTGGTCCGGCTCTCGTCGCGGACTTTTTTCGGGCCTGGCCGGTGACGCTTTTGGAGGAGTGAATGGGTCCTTGGCTCTTTTAGAGTTGATGCTCTTTAATGACCCGTCCACTACCACAGCAACGCTGCTCGACCGCCATCAGGGTCGTTTGCCCGGACCACCAAGGTCCGCCGCTGCCGCTGGCTCTCCTTGCCCGGACTCCGACAACTCGCTGGACTCCACCGCAGCTGGCACTTTGGCTTCTTCTCCCGACTGGCACTGACTTCCGAAGCCGCAACTTGCACTGGTTCAAGACCACCAGACTTCGTCGAGTTCCGCCCTTTTATAGGGCTTGGCGAGCCACCCCTCAAACTCTCACCCAAGACCGGGGCTTCGCCCACTCTTCACCTCCGACCTCTCACCCTCTCACGCTTTGCTGGAAACCCCATGTTCTACGTCACTTGTTTGTCTCGGGGAAGCCCTCCTGTGATCCGAATATGCTAATCGGCTCGCGTTGTTTGTTCAGGAGATGATGGTTGGGATTGTTTGTTCGCGTTTGTATGAGATGATGGTTGCGATGTTTGTTCGCGTTGTAGGAGATGATGGTTGGCACAGAGATGGCATTGTTCGGCGAGGAGATCACGGTGTTGCGATGTTTTAAAATAAAATATATAGAAAATAATAATGACTACCTCAAAGATTCACAGCCCGGCACATGAACAAATCCCTTTACACATCGGTGGGGTTTTAACCTGAAACACATACTTATCAAAATAACTGATCTCCGGGGAACCTGTATGATGGCTTGTGAATTTCCACAACCACAACAACATGTATATATATATATATATATATATATATATATATATATATATATATATATATATATATATATGTATATATATATATATATATATATATATATATATATATATATATATATATATATATATATATATATATATATATATATATATATATATATATACACATATATATATATACATACATACATACATACATACATACATACATATATACATACATACATAAAGTATATCAAAGACCTGACATGTAGCAAGACCATTAAGCAATAGCGCTCTGCGATTGCACATGCGTGATGAGTAAGGAACAGCTGTAGAAAATGGGGTTGGGGGTGGCGACGGTTGAGGGAGAGAGAGAGAGACCGAATTGAAAGACATATTCCAGGTGTATAGACCAAGTCTGGTATTTGCTTAATGGTTAGGGTGGTGGGCTTGGGATCCTAGGATCCTGAGTTCAAATCCCACTTCGCTGTTGAATTAATACATTCTTCCTTCTGGGGTCGGCAAAATGAGTACCACCTTGCTGGAAACAGGTACTGCATCAGTGGCACAGCTGTGCTTCCAGAAATGATGTAACCAGCAGCCACAGGCTGCATACGAAACAAATGATGTAACCAGCAGCCACAGGCTACATACGAAACACAACAGTGTTAGACCAGGGTGTGAGTTTGTCAAGGTCTAAAGAGTTAAGAGACTGCTGTCGGTCTTTCTGAAGGATGACGGATTTATACCTGAAGCAAAAACTAAATGGGGAATGGAACACTGCAATAACATGCCAAATAGCTTCCTCATCTCCTTGTTTCAAGTCCCACGGAGACGAAGGACTCAAGATATGAATTCACATTCTGCTTACGAAAAGGAGATCTTGAAAAAAACATCTTCCAAGTTTTTGGCAATTAATGTTTACACTAATTAACGAACTTAAAGATAATAGGAAGATTAGACCTCCAAAACTCCAACCACCAAACTCCAACCCCCCTAACTTTCAAACCCCTCAACTCCAACCTCTCAGATGAGTAAAAGGGGTGTTTTGAGACAGCTTTTTGTAACAAAAGGAGGAGCATGTTTGTCTGCACGCCAATTTGCAAAACACGTTTAGCCACAGCACTTCCTGCAAGCCCGTTGGATACTACAACTCTGACACTCCATTAGTCGGTTTCTTTGTTGAAGCACTCACAATCTTGGGACGGTATGTGTATTTTTTATTTTGGTTGATATATCATGACCAGTCCATCCATGTCATGAACAGGTAGTGTTGTGGATGAAATATAACAATGAAATAGACAAAACTGTTGTACTTCTCGATTTGTTCGCTTGAGCGTTTAACTGTTTTTTTTCCCCACGATTAGGACAACCAGGATAGCCCAGAGTTGGGGTTTGCAACATGCTGCTCTTTAAGAGCTTATGTGTGTGACTCTTGACCCTGATCAATCAAATCCCATTTTTGGTTCATGAGCGCCAGCCAGAGTGACCACTATATTCGTTATGTCTGTCTGTCTGTCTGTCTGTCCAGAGCATAACCGTGGACTTTGATCCGATCTTGATGAAACTTTGTTATGTGTTCGATATTAATGTCTAGTTGTGTTTTCCTGGATGAGGGCATGCGAATTTTGACATGCCCATTGTGGGTGGGCCACACCCAAAAAATAGCCATTTTTAGGGGGTAGTCGGATTAAAAATCTATCTTCTCCGAGGGAATTGACTGAATGGAATGGGTTCTTCGGTATTTGAATAGCAAAATGAATTATCTAAAACTTGTCGTTCGATTTTTTTCATTTTCGTCACAAGGTCAAAAACTTAAGAAAATTGCGAATTTTGACATAAAAATCATACGACCGCCCAAACTTTGAGAGCGAGGATGACAATATTTTAAATTATAACTTGGTCAAAAATTATCACTTGTCTCATCCTTGACTTCTGAAACAATCTACATCGTCAAATACTGCTCGTGAACCATTGTCGTCTTCAGACTTGTTTTTCTTAATATGATAAATTTTCAGAAAAAAAAAATTTGTGAGTGTTGTGAAAGGAGAAAATAAAACTCGAATTTTGGCAATGATAAACAGGAAAACATCCAATTACTGGAAAATTCTGCAAGCTGTTCTTAAGGGGGGGGGGGAGGTTAAACAGGAAAACATCCAACTCCAACTCCAACACATTGCATGAGCACCACCACAAGGCAGACTATATTCCGCCCATCTTGCCGGCAAAAGCACGGCCTAAACTTATTGGCAGCCTCAACCTTTAGCTTCAGTTTAGAATTTGATCCCCCAACCTAAAAAGCCTGTGACGCCCAGATCCTCATTGGGCAGACAAGCGAGAATACCAATTAACCTTTTTTAAAATAAAAAATACAAATGAGATGTTGTTTTGAAAATTTTTCGATTTGCCATTTTGAAGTGCAAGTCTGGTGTTGGCTTAGTGGTTAGGGTGGTGGCTTGGGATTCTCGGGGTCCTGAGTTCGAGCCCCGCTGACCACTGAAGTAACATCAGGGGGGTTGACTCAGCCTGTCATCCTTCTGAGGGTTGGCGAAATGAGCACCAGTTTTCTGGTAATTATACCTGCAGGGTCAAAGGTGACAAAAGGGTTGGCGTCAGGAAGGGCATCCAGCCGAAAAACATTTCCACAAGAGAGGGTACCATGATTGGAGCATGTCAAAAGCTGATCCCTACTCAGGAAAAAGGCTTTAAAATGGTGTGATGATTATCTTGGAGCTCAAGTAAACAAAGTGAAACTGTACGTGCTCTGCATCATTGTTTTTAGATTTGTTAAAATGGTTAATTTTCGCACTATCATTTTGTTTTTGCACTCGTGCTGATTGGGAGGATTGGTGTGTGTGTGTGTGTGTGTGTGTGTGTGTGTGTGTGTGTGTGTGTGTGTGTGTGTTTGATACAGAGATAGCACACTTACTTTTAAGCTGTCCAGTCCAGGTTAGATTCCCAAACCGACTATAAATAAACTGTTCGATAGGTGCTTTGCAAGGAGGGTGTTGCATCACAGGTTGCGCCGACCCTCAGAACGATGTTTAGGTGTTATCCTGTCTGCTGGCATTATTTGTTTATTTGGTGTCTTTCTTGAAAAGTTGGCAAACGAAGATAAAGCTTTGGTGCTGGATCATCTGAGAGTGTTGAAGTAAATGGCACAGCAGATAAACATGATGGGATGCCCAATGAGAGAGATAGAGATGTGGAGAAATGGACTCTGTCAGAAGTAATGTGTAAAGTGTGAGGAAATAAAATGTGCAAAAAGTTGCTGAACATCAGTAAACATTATTGTATAACAAATCAATGTATACGTCTGTTCTGTTAAAGGTCATACACAAAATACGTGACTTTTTTTAACACACCATCCCCCCTCCCCTCCCCTCCCCCCCATGATGCTTCGCATGCCACCCCCTCCCCCCCAAAAAAAACGTGTCACTCCAACAGAATACCTCTCCTCCCTTTTCCAAAATACCCTAGTCCAGAATTAAATAGCCTTCCCCCTCACGATGACACAAAACAGCTAACGACGACAATGGCACGCGGTGGAGCATATATTGTTTCGGATTTGGAAGCCTCTTGCACACAGACAGTCAGCAGTCCCAAAGTTTAGTTATTTCGTTAAGTATATGTGTATAGTTAGAATCCATCCCGTGTCTAACGGGAATTTCATGTGTGTGCTGCGAGTTATTTTGTAGTTATTTTTTTTCTATATATTCCCCAACAACAACATCCTGCTTCGTTCCGCCACCCAAACAAACCTTCGCGCACCGACTCCATTATCCACGTGTTTTTGGCTGAAGGCATGGGCGGAGCCTCCATGACCTCAGATCGAGGCTCCGCTCCGAAGAAGGGCAGGGAGCGTTTCCTCCAGCCAATGGACGAAGAGCGAGCAAAGCCGAGGCGCTCCAGCCATTGGGAAGCCAGAAGGCCAGAAACAACTACAGAGCCTCTTTGGGGTGCAGGCCACCGACGCCCCCCGTCCAATGGGAGGCAGAGTTACCTCAGGACGGATCCCTCCGACCTCGCAGGAGGGGTTGAAGAATTGTCGGTGCGATCCGTCTGGGTCGTCTCGTCTAGTCTGCTGGCCATCTTCCGTCTTGGTGCTGGCTGGCGTCTGGGTCGTCTCCTCTGGTCTGCTGGCCATCTTCTGTCTTGGTGCTGGCTGGTGTCTGCCGCTTCGTTTTGGTTCCTTGGCGCTTGGTGCAAGGTTGTCCTTGTGTGTTTGAGTCCGTGGTCCGTGTCCGTGGTGGTTGGAGCGTCCGATCTTCCCAAGCCCTTCCACAAGAATCCCGGGCTCCACAAGGGCAGGTCGGCAAGCCGTGCGAACACCGCCAGGTACCAGCAGAACTCTGACCTCCAGCCTGTCTATCCCCTTGGCTGCGAGGGTCGAAATAAAGACAATCCGGGTCCATTTTCTTTTGGTGTGTGTGTGTGTGCGTGTGTGTGTGTGTGTGTGTCTGTGGTGGCGCCATCCTATAAGTAGAAATTGGATGTGTTGATTGCTCATTGTACATTTTCCTGCATATTTGTGATTAAGTCTGCTCTGTGTCTCCCTCGCTATTATAAATAAACCCCTGTTAAATGTACCAGCTCGTTGCCTGTCATTTCTGTGATTGACCCAGCACGGTGCAGGCTTGAGAAATAGTGAGGCCATTTGGACCGGTGCGGCTTTGGTAACTCCTGCTCGGTTACGCCGGATCCGAGTCAGTAACAGCGACTCGGTTCAGACAAAGCCGGCCGAGTGTGTGGCTTCCCTAGTAGTTAGATGGCGTGAGTACTTTGGTAAATTGGAATAGACAAGTGGGGACTCCTACCTCACGCCTTCGAAATATTGGCGACCACGATCCTTTAAGCAACCCGTCGACTCCGGAGTTATCTGGGGTGACGACCTATCAATTCCGGTGTTCGGTGGGAGACGGCCCGACTGCTCCATCTAGCGGCCGTCCTCGCCACCGAACCCGGCACCGCAACAATTTTTGTCAGGAGCGGGTTCGAACCCCTCCGCCTCCAGAGAAATTCACGGGACATGGATCAGGGGTGCACGGAGCAAACCCCCCCCCCGTTCCCTCCAAATTAAGAGCGTAAATTATTCTCAAGACGAGCCATGGCGGGCCAAGACAGGCTGGAGCAGGTGGGTTCAAACCTAAGTTTAAGGGAATCCATGGTCCAAGACGACACCCCCATGCAGGAAGACATTTCCCTGCAGCCAAACTCAGATGTTGTAATGGGTGTGGGAGGGGCGGCGTATGAGCGCCCCCTGCACCAAATTCCCCCGTCCCTGTCGGGTCCGCGCCCGATGGAGACGAATCGGCTTCGTCAGGGCCACTTGCCATGAGCCAGCTGTTGGAAATTTTGATGCAAAAGATGGATGCGAATGCGCAAAGAGTGGATGCAAACATGCAAGAAATGAAGGACAAAGTGGATGCGAGTGCGGAAAACTTAAAAAAGGAAATGAAAACGAATGCGCAGATAACGCAACTAATGGATGTGAATATGAAGGAAATGGAAAACCGAATGAAAAGTGATATGAAAGAAATGAGGGGTGAAATCCAGAGCATGGGGTTGAACCTGCAGGCGGGTCTGGAGGAACTGAAAGGCAAAATGGTGGATTGGAAAATGGTGCCTGAACGTGGGGAAACGACCGAGTCAGGGGGGAGTGCAACAGTTGTTCGGACCGCGGTGGAAACGGGTGAGGTCGAGGTAAAAAAACGCGGGAATTAAAAGGGATGATGGAATTAACAGAGACACAAGGGGAGACGCAGGATTTTGAAATAATGACAGAAACGCAGAAATCAAAAGAGGGGGACAAATTGCACGAAACTGAAATTAAAGAGGGGCACACACACACATGGAATTAGAGGGGGACATTGAGGGTGAGCGGGTGGAATGTGTTGAGACCCAATACGGGGGTCAGGATAACCTCCCTCAGGAACAGGGGGAGACGGTATGCTCCCTCGAAGTGGACTGCGACCAGGTGAGTCATGTCAGACCATGCGAGGTCGAGCTGGTGCATGATATCGAAGGGTACATGCCGAGTTTGGGAGGGGCAGAGGCCTCGGGATCCCTTGAACAAACCCAAACCCCCAGCGTGATTGCCCCAGAGTGTGTGTTGGAGTGTGCGAGTGGTGTGAGTGTCAAGGCATGCACGAGTGCATGTGGGGAAATGGCACACGGACCGATCCAGACGGGAATGGCAAGCCTGGTAGGCCGCACGAAGTTGTTTTGGAGACCACGCCGGCTCCACGGGACGCTGCGTGCGAGGTCCGTTCTGTGTTTTATGAACGGCCAAAGTGCGCACGTTTGCGCGATCGGAAGCCGGCACTGAAATGTCTCATGCATGGTACGAAACCGGCACATGCACGGTTAAAAAGAAGGTTGTGTGAATTCGGAAAGCACGGGTCCCCATGCGAGCGCATGAGGGGCATCACGTGCTGCATGCCGTGTGTTCTGTTCACGGAAAGCGCGGAGCGAGTCCCCGGGATGACACGCTCGGGCGGGCCTGCTCGGCAAGCCATGCAGGTTCCGTGTGCGAGTGACGTCACCGGGGATCTCCCATCTCGAACTGCAGGTGAGCAGCACGCATCGGCCCGCATGGCGGATGGCTCAAAGGCGAGTGCTTGTTGCGATTAACGGGGCGACGTTACTGCCCCATGTATTGGCCATTTGTTGTAAACTGCCACCCTGCTGATGCAAAGATGGCCGGGCCTTGCTCCGAGCTGTATACGATACCCCGGCCAGGATGTGGCAAGCATCCTCGCCCGGGCAAAGGAGCACTCGTTAGTGGGAAGAGTTTAGCGTAGATAGAACGGCCTCATGGGGCAGGAACAGTTCCTCATTGGGCCTGTGGAACAAGTTAGAGGGAATGTTAGGTTAGATTTAGAAATGGATTTTGGGAGACATGGACGGACATGGAACATGTCGTGGGGACGCAGCTTAGCAATAGAGTTTAAAGGAACGTGCATTTGAATCAGGGATGATGAGGGGCACGAGCTAGTGAGGGGGACGTAGTTGTTAGATTAGAGTGTGTTGTAAGAAAAAAAATCGAGAAAGGAACATGATGAGTGAATGTGGGACAGCGCGCCCAAGAGTGAGTAGAGTGAATGTGGAATGCATGGTGCGAATGAATGATTGGGGGAATGAATGAAAGACACTCCTGGTCCATTTTCTTTTGGTGTGGTTGTGCTGTCCTATAAGTAGAAATTGTGTAAGTGTTGATTGCTCATTGTACATTTTCCTGCATATTCGTGATTAAGTCTGCTCTGTGTTCCCACCCGATTATAAATAAACTCCTGTTAAATGTACCAGCTCGTTGCCTGTCGTTTCTATCATTGACCCAGCACGGTGCGGGCTTGAGAAATAGTGAGGCCGCTTGTGCCGTAAATTGTCATTTGGACCGGCGCAGCTTTGGTAACTCCCGCTCCGTTACACCTGATCCGAGTCGGTAATAGCGACTCGGTTCGGACAAAGCCGGCCGAGGGTGTTGCTTCCCCGGTAGTTAGATGGCGTGAGTACTTAGGTAAATTGGAATGGACAAGTGGACCCTACCTCACGCCATCGAAATATTGGCGACCACGATCCTTTAAGCAACCCGTCGACTCGAGTTATCCGGGGTGACGACCTATCAATTCCGGTGTTTGGTGGGAGACGGCCCGACTGCTCCATCTAGTGGTTGTCCTCGCCACCGAACCCGGCACCACAATAATATCTCCACCAGGCTGAACAGTTCATGTTTTGTATCCACTGATTGGCCGGATCTGCATCTGGATCTTCCAAAATCGAATCGGCTTCTTCTTGTCACACATCCAACCTGTCTACCAAGTTTTGTCCAAATCTCTCCATATAACGTTTTGGGTACATGCCGATGTCTGAACATTTATGTACATTTATGATGTACATTTATGTCTGAACTCTACTCTGGTACTGAGAGTGCTGTGAAGTGTGGTGGTACCATCTCTGACTTATTTCCAGTTGTTACTGGAGTTCGTCAGGGGTGTGTACTGGTCCCCACACTTTTCAGCACTTGTATGGACTGGATTTTAGGGAGGATGTCGGAGAGATCAAGCTGCGGTGCATCATTTGGGAATGTCAAGATCTCGGACCATGATTTTGCAGATGATGCAATCATCTTTGCGGCGACTTTAGATTTCCTTTTGGGGGCCCTCGAGGTGCTGAATGAGGAGTCGGAGCTGCTGGTATTACGGGTTTCTTGGGTCAAAACTAAGATCCAGGCTTTCGCTGACATCTTGGATGCTGCTGTCCTGTGTGTGTCTGTTTGTGGTGAGGATGTTGAGGTCGTGGAGAGATTCACTTACCTTGGCAGTGATGTTCAAGATTCTGCTGGCTGTGAGTCAGAGGTCAATAGACATCTGGGTCAGGCCTTGGGAGTCATGGATTCACTGGATCATGGGGTGTGGCGCTGCCGGTACCTGTGCGGGAGGACGAAAGTCCGAGTCTTCAGGGCCTTGGTACTTCCAGTCTTGCTCTATGGATGCGAGACTTGGACTCCGACCAAGGATCTGAGATGGAGACTTAATTCCTTTGGAACCAGCTCTCTTCAGAGAATCCTTGGCTAGCGCTGGTCGGATTTTGTGTCCAACGAGCGCTTGCTGAGAGAGACTCGGATGAGATTTGTTAGCTGCATAGTCCGTGAGCGTCAGTTGCGGCTGTATGGACATGTGGCTCGTTTTCCTGACGCTGATCCTGCTCACCAGATTCTCTCAGCGAAGGAGTCTCATGAGTGGAGGAAGCCAGTGGGCTGACCACGTGCCTCGTGGTTGCAGCAGGTTGACCATCATCTCAAGGAGATGGGGATGGGCCTGGCATCTGCCTGGGGGATGGCCAGACGGAGGCCCCTGGAGTACCGGCGGAAAGTGGACGCAGCGACGCGCTATTCTGGCACATGCTCCCATACCTGACCTGACCTGAACGTTTTGAAATGTCATACTCGCATCCAAACAAATAAACATATGGGTGAAAACAAGACAATTATGAAAGGTTTATAATATATTGTTACGAATCTACCGCCCGCCCAGCGTGCGAACAGCCACTTTAGCCAATTGGGGCCGTCTCGCCCACCGGACGGACAATTCAGTCGCGACTTTTTGGAACAACGCCGAAAACCAGTCACGGGTGTGCTCCAAGCGCACACCACGGCCTAGTCAATATTCTACCTGCGCGAGACAGGGTCAATCGCCGAATTAATCGATATACCTAAGTATTCGCGCTGGGCAGCCTACCGAGAGACCGTACCTCAGCGAGGTCTGCTTGGACGCGAACCGCTTAAATGGTTCGTTCCGTTCTGGGATAACCGAGCGGTGTATTATCGCGAGACCTCACTGGACCCAATTCTTTTATCGGCTATTAAAAAGCCCGCTAAATTCCGAGAGCAATACGGAGGTTCAATGGGGAAAGAGGACACAACGAACGGGTTAACATTTAAACACGCACATTTATTATTTACACACGTACACAGTAATGCAATGGAAAAGGTGAAACACGCATGCAGTTATTCAATGGATGCGGGTAGGGACAAGACACGAACAACGCAAAGCACTACAACCGTCTATTATTATTATTATTATTATTATTATTATTATTATTATTATTATTATTATTCTTTACAAGCACTTACACAGTTCTACTTGCGGGACATGGTGACACAACATTCACACAAAGAAACAGGGAAAAGACCACCCTCATAGACAAGGGGGTCAGACTGGACCCATAGGCCTTTATTGCGTGGGACTTGGCAGACCGAAGGAGTCCCACGAGACCGTTGCAGGTTACCTCCACCCTCATGGTTCCTCGACTGCAGGCTCAGCCACGCTCTCTGCCTCGCGCGTCCTCCGCTCCCCTGAACTTCACCCCGCCTGTTTCCTTCCGGCTCCAGACTTCTCCGACCGCCTCCAGACTCCACCGATGACTACGACTTCGAACTGGCTCTCCGTTTGGCCTTTTATAGGTTTGGCGAGATGAGTTCTGACCGCTCTCTGACCTCTGACCTCCACAGGCCCCGCCCCTTTTTAATCCTGTGATCCGATTTCTGAGGCGAAGCTTTTACAGAGCGGACGTGCGTGAAATCACCGTCTCTTGCGCTATCTGACCTCTGACCTCCACAGGCCCCGCCCCTTTTTCTCCTTTTAATCTGATTTCCGAGGTGAAGCTTTTACAGAGCGGACGTGCGTGAAATCACCGTCGCTTGCGCTCGCAACGAAACCCCCCGCGTCGGTTTGCAGCGACCCTGTTGGCTGGGGACTCGCCGTGGCTGGTGCAAAGATGGCGTCTCCTCAGGGATGAAGATGAGGTGATGTTATTTGGGTGGGGGAGATGCGGTTTAGGAGATGGTGGGGAGATGTCGTCGTTATGAAGGTGGTGGGGGGACGGTGGTTGGTGGTTGATGTGGTTGGTGGGTGGTGTGGACAAGGTGGTTGGTGGGTGGCGTGGTGAAGGTGGTTGGTCGTTGGCATTGTGGTTGGTCCAAAATAACGATAGTAAAGAAAAATGGCTAACTCAAAGATCACAGTCTGGGTGACACGAATAAATCCCATTAAACAACGGTGGGGAAATCCAACTGAACACGGACTTATCGGAATAACTGAACGAAGGACCTATATGGTGTTCTGCGAATTTCCACAGCCGTAACACTCCCCCCCTCCCCTTTTTACAGACTCGGCCCGAGTCGTCAAATTTTCATGTGCCATCATGTGTAAGTTTCACCTAGTACATTTTATCTTCGGATCCCTGAGTGCGACATTTAGTGTATTCGTGTCCCAAAAATAAATAACCAACGGGCTGAGTAAGTAACTAAACAAACCCACTCATACAGACGACTTAAATAAATTGCCGGCGCTACGACACACATGCAGGGGGAAGCAACTCATTTACAATTTTACCCTTAACTTAAATCTTAACCTTATACATTTACACTAAACCATGGCCCAGGACTGATGGACTCTGCGGGAAAAGAAAAGCTGGGAGCCAGGCTACTCACACGCAGTCTCTGGCTCGTGAAACAAATGCAGGTGACAGGGAATGTGGCCGGCTGCACCAATGCAATCCTCGGCCTCCCCCTTGAAATGAGCGCAGTGAACACAACTGTGCACGGGTGCACAAATGCAGTCTCCGTGTGCGGCTGCCTGCAAGGCAGTCCCTGCTGAACACTGAATGGGCACTGACGTAAACAAACAAAATGGTGCACAGGCTGCTCAATGCAGTCCCGTGGTGTAGATGGATGGATGGATGGCAAACACGGTCCACAGGCCGCCAATGCAGTCCCTTGATGCGGCTGCCTAAGGGCAGTCCCTGCAGCACGCGCGATGATCCTGGCGCACATGGTAATGAATGGGGCTCATGCAACGAAGGGCTAGCAGGCATTGGGTCAAGGCAAAGGCAGGCAGACAAGGCATGGCAAGGCAAAACAAGACCGTTGTAGCAAAACGGGATGGTGGTGAAGCTGACAGGCACAGGCCTTGTAGCAAAACAACCGGCAGATGAACTGGCCGGCACAGGCCTTGTAGTAAAAACAGCCGGCAGGTGAAGCTGGCCGGTATCTTGTCATGCACTGGAGGTTCGTGGAGGGAGTGCGGTGGTGCTGGCCACTAGGAAGGCAGACTCGGACCTACCCTTCTGTTTCCCTCCCAACCTATCGCCTTTGCCTGTCTCTGTTCATACCCATCCCCTTAGTTTGCAAAAATCCAAATTTAGCCCCAACTTATTTATTTGTTTTATTTTATTTTTATTTTCCCTATTATAAATCGTCTCCCTAACCCCCTTTATAGTCTCTGTCCGGCTAACCTATTTTCATCCTAGCCGACTCCCAACCCCCACGTTCCCTTCCTGGAGGGGAATAAGGGAGAGTCCTGTGTCCTGTGTCGAGGCCCAATGAAGCCTCAGAATGGCCTCCTCAGATCTCAGCGATCTTACTTCACCACGGTGAGTTCAGCGGCCCACAACGAGAGCGAAGGGATGGATGGTGCGGAGGGGTACATTTCTCTATCTACCCTAACATTTATTAACCTTAAACTACCCTGGGGCTTTCCAAAAGCGCCTCTCGCTTAAACTGCTGGTTCTACAAACCAAGTTTCCCGTCGCCTGTGTTGGTGTCTTCACAATTTTTGGTCCTTGCCCTCCAATTTTCCCTCGTGCCCTTGCACGGTTTCGTGGCTGGGACGTGTGGCTCCCTTGGCAGGAACTACCCTCTGCCGATTCTCCAACGATGGCACCCCCCCCCGGGCCCTGCAACTGCCTCCGAGCCTACGAGCTCCCTAAACACTTGGGAGTGCCCTCCATGGCTACTCCCCTGTCATGCTCACGTGGCAGGCTGGTGCCCGGGCCCCTTCCCTGGGTGCCCATGCCCAATGCATTGCCCACGTTGCCAATGGCGCCCTGGGCCCCGCATCATGCGGGCCCACCCGTGCCCACTACGCTATCCTGGCCCCCACTGGGCCCTTGGCCTACCACGGCCGACTAGCCCGGTGCCCGGGGTACCCACGAAGCGATACTCACCATTCGTAGCCATGCTCCCAGCCCGTCAACAGGGCTCCTGCACCCCTCCAAATGGGTTTCGAGCCTACACTCCCACCAACAGCAAAACGACCTCCATTTTGTCAATTTAACTAACCCACTAACTCATATGAGACTGACACCGGGGTCCCTTGGGTGGGAATCACTCCTCCCCCCAATCACTCATCGCACCATGCATTCCACATTCACTCCATACACATAGGCTCGCTGGCCTCACTCACTCACCAAGTTTCCATTTTACTCTTCTCACACATCGCTGATCACTGCCATTCCTCTCACTAAATCCCATAACTACCTCGTGCTCCCTCATCATCCCTTACACTATAGCACATTCCATTTAACACTACGTAGCTAAGCTACATCCCCACTACACATTCAAAGTCGGTCCATGTCTTCAAAAAATATTTTTCCATTTCCCATCCTAAATCTGAACTAAAATCCCTCTGACTAACTAACTAATCCATTCCACGGGCTCCATGAGGACTTATCACTGCCCCATGGAGCCAGTCTAACTAACACTAACCCTTCCCCCTAACTAGTGGTGTCCTGTGCCTGGGCCAGGGGGGTATTCCATCCCTTGCCCGGGAATCCTGTTCACCCGAAGCGAGGCTTTTTTTTTATATGCGTGCAACAGCGCGGCAACTCGCAACCTGCGCACTTTTCGCGTGACGTCATGGCAGCTGCTCGCGCTTCACGCACCTCGTCCCTCCTCGGACGGCACCATCTGGCAGGGATTTCCCTCCTGCCGGATTCCACTCATACGTGCAGCCACGACGTCACCCTGCGCATCCAAAGCAAGCCTCGCGTTTTGAGGGGTTCCCCACGCGAACACATGTGCTCTGCTTGTCGGAGCTTTACAAATACGCTCGCGTGGAGAACCTATCCGGTCCAAATCCATATCCAGCCTACCTTCTGTCCATCCGCGGGATTGGCTAATCCACCTCGTGCGTTTCCGTACCAGGTTTCACCTGTGCAGGCGCTCACGTGGCGGCATCGTGCGTCGCACAGCACGGACTCCGCACGCGCTGCCGTGCAAACCTGGCACGGTCCCCAAAACAGCTACGGCCGCTACTCGGCCTTTGTCCACTGTCAGGCACCGTCTTCGTCGCACCCTAGCGCACAAAAAATCCCACTTGCCACAATGCTCACACACCTCGCCATGACACTCGGACATGCGGTTGCATGTTCCCGCATGCCGACTGCCATCTCCCTCACATACAGCGACCTCACACACACGGTCTCTCTCACACATGGCCATTCACTCACGCATGCCCTTTCACTCACACACGTGGTTCCACTCACACACGGCCTGTCACTTGCACAGGGGGCTTCACTCACACACACCTTTTTACTCACACACGCGGTCCCTTTCACACAACGCCTTTCACCCACGCTATGTGTGCGTTGCAGAGTACATTTCACCACACTTGTAAACACACATTTCGACACAATCACACCGGGGATTTGTGCCACAAGGGGTCCCGAGGCCTTCACACCCCCCAAGCTCCAAGTGCACCCGTCAACAGCACTCGGCCCCTCTACCTCGCAAAGCTCGACCGGACCCACCTGGTCGTGATCATCTTCAAGGGGGAATATTCCCTCCCCTCGTTCCTGGAGGAGGCTATCCGGCTGCTCGCAACGGGTCACGACACATTCCCCGAGCTCCCCCTCATCGTCCTCCACTAACTCCATGTGTGTGTGCTCGTCCTTCACCCCGTCTTTATCGTGTAGTCTCTCCTCTACTTTTCCTATCTCCGGCGTCTGTTATTTCTGTCACCTCGTTCATTATGTCCCTCGTCTCTACGTGTCTCGTACACGTCTCAGTCACCCCCATTTAATTTTTCACTCTTTCTGTCGTCCAACATGTCTCCCGCATTAATTTGTCCTCCACCGCGGGGCCAACACAGTCCACACTCCCTCTTGTCGGTTCGGTCGAGCTGCTACGTGGTGCCGCCATTTTGCCCGCCTGCAGGCATCGCCCCACGCTCTGCATCTCACCCCGCAGTGTTTGCGTATTTGTATCCATGTTGATATTCATGCTATTTATTTCGCTTTTTATTTCTTTCATTTCGTTGCTCGCTTTGTGTGCATTTCCTTCCATTTTGTTTTGTATATTTGTATCCATTCTACCTATCAACGCCTCGAACATGTCTCTTACGTCAAATAACCACGTGGCAGTCGGTTCGCCATTATCGGGTGCCGATTCGCTGGGTCTGGGGAGGGATTTTGACGGAGGAGGGGAGGAGGGGTGTCGACAGCCGCGGCCGCGGCCGCTGCGCCCATTTCGGACTCTGGGGTTGTTTGTGGGGGAAATTCATCCTGCATGTTTATGGGAATGTCCTGCACAGGGATTTCGCCCTGAGCCATGGATTCTAATATCTCAAAATCCATTACCCTCTGCTCCCGTTCACCTTGAACCGCCATTTTGCTTCTCGGAATTAATTTTAAAAGCTCGTTTTTTGATGGGAATGGAGAGTCTCTCGACACACCCCTGATCCGATTCCCGTTAATTTGGTTTGGAGGGAAATGAATCTGTTTCCCACTCCTTGACAACAATGTAACGAATCTACCGCCCGCCCAGCATGCGAACAGCCGCTTTAGCCAATGGCGGCCGTCTCGTCCACCAGACGGACAATTCAGTCGCGACTTTTCGGAACAACGCCGAAAACCAGTCACGGGTGTGCTACAAGCGCACACAACTGCCTAGTCAATATTCTACCCGCGCGAGACAGGGTCAATCGCCAAATTAATTGATATACATAAGTATTCGTGCGGGCAGCCTAATGAGAGACCATACCTCAGCGAGGTCTGCTTGGACGCGAACCGCTGAAGCGGTTCGTTCCATTCTGGGATAACCAAAACTCTCCCTCAGCGATCGTCCCGACAACGAAAACACTCTCCCTCAGCGCTCGTCCCGACAACCAAAACTCTCCCTCAGCGCTCGTCCCGACAGCGGTGTATTATCGGGAGACCTCGCTGGACCCAATTCTTTTATCGGCTATTAAAAAGCCCGCTAAATTCTGAGAGCAATACGGAGGTTCAATTGCGAAAGAGGACACAACGAACGGGTTAACATTTAAACACGCACATTTATTATTTACACACGTACACAGTAATGCAATGGAAAAGGTGAAACACGCATGCAGTTATTCAATGGATGCGGGTAGGGACAAGACACTAACAAGGCAAAGCACTACAACCGTCTATTATTATTATTATTATTATTATTATTATTATTATTATTATTATTATTTACAAGCACTTACACAGTTCTACTTGCGGGACATGGCGCCACAACATTCACACAAAGAAACAGGGAAAAGACCACCCTCATAGACAAGGGGGTCAGACTGGACCCGTAGGTCTTTATTACGTGGGACTTGGCGGACTGAAGGAGTCCCACGAGACCGTTGCAGGTTACCTCCACCCTCATGGTTCCTCGATGGGGCGACCCGCGACGCTCTTTCCCCACGGCAGCTCGCGTAGCCACGGTTGCGCCCAGGTCTTGCCAGGCGGCCGGGTGTCGGGCCTCAGCCGGCGACGCGCTGAGAGGAACGAACGGGTTTGGATGCTCTTTCAAAGTTGATGCTATTTGTAAGAACCTGCCCGTTCCTCAGCGACACTCGGACTGTCCCAAAGCCTGATCACCTCCGACCGTTTGGCGCTGGCTGGCGAGCTCTCTCCGGCTCTCCCCACACGATCGCACAGGTCTGCCCGGAACTGCAGGCTCACCCACGCTCTCTGCCTCGCGCGTCCTCCGCTCCCCTGGACTTCGCCCCGCCTGTGTTCTTCCGGCTCCAGACTTCTGTGTCTGCCTCCAGACTCCACCGATGACTACGACTTCGAATTGGCACTCCATTTGGCCTTTATAGGGTTGATGAGACGAGATCTGACCGCTCTCTGACCTCTGACCTCCACATGCCCTGCCCCTTTTTCTCCTGTGATCCGATTTCTGAGGCGAAGCTTTTACAGAGCGGACGTGCATGAAATCACCCTCGCTTGCGCTCTCTGACCTCTGACCTCCACAGGCCTCGCCCCTTTTTCTCCTGTGATCCGATTTCTGAGGCGAAGCTTTTACAGAGCGGACGTGCATGAAATCACCGTCATTTGCGCTCACAACGAAACCCCCGCGTCGGTTTGCAGCGACGCTGTTTGCTGGGGACATGCCGCGGCTGGTGCAAAGATGGCGTCGCTTCCAGGATGAAGGTGAGGCGATGTTATTTGGGTGGGGGAGATGCGGTTTAGGAGATGGTGGGGAGATGTCGTCATGGAGTGGGTGGTTGGTGGGTGGCGTGGAGAAGGTGGTTGTTGGGTGTCGTGGAGAAGGTGGTTGGTGGGTGGCGTGGTGAGAAGGTGGTTGGTCGTTGGTGTTGTAGTTGGGCCAAAATAACGATAGTAAAGAAAAACGGCTAACTCAAAGATCACAGCCCGGGTAACACGAATAAAGGCCATTCAACAACGGTGGGGAAATCTAACTGAGCACGGACTTATCTGCATAACTGAACTAAGGACCGATATGGTGTTCTGCGAATTTCCACAGCCGTAACAATATAATACAATATATATTCTGAATGAAAGCCATTTTTGACTGGAAATACGCGAACAAAATGGAGATAAAGTGGAGTTCATCCTGCTATTCTCCCAGAATGCTCCTCGATCTTTCAAAGTGTAAATGGGAGTTCCATCGTGGATGCTATTGCTCGATGGTGGAATGTGACTGTGGCACTGTGTACCCACACCTCCCCCCGCGACACTTTGTGATGCTCAGGGAAACACCCACCAAGCCACCACCCAAAATTCCATGTATCTTGTGTATGATCCCTTTATGTAATGATTGAAATGTTAATGGAGGTTTTCAACGATTGCGTCTCTCAAGATATTGCGTTTTCCACTGTAGAATAATTTTCTAAGTCATCTGTACAATTAGAACATTTATTCAACAAACAAACACTTTAATATGCATATTGGAGATCCTGGACATACAAGACTCATTCCAGATCCATTTTATTATTTGTTTTATTACTCTCAGATACATAATAAAGAAAATGCATCCACACCACAGAGTTGCAAAAAATGGCTTTTTCTTATTCTGGTCGCCAACTGCTGCCCTCGAGCCAGGGCCTCTGAAAGGCACCTGCAGAGCCTGCAGCCACAATGGGCCACCCACAAAGAGGGGCCTCCCACATCAGCTTGCAATATTTTCAAAGCATCTTGAAAATACAGTTGTGCAGCATCGATGTTTCCAATAACCATAGCCATGTATTTCGATAACAAGGAAATCCAACACAGGTGGAGGCCATTCAGCCGATCATGCTTCCGCGAACACCACACCACCCCATCTCACAAGATCCAAGGAAGAAAAGGCAAAAAAAGTTTTTAATTAATGAAATAATTTTGTTTGTTTGTTTGTGTTTTGTGTTTGTTTTTTTTGTTTTTTGTTTGTTTTTTTTTGTATGTTTTTCTCTTTTCTTCCCTGAGGGGAGGGGGTATGGGCTTCGTTAAAACCACACAACATCAACCACATAACCCCCCTTGACAATACTCCCACCAGCAGCACTCCGTACACATGCACACATCCTCCGTCAATACCTAAAAGTCTTATCAACATCCATATACCCCTCCATCTCCATAACTTACAGGTACCTATCTAATTCTAATTTAAACTTATCTACTTTTTCTGCTGCCACTATCTTTCCAGGGAGTCCATTTCATGCGTTAACTACTCTCTGAGTGAAAGTCCCCTGCCTTACTACCGTCTTAACTCTCCTCTTCTTTACTCTCAGGCTATGGCCCCTGGTCCCATCACTGTCTACTCTGTTGAATAATTCATCTGCACTTATTTTATCTTAAACATCTCCATCATATTTCCTCGTCACAGCTTCCTTTCTAGTGAATCTCCTTGTCCCTGTCTCCCTGTCTCCCTGTCTCCTTCAGCCGCTCCTCATAGCTGAGTCTCGCTAGGCCCGGAATCAATCTCTTCGCTCTGCGCTGAACCCTGTCTATGGCATCTATGTCCTTCCGGAACTGTGGTGACCAGAAGTGCACACAATATTCCAAATGTGGCCCTCACTAAATTCCTGCACAATGTTAACACCACCTCTTGATTTATAAATGATCCCCTTCCGAATACAACCTAAAACTCAATTTGCTCTACCTGTGGCTGCCTGGCACTGTGCTGCCTGCTTATATCCCACATCTATTACCACACGCAGATCCTTGTCCTGCGTGACACACTCCAAAATTACCTCTTGCATCCTGTAATATCTATTTTCATTGTTCTTTCCCATTGCCAACATCTTACATTTGCTCAGGTTAAATTCCATCTGCCAGTCTTTTGCCTAGTCTATGCAAGTATCAATACTTTCCTGAATATCATCACCACCCTCTCGACTATCCACCTCACCTCCAGGCTTTGTGGCATCTGCAAGTTTGGAAAGCTTACTCTTTATCCCATTATCCAAATCGTTGATGTAAACAATGAATCGTTATGCTCTGAGTACTGATCTCTGAGGTACCTCGCTACTTACATCCTCCCAGCAAGACATCCTCCCACTCACAGCCACACTTTGCTTCCTACCACTAAGCCAGTTTGCAATCCAATTAGCGACCTGACCAGCCACCACTCCACAAGCCCTCACTTTGGCTCACAACCTCCGATGTGGTACCTTATCAAATGCCTTCTCTCATTCTAGACACAATATGTCCACTGCCTTTCCCTCATCCACTCAGACACTGTTTCATAGAACTCCAAAAGATTTGTGAAACAGGAACTACCTTTGGTAAACCCATGCTGACTACCTTTAATTCCTTTGTATTTATTTAAATGGTTCCTCATCTAGTCCTTAATTAATGTCTCCAACACCTTCCCCACAACTGAAGTTAAGCTAACAGGTCTATAGTTTCCCAATTCTTCTCTGGATCCTTTCTTAAATAGTGGTGTTACATTTGCTACTCTCCAATCCTCCAGTACCAAACCTGACTCCAGGGTACTATTGAAAATATCCGTTAGCATCTTGCTTACCTGCTCAGCCACCTCCATCAATACTCTCAGGTGCATATTATCTGGACCTGGAGCCTTATCTACTCGTAGATTACCTCGCCGTTCCTTTACTTCCTCCACTCCAACCTGGATCTTCTGTAAAAGCCCTTTCTCACTTCCTTGATCGATACTCACAGCTATTGGCAATTCTCCTGGCTGTTCTTGTGTAAAATTTGAAGAAAAATACCTGTTTAATCAGCCTGCCATCTCACTTTCATCACTAACCACTCTCCCGGTGCTATTCCTCAATGGGCCCACACTGGTCCTCACCTGTTCTTTTCCCCTGATACACTTAAACAAAGCCTTGCTATTCCGTTTAATACTCTCAGTCATGTCCTTCTCGCACTCTCTTTTAGCTTGCCGAGTTATTTTCTTCACTTGCCTCTGTTTGCTTCGATAGTGACATAAATCTAACTCCAGTCCTGTTATTTTAAACCTAATAAATGCCTTCTGCTTCTCCTTAATAGTGTTCCTTATTTCACTGCTCAGCCACCCCGGTCTCTTTCAACTTCTAGTTTTACACCTCATTGGAATGTACTTACATTGCACTCTCCCCATTTGGTCTTTAAAGGTTTCCCATTTATCTGATGCTGATTGTCCTGTTGTTAGAGTTTTCCAATCTACACCACCCAATTCTCTCCTCATACTCTCAAAGTTTGCCTTCCTGAAATCTAATAGCCTTACCCTACTATCCTGAACTCTAACCCTTAACAGAATCTTTGCACACTCAATGTTATGGTCACTTGCTCCGAAATGCTCCCCAACCTCCATCTCCTCCACCCAATCGGTATCGTTACTTCAAAGGAGGTCTAACACTGCACTCCCCCTCGTGGGCTTATCGACAAACTGGGTTAAAAAGCAATCCTGGACTAAAACTAGGAAATCCTCATCTGATCTGCCCTTTCCCTGTTCCTGGACCAAATCTATCCCTGGCAAGTTAAAATCCCTCATCATCAATACCCTTCCCTGACCACACCATTGCTACCACCCGCCCCCGTTGTACCGTCGCCACCAGCCGCCCCCGTTGCACCGTCGCCACCGCCCACCCCTGTTGCACCACACTTTTGTGCCCCTTCCACGTCTGTCACTCTTCATTCTAAAATCTAAATGGTTCCTCCTGCCTTACCTTAAACATCTTCTTCCAACTATGAAAGATAGAAGGACTTTTAAAATAGGACCCTGGATCTTTATGTTTAAACGGACATTGATTTTTTTTTCCAAGTATTATCGATTAATATTTATAGCTTTCCAACGACCTCAAAGTAAATCGAATCAAATTTGCCAGGAATAGTTTGCTCGATTTTACGGCATTTCCTTAATCTTGCGAACTACTTTTAGCAGGTGAGTCAATATTGTCTTAATTGTTAACATACTTGGCACTATGCTCACATAAGCTATTCTTGGAACAATGAGCACCAATAGGCACAGAAACCGAGGTCTGAGGCATTACGGCGAGGAGACGCATTTGAAATATGTGAACATTTCCTCATTTTTGTTGTTGTGGAAGACACTACTGGCGTTAAACTTACAGAGAAGTTATCTATACGAATAAATGTAAATGTGTGTCAGTGTGTCTCCTCCATAACTCCAAAACCATAAAACCCTGAAACTTTGCATGCAAACGAAGAAAACGCCAAAGAAGTGCAAGAGTGAAAATTGGGTGTTTGGGTTAAATAAAACAGCCCTTTTGAAGATAAAATTAACAGCCTTATTTAATTACATCCTTCATCAGGTGATCCTTGGCCACTTCGCTGTCTGGAATCTGAAAGCGTTTCCTGGGTAACCTCGCTGAGGTCTGAAGCCGCTATGTTTTTTTTGGCCTGCTCAACCATAATATGACTTTTTGGATAAAGTCATTAGACTCGGAACAGGCCGCAACAATTTCTTAACGATAAAGTATTTTTTCCACTTTCCTCACTCATATTATCGAATGCCTCTTCATCATAGCTACGAATTGTTATATAGATCGCTTTTGTAAGTACTGTGGTTTTCAAATATGGAGCTTGGAGTGATTTCATACATTATATGATACGATTTTCCACGGTCTTCACTCACGGACTAATTAAAGTATATAATCCAAATTATATTTCGGTTTTGATGATTGGATATCGTCCGGACAAAATAAGTGTCGAAATCTGATGATGTAAAGAAATAACGAGTCTTCTAACTAATGTGATATACCTATTTACTTTGAGCAAACAAGGATATGTTCCCTCCTTCTCCATAAATACACAAGAAAATGTGAAATTTCCAAAGCATTAAACTTATCATTTTCTGCTGTTTGGAGAATTATATTGAGTGAACAAAAATTTTGGGAACGTGCCAAAATTGACGAGCTTCATTAGCGATATGATTCAATGCAATCACTGCTCGACCTCGCACCCTGTCCCCCAGAGGGACTGCCTATGCATAGCGTCTGCCTGATCTGTGTCAATGTTTTCAGAGGTTTTGTGAGGTGCTCCACAGGGAATCAAAACAAATCTGGAAAAAAAAAAAGGACATTAAAAAAAGAGAAGTCATCACGTTTGCGCGGACCCCAAACAAATGGACCACGTGATGCATGCACAGACGAACAGGCAAGATGGTGGATTTTCCGCAATGTTTATTTCATCGGCAATGGAACTTTGTGGTCTCCAGGTTTGTTCTGCATTAAGCTGCAGCTCTTTTTTGGATAAAGTCATTATTTGAACGAATTCATTTAATTTCATTAACTGCTGCATGCGCGGTGAAGACTGGCTTGAAAGTTAAAGGGATCCGATATGATATGCAGCGACAGCCTGGCCAACCATTCCTTATCAACCATTTAATTGAAGTGTTTGCATGAGTGCTTAAGCCACTTGCCGAACGCATTACAGTCGATAGCGGAACTGCGCGACATCCTTTTGAGCGAATCGTTCACTCACTGCGGATGCCTTTGACTGCCACGTATTTCGTGCTCCATCACCCTGAGCGAGTGGTTCGTGCTCCGTCACCCTGAGCGAGTGACTCACGCTCTGTCACCCTGAGCGAGTGACTCGCGCTCCATCACCCTGAGCGAGTGGCTCGCGCTCCGTCACCCTGAGCGAGTGGCTCGCGCTCCGTCACCCTGAGCGAGTGGCTCGCGCTCCGTCACCCTGAGCGAGTGGCTCGCGCTCCGTCACCCTGAGCGAGTGGCTCGCGCTCCGTCACCCTGAGCGAGTGGCTCGCGCTCCGTCACCCTGAGCGAGTGGCTCGTGCTCCGTCACCCTGAGCGAGTGGCTCGCGCTCCGTCACCCTGAGCGAGTGGCTCGCGCTCCGTCACCCTGAGCGAGTGGCTCGCGCTCCGTCACCCTGAGCGAGTGGCTCGCGCTCCGTCACCCTGAGCGAGTGGCTCGCGCTCCGTCACCCTGAGCGAGTGGCTCGCGCTCCGTCACCCTGAGCAAGTGGCTCGCGCTCCGTCACCCTGAGCGAGTGGCTCGCGCTCCGTCACCCTGAGCGAGTGGCTCGCGCTCCGTCACCCTCAGTTCTTAAGTAATGAATCACCACCTCACGACAGGAAAGTCAAGAGGTACCCATTCTCACTCTGAGCTGTCTAGCCTGGGTTTGAATCCCGACCTAGCTATAAATCGTCATCCCAGTGTTTCACAGGTAGGGTGATTCGTCAATGTGTGTGCCGTCTCTCAGAAAGATGTTAAACTGGGCATCTCATCTGCTGGAATCCACCTCTCCCTCCCCTTTCTCTCCTCTTCAACTCTCTCACCCCTCTGCCTTTCTCACCCCTCTGCCTCTCTCACCCCTCTACCTCTTTCACCCCTATCCCACTCCTCTCTCTCCCTCCCAATCCCACCACCTTCTCTTCCACCCTTGTCCCTCTTTCTGACCCTGCCCCTCTCTCTCTCCGACCCCTCTCTTCTCCCCGCCCCATCATTTCCCATGATATACCAAAGTTTGTTCATGACATTAGAAAAATCGGGGTCTAAGGGCATGTAAAGGGGGGGGGGGGGGTGCCCACCAAATATTGTTGTGGTACCGGCGTGGCAGTGTAACACATGAAGGAGGAGCTGTCTCAGGTTCCTTTCTCATCAGAAATCGCAGTACGTCGCACACGAATAACTTTGTTCCGCGGCGGTCACTAATGGACCCCGAATGCCAATAAATTGACCACATGACTTGGGGTCTTCTGTGTAACAACCATTTAACTAAGAACATGTAACCTTATTGGGGAATCACACCCTCGATACATACTGTTATGTCTGTGGAAATTCGCAAACCACCATTCAGGGCCCGTAGGTGAGATAACTCCAAGTACATGTATAGTTAGCCCCAAACCTGTTTCGAGGGAATTTATGTGATCCATTCGGGCTGCGACGCTTTGAGATAGCCGTTTTTCTGTTCTATTTTTATTTTGAACCAACCACGTCTCAACCACCATAACCATCAAACCACCACTCATAAACCCTCCACCACCCTCATCTCTCTCCTTCTACGGCCATTCCCGCACCACCTGTGAACACTGAGTGTCGGGCTGTCTTGGCTCGTTCAAGATACGCACCGAGCCGCGAGTGCAAATAGCGGCCTTTCCGAGGGAGAATTCGGATCAAGAACGCTACACGCCCACTTCTGATCTGTCCAATTAGCAAGCGCGGAGCGGCTTGGCCCCGCCTCCAGGCGCGTCTGTGTGAAATCCATATATGCAAGTTCTAGGATCAGGGGAGGTTCACGCCCACTTTTCCTCCGTCCAATTGGCGAGCGTGGCTCTGCCTCCGAGGTCATCCTGAGTAGGGTGAATATACTGGTTCTGGCTCACTTTCCCCATGTAAATGAATGGGGGATTTTCAGCGATTCATATTTTTTTTCCCTAAAAATAAACCTCCTTTTTATCCCAAGGTATATTTATTTGTCTCCCCTTTTAACCTAGGGGCTCTCTATTCAAATAACCTATGCAACAAGATAAAGATTTGTTAAAGGTGATTCTAAAGAAATATCTGAAAAGTCTTAGCCTCGGGACACTCTTTATCAAATAACCGATGCATATTGTTTAGCTCACTCATTGAACCTATAAACATTTGTTCATTCTCAAATTCCTTCAACAGATCAATTTTCTTTGCACAATAATCCCCATCTAAAATATTTAAAAACAAAACATTTGAATCTTTATATTTTTTAAGATACCCCTTTTGTGCCATTACGAAATGATGAACTTCTCTCAATGCTCTTGTTTGACCACCTCCAGAGCCACATATCATTTTGAGATTATAGTAAATTGTTTTTTCATTGTACAATTGATAACCATCAAAGTTTTCAGTCCATTCAAGGATATTCATTTTTTTCTTTACATCCTCTAACTTACTAGTTTTTAAATTGATTCGCTTATTTGTTTTATTTACCTTTGTTTTAGTTATTTTTTCAATTAGACTTATTTGATATTTTTCACATTCATTATGTTTTCCATTTATATACCAAGACTGAGATTTTCTCCACTCTTTAGTTTGATTAATACTTGGTTTGACCATTTATATATTGCGAAAAAACGCGGCGGGAGCCCTTAAAAAACCCTAACCCATCTTCCCATCGTTAAAACACAATCTATTCTATTCACTATATCATACAATATCCATATGGAACACAATCTATTCCATTATCTAAAATAAATCTCTTATCATCAAAGGCTCCTAATGCCTTTTTATTTACTTCTTCACTATATATGTTATGTTTATAACTTCTTATTGTATTCATTTTCCGATATTCTTCTCTCTTATTATCAAACAATTATAATAATTTCTAAAAGTTATTGATTTATTTATTACATATTTCTTTATTCCCTTTAACCTTTTATCAATCTGATCACCATACTTATAAGCATATGCCTTTGCTCTCAAATCAAATAAACTCACTCATTACTTTTCCACCCAACTCATCCTTAAACTTACCAATAACCTTTTCATTCTTTTTGGAAAATAACTCACTCTTCTTGCTGAAATTACTTGTATCATATACTCCAATATTTTTCTTCATATCTTTATAAACATCATCAGTTTTTATATCTAGGATAAAACTATCAGTGTCCATATACAACAATGAAACATTTTCACCACACTCTTTCTTTAAGTCATTATACAAATAATCATACATCAATATCTTTGTAAATCAAGAACTGCTGTTCCAATATAAATTGGTTTATCCATTACAATACTTTCCTTTTTCATATGAATAGCAGAAAAGTTCTCTGAAAAAACCTCTTCTCTCTCAAAACTTGGTTTATTTATCAATCTCGAAGCTTCTTTCCAAGATGTTGTGAATCTAATGTTTTGCCTGTTTCTAACATTTTCCATAGTCTTTCCAAATACAGCATTATTCATTAATTTATAAAAGTCCCCTTCAAATTTTACTTTTGTATTTGCTCTCATATCTGTATTGAATTGAATATACTTTTTCATCCAAGGACTTTGTTTTAATTTTAAAACTCTATGAATTTTAGCTACTCTCAATCCTTCTCTCAAAAACTGTTTTAAGCTTCTCTGATGCAAAACATATCCCTCTTTATCATAGAATGTTGTTTATAACTTTTTCTGTTGATTTGCTTTTAATATTAAAACTTTTATGATAATCACTGAACCATTCTTTCTTTGGGGTTTCTTTCTCACATGCAAAAGGAAGGTCTTTATGCTTATTATGAAGATCACTCGGGTACCTCAAATCAACTTCAAAATAAAACCTTCTTCTTCGTCATTCAATTCCTCTTGAGAAGAAATAACAATATTCATCAAAGCCTTTTCATAATCCTTTTCTTCCACCCACTCTAATTTACCATAAGGCAGAGATTGAGACATTGCCCATCCATACAAATTATTAGCATCAAAATACATCAAAAAATTACTATCTTTTTCACTATTATAATTTGGAAGATATTTATTATTTGCTTTAGCATATCTTTTTGAACATACTTGTGATATTCCACCTCTCTTGGACTTCTCAATCATCAAAAGCACATCAACATCACTGATTAAATCTATATCTTGTTTTGTCATTTTCAACATTGCACTCCAAGCTAAACCAGGAGCTGTGAAATAGTGGGCAGGATCTAATCCATAACAATTTTTATTATGACAGAGTGATCTAAAAGCTTCAAACACATCAGCTAACAATAAAACATCTGTTTTTAGATATAAATCATGATATTCTCCAAGGTTCTTTATCTCAAATATTTTCCATATTTCTTGTGCGTGTTTATATTCCTGATCACTTATCTCTTCTTCATAAAGGTTATTATAGAAACTTTCTTTTGAAGGAAGATGTGTTTCTTTAAATCTCATAAATGAATCCATATAATCATAAGGATAAATTCCCTTACTTGTAAGAATTTTCTCTTTACTTTGAATTTCATTCCTTGTTTGAATTTCCTCTCTCGTGAGAATTCCTTCTTTAATCAGAATTTCATCTTTAATCAGAATTTCGTCTTTAGTTAGAATTTCATTCATTGTTCGAATTTTCTTTATAATTAGAATTTCATCTTCAGTTAGAAATTCTTCATTAATTTCCTCATTAATTAGAATTTCCTCTTTACTTTGAATTCCCTCTTTAATCTGAATTTCCTTTTTAGTGAGAATTTCCTCTTTTGGAAGGTATGAATTAAGATTTGGAAAAGAGTCCGTGGAGCTTAGATTTGATGCGAGGTAGGCTAGTGGTGTTCCCATAAACTTGTAAGAATCGAGAAACGTAATACGAGTTACAGGTTTTGTGAATATCATTTTTGTAAATGAAATATACTTTTGACTTGTATTTGTTATGGCAGAAATATTCCCTGGTGTTTTTGAAAGTTCATTTATAAATAGACGTGTATCATAGTTGGCGCTGTTGTGAAGAAAGACTGGAATAAAAGAAGGTAATTTATAATTAAGATTACAACAGGAATGAGCGGGACCTCTATATTTACCAGTAAGATGACAATGATCCCTAACTTTAGACTCCTTAACTTCCCCCTCACAAATATGACAGATATTGTTCTTTCTAAATTCTAATTTTTCTTCTTTGGTTAATTTCATCGGTTCATTTGTTTCTTTCATTAATTTAGTGAGTCTTATACAATCCTTTTCTTATCGTTTTACAAACTCTTGTGAAGCTTTTTTTCCACTATAATGTTCAAGGTTGTTATACTTTTCTCCAACAGATGAATTGATATAATAACAGAAACCACAAGGAATATGTTTTTGATATTTATTTGTATATGATTCTTTTGGATTAGGAGAAGCAGTATTTATCTTTTTAAGGATACACTCAAAATCAGCGTATATCACAAATGGGTGCATGATAGATTTATTATAATCTTCAAAAGAAATCTTTTCACCAGGTTTAGGCATTGCAATTACAGCTGATTTATGATTACTACAATATTTTGAATGTTGTTCTAATCGTTCTTTTCTATGAAATGAAATAAGACATCGCTTACAAGGATATATTTTGTTTGCTGTTCTGAATACCTGAGAAGAGATTAATCTTGATAAATTATTGATGTATGTGTAATGTGAATTCTTTCCAACACTAAAATATAAAAGATCAATGTGTGTTTCTTCATTTTTATCGTTGTTTGAAATTTTTAATATTTGAACTTTGTTTGTATCCGTTAATCCATATACATTAATAGAAAGATTATTCTTTTTCTCAAATTTACGAATATCTGTTAGTGGCATTGGGAATTTAAAATCTTTAATGTCCAAGGTATTCTCATATTTCATATATTGTTTTACTCTTTCTGAATTACATTTTGGTGGATGTAAGTGAGCAAGAACAGACCAGAGAAAACATTTCTTATCATTATTCTTAAGATTAACAACTGCCTTCTTTCGTTTTATTTCTTTTGGTAATTCAATATAAGAAGAAGCTTTAAGAGGGTTTGATTTTAGAATGTGTATATCTAAAAAGATGATTTTTTTAAATATGGAATCCACTTCCTACTACTGTATTATCAACATCCTCCTCTTGACTTGATAGTTCTTCATAAACCCCAATATTCAAAAAAATCTTGAAATGATGTTATAAAATGAAGATCTGTTCTCATATAAGGAGTTTGTTCTTCATCTTGTCTTTTCATATTCATTTTCACTCCCATATAAAACTTTAAAGTTTTCATTTCTTTTAATGTCTTTTTAATAAAATTTTCCACATCGGGTTTCACTATTTCAATTGATTCAACTATTGATGATGGACCGGGTTCTCCAAATTGAAAAGTCATTATTTTTATATGCCCTTTAAATGCCCCATCAGTGTTTTCAATATAATAGTCTCCCTTTACTTTAAACTCATTTTTCTTGTGTTTTTGTGATTGAAGATGTCTATTATAACTACTCTTCAAAACATCCTTTGAGCAGATATCACAATGTTTTCTCTCCAACTCAAGAGGAGATATTTTGTGAAATAGATTAAATGTGTGTTTGTTGGTTCGGAGGTGTTTTCTATAATGTTTATATTCGTGATTACAAACATCGCAGTACGTTGTATTCACCATACAGTATTTATACAATAAAACTTTGCTTAAACTAAAAATTTCTTGATGAAAATTTCGTTTATTTTTCAGGTGAATCTGTGCTAAAACTACAATTTTCTTGATGAAAATTTCGTTTATTTTACAGGTGAATCTGTGCTTAAACTAAAATTTTCTTGATGAAAATTTTGTTTATTTTACAGATGAATCTGTGCTTAAAACCATTTTATCCTCCAACTTTTTCACTTAATAAATACAATGTTTCAAGACACAAAAGACAAGTTTCAATCAATCTCTTCATTTGTTAAAGATACTGAGAAATATGTCAAGGATGTAAAATTGAACAAAGATAAATATAACAACTATTGGATAAAAACAATTATGGTGGATATGATGAGTTCTTCAATTTACTTCAGTGGAAGGGCTTTTAGTATACCTGGAAGAACATCAATTAAGGTATCTCTAACAAAAGTTTCTCCTCTCCTTATGGCAATATATTCAAAACTAGAAAAAGCAATGAAACAAGAAAAGGTATCAAAAAATAAAAACCTTATGGATGAAGCTTTAGAAAGAAAAGATAAGACCATCTGTCATATGCAAGGAGAAATTTGTATTTTTTTCAAAAACCCTAAAGATATAAATCCTGATGAAATAAAGGATGTTAATATATCAGGTGAAATGACATTTCGTTCAATTGTAGTTAAGGATCATTTTAAAATTACCTTTAATATAAAAAATGGAGCAGTTGAATCTGTTAATGAAAAAATGTATATAGATATCGATTGTAATGTTTTTTCTACTAATTAAATATGAGTCAATATTCAACTGAAGATTTTGAAGATTATGAGAGTGATTATGATACCGAGAGTTTGCATTCAAACGATAGTTATGACACCGAGAATTTGTGTTCAAACAATGGTTATGAAAGTATAGATGATTCTGAAAGTATCGAAGATGATATCGAAGATGAATTTCAGTTTAAGTAAGGTTTTACTTTATAAATATGAATAGTTTACTCGATTTTGAGCCTCTTGAATTCCATGATTCTCCATATGACAAATTTGAGAATTCTCCTGCGTGTGAAAGACGGGGATTAAACACAGAGACAAAAGCCTATAAACAATGTATATTCTGTGATTATCTTCTAATTAATGATAATCAAAAATATAAAAAGGAAAATAATTCTCATATTCTAATAATTCTAATAATAATAAAAGATTTACACCAAAAATGAATTACTTTACAAGATTGATTAGAGAAATGAATGTAAAGTACGAGGGTGATAACACACCTTTCCTTACAAGGGAAGAAACTGAACGTATTAGAGAAATGTTCAAAGGATTGTTGTTATATATTATTCATGGATGTGATTTACAGGGAAATATCAACACAAGATATTGCATAAATAAAATAATGGATTATCTTGAAATTAAACCTGAACTTAGGATAAAATATAGAGTTTCGAAAAAAGCCAATAATAAATTAAATAACCTGTTTTCCAAATATATAAATGAATGATTTTTTACCCATTTGGAAAAATAAGATAAAATTTGACAACCATAAAAATCTCCCAAATTCATAAAGATGCCTCTTAGTTGGTTCAAGTGGATGTGGAAAAACCTGCTTACTTTTAAAGATGCTCCTCACTCCCAACTTTTTAGATTATGATAATTTAATAATTTTCACAAAGTCGAGTTTTCAACCAGAGTATCAACTACTCTCACAAGGTTTTAATGCTGGTCTTCAAAAAGAAGATATAATCGGTTTATTTAAACTTCAAAAAAACATAAATGATTATAACATTGAAGATATAATACAACTATTTTGTGATACACAGAGATGTAAAAAGAAATCAAAACCGATAACTTGTATTCTTAGTGATAATACGGATGATATACCATCTCCCCAAGATTTGGATAAATCCAAAAAGAACCTCGTTATCTTTGATGATTGTGTTAATGAGAGAAACCAAACGGTAATGGACAGCTACTACACAAGAGGGAGACATTCTTCTTGTAATTGTATTTATCTTAGTCAATCGTACTTTCAACTTCCTCGTCGTTCCATCAGAAACAAAGCTAATACTTTTATTTTATTCAAGTTAAATTCAATAGATATAAACAATTTTTGGAGAGACAATTGTTCTACATTATGTAGTAAAAAGGAATTTGGGGATTACATGAAACACACGACTGAAAAATATAAATATATTGTTGTGAAACAAGATGAGATATTAAATTATATTTTTCAATAAATAAATGGATGCGAAAGAAAGAGCAAGAAGATTTAGGGAACATCAAGAGTTGGTTTCAAAAGTTGTAAAACAACAGGAAGACATAAAGAAGAAACGCAGACAAAAACTAACTGGTGAAGAAGCATTTGAAAGAAAACAAGAGAAATTTTTTAAACCACTTTTAAAAACTTCCCAAGAAAAAATTATAGATGTTTCCACAGTTCCCACAATAAAATATACTCCCAGAAAGCTCCAAATGTTAAAAGATTTCAGTCAAATGACGGAGGAAGAATTAGAGCATGTTGGAGAATTAGAATATCATGATGAAGAATTATTTCAACAACTGAAAGAGATGAATCGACCCCCTGATTATATTGTGAATGCTCTTCAAAACAATGAATATTCAGCGGATTCAAAAACCAAAGCAGGACTCATTCCAACAAAACAACCAGCAATATTTCATCTTGTTCAAGAAAAGGTATTGATATTTAATGATGAATTAAGGTTCTTGAGTTCTGCTCAACCTCCTGTCAAACTAGCTCCAAGATGAATGTTTCTTCTCACAAAAGATGGAAGACAAGGTTCAACTGTGAGGGATGAGTCAAAGTATATTGATAAACCATTGGATATGAAAAATAATGATGATAGAGTATATATTGATCTGCTGAACACTCTAAATTATAGGGTTATTCTTTCTGGTAAAAGTAGGAAGAATGAGAAGGAGAAACACATTATTCAGGCTTTAAGTATCCTTGGTTCAGGTGTTAGTTTTCTTCCAAATGACCCATCACAATCAGTGAATAGACTGTTATTGTTGTTAGGCAGTAAGAAGGCTGGAATAACAATTGTTTTGATGAAGCATCAGCCATTTTAGACCAGTTGATGAACATGAAAATAATTAATAAATATCAATATAAAGACATTTTATCTCATATTAAATAAGATGAGAAGCACAATCCTCAGTTTCAATTTCACAACAAGCGACCACACATCTTCATTCCGATACCCACTACAACTTGACACAACAAAAGAATATGAGGCATCTTTATTGTCCATGGAAACTTATAATACCTTATTTAATAATACCGAGAAAAATGACAAGTTTAGTTATAATCCGGGAAGTGGATACAAAACGATAACAGTCTCACCCGGAGCATATGAGATTTCTCAAATATCTTCCGAAATTGCTCGTCTTATGAAAGAACAGGGTGATGAACCCAAAAATATTGTTATAGACATTCAAAAACATACTTCAAAATCAACGATTAAAGTTAAAAATAACTACAAGGTTGATTTCACAATTGATAATTCATTTAGAGAGTTATTGGGTTTCTCCTCAAAAAAGATTGAAACTAATGGGACGTTTTACAGTGATAATGTCATTCAAATATCCTCAGGAATAAATTCGGTGTTAATTCACTGTGATTTGATTGATGGTGCTTATAATGATGGAAAAAAAAGAAATACAATATTTTCATTCAGCGCATACTCAACCCCAATTGGTTATAAATTCAATATGGAACCCAAAAATTTGGTTTATCTGCACAGGTTTTCCCTGTGTCAGGAAAAACCATACACAGAGTAAATTTTAGGATAACCGACCAAGATAATCGTGTGATTTCTTTTAATGGAGAAGTTATATCCATCAGAATTCACCTACGTGAAGTTTTCCAATAAATAAATATGATAGTTATTGTGAGGAAACACGAGTTGGGAAAATATAAAATAATTACAGGGGATGGGATGTTCCTTTCCCCATACTACAAGGGTGAAGGTATGTATCTTCGTAGAGGATATTATAAACCTAAGAGACAAAGGGGTGTTGGAAATCAATTTAGAGTAGATGGGATAATTGATACTCCCATGGGTATTGGTTCAACTATTCTTAAACATAAAGATCTAATTGGTTCAACTGCTTCTGCTGTGGGAAATGTAGCAGGTGCTGAAAAGAGCATAAAAGATGCCCAGAAGGAATCTCATAAATTACAAGCAATAAAAGAAATTAAGAAAGGCAAAACTCAGTTGTCCCCCCAAGAACGACAGAAAATAATTTGAATACTTGGATCAGGGTTTCAAAAGTTTTAACATCTTTTTTTCCGAAATAAATACAAGTATAGAAGCAATTGATAGTATCTATGATTTGGATGATTCTATTATTATCTCAAACTCCACTAAAAAAGAAGATTACTTCAAGGTAAATGCAATAACTGGAACAGACTGGAATACGAATGGTACAAAAAGTTTTGAAATAAATAATCAACAAACCTATTTGAATCTCTCCGAAAGTTTCTTGTTGTGTAAATTTAAATTCACTAAAGCTGGGAATAACACAAATGCTACACTTGTAAATGATTTCTTCTGGAAAATGTTTGATAGTGTGCGTTTGTATATTGGAACACAAGAAGTTGAAGCGGTTGATTATGTCTCTGCTGTATCTGAAATGATGAAATTTACACTCTATACATTCAGTGATAGAATGGGAAAGGGGTCTGTCGAAGGTTGTATTCCTGATATGTCAATGGGAACAAACACAGACCCTGGATATACTCAAAGGAAAGGAGCGTATAATGATGATACAAAAGCAGAAAATAGTTTTACTGTGGCAGTTCCTCTTAAAGGTATATTTGGATTTTGTGATCATGATAAAGTTCTGTATGGTCTTAAATTAGATTTCAACTGCAAAGGAATGATAATGAAAATAGATTGCTTTTTGGTGTTGGTAATGCTTTTGGTGATCAGAATAAATTTGTAATTTAGGAAATGAGTTGGTATATCAGTGAATATACTCCTAATCTTAAAACGGAAGAGATGTTGAATAGAAGACTTAACTCAAAGAAACCACTCAGTGTATCATACCTCAAAAGAAGATGTCAACACGTTAAACTCAACCAAACTACTTACACGTGGAATTTGGGTGTTCTGGAAGGAATGCCACGATATCTGTGGATCATTTTTAAAAAGCCAGATGGTGATACTGCGACTGATAAGAATAATGCATTGAGTGATAATGCTGAGGTGAAACAACTTCGTGTTTCTCTAGATGGAACATTTTATCCACGAGATAGATTGGAAATTAATTGGGGAAAAATGATTTTGCTGAAGCATACAAGTCTTACCAAAAGGTATGTGAAAGTAATGGAAATAAAGAACCTATTTTGGATATGACAGCATTTAAAAGTTTGTATACAATCTATGCGTTTGACCTGAGCGCTCAAAAGGAAACTATAAAGTCTAATCGAGTGGATACTTCCCTATACATTGAAAGAGGAGAGAGTGAAGAAGTTGATACATATTGTTTGCTTTTGGAAGAAACAGAATTACAGATTAATACAGATAATGGTGTGATGATTAGTCTCACATAATTTTTTGTTAAATAAATGAGTGGCAAAGTACCAACAAGCGCATATTAATGTTAATCAAATCAATCTTCATAAACTATCATCTTGTGTTCAAAATCAAAAGCCTTGTACGATTAACGTTAATACAATTCAGAGAAAAGGAGCAGTAAGAATTGATGTTTTGCTCACAAGAGAACAGGTGAAAATCTTGAATGACACTGGCTCACTTAAAATTAAAATGACAAAACCAATGTTGAAAAAATATTCAATAAGAGAGACGAGTGGAGGATTTCTCCCATTTCTAATTCCTTTATTTGCTGGTTTAAGTGCGGTTGGAGCATTGACGGGTGGTATTTCAACAGCGGTGAAAACTGCCAACGAAAGGAAGGCTCAACTCCAGGCTCAAAAAGAATTGGAAAGACATAACAAAGAGTTGGAGAAACAAATTAGTGGAAGTGGTGTAATTGTAGATTTTGCTGAAAAACTTGAAGGTCTGCCTGATAAAGCGAGATTGTTAGTTGGAGATATGCTTTCTTCTATAGCACAAGCAGGTGTAAAATTAACGAAAAGAGGTGATGGATTATATCTTTCTAATAAATAAATGAGCATTGGTGAGTGGTTTAAAGAATTTGGAAAGAATACAACATCAAATTTACAACTTGTCAAATATTGTAAGAAATTAAAAATTCATAATGTGGTTATTTGTATGAGAGATGAATTAACAAATGTGCCGAAACATACAAAGAATATAATTATGAACTTAGAAGATAATAATGGGAACGGTTCTCATTGGGTTTGTATTTTTAATAGTCAAGACAAATATTATTTTGATAGTTTTGGTCTTCCACCACCTGTTGAAGTCATAAAATTCTTACAGAATGCTGTTTATCAAACATTTCAAGTCCAATAATTAAATTCCAAGTGTTGTGGTCAATTATGTCTATATGTGTTATTTCAACTCAACAAAAATAAAAAGTTTTATGATATTATTTTTAATCTAATATAAATGACATATGTTGGTAAAGATGGTTCTATCTTTGGTGTATCCCAAGAACTGGATATTGATTTATCAAATTATTACACAAAGGCACAGGCTGAACGACATAAATATAATATAACCAAAAATATTAACATGAAAAATGCTTATAAATTAAAAAATTATCCAAGCCCGACTGACGCGAATGACTTGGTGAGATTAAGCGATTTATCACAATATATATCCTTAAATAAAACGGCCCTGTATTCCAAAGATACAGAAGTGTTGATATTATCTCCAGGTCATACAGAATTCACAGTTCGAATTAAAATAAATTTTTATAAAGAAGTGCGTATCGTTTGTATGAGAATAGAACAATGGGGGTATGATATGAATGATTTAGGGTATAATTGGTCATTTAAAATTAACCTCGAAGACCTGGAACAATTAAATCAGTCTCGTAAGGAAGAATATTATCCACTTGGTATCGAGAATGAGTTTTGTGGGGCCACGATTAGTAAACAACAAATAAAAGAATTTAATAAGGGTAAATATAATAATGGTTTTGCCCTTGTTTATATCATGAAAACAGAAAAAAACAGGATTATATATAATAAGTAAGGAAATACAAAATGATTTAACTATGGGAAGATGGGAAGGTGTTTCGTGCCATAATATTATTCTAACATATATTTCTAATACATAAATGACAGCAAGAAGGTTTCAAGAAAATTATCATTTCTGTGTCCAAGCATACCTTCAAGAAAAGGGTATTCGGTATTTTAATAAATATGTTCTACAACATAAGAATGAGGTATTTTCAATAAAAGATTGGCATTATGCTGATGTTGATAAACCGACAACTTTAGATTTAATTAGAATGTTAAATAATGAAAAAATTATAAAGTTAAGAAAAGGTAAGGCTCCTCTAGAAATTCAAAAGAAATTTTATTGGTTTCATGTTGTAAAAAAAATTATTTTGGATACAGGAATAACAAGAAATCCTGATGAATATATGTATGATATTCTATGGGGTGTAAGCGATTCAAGGATAATAAGGGATGAGGAAGGAGTTGAAGAAGAGAGGGAAGAGGAGGAAAAGGAGAAGAGGGAGAAGAAAGAGAAGGAGGAAAAAGAGAAGAGAGAGAAGGAGGAGAGGGAGAAGAGAGAGAAGAGAGAGGGAGGAAAGAGAGAAGAGAGAGAGGGAGGAGAGGGAGGAAAGAGAGAGAATGAATAAATATCAAAATATGGAAACCAGTGGGATTAAAAAAAGATTAGGGGCATTACAGAAAATAACTCAACCCACTGAGGAGGAAAACAAAGAATTGACAACTCTATTTGCAATACTTTCGACAAGACTATTGACATCGACAAGATATGGATTTTAATTCAAGTTTTTCATTTTTTATTCTTATTTTTTCTAAAATAAATGGAGGAGAGAGTGAAGGCATTTCTAAGGATTCTTTATGTTTTAAAAATTAAGATTCAAATGTGCATGTTGGAAACTAAAAAGGTTTTTGCACTCTGCAGGAATTTTTCTCATAAATAAATGAGTTATTGTCTCAAATATAAAAAAAAATTTCATATATTAAAAGTAAAAATAACAGGGTTATACAAAAAGGTATATGTTCGGTGTGTGGTTCAAAAAAAAATCAATTTATCTCCAAACACAAACTCGGAGGAGATATACAAAAGTTTTTATCAGGACGTAAATTTACAACTACTGGAATACCAGGGGAATTACATCTACCAGGGTATTCTTTCTGTGGTCCAGGCACAAACTTGGATAAAAGATTAGATGAGGCAGACAATCCTAAATCCTGGAGTGAGCCCATCAATAGAGTTGATGAAGTGTGCATGAGACACGATATTGATTATGGGAATACCACAACTTTGGAAGAAAAGCATGAAGCCGATAGAGAAATGTTGTATAATTTGTCTCTGATACAAAATCCAACCTTGAGAGAAAAAGTTGATAGGTTCATCGTGAAGAAGATGATCAGTGCTAAATTGAGACTTGGACTTGGAAATTCAAAAAACTTGTAAGCTCTAATGATGTCATTAAGATTGAAGAGCAATTAGCTGATGAATTACATAAACCAATATTCACAAAGTTTCAGAGAAGGAAAGTTTATTCCAAGGAAGTAGATTATATCTGGTCTGCTGATTTGATTGAACTCAATAATGATAAGGGGTACAAGTATGCTTTAACCGTTATTGATTTAAGGAGTAGATACGCATGGGTTGTACCATTAAAAAACAAAACAGGTAATACTCTTATGTTAGCCTTTCAACAGATATTTAATAAAAGTAAGAGAAAACCTAAAAAATTGTGGACTGATGGAGGGTAGAGGGTTTTATAACAAGACATTTATGAATTTTCTAAAAAATAACAGTATTACATTATACAGTACCTTTAATGAAGGGAAGGCAGTTGTTGTTGAACATTTTAATCGTACCTTAAAAGAGAGACTATATAAAAAATTCACACAACTCGGTTCACAACAATGGTCATCTTTTATTCAGGATATTGTGGATAAGTATAATGACACGATTCACACGTCAACAAATATGAAACCATCAGAAACATTTACAAAATTAAAATATGAAAAAGAGATTAATGTCAGAAAACCTAAGTTCAAAGTTGGTGATATCGTAAGAATATATAGGTGGAAATCTCATTTTGAAAAGGGTTATACTAAACGATGGACGAAAGAACTTTTTTAAATTGTTCATGTAATAGATACGGTTCCTTGGACTTATAAGATATATGATTTGGAAGGGGAAGAGATTTTAGGTTCATTTTATTCACAGGAATTACAAAAGACAAAGATAAATTGAAATTTTTTGACTCCGCCCCTTTTTGACTCCGCCCACACAAAACCCACCCACATAAACTCCACACAAACCCCACCCCACACAAACCCCACACAAACCCCCCACAAGCTCCACACAAAAACCCCACCCCACACAAGCTCCACACACACAAACCCCACACAAGCTCCACCCATATTCATCATATTCACATAATTAGTGATTAGTTAATTAGTTCCCCACACACAACATGTTTATTTAATTAAAAAATTATCCACCCATCCACACAAGCTCCACCCATCCACCCATCCACCCATCTCTCCACCCATCCATTTATCCACACAAACCTCATCCACATACGCCTCATCCACATTCACCCCTCCCACATAAGCCCCACCGAAGCCCCGCCCACATAAACCCTGCCCACATAAACCTCTCCCACACAAGCTCCACCCACATAAACCCTGCCCACACAAACCCCACCGAAGCCCACCGAAGCCCCGCCCACATAAACCCCACCCACACAACCCCGCCCACACAAGCCCCACCGAAGCCCCGCCCACACAAGCCCCTCCCACACAAGCCCCACTCCTCATCCCCCAGTGCGCCCCCACCTTTGACCCACCACCTCCCTCATCCCACCCCCACGCTTCCCCACACACACATGGGGAGGGGAGGGGTGGGATGAGGGGGTGATGGGTCATTGGGGGAGCGCACCTACCCCCCCCACCCTCTCATTCATGTCTTGATTCTCTTTTTGAAATTCAAAATCAAGTAATTGTAAACAAAACAAATATAATTAATCAAAATTGAAAATATTAAATATTCATTTGCGAGAATGTATAATCTTTCCCAGCAATCTTCTTCAGATGTCTTGTGATTTCGAAACTCAGACACCATATTCTGTTTTGAAACAAAAAGTGGATAATAATTAGGTTTTATAAAGATAATTACATGGTAATATGAGTAAGCCTGGTGTTGGTTCTAAGTTCAAGCCTCGTTGACCACTGAATTAACACACCAGGAGGCCGACTCAGCCTGTCATCCTTCCAAGGCCAATAAAATGAATTCCAGTGTACTGGCAAAACCGCGTCCAAACTAATGATGCAACCAACATAAGGCGACATTCCAAAGAGAGAGTGATATTAATAAAAGAATAAATAAACAAATAACTAAATAATAATTCAGAAACATTTACCTCCAGAAAATCATGTGTTGTACCAGATTGCTTCAACAGCTTATGTTGTGTGATCGAGCTGAAAAAAAAAAATAATGAGTCAAGGGTATAGATGGAGAGACAGACAGAGAGAGGTAGGTAGAAAGACAGACAGAGAGAGATACAAAGAGACAGACAGGGAGAGATAGAGAGAGACAAACAGACAGGGAAAGAGACACACACACACACTCACGCACACACACACACACACACACACACACACACACACACACACACACACACACACACACACACACGTGTCTCACCATTGGTTTAATTCATTCGAGATCAGAGGCCGTGATAAGACTTCGTACCAGTCATTATAAATGTTTTTCAATTCTCTTCTAAAATCATTGACCTCTTCAATAAGAGCATTCATTTGATGCACCTCATCGTGATATGTAAACTCCACTTCTTCCAAGGACCTGCCAGGAAAAAATATATATTTTCGCATTATCTCGATTTAATTTATAATCAATTGCTTCATCGTTCAAAGAGGAAACCATACACAAACTTACCAACTTTGTAGTGAGCTGTTATCTTCATCGGAAGAGAGTGAGTCCATGTCTCAGTTTTTTTTTTACCATTGGTATAAGATGGCAAAAAGATCAGAGGCCGTGATAAGACGTCATGTCAGTCATTAAAAATGTTTTTCAATTCTCTTCTAAGATGATTGACCTCTTCAATAAGAGCATTAATTTCATGCACCTCGTCATGATATGTAAACTGCTCTTCTTCCAAGGACCTGCCAAGAAAAGAAAAAAATATCAGAATTATCACGATTTAATTTATAATCAATTGCTTCATCGTTCAAAGAGGAACCGATACACAAGCTTACCAACTTTGTGTTGAGCTGTTTTGTTCGCTGAAGAAAGATCGCTCATGTTTCAGTGGTAAAAATGAAAATCCCGTCTGGCAGAAACTTTGTCTGGCGAATCACTTATAAGGCAACGATGAGGAGATTGCTTAATCAATGGGTGTGGCCACAGGAAATGACGCTTCGGGTGAGACAGCTTGGAAAATAACTGGGCGATATATTCTCAAATTGTATGAATCGTTTTTAAAACATACTTAAAATGCCCTAAAATGCTTTTGATTAAACTTATGTTTAAAAGCCTGTTCGTGTTCTGAGATAAAATATAAATACGAGGCCTTGTCTCACAGAATAGTTCCTATTTTTTCACAGCATGACTGTCCAAAAACACTTCCTCATTTTGACAGCATGACCGTGTCAAAAAAAAATACTTCCTCATTTTCATGGCACGAACTGATAACATTTGAAACAAAACTTTTTTATGGCGTGGTTTATGCACAAAAATGATTTGCAACTCGGGCGGTGGCCAGATGAGAGCATTAAGAGAAGCTTATCATTTCGTAATGGCACAAAAGGGGTATCTTAAAAAAATATAAAGATTCAAATGTTTTGTTTTTAAATATTTTAGATGGGGATTATTGTGCAAAGAAAATTAAACTATTGAAGGAATTTGAGAATGAACAAATGTTTATGGGTTTAATGAGTGAGCTAAACAATATGCATCGGTTATTTGATAAAGAGTGTCCCGAGGCTTAGACGTTTCAGATATTTCTTTAGAATCACCTTTAACAAATCTTTATCTTGTTGCATAGGTTATTTGAAAAAAGGTATCCCCAGGTTAAAAGGGGAGACAAATAAATATACCTTGGGACAAAAAGGGGGTTTATTTTTAGGGAAAAAAAATATGAATCGCTGAAAATCCCCCATTCATTTACATGGGGAAAAGTGAGCCAGAACCAATATATTCACCCTACTATCCTGATCCGGAAATTTGCATATTGTTTTCTCCTGCCAGCCTATAAAATGGCGAGTGCAAGGCGAATCGTGGCAGAGTCAGTCTTTGGTTGGAGGGCAGAGTGTGGCAGCGGCAGAGTGTGGCAGAGAGTGGAGTTGGGTGGCGAAGGCATCGAGTTGGGTTCTGCAGTCGGCTGAGGAGAGTTGTGGGAAGAGGCCAAGGAGCTCGGGTCCTAGGCGAGAAGGACGGCGGTCGGCGACGAGGTCGCGGTGGGAGATCGCTCGTCGTGGGACCCAAGCCAGCCATCCATTCTCCCAATCCCCGGGGCATCAACAATTCCCCCTTTCCCCCGCGCTGAGATGGTGCAACAAGGGGGCCCATTCCCACCCCACTCCAAACGTCATGCCAACGAAACCCGCCAAGGAGCACGGAGTCGGGGCACAGCCACGCGGCCACATCTGTGGCTCGTCCGCCAACGTGTCACGAGGATGCGGGTAGGACCCACCCGGTCTCGCAGACCGGGCCGCTCCTTCAGGTCACGCGCGCATATTGGCCTACAGGCCCGTCTGCCCCCTTGTCTCTGAGGGTGGCTTCTTTCCTTTGCTCTTGAGTGAATGTGTGTTGGCGCCATGTCTTGTAAAGTCGAACTGTTTAAGTGTTTCCGTGTGTCGGTCTGATTCGGTTGTAGCTCTGCACTGTTGCTTTTGTTTGGGTTGATATATGTGCATTTTCACTGTTTGGCTGTATATGTGTGCTCTCCGTGTGTCGTGTAAATAAAGTGCTTGCATGTTGAACTGTGCCCGTTTCGCTTCGTCTCCTTCCTTTTAATTGACCCTCCATCCTGCTTCACATAAAGGGTTCGTTGTGGGCTTAATATGCCTGATAACACTGAACAACAAAAATTTTTTTACTGGAGATGTGTAAAGTGATTTAGACTAATTTGGGTACGCTGATTTCAAAAATCATAACCGTTTTGCTGTATCACGTCAGGATTTTCAGTAACAGAAATATTCCCATTGCCTAGAAGTCAGGATTTCAATGAAATTTACAAAAATTCATTTATTCATTTATTTCATCATGAATGCTTCAAAATTATAGAAATTACAGAAAAACTCCACTAGAATGTAATTAAAAATGCTTCAGGCATTTGGCTTTGCGTTTGTGCTGCTCTGTGTCAGTTTCACGATGCAGGAACCAGCAGAAATCGCCCATCATGTTCGGGTTGTGCCGCCCTTGGTAACGCGTCTCCATGAGTGAAATCTCTTGGTGGAATCGCTCGCCGTGCTCGTCCGAGACTGCTCCCAAGTTGTCAGGGAAGAAGTTCAGGTGCTGGTGTAGGAAATGGATTTTCAGGGACATCCTGGAGCCAAGTTTCCTGAAGGACTCCAGCAGCTGCTGCACTATTTCTTCATAGTTGTCCGCGCGCTCGTTCCCCAAGAAGTTGTCCGTCACAGCTTTGAAGCTCCTCCACGCTGCCAGCTCTTTGGGGTTTAGAGTTGTCGGAAAAGTTTCGTCCTTCATAATCTTTCGGATTTGCGGTCCAACAAAGACACCAGCCTTGATCTTGGCCTCCGACAAGGTGTTGCCAAACTTTTCCTTGAGGTATAAAAACCCACGCCCATTCAGATCCATTGCCCGTACAAAACTTTTCATCAAGCCGAGCTTTATGTGGAGTGGTGGAAGGAAAACCTTGGCTGGGTCGACAAGGGCGACATGCTTCACGTTGTGTCGACCAGGTACATGCTCTTTTCGCTCTTCCCAATCTTTCTTCGTCCAGTGATTCTTGTCGTCTCTGCTATCCCAGAGACAAAGGAAGCACATGTATTTCGTGTAGCCTGACTGCAGCCCCAACAACAGCGCCACTACTTTCAAGTCTCCGCAGATGTGCCAGTTGAAGTCATTGTACTTGATGGAATCAAGCAGCTGCCGCATAGTCTCATAGGTCTCTGTCATGCCGAACGCGTGAGCCAGTGGGACTGATGGTTTCTCGTTGCCATTGTGGAGCAAAACAGCCTTCAAGCTGTTCTTCCCCGAGTCGATGAAGAGGCGCCAGTCTGCAGGATCGCGATCACACCCAAGTTCTTTCAACAGACCGTTGATGTCACTGCAGAATGTCATCGTGTCTTCCATCTCAAAGAACTCAGCCATGTCTCTGTGACGTGCTCTGAACAAGGATATCTTGGTGTTAGATTCAAGTAGATTCCACTGCTGCAGCCTTGATCCAAGCAGCTCTGCCTTCGCCTTTGACAGCGAGAGATCTCTTACAAGATCATTTAAGTCTCCCTGGTTCAGAAGGTGTGATTCTTGAGTGTCGGGTTCAAAAGGTTCATCATCACCATCCTCTTCACCACTGCTTACAGCTATGTTCTGATCAGCTGGAGGTGTTGGAACGGGGTTCTCGTCATCATGAGGCACAGGTTTACGAGCAGAGACGCAGTCAGCGTACTTGATGTGACCTTTATTCTTCTTGTTGAAGCCAGCGATGCTTGTGCAGCAGAAATAACAATCATCATGATGATTCTGCGGCTCACGCCATATCATGGGCACCGCAAATGGCATGCTCGCGCGCTTGCCCACCAACCACTGAGTCAAGGTTGTGTGACAGCTTGTGCAGCAGATGTGTGGTGCCCAGCTCTGTTCTTGGTCCCCCACCTTACACCCGAAGTAGTGAAAGTAGGCGGCCTTCATTTTCACTGCTGTAGATATACTTCGTTGTTGATCTTTTTTGGTGTACCGACCACAGACATAGCAGAAGTTGTCAGGATGATTGGTACAGGAACGCCTACTCATCTTTATCTGAAAGAAAGAAATATAACACAAGTTAACAACAATTGTACGAAATAGACATGTTAAAGACATATGTAAATTTCATTGAAATCCTGACTTCTAGGCAATGGGAATATTTCTGTTCCTGAAAATCCTGACATGATACAGCAAAACGGTTATGATTTTTGAAATCAGCGTACCCAAATTAGTCTTAATCACTTTACACATCTCCAGTAAAAAAAAAAATTGAAATTTGTTGTTCAGTGTAATTAATCGGAACCGTCGAGGCCGACTATAACACCGCTCGGTTATCACTGTAGCACCGAACGGACCGCTTAAGCGGTTCGTGTCCGGAGTCGGCCTGTGGCGAGGTACAATCCCCCGGTCGACCATCCGCGCAGGTACTGAGGTAGATCAAATTTGGCGAGCAACCCTATCCTGCGCGGGTGGGCAATTGGCACGGTCATGGTGGGGTTAAACCCCCACCCGTGACTAGCTCCCGCGTTGTTCCGAGAGGGTCACGATTGAATCGTCCGTTCTGGTGGGCGAGGCGGCCGCCATTCAAGTCGAGCGGCCGATCGCACGCTGGCCGGCGCGAATTCACAACAATACTCACGTTATTTAGATTACCTTATTAAATCATTATTTAGATTATTTAGATTACCTACCGGATCAGGTGCTGCCTGGCGGAGCTGCCAAGTATGTACCGGCTATTCATCAGATCATTGGGGAATAACGTCCTGGCTAAGCTATGGTGCAGGCCATGCTGGACCAACGGAGGAAAAGACAAAAACGAGCTGGGACCATGTTAAACCAGGATGCGAGGAAAGTTATGTGGCACCGTTATGGGGTTTATTGCAAATAAACAAATAAAGCAAGGAATTTATGGGGTGCGACAAAAGGCAAACAATATGACAAAAGAAGAAAGTGCACAATTTTCCCCAAAGTTCTTATGCAGTCTTAACTTATGCTACTTCAGTTGCCATCACATGCACATGCACACACGCACACGCACAAAAACCCCAGGAAAATTGGAGATATCCCAGAGAGATAGAACCAGTTGAGGATTAATGTCCTCTCAATACCTGACGTTGCCAAAAGACCTGCACAGCCCAGAATGCTTCGGAAAGGGGAGGAGGGAGAAATACTGAGGGTGTCAAGGGTGCATGTTTGAGAAGTGCAACTGCAATGTGACGTGGGGTGCGGCGTAGTGTAAAAGGAAGAATGTGAGGTGCAGGTCAGTTCGGTTCGCTCTTCAGTTCGCTCTGAAAAAAAAAGTTGGTCGGGCTTGCCCACGTTAATTTCTCTTTTGCATCCATAGTGGATGAGAGATAGATGGTAGAAGAAAATGTGTGAGAGAAAAGATCCTATTGTGCACATGTAAGAGTCTGTACGTGTAAGTGTCGCTGCAGGATGTAACCTAAATGAGTTGCGTATAAATGGAGCAGTTCTGGCTCGCGGCAGCAATGCATGACCCCACACCTGGTTACACTAACTCAACGCTTGGCATTGTGCTCCTGTCTCCCCGGCAAGGTCCGATGTCTGCTCTCTGCTCTGGACGGTGCTCTCTGCTCTGGACGATGCTCTCTGTGCGGAATGATCCACATATGCTATTTTTCTAGGCCCCGGACGAGGGGAGGAGCCAACCATCGGAGCAAAAGGAGCTCTAACAAAATTGAGCTCCCCTATTGGTTCGTAGCAGTCGTAGCCATGATCTGCCAGGCCCCAGAAGCGAAAGATGACTCAGTCTCCGGCTGATAGGGGCACGCACAACAGCTCCTGACCTTTACATGGGGCTGTGGTTCTTGAAGGAGCTCTCTGGACCCGAGCATGTGCTGGGTTTCATTCAAACGTCGGATTTTAGAGAAATCCCTGTGCTACCCATGGGTCCTTAAACGAGCTCCAGTGCACGTTCGCACTTCAAGTTTTTCTCCAAAATAACCCAACCTACATCTCCTCCATCTCACTCGAGTCTGTGGAAAGTATTCGATAAATATGTTTCAGTTGAGGCAGTTGTAGAGTAGCAGGAGCATGTTGTGGTGTTTGTAATGAAATAGCAGTACGTTGTGGCATTGTGGGGAAGAGGTGGAAGTTCCTTGTCATGAGATTGTGTGTAATAGCTGCGTTTGTTTTGGAAAATGTAAGTGTGGGTTGTTGCGGGGATTTTAGTAGTCATATGAACTGGTTGTGGTGAGCATGGTATAGTTTGGTGAGTGGAATGAAGGTCTGAGGCGAAATGGCAGTTGATAATTGGCAAGCAGTTTTGAAGGGAAAATTGGTGCACAAATGCAAATGAGGTGCTCATGTCGCGGCGCGCTTGCTGGGTTACTATTGGTCTTTACTGATTTACGTGCATGCTTGCTTGCGTGTTTCGTGTGAGAGAAAGAGGGTGGAAGAATGCAAACACTGAAGGTACAAAAAAAAACACAACTGAAGGAGTCCCACACAATGCATCTTTCCCCTTTACCCACTAGAAAGATGGAAAGGACTAACTAATACACATACTATTGAAATAACTGTCTTAAGATTGCTGTATGTTGTGTGCCATTGCCTTGGAGGCATGCATTTTTACAGAACAGCAACAATATGTATTTGCTTTCTTCTCCGAAAGTGCACACCCAATTTTGATGAAACCTGACCACAGCCTTCATTACCCATGATATACCATTGTTCAAACCATTAAAATAGTCGTGGTCTAAGGGGATTTAAGGGTCTGTTGCCCCCAAAATATCTATTTGCTTTCTTTTCTGAAACTACATACACAATTTTGATGAAGCTTGACCTGAACCTTCATCACCTGTGATGTACCAAAGTTTGTTCATTACATTAGAAAAATTGGAATCAAAGGGCATGCAAAGGGGGTTGTGCCCCAAAATATGTATTTCCTCTTTTCTCTGAAACTACACACACAATTTCTATGAAATCTGACCACAACCTTCATCTTTCATGATAAACCAAAGATTGTTCACACCATTAAAAAAAAAAAATCGGGTTCTACGGAGGGGGGGGGCTTGCCCCCCAAAAGAGGTATTTGCTTTCTTTTCGGAGATCTGACACATATCTTCATTTTTCCATCTGACACATATCTATATACTCAATTTCTGACAGATTGGGGTTGGCCCAGCACACACGATGGCAGAATCGGGCGAATGCGAGCGATAACCTCGTGGGCCATGGCGGATCTGCACACACTGTACGAAACGTGCTCGAAGGCAGACCCGTGCGCCGCTTGCGACGCTTTATTTTTGTACAGAGCAGGGCATGAATGGACACATCTTACCGTCTGTGCATGGGTTTGCCGTATCATCTTACCTTCTCGCCTCTCCGGCCAATGAAGCCATGATCAGGCAGAGGCGTGATGTGCAGTTTGGATCGCTATGGCCGTGTGGTGCATCACGGAGCAGGCATTGATCAGCGCTAATCAGGGGTGCCCAGGCAGGCATATGGGACTGATGCCACCCTCGGCCAGTCATCAGGGCAGGGCCCAGGGGTTCTTGCAAAGCAATTCATGATGCGGAGTTCGATGTGGGCGAATCATATCATGTTGTGGGTCGGAGCGAGACGATTCCACCATGTGGGGCCATCTTGCCGGAAGTGGAGTGAAGCAGCTTTCGGCCATTGCGGCCAGCCGCGCAGGGGGCTGGAGCCAATCAGAGCGCCTGATTCGGGTGACGATGCATCGCTTCGGAGTGGCCCCCTGCTCCGCACTGCGGGGCTATAAAGGTCGGAGTGGGGCCGTTCGCTCTCTCTCTCTATTCTGCTGCCCCTGCACACGTTGGACTTCGTCATCACCTGGACTCCACCCTCCCAGCTCAAGTCCCTCCTTCACACCGATGGTCACGACTCAACGCAAGCTGCACAAAGCCTCACAAAGCGAGAGATGATGTGCCAGCTGTCAGCGAGGTATCACACCATGGAGCAGCCCCCCAAACGTATTGGTGGCATGTTCGGGCAAGCAATTGTACAAGGTACCAAGAGACCGTAGCTTCAACTCCTCTCCCTTCTTGCTTCAATAACTTCTCTTCATCGGGTTTTGTGTTTGTGTGTGTGTGTGCGTGTGTTGTCCTGGCGCCTGTCCCCGTAAGTTAAGATTGCAGAAGATGATTATTTTGCGTTAAGTCTGCTCTGTGTCTGCTTTCGTATGTTGCCTGTAATATTGCTGCACCTCTCACCGTTCTTTTTATCCATGCATAACACACCCCAATAAAACTATTCCCTGTATCACATACCTTTCCTCACCCCATTGTAAATAAATTATGATTAGAAATGTTCCCAGCTCGTTTTTGTCTTTTCTTGCATTGATCAAGCATGGTCCGAATCTGAGCTTAGCCGGAACTTTATTCCCAACGATCCGTTGCTTTCAGCCGGTACGTCCTTGGCAGTGTCGCTCGGCTGCATCCGATCCAGTAAAGTGATCTGATTCGGACAAGGCGTATCGATGGTGTGTTCCACGGTAATTAAATCACGTGATTAATTAGGTAACCCGGTTAACCCATAGACTGGAGGACCCTCGGTCACACGGTTGAGTTATTGTCGTCCATGGTCGGTTAGGGCCCTGTCACACCTTGACGTTTTAGCCAGCAATGGCAACATATAAAAATGTATGTAAAACGTTGGCGTACGCTGAAATTTTGATGTTTTTTTAAGTTTAGGGCGTTTCCATAACGTGTTGGTCATATGCATAACATATTAGTAACGAGCACAGAACGTTTCGTTGTGTTATTGATAACTTTTACCAACGAATGCTTAGCCTGTTGTCGGCGTTCACAACCTATGCCCAACGATAGTTTAACTTACGCATAGCACGCTAAACGTATCGCCGGCGAACTGGTGGCGTAGCCTGTTAAGAACCTGCCGGACGCCGATTTAAATCACAACCGCCTGAGAATTTGAAGTGTCAACATCGCATTCACACCTTGACGATTTTGCCAGCGTATGCCGGCCTATGAAAAATGTGTCTAAAACGCTAGGCGCTCGTCAAATACGGTATAGGTAAGTTCTGTATATGTTAAGAGTAGGCTGGAAAACAATGAAGTACGCTGTCATATTACGTGGGACGTGTAATACATCGTGAAATTTCAAGCATGCTGAAAATTTTACGACATACTCGGCATATGGCTCACACGTTCCGCATGTGTTGTCATATGTTCCTGGCACGCTCCGCGATCGTTTACACACGATGGACACACATTACTTGTCGGTTACTCATAAGTCGAAACACGTCAAGGTAATATTTAACATACCCGCAACCTAATTTTCAACCAATGGGTAACGTCCTTTTAACCTAAGAGTAGCGTGCTCTGAACCTATGTTTAACGTGCTTGAAACCTATGAGTAACGTGCATTGAACCTATTTGTAACTTGCCTTGAACCAATGACTAGCGTGCTATGAACCTATGAGTAACGTGCGTTTAACCTATGTTTAGCATGCATGCTTCGAACCTAAGTATAACGTGCTTCTAACCTTTAAGTAACATGCTATGAACCTATTTGTAATGTATCTAAAACACACATTGTCATATTTAGACGAATTAGATTGACGTCTTCCGGACGACAACAGCACTTGCTGAACGTGTTTCTAACTTACATCTACCGTGTAATGGCGTATTGGCAGCGTTAAGGGGAATTGGTATATACAAATGGGCTTCACAAGAGGAACCCATCATTGTTCCAGACTCCATGTTGAGTAGCTGTCAATGCCAGTAGTATCAGTAGTAGTAATACTATTAGTAGCAGTTGGTGTGCGTGGCAGTAGTAATAGTAGTAGTTGTAGTAGTATTGGTAGTAGTCGTAGGTCCATGAGAGTAGTGGTATGTGAGCGTGATGGGGAGGGTGTGGGTGATGATGGATCCTCTTATCGTCCACGAATCGGAGACTACTTTGCACCATTGTTCGATGTTCTTTTCGGCTAATTTTTTTTCCTCATTCCCACAATGAAATATTTCTTTGTTTTACTTTTTAAAGTATTAAAAACGACTTTGACAAATCCATAATGTACTAGTAATGAACACAGAATGCTTAGATAACTTATAGATAAGTTATACCAACGATTGTTTATCGTGTTTTAGTCGTCCACAACCTATGCCCAACGATAATCTACCGTATGCATAGCGTAATAATTCCCAAGCACGTTATTCATAGGTTATAAATAAGTCACGGGTACCCTAAACATTACTTTGATGTGTTTCGACGTATGAGGAACTTTCAAGTTGCGTGTTGCGAAGTGTGAACAACGTTCGTGTAGCGTGCTTACAAAACGTTACTCATAGGTTAGAAATAAGTTTCGGGTACGCGAATGTTACCTCTACGTGTTTCGACTTATGAGTAACATACAATTAACGTGTGTCAACGATCGCATAACGTGCCTACAGCTTATGGCCAGTGTAGCGGAACGTGTGAGCCAAATGTCGAGTACGTCGTAAAATTTCAAGCATGCAAAAATTTTTGGACAACCAAAAAGTACAGCGTAATACGACCTATAGTAGTGTTTTTCAGCGTGCACCTAACGTACACATAACGTACCCATAACGTATTCGACGTGTGCCAGCGTTTTAGACAAATTTTTCATAAATCGGCATACGCTGGCTAAATCGTCAAGGTGTGACAGCCCCTTTAGCGACCCGCCGCATCACAGAATTATCTGTGTGCGATGGCCGACAATTCCAGGGAGTTTGGTGGTAGCAGTGATAGCTCCCCCCTCCCTCCTTGTGGACTTCTCACCCGACCCCCGGCCCGCAACAATATTATGTTGCACACCTGTGGATGCCTAATGAGGCGTCAGAGTGCATGGTATTGTCAGTAAATATATTTATCCTAACTCTCATTATTCGATTCATTCAGAGAGATGAATAACACTGAACAACAAAAATTTTTTACTGGAGATGTGTAAAGTGATTTAGACTAATTTGGGTACGCTGATTTCAAAAATCATAACTGTTTTGCTGTATCAGGTCAGGATTTTCAGGAACAGAAATATTCCCATTGCCTAGAAGTCAGGATTTCAATGAAATTTACAAAAATTCATTTATTCATTTATTTCATCATGAATGCTTCAAAATTATAGAAATTACAGAAAAAACTCCACTAGAATGTAATTAAAAATGCTTTAGGCATTTGGCTTTGCGTTTGTGCTGCTCTGTGTCAGTTTCACGATGCAGGAACCAGCAGAAATCGCCCATCATGTTCGGGTTGTGCCGCCCTTGGTAACGCGTCTCCATGAGTGAAATCTCTTGGTGGAATCGTTCGCCGTGCTCGTCCGAGACTGCTCCCAAGTTGTCAGGGAAGAAGTTCAGGTGCTGGCGTAGGAAATGGATTTTCAGGGACATCCTGGAGCCAAGTTTCCTGAAGGACTCCAGCAGCTGCTGCACTATTTCTTCATAGTTGTCCGCGCGCTCGTTCCCCAAGAAGTTGTCCGTCACAGCTTTGAAGCTCCTCCACGCTGCCAGCTCTTTGGGGTTTAGAGTTGTCGGAAAAGTTTCGTCCTTCATAATCTGTCGGATTTGCGGTCCAACAAAGACACCAGCCTTGATCTTGGCCTCCGACAAGGTGTTGCCAAACTTTTCCTTGAGGTATAAAAACCCACGCCCATTCAGATCCATTGCCCGTACAAAACTTTTCATCAAGCCGAGCTTTATGTGGAGTGGTGGAAGGAAAACCTTGGCTGGGTCGACAAGGGCGACATGCTTCACGTTGTGTCGACCAGGTACATGCTCTTTTCGCTCTTCCCAATCTTTCTTCGTCCAGTGATTCTTATCGTCTCTGCTATCCCAGAGACAAAGGAAGCACATGTATTTCGTGTAGCCTGACTGCAGCCCTAACAACAGCGCCACCACTTTCAAGTCTCCGCAGATGTGCCAGTTGAAGTCATTGTACTTGATGGAATCAAGCAGCTGCCGCATAGTCTCATAGGTCTCTGTCATGCCGAACGCGTGAGCCAGTGGGACTGATGGTTTCTCGTTGCCATTGTGGAGCAAAACAGCCTTCAAGCTGTTCTTCCCCGAGTCGATGAAGAGGCGCCAGTCTGCAGGATCGTGATCACACCCAAGTTCTTTCAACAGACCGTTGATGTCACTGCAGAATGTCATCGTGTCTTCCATCTCAAAGAACTCAGCCATGTCTCTGTGACGTGCTCTGAACAAGGATATCTTGGTGTTAGGTTCAAGTAGATTCCACTGCTGCAGCCTTGATCCAAGCAGCTCTGCCTTCGCCTTTGACAGCGAGAGATCTCTTACAAGATCATTTAAGTCTCCCTGGTTCAGAAGGTGTGATTCTTGAGTGTCGGGTTCAAAAGGTTCATCATCACCATCCTCTTCACCACTGCTTACAGCTATGTTCTGATCAGCTGGAGGTGTTGGAACGGGGTTCTCGTCATCATGAGGCACAGGTTTACGAGCAGAGACGCAGTCAGCGTACTTGATGTGACCTTTATTCTTCTTGTTGAAGCCGGCGATGCTTGTGCAGCAGAAATAACAATCATCATGATGATTCTGCGGCTCACGCCATATCATGGGCACCGCAAATGGCATGCTCACGCGCTTGCCCACCAACCACTGAGTCAAGGTTGTGTGACAGCTTGTGCAGCAGATGTGTGGTGCCCAGCTCTGTTCTTGGTCCCCCACCTTGCACCCGAAGTAGTGAAAGTAGGCGGCCTTCATTTTCACTGCTGTAGATATACTTCGCTGTTGATCTTTTTTGGTATACCGACCACAGACATAACAGAAGTTGTCAGGATGATTGGTACAGGAACGCCTACTCATCTTTATCTGAAAGAAAGAAATATAACACAAGTTAACAACAATTGTACGAAATAGACATGTTAAAGACATATGTAAATTTCATTGAAATCCTGACTTCTAGGCAATGGGAATATTTCTGTTCCTGAAAATCCTGACGTGATACAGCAAAACGGTTATGATTTTTGAAATCAGCGTACCCAAATTAGTCTTAATCACTTTACACATCTCCAGTAAAAAAAAAAATTTGAAATTTGTTGTTCAGTGTAATTAATTACCTGTGGTCACCTGTGATGACTGTTTGGAACAAGAGGCAACATATCTGCACTTTCTTCATGATTGACACTGTAAATACAGGAAACACAGGCACTCATTTTACATAATTGTATTTGATCATATGTAATACCTTTCCAGTAAATCTTCAAAGAGCATTGAAGTTTAACATCATTGCATTTTATTATGTGGAATACCTTTCAAGAAAATCTTCAAAGAACATTGAAACATTGGGTAAATTTTGTGGTGTCAGAGGTCTCGGAGGCAGGTTATTCATGCATAAAATGAGGTCATTGTGAAATTCCTGACGAACAAACGATTTCTGCCAAGACGTCATTCAGAGCTTTCCATTCCTTGTGAAGATTATTTGCATGCCAATTCACCTCGTCTACAAGCGAGTTGGAAATGCTGTAATAAAAGGGAAAATTAATAATTATTTACATAATTAATCATATACAATCAAAATGTAGACCAATTACTGCACCATAGTTCCAAGAAGGAAGCCAGACTTAACAACACACACACACACACACACACACACACACACACACACACACACACACACACACACACACACACACACACACACACACACACGATTCCATGAACAGTTTAATATTATTTGAAATTTACCAATGCTGTGATGAGTCATTATATTCATCCTCAGATGAAAGATGGTTCATCTCTGTTGGGTCAAACATTGGGTCATAAAGCAAATTCTCGTTCATTACTGTTAGGTCAAGATGAGAGAAGTGAAAAACCGTCAAACAGAATAGATTTTCGGCTGAGAGAAATGCCTCACTGATAAACCATGTTTGAGGAAGTCAGTTGGATATTTTTCCAGACTTTCCCCATTGTTGTCTTTCCTGTTTTCCAGCCACACCCAATACATCTGTCAGAATGTGTTTCACTTCCTCAAAAATTTAATGTGTTTATGTTTGAGAAAAGTTTTGAATATGGAAAATATTTTATAACAGATGAGTGCTACAAAACAATTTTATAAAATCGAACATAAATATTTATTGACTCTATGTCAGTTTAATGTACATGAGTGGTACCAAAATATACTCAGACAAGAGCATTGAGAGGTTTGTCATTTAATCTCTGCTCAACAAAGATACTTAAAGGTCGAAAGAAGAGTGTATTAAAAGAGACCATGAACTTTTAACATTTAATTACCTTGAATATACATGAAAGAGAAAGGGTGTTTATGGAGAAATCAATCTTCTTAGAAATAACAAACACGAAATATTCTCAGAGACTGTTAGTAAGAAAGCACAAACAGCATTTGATGATGATATATATATATATATATATATATATATATATATATATATATATATATATATATATGTATATATATATATATATCATGAGTGATGGAATAAATACATTACCTTATGGGTTTATAGTATAAGTATGAATAAAAATGGGGTTGGGGGGTTTTAACGGGCTACCGCTGCATTATTCTTAATTTATGAATAAATTAAGTTATTCCTGAAAATAAAACACTGATATTTATAGGATCTATATATGACTTCCAAATTTGATTAAAGAAATGATCATATGAAAGGGGGGCGAAGTCCAGCCCCACAGGGATAGTAGTTTCAAAAGGGAGGGGTATGATGAAGTAATGTGCTCCAGTTTGAAAAGGAGAAATATGAGTGAGCGTAAGCGAGCGAATATTGCGACTTTGAGAAATGGGACACATTACTGCGTCAAACCCTCCCTTTTGAAACGACTGATCCTTGTGATTTTTTTTTTCCTTCTGGCATGTTCAGGGAATTTGATGCTGGTCAAAAGATATCTATCGAAGACAATGTCGACTTGTTGGTGCTTCCCCACTTTAGCTCTGTTCATTATCTTCGATAAGATCAGTTGTGTGAATCCCCCAAATGTGGCAGGGAGGGATACAGGTGACATCAAATGGACGATATTCATGCCATCAATACTCAGAGCGAACAAGTCTGGGAAAGAGGTTGCAACATCACTGTCATTGTAGTCCTCTAGGCAATGGAGTCGCTGGGATTTATTGTTCTTCATGATTGATCCATCGGCTCCTCTCGTGCGGGGGAATGATACGAGGTCCATCTAAAAAGTAACGGGACTGCGCCTGCTGTGTGCTCCACTTACACAACTTGAATGAATGGGTTGCGTCCCAGTCTTTCGCAACATTCCAGCAACATATATGATTGGTGATGGTTGACTGCGCTCATTGTGTGATTTTTTTTGCAAGACATGCTATACACTTTGTCTTGTCTGAGTTGTCGTGCTACGAGTCATGAGCAGAGAGTCAATCTGAAGTTTCTTTCCAAGCTTGGCAAAACACCTTCCAAATCCTTCACAATACTGCAGCAAGTCCACGGGGAAGAAACGATGTCACGTGCACGTGCATTTGAATGGCATAAGAGGTTCAAAGAGGGAGGGGAGGTGGTTGAAGCCGATCCACAGTCGAGAAGACCTTCAATGAGCAGAACGGCGGACAACATCGAACATGTGAAGCAGATGGTGCGTGCAGATCATCGACTCACGTTGCGGATGATTGCTGAGGAACTTTCCATCAACAACGGCACTGTCTGGAGCATCATCACTGAAAATCTCAAAATGCACAATGTGTGTGTAAAGATGGTCCCCAAGTTGTTGTCTGAGGACCAGAAACAGCAAAGAGTCACTGTCTGTCAAGACATTATCGAGCACCTCGAGGACGATCCAGACCTGCTTGGGATAGTCATTACTGGTGATGAATCGTGGATATTCAAATTCGATCACGAGGCCAAACGGCAGAGTCGTTAGTGGAAATGTCCAGCATCACCAAGACCAAAGAAAGCAAGGATGTCGAAGTCGAAGGTCAAAGTGATGCTAATCGTGTTTTTTGACATCACGGGCATCGTCCACTTTGAGTGTTTACCACAGGTTCAAACACTGAATCAATATGTGTCCAAGGAGATCCTCCGGCGCCTCATGAGATCAGACCGTGACAAGAGGAGGGATCTGTGGGAGAACAACGCCTGGGTGCTCCACCAAGACAACACCCCTGTTAACGGTGCCCTTAGAATCCAACAGTTTCTGGCAGAGGGGAACGTGCCAACTCTGGAGGAACCCTCGTATTCACCAGACTTGGCCCCTTGTGATTTTTTTCCTCTTCCCCAAGCTCAAGGGGGTGATCAAGGGGACCCGATTTCCTGATGTGGAGGCCACCAAAAGGGCCATGAGGACGGAGCTCTGGAGGATTCCAGAAGAAGCCTTCTGGGGGTGCATTGAAGCATGGAAGAAGAGGATGGACAAGTGTGTGAGACTGGAGGGAAACTATTTTGGAGGGCACAAGCTGTAATTTCAATACATTATTTGTAAGAAAAATTCTGTGAAGTCAGTCCCGTTACTTTTTAGAAGAACCTATATATATATATATATATATATATATATATATATATATATATATATATATATATATATATATATATATATATATATATATATATATATATATATATATATATATATATATACATACATACATACATATGCATATATATATAATATATATATATATATATATATATATATATATATATATATATATATATATATATATATCTATATATATATCTTCTTCTTCTTTCGGCTGATCCCGTTCGGGGTCGCCAGAGCGGATCATCCGTAAGATCCGCATAGTGATTTGGCACATGTTTTACGCCGGATGCCCTTCCTGACACAACCCTGGTCGCCTCTTACGACACAGGGATATGTTACACCTATTTTAACCGGGGTATACACCGGCCCAGTACACTGGTACTCATTTCGCCGACCTCGGAAGGATGACAGGCTGAACCAACCCCCTGGTGCATTAATTCAGTGGCCCAACGGGGCTTGAACTCAGGACCTTTTGGATCCCAAGCCGCTGCCCTAACCACTGCGCCAACACCAGGCTTTATAATATATTGTTGCGAATTCCCGCCCGCCGGCGTGCGAGCGGCCACGTAACTCGAATCGCGGCACGTCACCCACCGGATGGACAATTCTGTCGTGACCCTCTCGGACTAACGCCGGGAGCTAGTCACGGGTGGGCCTTTCGGCCTCACCACGATCATGCCAATCGGCCCCCCACGTGGGATAGGGTTGTACGCCAAATTCGACCTTCCTAAGTACCTACGCGGAGGGTAGACCGGGCGATCGCACCTCGCCGCAGGTCGACTCCGGACACGGGCCACTTAAGCGACCCGTTCCGTACTATCGGGATAACCGAGCGGTGTTATCGTCGGCCTCGACGGTTCCGATTAATTATCGGGCATATTAAGCCCACTACCAACCCTTTACGTGAAGAAAGATGGAGATTCAATTAAAGAAAAGACGAAGCGAAACGGGAAAAACAGTTCAACATAATTCACATTTATTCTGCGGCACACGGAGAGCACACATATACAATTACAACAATTATGCACCAAAAGCAATTGCAACAAAAGAAGCACAACAATGCAGATCTCCTACCGACTACGCGAGCACACGGCAACACTTACACAGTTTTACTTTACAGACGGCGCCGACAACACATTTACTCAAAAGCAAAAGAAAAGGGCCTCACGGCTCACGGCTCCACAGACTGCTCCTCTCCAGACCCGACTTGACTGCCTCGACCTTTTCTCCAACTCACTGCCTCCAACTCCCTCCGACCCAAACTGACTAAATTCGCCCCGCGCTCGGCGCTTTATAGTCCGGCAGGAGGACCCATATGCAAATTTCTGGATCAGAACGAGCTGGGAGTGGAGCCACGCTCGCCCATTGGACGGAGAAAAAGGGGCGTGAGTCTCCCCTGATCCTCGAATTTGCATATATCGATTCAACTCCGATGCACCTGGAGGCGGGGCCAAACCGCCCCGCACTTGCTGATTGGACAGATCAGAAGTGGGCGTGTATCATTCCTGCTCCGAATTCTCCTCGGAAAGGCCGCACCCTGCACCCGCGGCTCAGCACGCGTCCCGCACGAGGCCAGGACAGCCTGACGCTCGGTGCCCACAAGCGGTGCGGGAATGGCCGCAGAAGGAGAGGTGAAGGTGGTGGAGGGTTTTAAAGTGCTGGTCCATGGCCGTGGCGACGTTTGGAATGGCGGTGATGCGATGTTTGCGGGAGCGAGTTGTGAAGGTAAAGGTCGTGGCTGTTGGCGTTGTTGTTGTTGTGAAGCGGCGTTGCGGTTGGTGGTTGTTGTGTGATGGCGGTTGAGACGTGGTTGGTTCAAAATAAAGATAGAACAGAAAAACGGCTATCTTAAAGGGTTGCAGCCCAAATGAATCACATTTATTCCCTCTATACAACGGGTTTGGGGCTAACTACACATGTACTTACAGAGATATCTCACCTACGGGACCTGAATGGTGGTTTGCGAATTTCCTCAACCGCAAATATATATATATATATATATATATATATATATATATATATATATATATATATATATATATATATATATATATATATATCCAAGAGAGTACAATACTTTCCTGAGATCGACATTTTCAATTCGACCTATCACCAACAGGGGTGCAAAAAATCTGCTATTGGTGGGAACTTTGTCTGCACAGGTACCTTTCCTTTCCGAAGCTTTTTCGACATTGTCATGAAAGTTGCCAACTTTAATTGTTTAATCGAGTCATGAAATCCAACGTAAGTGGACAACAACTGGGTGTTGACAAAATCCATGAATGCCTTCTCTCCTATTCTTCCTGCATTCAGTTATCTTCACATTCTTGAGATGCCAGAACACCTGACCTGATGTTGATCAAACCAGCTGTCTATTTTGAAGGGATAGACCACAGCATCAACACAATCTCTCACATCTTTCACGGCAGATTTGCGTCTTTCTCGAATGTTTCCTCCGAGGTCTTTATGCTTACTGCCCTTTCCAGGTTGACCAGCCATGATTTCGCATTGTCAAGTTACCATCGCTCTATCACTTTGGGTGAGAAGCCATCGATAAAAGGCTGTTCGATTCAGACAGAACTTTGTGACAGTGCCAGTGCATTTGGTGTGTCCATTGCAAGTCGACGCCGACTCAGGTTGAAGCCGACTCTATGTGATGCCGAAGCAGGTTTGCCATTGCCTTCCCAGCAGTTGTCAGGAGTTGGAGTCTAAAATTTGGCCATGGCACCTCAGTACTCAGAAACAATGGATCAGAATAGGATGGAAGGACCAATTCATCAAAAAATGGAAGGAATTTCAAAAGCAATGCTTACTTGGATCGGTGTTTCTGCTATACTCAATTGGTCATGTCCTCTCTTATGATTCCATGTGACAAAGTGTTCAACTTTTTTCATATGATGCACGACACAGGCAGCACATTTTCTGATCTCTTGGCTCCAGTTAATGATGAGCTGTCAGAGTACCACAGTGATCTTCATCGTGCTTTCATCAGAGGTTCACTCAACTCAGCGAAGCAAGACATTGCACCTTCTTCCACCAACTTCTTCTTCTCAAGACACGTTTCTTGCCACTTTGGACGTTAGCTTTGTTTGTGAAGCTCGAGTAACAACGCCAATGATACCCAAACTGAGTTGGAAACGATTCCTCGTCAGTCCACAAAAGATGGTGCTCAATGGCTACATGGTAATCATCACGTATTTCGACCTCAAGCCAAGCTTTCCCACTCTCCTTCGTTTGTGCCAAGCTTGAGTCACTGTCAGAGCACACTTTGGAACCATCTTCCAATGATGGATAGTGAATTAAACACTGGATGATTGAAATATTCGGTGCTCTTAGTTATTTTTGCTACTCTGGAGAAACTACTACACTACTGCACTACGCCCAAGATTACAGCTTGCTGATTGGGTTTCCTGAGAGCCTTCGTCACACAAGCAAAGAACTGTAGGAAATTGATTACGAAATTGGTGAGGCAAAAGTGCACTTTTCAAAGTCATTTTTACAACAAACTGCGGGTTTTTGAACAAACAAGCAGATTCGGATTTATGAGATCCAAAGCGATAAGAAAACTTCATGTGTGTGTAGTTCAAAGATGGGTGTCACAAGATGAAACGACAGAGACCTTCAACGAGTCGCCTATTCCTTATATTCCAAAACTCCTTACCTTTTTCCTGGTGGTAGGAAATTTAACAACAAACGCAATTATATGAAAATATCCTGCCCCGTAACGAAACACACACACACACACACACACACACACACACACACACACACACACACACACACACACACACACACACAAACACACACACACACACACACACACACACACACACACACTTCACTCTTGTATAGATAGATAAAAGATTAATATTAAACTGATCTTGGCCTCTAGTAAGAACTCTCCCGCACTCTCTGGTAACAATCCATCACATCTGCATTGACTGTGTAACACGCATAGATATGAGAGAGTAGATTTATTTATCCCTGTAGTCTTATGTGTCACCATCTGTCTATCTTGTATCTATGTGAAATTGATGTTTCTGTATCAGGTACTTACCATCTGTTTTATCTCCTGCAGGTGCACAAACAATGACTACTCAACCAGGTGGTACAGGTGCGTGAAAAAAAACATTTAATATGAACTTGAGGGAGTAATTAATCTAACGGAATTAAATCAATAACTTTAAATGCATGTCATGGTAACACTCCAATTATCTTCGTAGTTGAGAAGTCACAAGAAGAGGTAACGCAAGAAATTCACTCATTGGTAAATGAACTAAAACAACTACCTCAGTGAGTATCACTTCATTCCTCATATTTTCTCTCTCTACATCATCTTTCATCATTCCCAATCTCACATAAAGTTATGTCATTACCTCCACCACCAAAAGTGGGCAGAGGTTGTGTTTTCACCACTGTCTGTTTGCCTGTGAACAGGATATCTCAAAAAACTTGTGGACAGATTTGGACAAAACTTTGTGGACATGCCGGGGGTGCTGCAAGGAAGAATCGATTTGATTTTTGTGAAGATCCGGATCTGGATCCGACAATTTACGTGATTCTTCATTATTGAGTGATGGGGCGAACAACGATATCCAACACGATATATCAAAAAGTTATTGACGGATTTGGATGAAACTTGAGAGACAGGTCGAGTGTTTGACAAGGAAGAATTGATTCGACTTTGGTGAAGATCTGGATCCATAACCTATCTATCACTGGGATACAAAATGTAAACTGTTCAGCCTGGCAGAGGAATGTGTTCTACCAAGTGCCATTCTCATCTTCACATAGTATTGTTATAGATCCAGCGGTGGGGGCTTCGCACCCTACTCTTGACAGCCAAATGTTGAAGATTCGGTGTCACTTTACAGCACCGCCGTCTCTGGGGTTACAATGCCGGCTGGTTCGGCACAGGTCTCGAGTTACGCGCCTCAGATCACGATACCAAAGTACACCTGTGCCTTGCCAGTTGGGAAAATAGACCCCGGTTACAGACTGGGTTTGTCAGAGTCCGAGCGGAGTCTGCCAGTCCGTAACCATTTTGATTTTATATACAAATCGAGCGTTTGTTCCTCACAGCGGCACGAATAAACTCAAGGTGGCAACTTTCATATTAATCAGCCAGATTTATTGGGGACACATCGAGGAACACGACACAAGCAAAACATTCATGACAATGATATAATTAATCCATAACCTGCTCTTAACTAGGGAACTACGGATACGGGTTTCGAAGGGAGCCCTAGCGAAATATACCTTAGAAAACATGCAGACAACATGCAGATAAGACACAGAGTACTTGGTAGTGCCTCATGGATGAGAGGAAAAGTGTCGAAGGAACGAATGCGGCTCGTGACAAGCCGATGTCAACAGATTTGAGTGCCCAAGCTCACGCAACCTGTCTAAACATGCATTTAAGGGGGGTATCTGGGCTAATCCTATATTTAACTAGAACGGACACTCGGTAGAGCGCATACCTTCGCCGCCGCAACTTTTTTCCGGGCACATTTGAAAAACGTCATTTTAAAACGTCCATGACATCACAACCGTCAGTCCAATTGACGTCAACCTAACGGGTTGACTCAGCCTGCCATCCTTCCGAAGTCGGCGAAATGAGCACTAGTTGTACTGGGCCCGGTGTATGCCCCGGTTAGAATAGGTGTACCATATCCCTGTGTGTCGTAAGAGGCGACCAGGGTTGCGTCAGGAAGGGCATCCGGCGTAAAAACCTATGCTAAATCATTATGCGGACAACAAAACGAATTTCCATACCGGATCGGTCGAGGCCCGGGTTACCAACGACCGCCACCGGTACCGGTGGTCAGCAGGGTACCAGTGGAAATTGTGCTACTGCTGGGCGAAGGAGGAGAAGGAGCCGGGGAAGGCGAGTCCGGAGGCAGTGGGAGAGGGGGAAGGGTAGAAGTGTGGAGGTGAGAGTTGGAACTCTGAATGTTGGGACGATGACTGGCAAAGGGCGAGAGTTGGCTGATATGATGGAGAGAAGAAAGGTGGACATACTGTGTGTACAAGAGATCAAGTGGATGGGGAGTAAGGCGAGGAGCATTGGAGGTGGTTTCAAACTGTTCTACCATGGTGTGGATGGGAGGAGAAATGGTGTCGGGATAATCCTGAAGGAAGATCATGTCAAGAGGGTATTGGAGGTGAGGAGGGTGTCTGACCGAGTGATGAGTGTGAAGTTGGAAATTGAAGGGGTGATGATGAATGTCATCAGTGCATATGCCCCACATATGGGGTGTGAGATGGAATATAAAGAAGATTTCTGGAGTGAGTTAGATGAAGTGGTGGAGAGTGTATCCAAGGATGAAAGAGTGGTGATTGGAGCAGATTTCAATGGACATGTTGGGGAAGGGAATAAAGAGGATGAGGAGGTGATGGGGAGGTACGGTCTCAACAAGAGAAATGTGGAAGGGCAAATGGTGGTAGAGTTTGCAAAAATAATGGAAATGGCAGTGGTAAACACGTATTTCAAGAAGAAGGAGGAACACAGGGTGACATACAAGAGTGGAGGAAAGTGCACACAGGTGGATTACATCTTAAGTAGGAGATGCAACCTGAAAGAGATTAGTGACTGTAAGGTTGTGGCAGGGGAGAGTGTAGCTCGACAGCATCGATTGGTGGTCTGTAGGATGACTTTAGAGGTGAGGTTGAGGAAGAGAGTGAGGGCTGAACCAAGGACCAGATGGTGGAAGCTGAAGGAGGAAGACTGTTGCGTGAAATTTAGGGAGGAGGTGAGACAGGCGTTGGATGGTGGTAAAGATGGGTGGGATGATTGGGTAACGACAGCAGAAGTTGTGAGGGAGATAGCTCGGAAGGTACTTGGTGTGACATCTGGACAGAGGAAGGAAGATAAGGAGACTTGGTGGTGGAATGAGGAAGTACAGGAAAGTATAAGGAAGAAGGGGTTGGCGAAAAAGAAGTGGGATAGTCAGAGAGATGAAGAAAGTCGGCAGGAGTACAAGGAGTGGCGTCGAAAAGCAAAAAGAGAGGTGGCTAAGGCCAAGGAAAAGGCATATGACGAGCTGTATGAGAAGTTGGATACAAAAGAAGGGGAAAAGGATTTATACCGATTGGCAAGACAGAGGGACCGAGCTGGGAAGGATGTGCTGCAGGTTAGGGTGATAAAGGACGCAAATGGGAATGTGCTGATGAGCGAGGAGAGTGTGTTGAGAAGGTGGATGGAGTACTATGAGGAGCTGATGAATGAAGAAAATGAGAGAGAGAGAAGGTTGGAAGAGGTGGAGATAGTGAATCTGGAAGTGGGGTGGATCAGTAAGGATGAAGTGAGGACTGCTATGAAGAAGATGAAAAGTGGAAAGGCGGTTGGCCCAGATGGTATACCAGTGGAGGCATGGAAGTGCTTAGGAGAGATGGCAGTGGGGTTGTTAACCAGATTGTTTAATAAAGTCTTGGAAAGTGAGAGGATGCCGGAGGAGTGGAGATTAAGTGTGCTGGTTCCGATTTTCAAGAATAAGGGTGATGTGCAGAGCTGTGGAAATTACAGAGGGATAAAGTTGTTAAGCCACACCATGAAGTTGTGGGAAAGAGTAGTGGAAGCTCGGTTGAGAGGAGAGGTGATGATCTGTGAGCAGCAATATGGGTTTATGCCAGGAAAGAGCACCACTGATGCGATGTTTGCTTTGAGAATGTTGATGGAGAAGTATAGGGAAGGCCAGAAAGAGTTACATTGTGTGTTTGTGGATTTAGAGAAAGCTTATGATAGGGTGCCAAGAGAGGAGTTGTGGTATTGTATGAGGAAGTCGGGAGTGTTGGAGAAGTATGTGAGGATCGTGCAGGATATGTATGAGGACAGTGTGACAGCGGTGAGGTGTGCTGTAGGAATGACGGACCGGTTTCAGGTTAAAGTGGGATTGCACCAAGGATCGACTCTGAGCCCTTTCCTGTTTGCAATGGTGATGGACAGGTTGACGGACGAGATCAGACTGGAGTCTCCATGGACCATGATGTTCGCGGATGACATCATGATCTGTAGGGAGAGTAGGGAGCAGGCTGAATCGAGCCTTGAGAGGTGGAGGTACGCACTGGAGAGAAGGGGAATGTTAGTCAGTAGGAGTAAGACGGAGTACATGTGCGTAAATGAGAGGGAGGGTGGTGGTATGGTGCAGTTGCAAGGAGTTGAGGTGGGGAAGGTGGATTGGTTTAAATACTTGGGATCAACTGTCCAAAGTAACGGAGAGTGTGGGAGAGAAGTGAAAAAGAGAGTGCAGGCAGGATGGAGTGGGTGGAGAAGAGTTGCAGGAGTGATTTGTGACAGAAGGGTAGCTGTAAGAGTGAAGGGGAAAGTATACAAGACGGTAGTGAGACCAGCTATGTTGTATGGTTTGGAGGCGGTGGCGCCAACAAAAAGACAGGAAGCAGAGCTGGAGGTGGCAGAGTTAAAGATGCTGCGATTCTCGTTGGGAGTGACGAGGATGGATAGGATAAGAAATGAGTGTATTAGAGGGACAGCGCAGGTAGGACGGTTTGGAAACAAAGTGAGAGAGGCGAGATTGAGATGGTTTGGACATGTGCACAGGAGGGAAACGGAGTATATCGGGAGAAGGATGTTGAAGATGGAGCCGCCAGGCAGGAGGAGAAGAGGAAGGCCAAAGAAGAGGTTCATGCATGCGGTGAGGGCGGACATGCGGGTGGTTGGAGTGTCAATGGAAGATGTGGAGGATAGAGCGAAATGGAGACAGTTGGTCCGCTGTGGCGACCCCTAACGGGAGCAAGCCGAAAGAGGAAGAAGAAGAAGGACACTCGGTAGAGCGCATACCTTCGCTGCCGCAACTTTTTTCCGGGCACATTTGAAAAACGTCATTTTAAAACGTCCATGACATCACAACCGTCAGTCCAATTGACGTCAAATTTGGTGTGTTACCTCCTTGAAGGCAGTCCAGCAAAATGGAATGATAAACACTGTAAAATTAAAAGTTGAAAAATAACGTCATCTTTTGACGTCATTTTGACGCACTTCCAGGGACGTCACGTCCAATCGGGGACTACCATTCTGAAAGCTCGTAGTTCACTGAACATTTTAACGTTGGTTTCATGTCAATAGCTCTATTAGATCTGAAGCTATGCCTACAAGTATATTTTGACCTTGAGTGTGACCTTGACCTTGACGACAGAGTTAATTGGCAAAACCTGTACATCAATAAACAGATATTTTGGTACTGATCCTAATGCCTGGATTTGGGAGACTTTATAAATTTGCTTTATAAATTATATAGATATTTGAATGTAAAATATCAGGACATTTTAGCCACAATTGAAAAACGTCATGTTCAAACGTCAATGACGTCATAACGGTCAGTCCGATCGAAGTCAAATTTGGTGTGTGACGTCCTTAAGGTAAGTCCTACAAAACGGTATGACAAAACTGATGAGATCGAAAATTGAAAATTTACGTCATCTTGTGACGTCATTAATATGCACTTCCGATGACGTTACGTCAAATCCGACACTACATATCCGAAAGGTATCTCGTCATGGAACAATATGGCGGTGGTTGCATGTCGATAGCTGTGTAATGAAAGAAGTTATGCTCAAAAGAGTGTTTTTGACCTTTTCATGACCTTGACCTTGACCTTTGACCCGATCGCTCCCAAAATCTAATCAAATCGTCGTTGGATACTCACGAATCATCCCACCAAATTTCATGCAATTCAGTTTTATACTTTCTGAGTTATGCGAATAACAAACAAACACACATATTCACAAATAAATAAATACACAGCGACCAAAACAACCTTTTGCAGAATGCGAAGGTAATAACCCACGAAGGGCCCATTTCCACAACACTACCGCAACCTTTCTCCGGAGGCTCTCCCGAGCCTCCATTTGGGACAGCCCACGGTAATGGCCCTGTCTAACATACAGCACAGATCTCCCATTTACTCCAACCCACAATATGGGAAGCACTCAACTCCAAAAACAAAAGTGTCACAGTAAGATTGGCATGTCCCTATCCTTGTGTGTCAGATCACGAATCTAACAAAGAAATTCACACTCTATGCACACTACTTAACATTCTAATTGTGGATTTGAACAAGAGGGCATTCAATTTTACTTTTAACACCAACATTTGCATAGGAGAAAAACATTCAAAGGTTCAAAGTTGTTTAAAGTGTTCGCTCCTTCATGCCCCCTCCCGGCAGTATTGTCCATTCACCCATGAGGGTTTCCTCACTTCGTGGCCCTATTGGCCTCTCACCAGGTGAGTTCAGTCGGCCCGATGGCCTTATCTCACAGAGTTCTTCGGCCCACTGAGCCCACAAAATGGCATGAATGTCTGGCCACAACGGCCCACAAAAGCACTTTGGCCTCAATGGCCCACAAAATGCTTCGGCCAATATGGCCCACAAAATGACGTCAGCCCATATGGCCTACTCACGAGCAGCAGCAGGCAACAAGCCCTGCATTGGACAGCAGGTGGCACAGTGATATCGATGGTAAACAAATGCAGTTTGGAGGTGTTCTTGAGGACACAAGTGGGTGTGATGACCTCAGACCAGGAGAGATGGAGTGTACCTTTAACCTTCCTTGCCTGACTTGCTTTGGTATGGTCTTCTTAATAAGTTTTTTTTTTTTTTTACAGACAGGATGGTGTGTTTCTTAATCAAATGTTATCCTCATGGGTGTGTGCTGATGACACGCTGGTGGCCTCTCTGACACTTGGAGAGGGTGACCTAACCTGGCCCTTGTTAACAAATTTTCCCATCAACATTACTCATACCAGGTGTCACGCATGAATGGTGCGGAGGAGAGTCCATCTAACCTAACCATTTACTTTTAGCTCTAAACAATTAAACAAACCCTGCTATGGCTACAATGATCCTAATGACCAATTTTTCCCAACCTGGCACACTGTTCCATTCTTTTAAACCTGGGCAAGGCCCTTATTTGTCTTTTTCCATTTGGTGGTGCGAGGCATAACTCGCTGGCTGGGGAGTGTGACTACTACTAGGCCTCTTTGCCTGCTACACCTCCCGACACACATGTAATGTCCGATTACCAAACAACCTGGCTAAACATGCATTTAAGGGGGGATCTGGGCTAATCCTCTATTTAATAACCCACTATGGTGCCATTTCCGCAACAGTATCTCTCCTCCTTAGATGTTTAACGTCATTCCTTGATCTCCCTCTACACATCACCTTCCTTTACAGTCTATTCTACAAAACACTTTCTCTTCCACTCTCTCTCCTCTTCCCATTCAATCTCTTCATTTTATCCTTAAGGTTTTGTGTCACAAAGTTTCCTCTTTCATATCTTGTTTACATGATCCTAAAGTATTCGTCCTGTCCTGTTGTGCACCCTGCAGGTTAAATGATTCAGCATTGCCAATTCTTCACCAACTGAATGGTGTTTATTTTCTCAATGTCCAGCTTGATGAACTGCTGAAGATATCAGAGGATCTGACAGATGCTGGTGGGATTGGTGAGTGGAAACAACAACGTTATTAATAAAATTATACCTTCTAAAATTACGCTGGTGTGTGTGTGTGTGTGTGTGCGTGTGCGTGTGCGTGTGTGTGTCTGTGCACACGTGCGCGTCGTTGGTTATCTCCATATGAGGGTTTTAGAAGATGGAACGGAGAGTCCTCACAGGTCTCAAAGTATCCACCAACGTGTGTGCGTCTGTCCAACTCAGAAGTTTGTTTTTCACGTGCTTGGTGGAACAAAGTGGAAAAATTAACAAATAGCTGTGTTACATAAATGAGTTCCCTTGCTTTTTGGTGAAAGCATACCATTCTCTCAACCGGGACGCACAAGCAGCTGCGGTATTGCTAGGTTTTATGATGGTATGATTTGAAAAGTATTTAAGTTGGCAAAGTGAACTCTCTTGGTATTGATATATACAGTAATTCATTGAGAGTATACAAGTCCTACAGTTCTCCAACTGATTGGTTGAGAGCAGAACATCAAGTTCCATTGCTTGATTACCAGAGATTACATTTCGAATACAAAGTCGAGGCTCATAGAAGAGCTAAAACATCGAACAGACCAGGACACGACAAAACAAACCTAGAAAGGCACTCGGTAGAGTGCATACCTCCGTCAGGCTGATGAGTTTACGTTTTGCATCCCACTGGTAGGCCTGATCTGGGTTTGGAGCTGAACTAAGATTTAATTGGCTTATTCTTGTCACCTAACCGACTCATCCAACAAGTTTCGTCCAAATCCGTCCATAACATTTTGAGATATAGTGCGTTTAGCCATTTATTTACCATCGCCGAAGGATAGGGTATTGCCTTTGGGTCTGTCTGTCTGTCTGTCTGTTTGTCTGTCTGTCTGCAAAGAACTTTCATGTTTTTCTCCGCAACCGCTTGTCGGATTGAGACGAAATTCTCACCATAGATGCAATGACTCATGTAGAATGTTATAATGATAATTATAACGTCATAGGCCCCATGTTGGGGCAGCAATGTTGGAAAAACGGAAAAAAAAACTTTTGACCTCTGTATCTTGGAAACCGCACCAAAGAAAAAAATTACAACTTGGCACATGGCAAGTACTCATGGGGAAATGAGGGGTTTTAAAAACAAAAACAAATGACGTCATCGGTGCCCTCATTATAATATCATTGCTTATGTAAAATTCTACTTCCAATCGGTATGAAAAAATTTTTTGAGGGTCAACTGCAGATAAAATGGTGTACAAGTTTATTTTGATCACATTATCAGTCACGTGATTTGGCAGCCATATTGTTTATAAAAAAAATATACCTTCAAAAATCTTCTCTGAAGTGGCTGAACAGATCGATGCAAAACTTTACAGATATGAATGTCCATCCATGAGGAACAAAAGGTTCACGCAATATGATGTCATAAGTCACAAGATTTTGCAGCCATAATGGATTTACCCTAAAACACAAAAATATTTTTCACCAGAACAGCTGGACAGATCGAGGGGAAACTTCACCTAAATGTTCCCTAGGGCATGCGTGTACAAGGTTGTTAAGGTATAATTGATGTCAAATGGTTTGGCAGCCATATTGGATTAAAAAAAATAATAAATAATGCTTTCCCTGGAATCGCTTAATCAACGATGTGAAACTTCAGACTCTAGTAGTGATGGCAAATACAAGTTATAAATTTCAACTTGATCAGACACATGGTCTGACAGCCAGAATTATTTAATTTTTGATGTGAGTTTTTCTATTTTTTATTATATATATATATATATATATATATATATATATATATATATATATATGTATCTATATATATATATATATATATATATATATATATATATATATATATATATATATATATATATATATATATATATATATTTGAATGTTGCTCACTTGGCTGTGCCCTGAATTGGTTGGAGGGTAGAGGAGTCGCAGCAAAAATGTGAATCCAATCCAGATTCCTCTAGATGACTTCATCTGTTCTTTTTTCTTGTTCGGGTTCCTTCTGATTACTCCAATGCAGGACTGTACCTATTTGGTCTTCCATTTGATCTGAATTGAATTTATTTTAATCCCATTCTGAATTCAATTGAATAATAATAATAAAAAAAGTCATGGGCCAGGGTAAGGTGTCCGATTAAAGCGGGATTGCATCAAAGTGGGACGTCATGGTACCCGGTCAGCACTGCCAGCAGTTATGAAGTGGCAGTTCTGATTACACTGAACAACAAATTTCAATTTTTTTTTTTTACTGGAGATGTGTAAAGTGATTAAGACTAATTTGGGTACGCTGATTTCAAAAATCATAACCGTTTTGCTGTATCACGTCAGGATTTTCAGGAACAGAAATATTCCCATTGCCTAGAAGTCAGGATTTCAATGAAATCATATGTCTTTAACATGTCTATTTCGTACAATTGTTGTTAACTTGTGTTATATTTCTTTCTTTCAGATAAAGATGAGTAGGCGTTCCTGTACCAATCATCCTGACAACTTCTGTTATGTCTGTGGTCGGTATACCAAAAAAGATCAACAGCGAAGTATATCTACAGCAGTGAAAATGAAGGCCGCCTACTTTCACTACTTCGGGTGTAAGGTGGGGGACCAAGAACAGAGCTGGGCACCACACATCTGCTGCACAAGCTGTCACACAACCTTGACTCAGTGGTTGGTGGGCAAGCGCGCGAGCATGCCATTTGCGGTGCCCATGATATGGCGTGAGCCGCATAATCATCATGATGATTGTTATTTCTGCTGCACAAGCATCGCCGGCTTCAACAAGAAGAATAAAGGTCACATCAAGTACGCTGACTGCGTCTCTGCTCGTAAACCTGTGCCTCATGATGACGAGAACCCCGTTCCAACACCTCCAGCTGATCAGAACATAGCTGTAAGCAGTGGTGAAGAGGATGGTGATGATGAACCTTTTGAACCCGACACTCAAGAATCACACCTTCTGAACCAGGGAGACTTAAATGATCTTGTAAGAGATCTCTCACTGTCAAAGGCGAAGGCAGAGCTGCTTGGATCAAGGCTGCAGCAGTGGAATCTACTTGAACCTAACACCAAGATATCCTTGTTCAGAGCACGTCACAGAGACATGGCTGAGTTCTTTGAGATGGAAGACACGATGACATTCTGCAGTGACATCAACGGTCTGTTGAAAGAACTTGGGTGTGATCACGATCCTGCAGACTGGCGCCTCTTCATCGACTCGGGGAAGAACAGCTTGAAGGCTGTTTTGCTCCACAATGGCAACGAGAAACCATCAGTCCCACTGGCTCACGCGTTCAGCATGACAGAGACCTATGAGACTATGCGGCAGCTGCTTGATTCCATCAAGTACAATGACTTCAACTGGCACATCTGCGGAGACTTGAAAGTGGTGGCGCTGTTGTTAGGGCTGCAGTCAGGCTACACGAAATACATGTGCTTCCTTTGTCTCTGGGATAGCAGAGACGACAAGAATCACTGGACGAAGAAAGATTGGGAAGAGCGAAAAGAGCATGTACCTAGTCGACACAACGTGAAGCATGTCGCCCTTGTCGACCCAGCCAAGGTTTTCCTTCCACCACTCCACATAAAGCTCGGCTTGATGAAAAGTTTTGTACGGGCAATGGATCTGAATGGGCGTGGGTTTTTCTGGTGTCGAGACGTTTTCCTCAAGGAAAAGTTTGGCAACACCTTGTCGGAGGCCAAGATCAAGGCTGGTGTCTTTGTTGGACCGCAAATCCGACAGATTATGAAGGACGAAACTTTTCCGACAACTCCAAACCCCAAAGAGCTGGCAGCGTGGAGGAGCTTCAAAGCTGTGACGGACAATTTCTTGGGGAACGAGCGCGCGGACAACTATGAAGAAATAGTGCAGCAGCTGCTGGAGTCCTTCAGGAAACTTGGCTCCAGGATGTCCCTGAAAATCCATTTCCTACACCAGCACCTGAACTTCTTCCCTGACAACTTGGGAGCAGTCTCGGACGAGCACGGCGAGCGATTCCACCAAGAGATTTCACTCATGGAGACGCGTTACCAAGGGCGGCACAACTCGAACATGATGGGCGATTTCTGCTGGTTCCTGCATCGTGAAACTGACACAGAGCAGCACAAACGCAAAGCCAAATGCCTAAAGCATTTATAATTACATTCTAGTGGAGTTTTTCTGTAATTTCTATAATTTTGAAGCATTCATGATGAAATAAATGAATAAATGAATTTTTGTAAATTTCAATGAAATCCTGACTTCTAGGCAATGGGAATATTTCTGTTACTGGAAATCCTGACGTGATACAGCAAAACGGTTATGATTTTTGAAATCAGCGTACCCAAATTAGTCTAAATCACTTTACACATCTCCAGTAAAAAAATTTTGTTGTTCAGTGTTATGTTAATTATTAATTATGTAATACACCAGTACACAAACGCCACACAAAACTGCACAAACAACACGCATCACACCACACAAAACAAGTTCTGGTGAGGCTCTGCAATCTCTGATTGCTCTTTTTCTTGTTTATATATTGTTTTAGCCCTATCACTCAATGGTGAATAATCACTGAAGATATTCTCGGATCTGGATTCAGATCTTCACCAAAATCTAATCAACTCTTCCTTGTTACATACCCAACCTGCCCACCAAGTTTCGTCTGAATCCGTCCACAACTTTTTGAGATATGAGATTGAAGAGAATTGGAAATCGGTTCCACACATGGGAAAAAGAGTAACAAATGAATGGAGGTGAGCAGTGATTTTGGATTTTGGGAGTTTCACCAGAAGGGGGTTGAGCGTGGCACGTGTGTGCCATCCAGAAGCCTGGGAGGGACAAAGCACGGAATGAGCAAAGGGTGCAAGACCAGAAAGGAGGTGGTAGAAGACAGAGACCACTGAGCTGTCTGCGATGGGCAGGGCCGCCCTTGATCAAATGACGCCCCAAGCAAGGGGCGTCTTTAGCGCCCCCCCTCCATTTGTTCAACTTTTGAATTCCTTATTAGGAGTTAGGAAGGAAAGGCAGTGGTTGAGTTGGTTGTGAGGGCATGTAGTGGTGAGGGAGTAGCGAGGGAAAGCATTGGTTGAGGTGGTAGTGAGGGCAGGCAGTGGTGATGGGGTAATGAGGGTTGGTAATGGTTATTACCTTCGCATTCTGCAAAAGGTTATGTATTGGTCGCTGTGTATTTATTTATTTATTTATTTATTTATTTATTTGTGAATATGTGTGTGTGTGTGTGTGTGTGTGTGTGTGTGTGTGTGTGTGTGTGTGTGTGTGTGTGTGTGTGTGTGTGTGTGTGTGTGTGTGTGTGTGTGTGTGTGTGTGTGTGTGTGTGTATGTGTGTGTGTGTTTGTTTGTTATTCGCATAACTCAGAGAGTATTAAACCAAATCGCTTGAAATTTGGTGGGATGATGAGTTATTATCCAAGGAACATTTGTTTATATTTTGGTAGCGATCGGGTCAAAGGTCAAGGTCAAGGTCACGGAAAGGTCAAATTCGTATTTTTACCATAGCGCGGTCAATTTTGATCTAATTGGAATGCAATCGATGGCAAAATGTTCAAAATTCATTGCCCAATCTTGTGATGGGCGACATGACACAATTACGTCATTACCCTTGTTAGCGGTTGGGGGTCAAAGGTCAGTCGGGTCACGACCTTTCAAAATATGCGGTTTTTGTCATAACACGGTCAAATCAAAACGGATTTGCATGAAACCAACACCAAAATGTTCACTGTTCTGTTCCCCCCACTCTCATGCCAAGAACAAAAATGTAGCGGAGGCGAAGGTATGCACTCTACCGAGTGCCCATTCTAGTTTATTTATTTGTATGCAGCCTGTGGCTGCTTGGCTGCATCATTTTCAAGGGGCATGGCTGTGCCGCTGATGCAATTCCCCTATTACCAACTAGTTGGGACTCATTTTGCCGATGTTGAAAGGATGACCAGCTGGAGTTAATTCACTGGAGAAGGGCTTGAACTCAAGACCCTAGGATCTTAAGCATGGGCAATGGTGAGGGGGTATGAGGGCAGGCAGTGGTGAAGGGGTATCGAGTACAGTTCGTGGTCAGGGGGTAGTGACGGCAAACAGTGGTGGGGGTGGTGAGGGCAGGCAGTGGTGAGGGCATCGTGAAGATAAGCAGTGGTGAAGCTGGGTGCAATGGCGAGCAGTGATTGAGGCGGTAGCGAGTGTCGAGACGTTTCAGGTAATAAAGGGTAGGGACAACATCAGTGTAGAACAGTTCTTCAACAGAATCGACAGTGATGGGATCAGGGACCATAGCCTGAAAGTAAGGAAGAGGAGAGTTGAGATGGTAATAATGCAAGCATCTTTCACTCAGAGAGTAGTTATTTCACAGAATGGTCTGCCTGGAAAGGTAGTGGCAGCAGAAACAGTAGATAAGTTTATATTGGAATTTGATAGGCACCTAGAGGGATTGGAGACAGAGGGGTATAGCAATATTGATAGGATTTGGAAGTAGCTTGAGCAAGTCCAGTGCAGCCATTAGGCAAACGAGGCCATTGCTTTAAGTGGCACAATTTGTGGGCGGCAAAAATGAATGAAAGAACGATTCATGAAATTACACAAGTAAACAAGGAGCATGTCTGTTTTTCTTTTAATATGAATTGTTATGTAAATGGGTGCCCTCCCACCCCCATGCCAGAAGTATTCCCCGTGTTCATGTTCGAAGTTCTTCATTCGTATACAGCACAAGACAACAGAGTGGAATCATTGCCTGAGGACGTGGCTGTGCCGCTGATTTAGTGCCCTCTGCTGGTTAGAGCAGGAATTTGTACATGGTGCCGGCGATGGCTCATATACTCTTCGGGACGCTCGTTCATCGTCCATCCGCGAGACGGCACCCACATTGATGAATCACCGTGCCTGTGAAACACCGTTTTTAGCTGGGTCGGGATTCAAGCCCAGACAGCTTCGAGGCAATGTGTGTGCGTATAGTTATAGGGGTCTAGGCCATCCTCTCAGCCAGCCTGTGTTGAAGTAAGAACCACAAACGCCACCTGAAAACTGTTGGTAACGTGGGTGTGTTTGTCTCAAGCAGCCCTGGGATGAACCAATGACACTCGATCGCAAGATAAAAATTGCGAAGGGGCGGGGTTATCTGGAGGAGAGAGAGAACTCGGCAAACGGCATGTTTGGTGTAAGAATAATTTGTTGGGGGCATCGAGTGAATTGCGAGCCATTGCAAGCCGACTTCCAAAGTTGGCACGACCACAAGATGTTTTGAACTTTGCAAATATAAGCTTGCAGATAATGTTGCCAAAACAGTTATTACTCTCTGTAACAGAATGTATATTGTGTTCCTTGTTTGAGCCAATCAATGAAGCGTCACTTCCGCTTGAGCCAGAGACGTGTGCATGGTCGATGCTGTTACATGGTGTCAGATAAGTGAACCAAACACTGCTATGGAAGTCCTAAAGCCTCCCAGACCAATGAACTTTAAGGCATCGAATGCTGCCAATGCATGGGACAAGTGGGCTGCACAACTCTCCAACAACTTCAAAGCCACTGAGCTTAAGAAAAAAAGATGCTGACGTGCAGGTCGCCATTTTGCTTGAATTGGTGGGACCAGACTCCCTGGCTATTCACATGACGTTTACCTTTGCTGAGGTTGACAATGTGAATGACTATGAGTTGGTGCTACGGAAGTTCACGGATTACTGCAGACCAAGGGAAAATGTTGTGTGCGAGAGGTATTGTTTTTAGAAATGTGACCAGGAGGACGGTGAGACAATCAACCATTGGCTCATTGAACTCAGAACGCAAGCAGCCATGTGTGAGTTCGGATCTCAAGAAGAACTCATCATTCGAGATAAGATTGTGTTTGGTGTGCGAGACGAGAGATCTAAGGAGAGACTTCTTCGGGAAGGTGAGGTCACACTGCAGAAATATTTGGACATATGCCATGCCGCCGAATCAAGCAGGCAGCAGCTCGACGGCATGAAGGGTGCCAAGCATGTCTATGCAATGGATAAAGAAAGGCAACAACGGCACACCACCTTTCCCAAGCAAGCCAAGGCCAAGCCTGCAGCCAGACCAATGACAGCAGCTACAAAAAGGTGACCAGAAAGCCTCACTCAGCCTGTGTGTGAGTACTGTGACAAGAAGCACAATCCTGGGCCGCGCAGGTATCCAGCATTTGGCAAAACGTGTACCAAGTGTGGCGGCAAGAATCACTAGGCTGGTGGTATGCAAGGGTGGAGGCACAAGAAGGGTATGTCTTCTGGATGCAGATCTCGATCAAGGTACTGAAGAGTTTCTGGTCATAGATTCAGTGCTCATGGGTAACCTGGATGATGACGTCACCTGGCCTGCAGGCAGGTGGCAAGAACAGCTTACAGTTGACCAGAGTGTGGTGAACATCAAGCTCGATACAGGTGCCCAGGCAAATGTAATCTCGCTTGCTACCTTGACTGTTGCAATGCCTGAGCACTCCATAACACCCACCAACGTCATTCTCACTGCTTTTGGTGATGGCAAGATTCAGCCATTGGGTAAAACAGTGATTCCCTGCAAGCACAAAGGGCGAGACTGGAGAATCAAATTCTATATAACTGAGAAAACCACTGTTCCTATACTTGGGCAAAACACATGTGAGAAGGTGAGTCTTATCAAGTGTATAGATTCACTGCATGCTCCACTGACCAAGGAGAGGCTGCTCGAGCAATACACAGATGTGTTCAGTACAAGCAGAAGTACGAAATTGAGCTGAATCCAGATGTCACGCCGACTGTTCAGCCAGACATGTTCCCTATGCAAGGTATGAGAAGCTGAAAGACACTCTGGAGCAGCTGGAGAAGCGTGGTATAGTGGCCAAGGTTGACAAGCCCACTGACTGGGTTAGTCACCTCGTAATCACTGAAAAAAAGATGGCCGCATGAGAATCTGCTAAGAACCAAAGCCGTTAAACCGTGCAATCAAGCGAGAGAGATACACAATGCCTACACCAAGTGATGTGCAGAGAACTGAACAACAAGACGGTGTTCACAGTGAGTGCCATGGCTGCTGGGCACTGGCATGTGAAGCTGACAGACAACTCCTCCTACCTGTGCACATTTAATACACCCTGGGAAGGATGAGATTCTGCCACATGCCTTTTGGCAGACTGTCAGCAAGTGAAATCATGCACAAGAGAAACCAGGAGGCCTTCAGCGACATTCCGGGTGTGCAGGTTATCGCCGACAACATGATCATTGCCGCTAAAACTGTGGAAGAACATGACCAAATATTGCACAAGCTTATGCAGAGAGCTCACCAACAACAGGTGAAGTTCAACAGGACCAAGGCACACTTCCTAGTGCCCAAAGTGCTGTACATGGGTAACATCATTACTCCAGAGGGACTGACACCAGACAAGTCCAAGATCCCAGCAATTGCTGACATGCCTACACCAGAAGACAAGCCAGAACTTCAGCTCCTGTTGGGCATGGTCAAATACCGAGCGCAACATATACCGAACGAGTTGGAAACCACGGCACCACTCCGTGCACTGCTCAGGAAAGACGTAGCCTGGAGCTGGGAAGCGGAACACACACAAAGTCTCAACAAGGTCAAAGCAGCATTGGCAACAAAACATGTTCTGAGATACTATGACGTCTCCAAGCCGGTGACAATCCAAGCAGATGCGAGCCAGAGTGGGCTTGGTTGTTGTCTGCTCCAGGAGGGTCAGCCAGTTCACTATTCATCAAGGTCCATGACGGACACTGAAAATAACTATGCAGAGATTGAAAAGGACCTGTTGGCAATCTGCTACACATGCCAAAAATTCCACCAGTATGTGTATGGGAAACAAGTGAATGTGCAGACGGATCACTCTGGAGGCAATTTTCAAGAAACCCCTGGGCAACGCGACTCCGCGACCGCAGATAATGCTTTTGAGATTACAATGCTATGAACGAGATGTGAGGTATGTCCTGGGCAAGTGCATGTATGTAGCCGACACACTGAGTCATGCATACTTACCTGGTGACCGATCAGACGACCAGATGGAGGATGACAGAAGTCATGGTTCACCTCCTGGTGCGTGACATGCCGGTGAGTGCCATGAGACAAGAGCAGATCCGAGCTGCAGCTGCTGAAGACCCTGACTTCCAGATAGTAAGGTTGGTAGCCATGATGGGATGGCCAGTAGTCTTGGAGGATGCTCGAAGCACAGTGCTTCGAGCATCCTCCAAGACTACTGGCCGGTCAAAGATGAGGTATGCATTGCTGATAGACTGCTGTGTGTTCTGACCACATTGTGATCCCAAGCTCAATGAAGAGCGAGATGCTGGCTTTGCTACACGGGAGTCACATGGGAGCTGAGAAAATGAAAGCCGGGGCCACTGGTGCTCTGTTTTGGCCCAACATGACTGCAGATATTGAACAGACAGTGGTCAACTGTCAACAGTGGACAGTAGGAATGCACAGCCCAAGGAGCCGTTGAGACCACACTCCATACCTGAGCTTGCATGGCAGAAGGTGGGATCCGATGTCCTCGCATATCAAAACAAAGACTATCTCCTGGTGGTTGACTACTATAGCAAGTATCAGGAGGTGGTGGAGATCGAGGGCAAGACTGCCACCACGATCGTCACTAAGATGAAGGAGGTCTTTGCACGTCATGGCATTCCAGAAGAGCTCAGGAGTGACAATATGCCGTTTGACAGCCAAGAGTTCAGGCAGTTCACGTGAAAGTGGGGAATCAAACAGTCGACATCCAGTCCTGCATTTGCCCAGTCCAATGGCCAAAGTGAATGTTTTATCCAAACCATTAATAGGATGATGAAGAAAGCTGATGACGACATTTACCTGGCTCTTCTGGAGTACCGAAACACCCCCGTCACAGGTACATCATTCTCGCCAGCACATATCTTAATGAGCAGGACTCTGAGATCCAAGATACCAGTCACCAAGCAGCTTCTCAAACCAGCAATAGTAGATCCCAGAGCACAGTTGATGCAACAGAAGCTGAAACAGAGAGTCTATGATGACAGACCGGCAAGATCGCTGGCTAACCTGCAGCCGGGTGATACTGTTTGCATCAGGAGGAAAAACACCTGGCAGCCAGCCATCGTTACCAAAATGGATTGCACCCCAGATCATACTGGGTTGACAGCGGCATCAGGAGTGGATTACACAGGAACAGACGCCATCTGCTGAGAACGAATGAGCCACCACCAGTTCTCATGACCCTTGAAGATGATGTCGTGACCCCTCGTGAACAAGAACCTGTTGTGACTAGCAATACCACTTGTGTAGACATGAACAGGGAGCGGGTATGCCACAACCAGCTACACCTGTGAGAGAACATTACACACCCGACTGCACGCACACTGCAACACACATGCGTCCAACCGTGCAGCATACAGGACGAGGATGTGAGATTGTTAAGCCTCAGAAGAATAAAGATTTTGTTTGTTAAATCCACAAGCTTCTTGTAAACTGGGGTTGATGACCATTGCAGACTTGTACTGATACACCTGATGTATGAAGTTGGTTAAACTTTCACTCAAACTTGGTTTCTGTGGTACTGCAAGCCAATGAGTAGTTCAACATGTTGCTAAAGCTTTGTGGACGCTAATTGTTCAATTGACAACACTTTGACAATGTGTGATCTTACTCTTCATGAAGAAGGGAGGTGTCACAGAATGCATATAGTGTTCCTTATGTGAGCCAATAAATGAAGCGTCACGTCCGCTTAAGCCAGAGATGTGTGCAATGGTCAATGCTGTTACACTGTCCATATACTCTTCACCCTCCCTCCCTGTTTCTGTAGTGTTGTGGAACTCTTATTACTCAGTGTAACTCTTAACACTCAATGTCCACTCAAGGCAAAGTACAATTCAATAAGAGAATATTTATGACACGTGATATCACGGTGCGAAGGGACATTGATGTAATACATACAATGGTCTTCGTTAATTGGAGTTACAGGAATCATCTATAAATAATGCCTAAAGGAAGGTGGTGGAAAGTTTAGGGGGCTGAGGAGAAGAACAGAGAACAAGAGGAGGGGAGTTGGGCATAACGACCCATATCTGACCTTGATTGGGCCAGTTTAAAGCAATATGCACATGAGAGAGACATCCCAGAAAGTTCTCATCATCTTAGTCAAAGACGACAAATGGATCAAAAGCAAGGCAAGGGTACAACTGCAGGTAAAACAATTCTGGACAGATTCAGGCTGTCAACATCACATAGATCTTTAGAAAGGCCTGTCAAAAGATGGCTGGTCCATACGTTAGAAATCAAAGAACAGAGAGAGAAAGACGAGAGAGACAGAGGGTATATGTGTGTGTGTGTATATATATTTTGTCAGGTCAGGTTTGTCAGGTCAGGTTCGATCTGTGACCTGCTACAGGTACCATGTAAACCTGTACTAACCTGTTCCATGGTCGGGTTGGCGGCGACTAAACCGTCTCCCCCACCAGGTTTTCTGGTGAGGAGAGTGTTTGGATATGGACACCCAGCAGGATTAAAAACAAAACCTGTCAAAGGGCGGAGGAGCTCCTTGTGAGCCAACGGCCATCCATATCTAGTGCCCAACTGTGTCTGCGGACGTCCTCCTGCAGTTGGGTCACTTCTTATTAGGAGGTTGGTGGCAGGATTTGCACTCCGGCCAACGTAAAACCCTTCATTCCGCAAAACGCAAAAACGCAAAAAAATCTGAAAACCCACTCTGTGGGAGTACCTCCTGTGCAGCTTCCCTTGGCAGGGCAGCTCAACGGATGACGGGATTGGGGCAAAGCCTTCGGGACCCCCAATCTTTGATAGGAGGGAAACCACAGGGTAACATCCCTGGGTCAGATAGCGGGAGAGTGTGTCGGAGTGGTGCTGAGGTGTCGTCCACCAGACGGCGGTCTCCTTGGGTTAACCTGAGGCGGTCCCTTCGGGTGGGTGCCTGGAATGTCCTATCCCTAAGAGAGGATGATCACCTGTCTCTGTTATCATCTGAGCTCAAGCGTTTGGACATCGGGATTGCAGCTCTCTCTGAGGTTCGGAGACCGGATTGCGGCGAGATAATGGTGGGTGGTTACACCTACTATTGGTCTGGTCGCTCTGATGGTTACCATTCCCAAGGAGTTGCTGTAGCTGTGTCCAATAAGCTGACCCCAATGATAATTGAGGTAACACCGGTCAACGAGCGTATTATGAGATTAAGGATTCGTCACTCCTTAGGTGTCATTTCCCTGGTCTCTGTTTATGCTCCGACTGAGGCGAGTGATCTCACCGTGAAGGATGCATTCTACGCCACACTCGAGTCTGTGGTTGATCAGTGCCCCAGACGAGATACACTTCCAGTCTTGGGGGATTTCAATGCATCGACTGGAACTGATAGGGACGGGTATGAGGTGTGTGTTGGTCCCCATGGGTCAGGAACTATGAACCAGAATAGCACTAAGTTCCTTGACTTTGCAAGAAGTCATGGACTTAAGGTGGCTGGTTTATGGTTTCAGCGCCCACAAGCTCATCGCTGGACTTGGTATTCCATCGCTGGCGGTGTGGCAAAGGAGATTGACCATGTCCTCATTGACGGTCGTTGGAGGATGATCCAGAACTGCAGGGTCTACCGGAGTGCTCAGTTCCTCAATACTGACCACAGGCTTGTTGTAGCAACTCTAAAGCTGCACCTTAAATCCTGGAGAATGGTACCATCCCAGCCGAGGCTGGATGTTGCCAAGCTCAGGGATGAGAGAGTAGCTGAGGAGTTTGCGAACAGGCTGAGTGGACACTTGGGGGGTCTGGGTGCTTTGGGGGGTCCTGAAGAGTTGTGGAGCGCCTTCAAGACCACCGTCCTTGATGTTGCCGGTGGATGCCTTGGAGCTCACCGCAGGGCAAACAAGAATTTTGTCTCTCAAGGGACACTGGATACCATTGACCAGAGTCGCAGGGCCAGGCTGAATGGCAGAGCTGAGCTGTTCAGGGAGCTGAGGTGTAAAACTGTACGTGCACTGAGGGTGGACAAGGAGGCCTATGTGCGAGGAATCTGTGAGGGGGTAGAGCATCACCTGTGGACAGGTGATTCTCATCCCGCTTACAGGGGAATTCGCGCATTACGTTCATCCAAGCCCATCCCTCGGAGCACTACAGTTCGAGCAGAGAGTGGTAGGCTCTTGACAGAGGAGTCTGAAGTGAAGGCCCGCTGGGCCGGTTACTTTGAGCGGTTGCACCAGGCTGATCCCCCAACTGTCGAGTTGGACGTCAAGGGTGTTACAATCCCTGTTGCTGACCCTCGAATCAACTGTGGTCCACCTACGCTTGTGGAAACACGGGCTGCAGTGAACCAGTTGAAACGGGGCAAAGCTCCAGGGATCTGTGGCATCCATGCCGAACTTCTCAAGGCTGGTGGAAATGCTGCACTCGTGTCGTTGCATGCAGTTTTGTGCTCTGCCTGGAACACAGGCATCATCCCAACTGACTGGAAGAGGGGGCTTGTTGTCCCTCTCTGGAAAGGGAAGGGTGATCGCCAAGACTGCAACAACTACCGAGGGGTGACGCTGCTCTCAGTGCCGGGCAAGGTCTTTGCTCGGATAATTCTCGATGGGGTTCGCCACCATCTGCTTGAGCACCAGCGTCCAGAGCAGTCAGGCTTTACACCAAAGAGGTCAACGATTGACCGTATCCTTGCACTTCGTGTCCTCACCGAATGCAGACGAGAGTTTCGGCAGGGGCTGCTTGCAGCCTATGTTGATCTCTGTAAAGCGTTCGATTCAGTGAATCGGGATGTCCTCTGGAGGATTCTTGGTCTTCGTGAGGTGCCACCAAAACTGATCGATCTGATGTCTGAACTCTACTCTGGTACTGAGAGTGCTGTGAAGTGTGGTGGTACCATCTCTGACTTATTTCCAGTTGTTACTGGAGTTCGTCAGGGATGTGTACTTGCCCCCACACTTTTCAGCAGTTGTATGGACTGGATTCTAGGGAGGATGTCGGAGAGATCAAGTTGCGGTGCGTCATTTGGGAATGTCAAGATCTCGGACCTTGACTTTGCAGATGATGCAGTCATCTTTGTGGAGACTTTAGACATCCTCTTGGGGGCCCTCGAGGTGCTGAATGAGGAGTCGGAGCCGTTGGGATTACGGGTTTCTTGGGTCAAAACTAAGATCCAGGCTTTCGGTGACATCTTGGATGCTGCTGTCCTGTCTGTGTCTGTTTGTGGTGAGGATGTTGAGGTCGTGGAGAGATTCACTTACCTTGGCAGTGATATTCATGTCTCTGCTGGCTGCGAGTCAGAGGTCAATAGACGTCTGGGTCGGGCCTGGGGAGTCATGGATTCACTGGATCATGGGGTGTGGCGCTGCCGGTACCTGTGCGGGAGGACGAAAGTCCGAGTCTTCAGGTCCTTGGTCCTTCCAGTCTTACTCTATGGGTGCGAGACTTGGACTCTGACCAAGGATCTGAGACGGAGACTTAATTCCTTTGGTCCCAGGTCTCTTCGGAGAATCCTTGGCTATCGCTGGTCGGATTTTGTGTCCAACGAGCGGTTGCTGAGAGAGACTCGGATGAGATTTGTTCCCTGCATAGTCCGTGAGCATCAGTTGCGGCTATATGGACATGTGGCTCGTTTTCCTGCTCTGATCCTGCTCACCAGATTCTCTCAGCGAGGGAGTCTCATGAGTGGAGGAGGCCAGTGGGTCGACCACGTGCCTCATGGTTGCAACAGGTTGACCATCATCTCAAGGAGATGGGGATGGGCCTGGCATCTGCCTGGGGGATGGCCAGATGGAGGCCCCTGGAGTACCGGCGGAAAGTGGACGCAGCGACGTGCTGTTCTGGCACATGCTCCCATACCTGACCTGACCTGATATATATATATATATATATATATATATATATATATATATATGTATATATATATATGTATATATAGGTATATATCTATATATGAGGCCCCACGAGGAGGTATGATGTAAGCGACATTTTTTAATGATATGATGATGATAGGCTAAGGGTTAAACTAGTGCGATATGGCATGAACTCCAAAATGGCCGATGTGTCCCTGACATCACTCCTCGCGGTGCCTCATATATATATATATATATATATATATATATATATATATATATATATATATATATATATATATATATATATATATATAGATATATATATATATATAGATATATATATATATATATATAGATATATATATATATATATATATATATATATATATATATATATATATATATATATATATATATTTATATATATATATATATATATATATATATATATATATTTATATATATATAAATATATATATATATATATATATACATATATATATATATATATATATATATATATATAGATATATATATATATATATATATATATATATATATATTTATATATATATGTATATATATATATATATATATATATATATATATATATATATATATATATATGTATATATATATATATGTATATATATATATATATATATATATATATATATATATATATATATATATATATATATATATATATATATATATATATATGTATATATATATATATATATATATGTATATATATATATATATATATATATATATATATATATATATATATATATATATATATATATATATATATATATATATATACACCTCGCCGCAGGTCGACTCCAGACATGGGCCACTTTAAGCAACCCGTTCCGTACTATCGGGATAACCGAGCGGTGTTATCGTCAACCTCGATGGTTCCGATTAATAATCGGGCGTATTTGGCCCACTACCAACCCTTTACGTGAAGCAAGATGGGGATTCAATTAAAGAAAAGACGAAGCAAAACGGGAAAAACAGTTCAACATGAGGCACATTTATTCCGCGGCACACGGAAAGCACACATATACAATTACAACAATTATGCACCAAAAGCAATTGCAACAAAAGAAGCACAACAATGCAGATCTAATACCGACTACGCGAGCACACGGCAACACTTACACAGTTTTACTTTACAGACGGCGCCGACAACACATATAATCAAAAGCAAAAGAAAAGGGCCACCCTCAACGAAAAGGGGACAGACTGGGCCTGTGGGCGCGAGACCGGGTGGAGCCTACCCGTCTTGTGATGAGCCGCAAATGTGGCGGCGGTGCCCCGACTCCGTGCTCCTCCGCGGGTTTCGTTGGCACTGCTTGGAATGGGGTGGGAATGGGGCCCCCTTTCCGCACTATCTCAGCGCGGGGGGGGGGGAAGGGGGGAATTGTTGATGCTCTGGGGAAAGAGGATAGCTGGCTTGCTTGGGTCCCGCGACGAGCGACTCTACTGCGACCTCGACCGCGCTCTCGGCTTCCCCTCTCTGCAGCTCCCCGACAGACTCCGAACACCGAGAGACTCCGACCTCCGACAGACTGACTCTCGTCCAGACCCGATTTGACTGCTGCTGCCACACTCTGCTGCTGCCACACTTCTCTAACTCGCCCGAGCCCAAAACTGACTAAATTCGCCCTGCGCTCGGCGCTTTATAGTGGTGTAGGAGATCCCATACGCAAATTTCTGGATCAGAAGGAGCTCGGGGGTGGAGCTACGCTCGCCCATTGGACGGAGAAAAAGGGGCGTGAATCTCCCCTGATCCTCGAATTTGCATATATCGATTCTACTCCGACACGCCTGGAGGCGGGGCCAAATCGCCCCGCGCTTGCTGATTGGACGGATCAGAAGTGGGCGTGTATTATTCCTGATCCGACTTCTCCTCGGAAAGGCCGCTTTTTGCACCAGCGGCTCGGCGCGCGTCCCGCACGAGGCCAGGACAGCCTGACGCTCGGCGTTCACAAGTGGTGCGGAAATGGCCGCAGAAGGAGGAGAGGTGAAGGTGGTGGAGGGTCTAAAGTGGCGGTCCCTGGCCACGGTGACGCTTGGAATGGCAGTGATGCGATGGTTGCGGGATGGTGTGCTGTGAAGGTAAAGGTCGTGGCTGTTGGCGTTGTTGTTGTTGTGAAGCGGCGTTGCGGTTGGTGGTTGTTGTGTGATGGCGGTTGAGACGTGGTTGGTTCAAAATAAAGTTAGAACAGAAAAACGGCTATCTTAAAGGGTCGCAGCCCGAATTAATCACATTTATTCCCTCTAAACAACGGGTTTGGGGCTAACTACACATGTACTTACAGAGATATCTCACCTACGGGACCTGAATGGTGGTTTGCGAATTTCCTCAACCACAACACTACCCCCTCCCCTTTTACAGACTCGTTCCGAGTCGTCAAATTTTCGTGTGCCATCATGTGTAGTTCTCCCCTAGTACGTTTTACCTACGGATCCCTGAGTGCGACATTCATGGTATCCGTGTCCCCAAAATAAATAACCTGAGGGCTGAGTAACTAACTAAACAAACCCACTCACACAGACGACTTAAATAAAATTGCTGGCGCTAAGACAGACATGCCGGGGGCGCACTTATATTTACAGCACATCTTAACCTTAACTTACAAATTTTACACTAAACCAAGGCCCAGGATCAATGGACTCTGCAAAAAGAAAGCAGTTAGCAGGGAGCCAGGCTGCTCGCATGCAGTCTCTGGCTCAAACAATGCAGGTGACAGGGAACGTTGCCGGCTGCTCACACGCAGTCCAAGGCCTTCCCTTTTGAACTGAACCCAGTGAACCACAACGGTGCATGGGCTGCACAAACGCAGTCTACTGGTGCGGCTGCCCGCAAGGCAGTCCCTGCAGAACACTGAATGGGCACTGACGCAAGCAACAAAATGGTGCACGGGCTGCACAAATGCAGTATCCGTGCCAGCTCAAGTGGCACACGCAATGAACACAACGGATGGATGGATGGATGGATGAATGGATGAATGGATGGATGCAAACACGGTGCACATGCCGCCACTGCAGGCCCGTGTTGTAGCTGCCAACAGGGCAGTTCTCGCAGCTTGCAAACTGTTGCCTTGATCCTGGCGCACATGGAAATGAAAAGGGGGGGCAAAGCAAAATTGAACGGGGCTGGTGAACATGGGCAGTGGGCATGGCATGGCAAAGGTGAGCAGGCAAACACAGCCTGCAGAACAAGGCCGCTGCAGGCAAACACAGCCGGCCGACGAATTGGCCGGCACAGGCCTTGAAGCACAGCAGCTGCAGACGATCCGGCCGGTACAGACCTTGCAGCACAGCAGCTGCAGACGATCCGGCCGGTACAGGCCTCGTAGCAAAACAACAGCCGATGAAGTTGGCCTGCCTTTCGCCTTGAGATGGAGGTTGGTGGAGGGAGTGCGGTGGTGCTGGCCACTCAGAAGGCGGGCTCGGACCTGCCCTACGGTCTCCCTCCCACCTATCGCCTTTGCCTGTCACTGTCCATACCCACCCCCTTAATTTGTAAAACCCAATTTAGCCCCAACTTATTTTTTTCTTGTTTTTATGTTTACTTCCCCACTATAAATCGTCCCCTAACCCCCTTTACTGTCCTTGTTCGGCGAACCTATCCTGTCACCTAGCCTACTCCCAACCCCTACGTTCCCTTCCCAGAGGGGAATGAGGGAGAGCTAGCATCCTGTGTCGAGGCCCAATGAAGCCTCAGAATGGCCTCCCCAGAGTTCAGCGATCTATAACACAAAGTGGGTCCAGCGGCCCACAACGAGAGCGAGGGGATGGATGGTGTGGAGCGGTACACTTCCTAATCTACCCTCACCATTTAACTTTTAAACTACCCCGGGGCTTTCAACAAGTGCCTCACGCTTAAACTATTGGTTCTAACAACCCAGATTCCCGTCGCCTGCGTTGGTGTCCTCTCAAATTTCGGGCCTCGCCCCCCAATTTTCTTTCCGTGCCCTCACACGGTCTCATGGCTGGGACGCGTGGCTCCCCTTGGCAGGCACGACTCTCTGCCGAATCTCCTACGATGGCACCCCCGGGCACTACACTGCCTCCGAGCCTACCAGCTCCCTAAACACCGGGGAGTGCCCCCCTTGGCAACTCCCCTGAAACGCACATGTGGCAGGCTGGCTTCCCGGGCCCCTTTCCGAGGGTCACCCGTGCCCACAACACTGCCCATGCGGCTAACGGCACCCCGGGCCCCCGCACCATGCGGGCGCACCCGTGCCCACTACGCTATCCCGGCCCCCCATGGGCCCTTGGCCGACTACGGCCGACTAGCCTGGTGCCCGGGGTACCCAATCAGTGATACTCACCTTTCGCAGCCACGCTCCCAGCCCGTCAACAGGGCTCCTGCACCCCTCCAAACGGGTTTCGAGCCTACACTCCCAACAACAGCAGAACGACCTCCATTTTGTCAATTTGACTAACCCCCTAACTCACTCTACACTGACACCAGGGTCCCTTGGGTGGGAGTCACTCCTCCCCCCAATCACTCATCGCACCATGCATTCCCCATTCGCTCCATTCACACAGACCCGCTGGCCTCACTCACTCACCAAGCACATGTTTCCACTCAACTCACCAACTCTTCAACACACACACCGCTGAACTCAGCCATCCTGCAAACAACCTCCCCTAACTACCTCGTGCCCCCACATCATCCCTTAAACTACAGCACGTTCCTTTTAACACTACGTCGCTAAACTACGTCCCCTCTACACATTCACAAGTCTGTCCATGTCCTCAAAATCAAAAAAAATCATTTCCCATCCTAAAGCTAACTAAATCCCTCCACCTAATCCATTCCACGGGCCCCATGAGGACTTACCCCTGCCCCATGGAGCCGGTCTAACTAAGCTAATCCTTCCCCCTAGCTATTTTCCATCCTGTGCCCAGGTAAGGGGGTCTTCCACCCCTTGCCCGGGAATCCTGTGCACCCGAAAGTGAGGCTTGCTTTTCGTTTTCCCACATGCACAGCACCAGCGCGGCAACTCACAGCTCGCGCACTTTGCACCTGCCCGTGACGTCATGAATCTGCACGTGTGCCTCGTCCCTCCTTGGACGGTACCATCCGGCAGGGATACCCCTCCTGCCGGATTCCAACCCCGCGTGCAGCCATGATGTCACCGTGCGCATAAAAAAAACGCAAGCCCCACGTCTCGAGGGGTTCCCACCGCGAACACATGTGCTCTGCCCGTTGGAGCTTCACACACACACACACACACACACACACACACACACACACACACACACACACACACACACACACACACACACACACACACACACACGCACACACACACACACACACACACACACACACACACACGCACACACACACACACACACACGCCCGCGTGGAGAACCCGTCCGGTCCAAATCCGAAATCCTGCCTAAACTTTGGCCGTCACGGGATCGGCAACATTCACCGGGCTCGTTTCCGGACCGGGCCTTCACTCCCGCAAGCAAGCACGTGGGGGCCTCGTGCATTGCACAGCACGGACCTCGCGCTCGCTGCTGGGTGAACCCGGCACGGTGCGCAAAACATCTACAGCCGCTACTCGGCTTTTGTCCCTCACATGTCGCCATCGTCGCCATTCAACCCACGCACACCTGCGTGCCACGACACTCACACTCCATTCCATTGCACTCACCCCGGGAGAAGCGGCTGCATGTTCACACATGCCCACCGACATCTCCCTCACTTACCGCTCTCTCACACACACGGTCTCACTTGCACTCGGCCGTTCACTCACACATGCCACCTCCCTCGCACACGTGGCTCCACTCACTCGCGGCCTTCCACTCACTCGTGCCATTTCCCTCACACAAACCACACCACCAGCACATGCGGGGGCACTCGCCCGCGGTGCCTCATCCACACACGGCGTGCTGGGAAGCACACCCTTCTGCACACTTACTACCACACCACTCACACACGGGGTCGCTTCCACACACGGGGAGGCACTCACACCTTGCACCACACACACCGGGACAACCACACTGGGGATTCATGTCCCCACAAGGGTCTCCCGGGCCTCTGTACCCCCCAAGCTCGGCGTGCACCTGTCCACAGCACCCGTCCCGTCGAACTCGCAAAGCACGACCGAACCCACCTGGTCGTGATTCGCCTCAAGGGCGCATACTCCCTCCCCGCGTTCCTGGAGGAGGCCATCCCGCTGCTCGCACTTGGTCTCCACCCAGTCCGCCAGCTCACCCCCATTGTCCTCCACTAACTCTGTGTGTGTGTGTGTGTTCGTCTCTAACCCCGTCTTCATCGTGTAGTCTTCCCTCTATCGTTCCCATCTCCCGTGTCTCTGCCAACTCTGTCATCTCTTCACCCTTTACCTCCCTTGTCTCAACTATTATTTCCGTCTCTTCCCTTGTTATCTCCCTCGTGCACGTCTCCGTCACCCCAATTAGTTTTTCCCTCCTGGTCACCGTCACTGTTGCTTTCTCCGTCACCTTCACACTTCTCGCCCAACACGTCCCCCGAATTACTTTGTTCTCGCCCGCCTCCACCGCGGGCCTGACAGCCGTTGCACCCCCTCCCAGCTCGTTCGCTCCCAAACGTGGCGTCGCCATTTTGAGCTCCGCTGCCATTGCCTTCATGCCCGCCTGCAGGCTTCGGCCCATGTTCTGCGTCGCACCCCGCAGTTCTTTCATTTTGAGTGCGTTTGTTTCCATATTCATTTTTATTTCGTTTGTGTTTGTTTCCATCTTTTCGTTCATGCCTTTTATTTCGTTTGTGTTTGTATCCATTTTCCTTTTCACTCCGTTCATTTGCTTGCTCATGCCTTTTATTTCGTTTGTGTTTGTATCCATTTTTGGTTTCATTTCGTGCATGTCCCCACTGATTCCTGCCAGCATGGCGCAAAGCTGGGCCATGTCGGGCGCACTCAGCTGAGCCGATTCGGCAAGGATTGGGGGGTTTTGGCGGAGAGGGGAGGGAGGTGTCAAACACCGCGGCTGCCGCCGCACCTATTTTGGACTCTGGGTTCAGTTGGGGGAGTTCGTGTTCCTGCACAACCAACATTTCCTGCTCGGGGTTTTCATCCTGTGCCATGGATTCTACACATTCTAAATCCATTTCTAATACCCCGGCTCCCGCTCGCCTTGAGACGCC